>NC_136419.1:95357500-96557500 GCF_052625555.1 Lactuca saligna | reverse complement strand
TGCTACACCGCCAACTCTTTCCCCTTCGACGAAGAGGTACCTGAAACCAAAACCAAAATTGTAAGCACAAAGCTTAGTGAGTTCCCCCATCATACCACATACCATACAATATCGTCGGCATCTTTCAACCGGTAACCGTCATCGGTATCTTTCAACCGGTAACCGTCATCGGTATCTTTCAACCGGTAACCTTCATCGGTATCTTTCAATCGGTAACCTTCATTGGTATCTTTCAACTGGTAACCATCATCAGTATCTTTCAACCGGTAGTCAACATCGGTATCTTTCAATCGGTAACTATGGACTATTTCACCCCCTACTACTAGCATACAATCAACAGATATAAGCATACAGTCATGCATATCCAGGTACTAACCTACCCTTGGGTCCTAAGGACCACTGACACTGTCAGGGAAACTAATCTCTACCACACACATAACATAAACCCAGTTAAACCCCATAACCAACACATAACCAGACCAAGATAATTATCACGAAGAACATTATCTTCTAAATACCCCTTTTTGGTGGGCCGACATTGTGGCCTTAGACCCACCCCTACTGGAAGGTAACTCACCTCAAAGTCGTGCAGTGTCTGAACTATCCTTGGTGCACAAGTCGACTCCCAACAACTCCTTGATCCCTACACGACAACCTTCGAGTCAACACATATCATATACAACCCTAAACAGGGTTAGCCTACATTCAGCCAAAGTCAACATTGGTCAAAGTCAACATTCAGTTAACCTGACTCGTTGAGTTGGCCTACCAACTCATCGAGTCCATGCTTCTCTAATCCCACAAAAACCCCGGCTCCACTCGTTGAGTCTAGCAAAAACTCAACGGGTTCTCCTTCAATCATAACATCGGGACCATCTTCATCCGACTCGTCGAGTTCCTTCTTGAACTCGTTGAGTTCATCTCCAACTTAAGACTTGTCCAGTCTATGACACGCCGATTTGTATGAACAACTCGTCGAGTCCATCTTCAAATATTGGGAGATTGCTATGGAATCGCCGAGTCTGCTCATACCACTCGTCGAGTCCCATGACTCCCAGGTCCCTTTTTCACGTCTAAACCCACAAGGGACTTCCTTCCTAACACTTACCCGTTCACATAAAGGGTTTGGTGCATAATGGTCACCAACTCGCCGAGTGCTAAGAACAACTCGCCGAGTCTGACCTTGACCAATTCCATACAGTCGATTTAAATGAGGTCTAACACACCAAAACCATAGATCTGGCCTCCTAATGTCCATTTTATACGTAAAGTTCCAAACTTGATGCACATGCATGGGGTTTTTAGCTCAAAAATCCATATAAATTGTCCTACAATGTGCATAGGGCTCTCATGGCCCTAAAGTTGGCACCTTTATGCCATGAGACCCCTCTTAAGGCCCAGATCTGAAGGCTAGAGTCCACATAACACTTCTTAAATCCGAAAATGGCTTGAAAGCCCTAAATGCACCCAAGATCTACAATCTAAAGATGAACAACCAAATGGAAGACCAAAGAAGGAGCATTTTACCTTGACTAAGTTGAAGATGGAATGATATTTCTGGATCCACAAGCCCCAAGTCGAATACTCAAGCTCCTCTTCTTCCTTCCAAGCTTCACAAGTCAACAAAAGCACCAAAATGACCTTAACACACACACACACATAATCGGCTAGGGTTTCGATATGCAGCTCTAGGAGAGTCTTAGGGACATGGGAGGCTGAGTTAAGGTGTTTATATAGGGTGCAAACCCTCATATTAGGGTTTTTATCCAGACAGCACAGACTCGTCGAGTCCGGTCTCTAACTCGCCTAGTCAGCCACTTAACTCCCGTGTCCAATCCGCTTCTACTCGATGAGTTGGGCTACCAACTCGCCGAGTCCCAGGCCAAAATGCAAAATACTTAATTTAAAAATACGTACCAGGAACCAAGTGCTACACCCTTATAGATCAGCTTTGTGAATGAGGCCTACTAACGGTAAGACTAACCATGTTCTTATACATATATAATAATTAATCTTTTAATATTACTATATTATAAGGATTGAATTTTAACTTTTAAAACTTTCTGGGTTTTATAATTTAAATGTTTCAAAATTAAACTTTTAATCAAAAATTTAAATTCCAAAACTTGAGGGCAAGTTTTCAAACTTTTCAAAACATTAGATAAAATTTGAAAAATAACTAACTGATCATACAGTTTATATTTATCACATAATTTGACCTAATTTATTTTCCTTCCAAGATAATTCAAATCAAAAATACAAATAATTAAATTTATCTTATAAAACAAGTAATTATCTTATTTATGACAATTATCTTCTATTTGGGTTAGGATAATCATCCCAATATAATAAAAATTAGATTATATCAATAAAAAGACATTTTTGGCAATTATCCCAATCCAAAAAGATTCAAAGTCCCGAAAAATCAGCCACCATACGAGCCGACTCGACGAGTCACAGACCTGGACTCACCGAGTTCATCTGGTGACTCGACAAGTCAAGTAGTGAGAGGCTAGATTTTTTGAGTTTTGAGCTTGAACAAGTTACCAATGCATTAAATACAAAAGAGAAACGATATAGGCTCTAATACCACTGATGGGTTATGAGGAAAACAATATTTCTATAATGTTTGTGCAAACCCTATTTGCTTGGATCTAGTTTTTTCTATTTGTACATGCATAATTGTCCAAGACTTACAAAACCTAATCTAGCATACAATATAATTGAAATCTACGTCTAATGAAGAGTTAAGATGATACCTTTGATTGTTGCTTGAAGATCTTGAGCTTTTGAGAATCATAGCACCCCAAATGTTGTGCCTGTAAAGAATCACAAACACCAAAGCAACTGGAGAAGGCAAGAGAGAGAGGGAAAGATAAAATCGGCTCTAGAACTCTTAGGGTTAAAGGTGTAGCCGATTTCTTATGCCCAATGGTCCTTTATATAGGTGTGAGATTAGGGTTTCAATCATAGTCCTTATCCGGTTACTTAGCCACCAAGCATCCTATAAGAATATTCTGGAACCCTACTTTGGACGAAATCTTATGGACTATCCATAAGGATATCATCCACCCTATACCTAGGGTTTCTCAACCTACTTTGCAACTATCCAATAATTACAATTCAGTCCCTAAAGTTTAATTAATCTCTTTTGTTCACAAAATTAATTCTTAATTAATTCTTGACCAATATTAATTAAACAAATATGATTTCTCCTTTAATATATTATCCATATAATATATTAATAAACCATAATAACCTTTTTCTCTATTATTCATTCAGTCAAGTTGCTCTGGTGTAGCCAACCCAAAAGGACCATGCTACAACTAGGTCAAGTACATACCAAATATAGTTATCGACTTAGACACTACTCCAACATGTATAACGGGCTAAGTCCATTTATATGTTGGCTTGGGCCCATATATTAGGAAGGGCTAGGCCTATTGTATGTTATGTAGGCTGCTAGCTATCTCTGCGACTCTTGTATTTGTATGTCGGGCTGGGCCCATTGGCTTGGAAGGGCTAAGCCCATTATGGTAGGTTGGGCTCAACGTGAGGGCTAGGCCCAATGATATGTATGGTATGTGGTATTTTGGGGAACTGACTAAGCTTTGTGCTTATGGTTTTATGGTTATGGTTCCAGGTACTTCCGATACGAAAGGGAAGGGTCCGACTTGATCGCAACGCATCCACCTATGTTTCCGCAACTTTATGATTTTGAGATAGTACTTTGATAACTATTTTTACTTTGATATACATTTGAATGATTGAAAATGCTAAATGTTGTTTATGGTTTAATTAAAAATGAAAATTTTACCTTACAATTTTTGGGACGTTACAACAATATATTAAAATATATAAAAAATACAAATAAATATGTAAAAAAATATGTTTATACATTTAAAATACATAAACTATGTAAAAAAATTTATATAAAAAACTTAAAAATACACAAAATATGTGAAAAATGCTCCAAAATACATAAAAGTGCGTAAACATACTTAAAATTTTATATAAATACATAAAAATACATTATATATTTAAAATACATTAGAAAACATAAAAGACCTATATAAAAACTTTAAAAATTACATAAATACGTAAAGAAATAGATAAATATGCAAAAATACTTTACAAAAATACATAAAAATACGTTTATACATTATATACAAATTTTGAGAAAAATATGTAAAAAAAAGTCACATTATTTTGAAAAAATTAATGATTTGGTCTCATGACCTGCTGAATAGATCAAAAAGAGACTAAAGTGAATAAATTTGTCGGTTTTTTGGGCTTTCTATTAAATAAAAAGGGACTTAATAATTAATATTTAATAAAAAGGTTACAATATTTTTTTGAACGGATGAATTTTATAAAGAAACACAAGCAAGAAGCTATAAATTTACAAAGATAAAGCAAGGAAAGGGTTTAACAACCAATGAACCCATCTAGCGGGAACATTAGAGTTTCTAAAAATAAAGCAATTAAAAGAAATATCAACTAAGTTATCAAAAATCATATCCCTTTTCGAAATATTTTCACAAAATATCAAGTCATTCCGAAATCTCCATATAAACCAAAGCCACACAACAATAATAGATTCCATGGTATCTTGTTTCTTCACTCCACCTGATAAGTCATAAATCCAAGCAAAAATATCCATCAACGTCCACGAATTCGGTTTCACTATATCACACCATTTAAACACTTTGGTCCATAAGCTAGAAGCAAATTCTCAAAAAATAAGAAGGTGATCAAATCTTTCTACTGCCATCGGACAAACATGGCATAATAGGGAGTGGACTTCGACCATTTGAAGGCTTAAATTCCATCTAGTAGGTAACCTGTCAAGTAGTCCACGCCATAAAAAAATATTAACTTTCTTCGGAAGAAATCGATTCCATCTAATGGGAGTATTAGTTTCCGGAAGCGTAACATTATCAATATATCTTCAAGTCGTGCACACTTTAAAGTCTTCTATGTCATCTATATTCTATTTTCAGCAATGACTATCATTAGAAATTTGAAAATCACCAATGAGAAGATTTAAATCATCCAGTTGAGACTCATCAACTCCCCTTGTAGTCTGTCGAATCCAAGCCCAACTATGACCACTAACTACGTGATCATGAACTAAACAATCTTTTTATAGTCTCCAATTGAAAAAGTCTATGAAAACGGGACTTTAGAAGTAAATCACCAATCCAAATATTAGATCAAAAACTCGTAGATCTCCCATCTCTAATTCGTATTTTAAGGGAGGATAAAGGAATAATACCTTTCTCATGCATGGTATTAATAGAACCAACTATACATGCCCAAACACCACCACCGTGAATAAGACTATCATCAAATGGATTTTTATTATTTTTTGAAATAAGTTTCACCCATAAAGAACCAATCTCGTAACAAAATTTCACCTCCATTTCAACAATAAAGCATGGTTTAAAGCGTCAAGACTACCGATTTGGATTCCACCTTTTTCTTTATAAGCAATAACCAAATTCCAAGAAATCCAAGGGATTTTTATAGAATTTTCTTCTTCTCCCCAAAAGAATTTAGATGTAAGGGTTCTAATTTTTTCTTGACTTGAATAGGCATGCAAAAAGGGACAAGTGGTAAGTACCTAACGAGCCCAAAACCGAAATAATCAATGTAGCATGACCTCCCATGGAAAGCATATCTATCTCCCACCTGGATAATTTAGACTTAAACTTGTCAATAATGAGATTCCAATTTCGAATCAAAGACAGAGAAAAGCCCACTTGATAATTTAGACTTAAACATATCAAAAAGTTTACAATAAATTCAAACTTAAAATACGACTTAATAAAATAAAACATGAATTCATACTTAAAAACATGACATAATACCTAAAATTTAAAATACGCCTTGATACTCGACTTAAAACTAGATTTAAGACATAAATCTTACTACTTATCACTATTATATTGTTTTACAATCTTAGTATTTTCATTTGCCATAATCCGACGATCTTTTTCGGGCAACTTCACTTCATTTTGGAAAAAAACGCTTTACCACACGATTCATTTCTCTTTCCTTTCCCCGTTCCAAATATTTATCAAGCTTATTGTCCAACGCTTGCATCCCGTTCCTCATCGCCTTCATTTCACTCGATGAACTTTGAACACCTTTTAACTTCTTCTTTTTTGTTTTATCTCGTCCCATAGGACAAGTTGACACTTCATATGGATCATCGTTGTTGAGGTCAATCCCAATATGCGCATCAGAATATTGGCTATGGGTTGACTCGGAAATTCTACGTCATTTGGACATACACGCAAAATATTAATGCTTTTTGGAGCAAGTCATTTTGGTTTGTTCTTCACAACTTCCTAAACCACCTCATTCGCAAAAGCTCTACCGACTTTTATCTTATAAAATTGACAAGCATTTGCTATGACATCCACCTCGTTTGCACCACTTTGCGGGTTGCAGATCGCATTCATGTAGATACCATTGAACTTCATTGGATTTTTGTTTGTGGTCCTCCATTTCGAGTATACTTGATTAGTAGAGCGGTACTCCTTATTCATTCGGGCACAAAACTTTTCCAAACTCCAATTTTAAATGTCACACCACTTTGGTCGTTTTTCTATCGTCGGATCCTCTGATACATCAAGTAATGCTTTGCACCAATGCCTTTTCTTCTTTATTCGTCTATCCTTGGCATTTTGTTGTTAGCTGTTCTTTACCTTTTTCTTTTTGGGTCAACTTCGGTTTCTTGTATGGGTTGAAAATGTCCTTCATCGAAAAAATCGGTTGACTTATCGACTAGGCGGCGAGGTTTGGATTGGAAATGTGTTTGGGGTTGGGATTGGAATAAGGTATATGTTGAGATTGAAATCGAGAAGAGTATGGATAGAGTGGATACAATTGTGGAGCTATAGTCTATGATAGTAACTAGGTGTTGAATGGATGAGTTGATCGAGTAAAGGTCGATAACAAGTCGATGATGAAATGCTTGATGGAGATGTGTTGTTGGGGTTTGAAGGGTTTTTTTTTTTTTTTTTTTTTTTTTTTTTTTTTTTTTGACTAGGTGAAGACATGATGTTTTTGAAAAAAAAATTTAGAGATAAAAGAATGTATTGTGTGTGGTGAAATGTTGAGATTTAAGTGTCTATTTATAATGGTTAGAATAAATTTTTTAGATTTGATTTTTCTTAAACGGTTTTTTATATAAAAAAACATTGAGTTATAAAAAAATGTGGTCCATAAATGCCTAGGTCAAAGTTCAACCACCTTGTAACCATCACCTAAAAAATGGTTATGTTTCTTTTTCCACCACCACCTACGACATTCCCACTTTCCCCAACATTGTTGCCACTATCACCACCATCATCACAATTAACACCTCAATCGCATCGCCACCGTCTTTTATTATCATCTAAAATCAATATGGTTAATAAGTGTACGTACATCTAGTTTGTCGATTTTATATCGTTTATGATCAATATAGTTTAATATCATTTATACCGCTTCTCGATTTAAAAATAAAAAGTCTCTTTTTCACAAACTATACATTTTAGGGAGAATTTCATATATGCCCCTCTTAAACCTCAAAATATCATATTTATCCAGCTTAATTTCTTAATATCGTATTCACCCTTTATAAACCTTCAAAATATCATATTTGCCCAAATCCTTTCTTATAATGTTTTTAATATTTTATAATCATTTTTTATAACTTAAAATTACTTTAATAATTAAAAATTTTAACGATATTATCCTTCCGTCTATAATAATGGAATGTGAACTTCTAAATTGTTGAAATGTCGTCCTCTTGACAAATAAAAATATTCATCTTCAACCCTCTCTATGAAATGTATATTTTGATTGTTTAGTTTTTTTGTTGATTATATTGTAGATGAAGGATATTTTAGATATTACCATTGATATTTTGATGTTTAAAAAGTGCATATGCGATATTTTGATATTTAAGAAGGGCATATATAATATTATGATGTTTAAAAAGGACATATATGATATTTTGAAATTTTATAAATGGTAAATATGATATTTAAAAATTTTATGAAGGGTAAATATGATATTTAGAAATTAAATTGGATAAATATGATATTTTGATATTTAAGAAGGGCATATATGAAATTCTCCCTACGTCGATATCATATTCTATAGACATTGGAAAAAAAATTATGGATATTTTATATTTTTTAAAATAAACAACACTTAAATCTTACTCATTTAAGCCATCACATGTTGATTACCATTAATCTGTACTCATAAACTTATATCTTTTTTTCTACTATAAATTTTGAAACCCCAAAACTAAAAAGTATCCTTTTGTTAAAATAGAGTTAGGTACTCTTTTAGTTGGTTGCTTCTGATATTTCAAGTATATAATTTAACAACCTAACAATTATTTTGTCACATAAAAAGTTATCCTTACCGGATTGGACAACAATGGCGGCAAGATCTCTAGCAGACTTTCCCACTAACCGGAACATGGCCTTTCAAGATAAGGCGCAGTTAACAACGTCCCTCGGAAATGATTTTCTTTATTTTTATTTTTATTATTTTTTATTTTTTTATTTTTCCATGAATCATCATCGCCCTTCTGCTCTGCTCCCTCATAATAGGACCACGTCATTTTCCCGCTAAAACTTTATTTGACTGACACGCTGTCACCTTCCCCTGCTGCCACCTCTCCTATAAGAATCTACCTTCTAGAATTTTAAATAACCTCATAAAATAAATTTTGAAATTAAAAAAATAGATAAATAAATAACAGAAATGAATCAAGCTTCACTTCTGAACCAAAATCATAGTCAAGTTCATATCAATTCAATCTAACAAATCTCTCAATGTGATTTATTTATTATTATTTTCTAATTCTAATTTTGTATGAACTTCATGGTGAGCCAAAGCATGGCCAGATTCAATATAGTCTTCTATTTCACAAAAACCACAGCCAAATTCATTTCTTCAATTTCATCGGTTTCAAATGATAACATGTGATAAAAACTATAAAATCCTGGAAAAAATAATCAAATTAGTTAATTTTATTAATTTGTTAAATGATTAATCGCCAACCTGATTCTAACATATTAAAGCCAAAGCTGGCAGGGGTGGACGCAAGAATTTATATTTTGTGTTGCCGAGTTCAAGTGAGTGTTGCCAGTGCAGGAAAAAAAATATTAAAAAATTGAAATTTTTTCCACTGTGTACAAGAAAAATAGACGTTGTCTGTGTCACACCGTGCAACCACTACAAATCCGCCCCTGAAGGCTGGTCATGAGGAGGTGTCGGGGGTGTGATCTGGTACAGGATCCGCATCATGAAGGGGCCCGAAATTATAAGTCATAAATTCATCACTAATCTGTAGCTAATATATCTCTTATCTATCTATAATTCGTTGTAATCGTAGCAATTTTGTTGCTATATGTTGCTAATTCATAAGTATTTGTTGCTATTTATCGGGGTTCTAAAATTCTATGAATCTATTTTTACTTTTCGTATAGAACCTTTAAAATCAACAAAAATGCCCTCCTTTAAACGTAAAAAAATCTATAAAACCCATGGATCGGTTGTATATTTATACTATATTTTATATGTGTTAATTGTAAAAAAAAACAACAAATTAATGTTTTTCTATTACTATTCATAAAAAGTATTTTTATTTTTACATTTTAATATAATAAACTTTCCTTTTATTATACAGTTTAGTCATTCGTGTAACGATTTACGTGACATAAAAAGATTTAATTTTTTGATTTAAATAAAAAAGTTGATATTAGTTATATATATTTTTTATAATAATAATAATAAATAACTTTTTTGCATATATTTTTTTTCAATTTTACTATACGTAGGTGAAAAGTTAGTCTATTTAAAGCCAACGGGATCCCTTTACGTCTTCACAGCCCTATTCTTTTCTCCTTCATAACAATGGCGACAACAGCTGCAACTACGTATGCCTTTCTCTTCTGTCTCATTTTCTCTCAGACGTATTCAACAAGTAACATCTCCGGTGAATTTCGTGTAGAGAAATCGCCACCTAGTAGGACAGAGGAGGAGATCAGGAGTACGTACGAGTTGTGGCTGCTCCGCCATGGAAAAGCGTATAATGCGTTGGGAGAGAAGGAGAAGAGGTTTCAGATCTTCAAGGATAACCTCAGGTTCATCGATGAACACAATTCTTCCGGCAACCGGACTTACAAGGTCGGGTTAAACCAGTTTGCTGACGTCACCAACGAGGAGTATCGTTCCATGTATTTAGGCACGAAATCTGATCCTAATCGTCGGATTGCTAAGGTGAAGAGAGGTGGGATTAGCCAACGGTATGCGGTTCAGGAAAACGAGATGTTGCCGGTGGAAGTTGACTGGAGAAGAAGTGGCGCCGTTGCTCCGATCAAAAATCAAGGAAGCTGCGGTATGATTTGTTAATTAATTAATTAATCTGAGTTTTTTTTTTTTCGATTTTCATCCAATTTTCTGTAATCATGTTAACCTAAATGATGTTATTGTACAGGGAGCTGTTGGGCGTTCTCAACCGTTGCGGCGGTGGAGGGAATCAACAAAATAGTCACTGGCGATCTGATTAGCTTGTCGGAGCAAGAGCTTGTTGACTGTGACAATAAATACAACAGCGGTTGCAATGGCGGGACGATGGATTACGCCTTCGAGTTCATCGTTTCTAATGGCGGAATTGACACCGAATCTGACTATCCTTACAAAGGTGTAGGCGATAAATGCGACCCGATTCGAGTAAGTAACTGAATTCCATTGACAACATTACATGATGAATACATCGATTTGTGATTTTTGATTTGTCTATAATCATAATGTTGTTAAATTGATGTGTAGAATAAGGCAAAAATTGTTAGCATAGATGGGTATGAAGATGTTCCGCCTATGAACGAGAAAGCTTTGATGAAAGCAGTAGCTCATCAACCCGTTAGTGTCGGAATCGAAGCTTCTGGAATGGCTTTTCAGTTATACACAGAGGTTAGTCGAATCCATCTGCAATTCTGCATGCGAAACAGTTTGATTTATTTATTTATTTATTTTGTTTTTGTTTTATTATTAAGATACTTCCACAACATCTTTTTAATATATACCATAAAATGGATTAAGTAATCTCAAAAATTTCTTTAGTATTTAAATATATCTAAAATTTCTTTAGTATTTAAATATTTTATATTATAGTTTTCGGGTCATTAAAAACTATTTATCTAGATAATTTTTTTATTTTTTGGATTAATTATCTAGACTTTGATTTTTTTTTTTTATAAACAAACCTTTATAATATTTTGAATTCTATAAGTTGTTTCACTCCTTTGAGACAAAGGTCGAGGTTTCAAAAAAATCAGATTACATTTATATTTTATAATTTATCAAAAAAACATTGTCATGCTTTTTTTTTTGATACAGCAAAAAAAATATTGTCATGCTGTTTTTCTAATCTTAATATATCTTTCTCAATATATGAATATCTTTAAGATATGTATTTTCTTTTTTGCATTTTGTCTTGTATTATAGGCTATTGAAAAGTTATCGGATAGTTGAAAAGCTAGCAACTAATAAAAAACTAGTTGATAGCTGAAAAGCTATTGATAAAAAATAATATTTAGTAAAACTAGCTGAAAAGCTAACTAAAATATATAAAATTATATAAAAGCACATGTAATAATACTCGTTTTTATAATTAATTAAAGGGTGTATTTGGAAAATTTTATAAAATCTCTTAAAAAACCTACTAAAGTAGCTTTTTAAAAAGCTATCTACCTTATAAACTAGTTTTTGGTTTACCAAACGCAACAACATAAAAAAGCTGTGGTGCGCTAAACACAACCTTTATCTTAACTTTCTCAATATATAAATATCTTTTTCAACCGTTAACAAAAGATATCACTATTTATACAAATTTCGCAGGGTGTATTTACGGGTAAATGTGGGACTTCATTGGACCATGGTGTGGTTGTGGTGGGATATGGTTCCGAAAATGGGAAGGACTATTGGCTTGTTAGGAACTCATGGGGGACAAATTGGGGCGAGGATGGCTACTTTAAGATGGAGCGTAACGTGGTTGGGACACGCAGTGGTAAATGCGGGATTGCCCTGATGGCTTCTTACCCGGTCAAATACAAAAATGAGAACCCTAGTATTTCAAACAGCGTTAACAATGATCAGATAAGCAGTATCTAGTTAGGAACGATTTCATCAATGGATACCAAAATGGAGCGAATGAGTTATGTTGGGGTGGATAAACATGCATCCTCTCAATTGGTGGCTTATGTTAATATCAATGAGCTCATGGCGGGTTCTTGATATTTATCTATTATTATTGTATTGTGATTTCAGATAGTTTGATTGGTTTTTATATGTATGTCGGAAAGTAATTTTTATATGTATGTCGGAAAGTAATTGTATTTCTCTTGTGGCAAAATTAGATATAAATATAGAATATGTTTGAATTGAATGATTGTTTTTTATAAGTACAGTAGTACCATGACAATGTTTATAATCACAAAATTTTGTGCTTTGTCGAAATGTAAGTTTAGACTTTAGATTCAACACCAAATTCGGTGTTGTTTTTACTTTTCTAAAGTCTAAGCGAGAGACAAGCAAGTGCTAGAATCTATCTTAAAAATTAAAGAAAAAAGTTAGTGTGACTGGTGTTGTTTTTTGAAAAGAAAAATTAAAAATCTAGTGTCAAAATTGAAAACTTAGTGTCTTGTACATTTTTCTTAAGTGTTGAATAATGGTCAACATTGCAACAAAAAAAATAATTATTTCCATAAATTTTGTGCTTTTTTTACCATATTTTTTTATTAGATTAAGAGGAGTGGGGATCGCCACTTGGCTCGCCAGTGATCAATGAACACCACCCCTAGCTCTCGCTAAGACGCCACCAGAGCCTCGTTACAATTTTGGCGAGAAGAGAGAGAGAATAAGGGTTGAATTTGATCAGGGCTTGCAGGAACGGATGAAACATGCAGTGATAAACCAAGAAAATGATGAATCATTTTTGTAAACCATCGATTTGTGATCGTTTGCAGAAGATGAGAAGGAAGATAGGATTAATGTTTCCAAAATTCAACGGAAGAGACACATGCCTAGTTCTTCCTTCGCTGCCGCCCACATATCCAAAATAAATTGGGATTAGGTATTTTTTAAAGGCTTTAGGGGTAGGCATGCATAAAAAAACCGGTTCAAGATCCGAACCGGTCAAAGAATCGGTAAACCGGTTTATGCTGAACCGATCCACAGTGAACCGGACCACCGGTTTACACCCATTCGAGATTTTAGTCGTTGAAACCGGTTTAGAACCGGTTTATATCGAGTGAACCGGTTTGGAACCGGTATGGAACCGAACCGAACCGATTGAACCGGTTTAGAATCGGTGTAACCAGTTTAGATAGGTTCGACTAATGTTTTGAACGAACCAGTTTGAGGCTGAACCGGTTTTGCTTGGATAAGAAGTGAACCGAACCGATTTAAAGAACCGGTGCCTAATTGGGGGCGTTAATGGGTTGGCTATTGGGTTTGGATTACTTTAGTCTTTAGTTGTTAAACAATTAGAAATTATGTTAATAAATTTGTTATTAAAATAATATGTTTCGTTTGTGCAAAATAAAGCTTGGCCTTTTGTTTATATGTCTAAGTTTTGTAATCAAACAATAACATAAATTAAATCAGTGTTTTAAATTATTGTAATTCTTTTTATTTAATATGAGCGTATCATTAAAAAAAACTAATATCATATTAATTAAATAAATAAAATGTTTGTGTAGTATTAAAAAAATATTTGTTTATTAAAATAAAGTAACTAAATTAAATTGGAAAAATAAAATAAAAAAATGAAGTGCTAAGGGTGTTACCACTCTTTACCACATGGTAAGATTATGTGTTAAACGAAGAAAAATAAGATGACACTCAAAAAGTTGACATGATAATGTGTTAAAAGTGTTACCACTCCCCTTAGTCTTAGTGTTATAATTATTTTCATGTCTGTATTATATAAGATAGAAAATGACTATAATAACAATTTTTAAAAAATCACCCGAAAAATAAAAATGACCAAACTAGCTACAGTTTTTGTAGGTCATCATCTACATAAATGTATTTTTATTTTTGAGATTTTGGTAGGTCGACATGTATAAAAATTTTGGTTGACTGCAATTTTTTTTTTGTAGGGTCATCTTTATGATTAGAAGAACCTAAATGACATGATGACTGTTATGAAGTTTGTATATAAAAACAAAAATGTATTTTTAACATGTTTTGGAGATTATTGTAGGACACCATTTTGATTAGGAAAACCCAAATTGTATGATGATTGTTATCAAATTCGTATGCGAAATATATGAAGTTTTTTTTTCTATAATTTTTACTGAAAAATCTGTTTTGGAGTTAAAAAAAAATGATTCTTCAATATCTAAATTTGAAGTCTAATATGTCCATTAAAATCCCTTATTACAAAGAATGATTGAAGTTAAGCTTTTTTTCATATTTTTCAACTAGCTTATTTTAAAACTAAAAAAGTTATGTATTTTCGACATCCAAATTTAGAATGTAATATGTCCATGAAAAATTTCTAATATAAAAAATACAATGGAAAAAAGTTTAAGAGAAAGAGTATTTGTATGAAAAAATTATGAAGATTTGAAGTATTTGAAAAAAAAAAAAAAAAAATTATTGCAAATGCAAAAAATCTATATTTCGCAATGACCCAATTCAAAAATTATAGATATTTTGGTCATTTCCTGTTAAAGGCTAATTTTTTATTATTTAAAAAAGAGTAAATTACACGAATGGTTCCTATGGTTTAGGGTAATTTGCACGTTTGGTCCCTAACTTATTTTTTTAACTCGGAAGGTCCCTACTGTTTGTTTTTGTTACGCGCTTGGTCCCTGTCTTACTTAAAAAATCTATTTTTCCCTTTATTTTTTAATTTATTTAAATAAACACACCCCTAATCTCACCCTTTTCACCTTACCTTACGTACTGCATTATTTTTTTCTATTTAAATAATAGTCTTTTTAGGTATGACAGGGACCAAGCGCGTAACAAAAACAAACAATAGGGACCAGACACGTAATAAAAACAATCAGTAGGGACCTTCCGAGTTAAAAAAATAAGTTAGGGACCAAACGCGCAAATTACTCAAACCATAGGGACCATTCATGTAATTTACTCTTTAAAAAAAAAATTGCGGGTCGGGTCGAAGCCCAGCGCTAATAAAATAGGCATACTCACAGACTCATAGGTCGACCGGTAAACGTGGAAGAACAAGAACTTACAGCCAAATTGAACCCGAAAACCGGTTTTCCCGATCCATCGTCGGAGATACATGCCGTGTTGCCGGAGACAACCGTTCTACCAATTCCGCTTCATTCTCTGCCGTACCTTTGACTCTTGCTTCCATTTCGATCTGCAAATCGGATAAAAGAACCATTGAGGCTCACGACTGATACCGAGGATTTTGTTCGATCTATGTGAGTCATCAGATCCCTTATGATCTACTACATTCATTTCAAATGCTCGCATCTCCTTAGAAATCCGTCAGATTATCTCGTTTTTTTCGTATGATTTCGGTGGTTTTGAGTTATGTAAACAGGAGACATTGATCGAATCACTATCTTACATATGACATTACTGATGACTACTCTATAATATGATGTGCATTTCTAGCAGAATCACGCGTCGTAAATTATGAACAGTGTTCATTTTGCGTGAGATTTTGTTACCAGAATTGAACATATATTGAGTCATGCGCTAGCTGCTTGTTTTAAATTGGAAAATAACATTCATCAGACGATGAATGCTTCCATTTCATTTGTTTTTTTTTCAAATATGTCTCGTCAAATTCAAACATTGATGTTATATTTCTCCATTTTATAGTATCTGCTCCAAGCTAGTAATGAAGTGTTACAGGAGTAACGATAATTGATCAAATGGATGCTTAAATTTTATTGAAATTAATGGATGCATGACACCTGTTATTGATATTCAATGGAGTTATATATGTTCTAACTGGAAAATGGAAAGCATTAATCATTTGTGGGACTTTGTTCATGTGCAGAATGGCTTCAGAATCCAACTCATCATCATCTCAACCTCCAACAGAAGTTACCAATGATAAAACTTCTACAACCACCATCTCTGAGCCGACTAATAATGCTACAACTGAACCATCTTCCATGGAAACTCCACCTGTCATATCATCCTCAGATGCAGTTCCAAATTTCCCCAAACCCACAACACCACGACAAAACACTTCACAATCCCAAAGTCACAACACTGGAAAGTGGGCCATTGCACGAATCGCCAGTGGGTTTGGTTTGCAATTTTCTTCAAAATCCTCTGCTCCAAATGACAATTCTACCCTATCTCCATCTGCATCTTCACCTTCAGCTGTTCTTCAATCTGTTGGAAAAGGTTTAGTTGACGCATCTTTGGGTGCAGTGAAAGTAGTTCAAGTTAGAGCACGCCATATGGTCTCCCAAAACAAACGAAGATACCAAGAAGGAGGGTTTGACTTAGATTTGACTTATATCACTGATAACATAATCGCAATGGGGTTTCCAGCTGGCGATATGAGTTCTGGTCTTTTTGGTTATTTTGAGGTAAACAACCACTAAACTCAACCACAAGCTTAAACAATCAACTTTTTTTCATTCTTTCTAATGAATGTCTTAAAGCTAAAATGCAGGGATTCTACAGGAATCATATGGAAGAAGTGATCAAATTCTTTGAAACTCATCATAAGGTAACCCTTAACCCTTAACCCTTTTCAGTATCATCAAATCCCATAACCTCAATTTGCATCCCATATGGAAGAACTTGATATCTAATTTTGCTTTACAGGATAGATACAAAGTGTATAATCTTTGTTCAGAAAGACTCTACGATGCTTCACTATTTGCAGGAAAGGTATATGCTGTTTTCCATGATCAATATGAGAAGGGCATTTACGTCTTTTTCACAAACAAGAGATCATATCAAAGCAGACAACTGATCTTTCAGATTTACTGCAGGTTGCATCTTTTCCATTTAATGACCATAATTGCCCTCCAATTCACTTAATACCATTATTTTGTCAAAGTGCTTACTCATGGTTAAAGGAGGACATTCTGAATGTTGTGGTTGTTCATTGTAAAGCTGGAAAAGCAAGAACTGGTTTAATGATTTGTAGTCTTCTTTTATTTCTAAAAGTAAGTTTTACTTTTTAATCTTTTATTATTTCTATTTTACACATATCTTTCATCAAAGCTGGTTTCTTTTTCTCCTTTTATTAATCAAACACCTTCTACAGTTTTTCCCAACATCAGAAGAATGTATCGAGTACTATAACCAAAGAAGATGTGTAGATGGGAAAGGATTAATACTTCCAAGCCAAATTGTCAGTTATATATATATATATTTATTTTTCTTAAATTCTTTTGGGAATTATAAAAATAAACAATTAATAATTAATGATATTTCGTTTTGTAGCGATATGTAAGCTACTTTGAGCGGATCTTGAGAGATTTTAATGGCGAAAGTCCACCTGGCAGGAGGTAAATAATAAAATAAACAACTCTTTTTATTCTTTTTTACTTATTTATTCATGAAATAATAATTACTGAAAGTTATTCTTTTTCAGGTGTATGCTAAGGGGATTCCGGCTTCATGAATGCCCTTATTGGGTCAGACCTTCATTGACCATATCTGATCATAATGGTATGTGTAATATGTATGATTTTTTAATGATTAAATTAAAATAAATAAAAAAACAACTTACTTATATTTATCTGTTTATTATAGAATCCTACTTTCATTTTTACTTTTCATTACAGGGATTCTATTTACAACAAGAAAGCATCCAAAAACAAAGAATCTTATGGTAAGAATAATAATTTTGTTAATT
Source organism: Lactuca saligna (assembly GCF_052625555.1). NCBI lineage: Eukaryota > Viridiplantae > Streptophyta > Magnoliopsida > Asterales > Asteraceae > Lactuca > Lactuca saligna. The sequence goes on along the minus strand of NC_136419.1, from coordinate 96,539,604 downwards.
TTATAATTATTCTTGGATTTATAAAAAGTAACTAATTTTACAGCCAGAAGATTTTTGGATCCGTGCACCGAAAAAAGGGATTGTGGTTTTCGCGCTGCCCGGGGAGCGTGGGCTGACCGAGCTGACCGGTGACTTCAAGATCCAATTTCATGACAGACAAGGAGATTTTTATTGGTCAGTAAATATTAAAAGTTTGAGTAAATTACTGAAATCGTCCCTATGGTTTGGTCAAAGTTGCGCGTTTGGTCCCTAACTTTTTTTTTGCACTCGGATCGTCTCTATAGTTTGATTTTGTTGCGTTTTTCGTCCCTTACATACATAAAGTTAGGAACCAAACGTACATTTTTGACCAAACCATAGGGACGATCCGAGTGCAAAAAAAAGTTAGGGACCAAACGTGCAATTTTGATCAAACCATAGGGACGATTTCAGTAATTTGCTCTAAAAGTTTAAAACTAACTCTTTTTTGAAATCGTTGACTTTTTTGTTTTTCTAATTTTTTTTTCAGTTGGCTAAATACAACAATGATGGAGAACAGAGTACTTTTGCAGGGTTCTGATTTGGATGATTTTGATAAGGTATATCTATTTGTTGGATGTAAGGGTAAAAGCGTCATTTTGTTTTATTCAGACGGTTTCTCGGTCAAGAAATGAAGCAAACAATAAGTATACAAGAGTTTATCCACAGAGACATATGCACAACATATATTTCTTTTTGGGACCGAAGAAACCAGGAAATGACGATTTTACCCTTTTATATATTTGCAGAGAAAGTTGCCGGTTCCGGGGTTTAAAGTGGAGATAGTAATGATCGATTACGATGGTACGATTCCGGAGAAGTACAAATCCAGTGACAAACCGATGTTAATAAGCTCCAATGATTCCTCACCTTCATACAACAATCCTTCCAATTCCACCCGGAATAAGGATTCCGATGAGAATGTGTTTTCCGACAGTGATGATGATGATGATCAAAAGGACGAGGACAAATCTACTGTTTCTACCACACTGCCACCTGGCAAAATAGAATCAGAAAAAACATCTTTGAACAAAAACACCCAACAACTTTCCTTAAATAGCAAGCCCACACTTGTAAAAAATGAGGCTGACAAACCCATTCCAAATTTGAATCCCGGTGATATTAAGGCCATTGCTGCTGATGCTTCCGTTTTTTCATTTGGAGATGATGAAGACGATTTAAGCGATTGATTTTTTTTTTTTTTTTTTTTTTTTTTTTGTTTAATGATGTTGTCAAATTGACCATGAAAGATTGTTGTTGACTTTTGTTTTTTGACTTTTGATGGGACTTTCCAAATATTGATATAACATGATAGATAAGAAATAATCTGAAAATACAATTGTTATAATAAATAATAAATTTGAACAACATTTGACCCAAAATTTCAAGACGCCAAAACAAAATTCATATGTAACCAAGTCAAAGTCAAAGTCAAACTCCGGATTGTTTTCTTGCTTGAGAAACAATAATCTTGTGTAAAGTTGATATTTCTTGATCTCTTTCATGTAATTTTTTCTTCAAGCTTTCAATCTCTTTCAAGTAACCATCACAATGTTCACATACAACTGTTTGTGGTTTTAGTTCCATCGTCTCATCTTCTGTCTTTAGCTTCTTGTGATGCTGATCTGGCACCTCCTCTTCGGCTCCCCGTTTATTCGATGCTGCCACCTGGACGTTACTACCGCCAGGTTGGACCATCTTCCGGACATACAAACTGCCACCTAGACCTGATTCCAGTTTAAATAAAATCAACTTCTGTGGACGCCCAGATGAATCCTGAAAAAAATTATTACAAAAATAAGTTGATTATTTAATTTAAATTATTTAATTTTAGTAGCTTACTTTAATTTCATCACCCTTAAGACCCTCGTACACCTTATCTGCCTCCTGTTTATTCTTAAAAACTGCTAACGCTGAATACTTGTCTCCTTTGCCTTTCTTATTTTCCTACAAAAAATATTTTCATTAATTTGTTTATATGAAAAAAAAACAAATTAATTAGAATAAAATTCATTTTTATCAAACCTTCACTTCAATTGTGAAGTCTCCAGGAATAATTTCAAGTAATTTTTCTCCAGGAATGGCAACTGGTATTCGGTGACAAAGTAACTTCATTGCATCTGAACCTTCAACCACCTGAAATTGCAACTAAATTATCAATCAAGGGCATTTTAGGAAATAAACATTAAAAAAAATAAAAAATAAAAATAAAAAAACTCACGTTATTTTGATTCAAGGGTATATTTTTATCAACTCCAGTTTCTATTTTAGCAATTACAAGTTTCATTGCTGCACGTGCATCCTCCAAACAATCATGTGGTTCACCATCTTTTCGAAGTTCATATCCCAAAACTGACTGCAAAAATGACAAAGGGCATTTATGTCATTTTGCACACACAATAGAACAAGAGTGACCCTTGTTACACACTTTTTTGGGTGGGCATAAAAACTACAGTTTTGTCTCGTTGAAACGTTACGTGACTCATGTCCTGCCATGTGTAACAAACGAGGGTATTTTCGTCTTTTTGCAAGTTTCTTCACATAGTGAAGAAAGAATCTAATATTTTAAAACTATAAAAATATTCAAAATAGACAAGATTGAACTGGCTTTCTAAGGCAATTTTCAATGATGGAAGTGACAAGGGCATTTACGTCTTTTTGAATATTCGAAACTTGCCTTACACAAATCATTCAAAGATGGTCTCCTGAAATTGGAGCCACTCCAATATTTGAAGACAAGAGAAGTGTCAATTACTCTTGTGTGATCTATCTTCAATGCTGCATAAAAAAAAGTTAAACAAGGGTAAATTCGTAAAATATCCAACTTTCTCAATTAAGTCAAAAAGAAACACTCATATAATTATTATTATTATTACCTTGTAGATCATTATTCAAACTATGCCCAATCAAAATCGTTCCTCTTGATAGCAACTTCTTCATAGAATCCTAATGAAAAAACACATCACGTTCAGGGACAAAATAGTAAATTACCAAATAGTTTCCAATTTTACAAAAATTTACTTTTTTACCCTCTCACCTGTACATCTTGTAATGAACAAGTAACTTGTTCCAAATCTTTAGCAGAAACTCCAGTTATATTAGTTCGATAATCAGCAACTGCTTTTTCAGGCTTAACAAGTTCATCAAGTTTGACCTACAAAAGTCAACAATAATTATAGTTGACTTTTTTTTTTTCCAAATTTAGTTACCACAATTAATTTTTATTTTTACCTTTAAATCACGATCCACAACACAAACCCTAACCAAAGCATCACTTCCATCTTCACATAACACCATTTCACAATCAATTGCAATCATTGCATTTGATCGATTTGTTTTAGCCTTTTTTCTCTCCTTTGTGATTATCCACCCCTGTAACAACACTCAAAAAGTTTAAATTTTTATAAACCGAATTTTTTTTTTATATGTTGGAAAGGGTATATATGTCAAATCAATAAACCTCCTCATATGATGGAAATGAATAACTTTGTGCGTATTGTGGATGACCAATAGTCTTGTAGACAAGCTCCTGAATTTGGCACACATTAAGAAGACTTGAGGATTAATATTTTTTCATATGTGAAAATTTCATCTGTTTATTAAAAATAAAAACCAAAAATCGTCCTTATGCATTTATTCATAAGTCATAACAAACCTGTTCTGGGGATAATTTATCTGTTTTCTTTTCGATATGTTCCAAGCTGTAATGTTTCTCTGCCACTTTATCAAAAAACTGATGGAAAAAAGAAAAGAAAAAACATTTATTATCATCAGAATCTCGATGGAACTTGGCTTCATTGAAAAGAATGTCACTAACCTTCAAATCATCAACATCACTGAATGTATTCAAGAAAGCAATCAGTGCTTCGGTGGACCTTCTTGCTGGATCACTCAAGCTGACCCCAATCTTCTTGTCGTAAACAGCCAAGAAGTCCTTCCAGCCTCCATTACTACCTTTCATTTCTCGCTTTTGTGCCAATTTCACAATGTCGACCAGAACCTAACAGATTAAAATCAAGAAAGCTCCATGAACATCGAGTTCCAAATTTATAAACAAATTTGAATCTACTTATGGAAGGAATAGCATAGCCATTCCAATTTCGTATTAAGTTCGAAGTTAGTCGATTGATAATATAAACTCAGAAGACGGTGATTGATTTTTCTAATTCATAAACAAAATAACTAATTGAAAGAAAACAATTACTTAAAAGAAGGAAATTTTACCTCTTTTGGAGCCTTTTCGAGCTTATCCATTGAAAGCGTTTTTTTCAGGATGCTTAGCGTGTTTGAAGTTGGAATTTAGGGAGAAAATATTTAGGGTTTATAATTGGGGTAGGGTTTAAAAGAGATTGTGAAGACTGGTAAGGGTTCTCATTCTTGACGACGACATCCTACATCCTTAATTTATGGGCTTCACTGATGGGGCCTATTAGCCCAATATGTCTTTTATTTCGTTTTTTAGGCCGGTAATTCTTTTTGGATCGGGTAAATATGATATCTCTCTTAAGTAGGCGTGCAAAAACCGGTTTTTTTTATGAACCGGACCGGTTCAGAAAACCGGTTCGGTTCAAATCCAACAAGTCAAAACCGGTTCACACCAAAACCGGTTCGGTTCCAATCCGGTTCACCCCAAAAAATATTCGAACTTATTTAAACCGGTTCGGTTTGTTCAAAACCGGTTCAACGAAAACCGGCTCAAAAAACCGGTTCAGATATAAGGGAAAAAACCGGTTCGGAAAAGGATAAAAAAACCGGTTCAAACCGGTTCGACGCAAATAAGGTTTTATAATTTTTTTTTTTTTTTGAGCTAGTAAGTGTAAAATAGGAATGGTTTTTTTTTTTGTTTAGAGTATAAAACTCTTTTGAGCTAATAAGGTTTTTTTTTGTTCAAAACCGGTTCGACGCAAATAAGGTTTTTTTTTTATGTTTGTGTATATGTAGAAAAACATAATGTATGTAAAAAATTGTTCAATTTGAATCAACACATTTTTTGGAGCAATTTTCAACCTATTTTTCATTTTTTTTTGTTTTTTTTATATTGGAAATACATAATACAACTTCAAACATAAAAACACAAAACATCTAAATTGTCAAACTAATACATCTTCAAACATAATCAACACGTTTTTTTATTCGTCATCCGCCATGTCGTTGCGTAATCCTCTCTCATACTCGATCTCTTCTAGGGTGAGTGGCACCGACATTCCCATCGCTACTTCTTCCTCATGTACTTGTGGTTCGGCATGTAACGATGTGCCTTCTCGTAGTTCAATGTCTTGTATCCTTTCCACGCCATCAAGGTAGCATTTCAAGCAAATGCACACTTCCACCGACAAAGGGGTTAGTTTTGTTCTTCTTGGTGATATTACCCTGCCACTAACAGAAAAAGCCGATTCCGAAGCTACCGTAGAAGCTTGGGAGCTTAGTAGATCACGGGCCATAGCGGCTAGAATCGGAAATTGGGTTTCCTTTCCTTTCCACCAAGCCAAGATATCAAAATTTTCAAACTCTTGAATACTCATTTGAGACAAGAAATCGGAACCAATGTACCTCCCGAGCTCGCTACTTGGGGTGTTAGACCGAGCTCGTTTGGAATTTTCATTCCTCAAAGTATTATAAAGCCTAATTGTTTCGTTATTTTGGTGAGAAGTGGATCCGGATGCCCCCATATTTTGCATCATGTCATGAATGTTTGTTGAACCATATTTTGTTAAATAAACTTCAAACAAATTTTGAAAAACTTTGTTAAATTTTGAAACTTCCTTTGATGCATAATCCATGTCATCATCCATTAAACCCAAATCGTAACAAATATTTTCAATTAAAGTCTCAACCCCCCCCCCCCCCCCAACATTTAGAGCCGGATTCAAAGCGGCGGAACAAGTAATAATGGGAGACATTTCTTGAAAATATTTTTTTAACTTTGCTTTCATCGGTTTCATCATATTAGCAAACATTGTGCTCCTCATTTCAAACTCATTTATTTTCGCACACATTAAAAATATTTGGTTTAAAACTAAACAACTTGTAGGATAATAAACACCCGATAAAAAAATAGTTGCTTTTTTAAAAACATCAAGCATGTCCGTAACAAGTTTGATAGTATCCCAACTTGATTCCGGATAAGCCGTAACCTTATTACGGTCCGCAAGGTTGTCATGGAACATTTTTAAAGTATCTTTTTGACGTAAGGCACATTCAAACATTTTGCAAGTGGAGTTCCATCGGGTGTTATTTTCCCAATTCGGACCTAAAAAGAGGGCATTCGCATCGACACAAAATTGCATATAATTATGATATCGAGCGTTACTAGAACTAAAAATATCTTTTAGCATGTCTTTGAAACCATCTTTTATAGTTTCAATGCTAGTTAGTCCATCTTGCACAACCAAATTAATGATATGTGCAACACATCGACTATGAAAAAAAACACCATCGCAAATTGGTTTATATTTTAGTTTTAGTTGTCCAACCGCGACGGTGTTGTTTGAAGCATTATCAAAAGATATAGAAAAAATCTTTCCTTCAAGTTTATAAGTTTTGATCACACAATCTAAAATTTTAAATAAATTTCTACCGGTGTGCGGGTACTCAAACAATTCAAACGTAATCGTACGCTTCATCATTACCCAATTAGTTGGATTAATCCAATGAGCGGTAACACAAAGGTACGCATCCGGTGAACCGTAAGGAGCCGTCCAAACATCACAAGTTAAATTCACACCGGTTTCTAAAGATTGAAATCCTAAAATCAATTCATTTTTTGCAAGTTGCCACATTTCAATACAATCACGTCTAATAGAAGTACGACTCACATGGCAATATCGTGGTTGGAGAGTATCTTGGATGAGTGAAGTCAATCGTTTGTTGTCGAAGTGGTCAAAAGGCAAACATTCTTGAATCACGAACTTCGCCATCCTATCCCGAACTTTATTCAAATCGTAACTCCACAATGTTGCATCATTCGCCATTGTTGTTTGATTATGACCCGGCCCAAATTTCACCGCGGGGCATCTTTTTGTCATATGAGTTTTCAATGTCGAATTCCCTTCTTCATTAAAAAAAACACCACATTTCTTGCATCGCACTCTTTTTATACCGTTCGACATTACACACAAATCAAAGTTGCACCAAATAGCCGGATTTCTATTTGTTTCTTTGATGCTAACGACGGTAAGATTGTTTGATGAGTCTCCAATACCAACGGAAGCCGAATCCATTGTTTGAATTAAGAGCGTTTTTTGAAGTAAGAGAGGTTTTTTGAGGTTTGGTTAACCCAAAACATGTAATAGGTATTTATACTATCAAATATTGGGGAATATGGCCAAAAGGGACCAAAAAACGAGTATCTAACAGCCATAAACGGCTATATAGCCGTTAGAATAAGACAAAAAAACGGTAATATGAAAAAACCGGTTCAAACCGGTTCAAAAAACCGGTTCACATTCGGTTTACGCATAGGTTCAAAAAACCGGTTCAAACCGGTTCAAAAAACCGGTTCAAACCGGTTCAAAAAACCGGTTCTTAACAAACCGGTTCGAAACCGGATCACACATTAAAAAGGGCGAATTGGTTAGGTCCGTAGGTTCGGTTCTTCGTGGGTTCGGTTCATGCATGAACCGGTTCGGGGGAAAACCGGTTTCGGGTTCACCAACCGGTTCGGTTTGTGAACCGGTTTTTTTGGGCACGCCTACTCTTAAGTTTTAACATTTTATTAATATAAAAGTCCTATGAAGACAAAATTACAAAAATGGTAATCCTTAATTATTTAAAAATTAGAAAAATAGCCCAACCTACCCCACCGTTCTCTCTTTCTACTCTCTCGTCGGAAAACAGCCAACACCAGTTCCCCTTCTTGACTAGATCTACATCAAGTGCCCAGAATCATATCCAATTCCTCAAAAATCACACTCGGTGCCCAGATAGTTGCAAGGGTTACTCGGACCCACAAATTAAACCCATATCATGCCCAAAACAATTTCATCAATTAAAATCAGAAATCAATGATGAAATCAAAACCCTAGAAACAAAAATTTACAAGTGCACGAAGCTTGAATCATAACCTGAAACCCAAAAGAAACCTAACCAGGACCTACACATTTTTTATTTGATTCACATTTCAGAGAGTAAAGAGGTGAAAAAGACGATGGTGATAAAATTGCAGGTGGGAGCTGATGAATAAGCATGGGTAGGGTGGTGTTTGTACCAAAGAAGTGGTGGTGGAAGATCAATCACATCATTATAGTTCACATGTGGACCTAAATCTACTGTCATTAGAGTTTGTTAGGGTGGGAAATGATGAACAAGAAGGGACGTTGTGTTTCTTGTAGCCAAAAGAGCATAACAATTGTAGCATCTGGTTCCTGGTACCTATTCCTTGTATCTAATATTTCTTAAATGATACATTTTGCCTTGGACTCGGCGAGTTGAAGGACCAACTCGCCGAGTAAAAGCGGGATGAGGCACGGGGTCTAAGCTTTGGACTCGGCGAGTAGACCCTGTTTGGGCAAAAACCCTAACCCGGGTGTTTGCACCCTATTTAAGCACTCTAACTCGGTCTCCCTTGTCCCTAACACTTCCAGAAGAGCTGTAGAGCGAAACCCTAGCCCCCTTTTTGTCCTTATGAGTGATTTTGGCCTTGTGAACGAAGTTTGAAGCTTAAGAGAAAAAGAAGGAGATGGAAGAGTGCAAGGAGGAGAAGTAGATCCGACATCTACCCCGCAAGAGGCTTCCATTAAGGTAGAAAAGTCCCTACCTTGATCACTAGTTCATTAGATTCCCTTTTTGTCCCTAATTGGTGGTTTTCAAGCCCTAAAACACCAAACTCCATGTGTTTGTGCTTTATGATCCGAAAGGACTTCAGATCTAGACCTTATGGACGTATTAGAAGTATAAAGTCTATGTGGTTAAAGTGATTGAGGTCCCTATTGAGTGTATGACCTCATAAAGAGCTTGGATTTGCCTTTTGGAGCTTATAGGGCCATGCATGCACGTAAAGTTTGCAACTTTACGTGATAAGCATGCCCCAGGAACATAGATCTATGGTTTGGAAGCGTTGCATGTCTCAGATTTGGTTTGTATGGGAAGTGGGTTGAAGGTACTCGGTGAGTCCCAAAGTAGAACTCGGCGAGTTCTATGAAGATGGTCTTAGACTCGGCAAGTTGGATGAACAACTCGGCGAGTCCTATGAAGATTGCCTGGAACTCAACGAGTTGTTCTTCAAACTCAGCGAGTCATATGAATTGTTACTGAGTAAGAGGGGTTTAGGTGTTGAAGGTCCAACCCTTCGTATCTGCACGCGAAATAAGCAATTTAACGTGTAGCAATAGTCCTAAAAACCCAAATCCTCATAAAGGATGCTCTGGTGAGGATTTGGAAGCGAGTGGGAGATCTGCTCGTGGGGACTCGGCGAGTTGTTCTTGGACTCGGCGAGTCGGATAGCGAGTCAGTTCGTTCGTCCCAAGTAGTGAGTTAAGGGTGAATCAGTTAGTGAGAAGAGGAACTTGTCGAGTAGGACCGGGTTAGTAGGAGAAGGACTCGGCGAGTCTGTGCCATGACTCAGCGAGTCCAGTCAACTGGAAGTTGACTTTGACCAAGAAGATGACCTTGGACCATGGGTGGGTCAGTCATCTGACCTAAGGGTGTTTATGAGTGGCTAATCTATGTTTATGATTTATAGCCGGAGGATTACCGATTCAACAGTCAGGCGCTTAGCAAGCAGACTTTCAGCAGCTACTTTTCGAGGTAGGTTATCTTCCAGTAGCAGTGGGTCTACGGCCACAATGTCGGCCCACTAGTAGGAGTTGTATGATTAGATGATTGTCTTTGTGATATTCATCTAGGGTTGCTACTACATGTGATATGTTTATGTGCTAGTATGATATGATGCTATGTGTTAGTGACAGTAAGGGGAGATAGTCCCATATTACCGGTCGATAGGACCGAAGGGGCAGTCATACCCAACCATGCTAGATAGATTATGTGATACGTGTTATGTGGTAGTGGTAGGGGTGAAATAGTCCCCAGCATCCGGTCGAGAGGACCGAAGGGGAGACCAGCACCCAGGTATGCTAGTCAGTATCCGGTTGAGAGGATCGAAGGGGAGACCAACACCCAGATATGATAGTCAGTATCCGGTCGAGAGGACCGAAGGGGTAGGTCGGGCACCCATATATGCCTGATAATATATGTATGTTATGTGGTTATTTGGTATGTGGTATGGTGGGGGAACTCACTAAGCTTCGTGCTTATGGTTTTCAGTTGTTGTTTCAGGTGCCTCTTCAGCGAAGGGGAAGGAGCTGGTGCGGTAGCGGCATATCACACACACGCTCTTTGTTTTCCGTACTACAAGATATTCTGGGATTTGTACTCTGACACTATGGTTGTTTTTATGTTTTGGTTTCGGACACGAAATGTGTGTATGAAATGATGATTCAAAGGATGTTTATTCACAAATGTTTTCCAAAGTGTTGATTTATAAATGAAAATTTTGGCCGTGAAAATTGGGTCGTTACAAGTTGGTATCAGAGCCCTGGTTTGTGGGATTCGGACACACCCTCGGGAATGTCTGAACTCAAATCAAGGGATTAAGGAATTTTGAAAAAGAAAAAGTTTTCTAAAGGATTAAGTAAAGAGTTTTAAGAAAGAACGAAGTGTGTGATGTGCGCGATTGGCCAAGCTCAAGTAAGTATTCCCCAAAGTACCCATACAAGTTTATGTTATGTTTAACAGTTTCAGTAGAACAACATGCTAGAATAGGACTACGGATCTAGGAGTGATGTCTTATGTTCCTGCTTTATGTGCTTCAACTTATGAGAATTGCATGCTAGTATTTGGTAGATAGTGGTAGGATAGCCTAATTAGGTTATGCCTGGTAGTATGAGCTTAGCATTATGTGCTAGTTCAGCTTCTCATGTTGAGGATAGATTTGTTTGGTTAGATTTTTTTTTCCTTTGTCCGAATGCTGCTTGCTTTGTGCATTGTGGGATTCTGAGTGATGGGAGATAGCCATTAGGTGAATACGTCACGTCACATGTGATCAGGGTTGAATAATCTCAGAGTGCTGGATTTGGCCCTATTGCGCAACTCTCGTCTGAGTCTAACCGTTGTAGGGACGAGTCTTCTATTCGAAGGATTATATGAGCCTCATCACATGTAATGGTATTCAGGTGATGGCTAATTGGCATCACAAGGAGGCCTTCAACAGCTAAGGACTGGTTTGAGTTGAGTCATAGGTTTCCTAGGGTAAGCCTAGGATAAGAGTAGTAGAGATCAGCAGTGGTAAAAGGGATCTGGTGGAGTCGAGGTAGTCCTTGAGGAAGGTATGGATAGATGTGGAAGGTAGTATGGGCCCGTACTACTGGAAGCAGAGGATCCATACCCGAATTGAGGAAGGCTAAGACAAGATTGGGGAACTTGTAATAGATGTGATCCCTTAGAGGTATCAGTATCACTAATGGTTGCCTGTGTGTATTGCAGAATGGTGGTACTACGTCGGAGGCCAGTAGGTGGCAATTCTGGAGAGGGATCGGGTTCGGGATCAGGTTCCGAGCCAGTAGATGAGAGGCTACGTGAGTTCATCGCGTCAGAGATCACCAGAGGCATTCTTGAGTCGACCCCCATCATTTTCGGGTCCACTAAGGAAGGGATAATTGAGCTGATGGAGGACCGCCTCAAGGCGTTCAGGAGTGACATGGCATCTGGCCAGTCAGGATCTCGCACACTGTCCTTCAAGGATTTCAAGGGAAGTGGTGCGTCGGATTTCCATGGGGCGAAGGACCTTATTGCTGCCAGACGATGGATTGCGGACATCGAGTCCGCACAGCTGACCAGCTTCTGCCCCGAGGGGTCGAAGGTGAGATATGCAGCAGGGTGTTTGAGAGACAGAGCTAGAGATTGGTGGGAGTCTGTTGGTGACTCATTGGGAGCCTTGGTTGTTGAGACTATTGTTGGAATAGTGTCTAAGGCTATAACTATATTTGGTGGTGCATGGTCCTTTTGGGTTGCCTTCACCATAGCAATTTGAAGGATGATTTGTTAAGAGAGAGTAAATATTATAAGGAATAATATTTAGCTATTTGATTAATATAAGTCATAAATTAATTGGTATTAATTTGGTGACTTAAAGAGATTAATTAAATAAGAGGGTATAAACTGTCAATTGTTTGATAGTTAGACTTTAGACTATAAATCCATTAGGATGGACTTTGGACGGATTCTAAGAGCTTTAGGATAGCTCAAAATCGTCCATAAGGATATCTATGGAATGGATTTGGATAGCCTTAAGTGAAGATTATCCAATTAGGGTTTAGGGTGAAACCCTTAAGGAGTCTAAAGGTATAAATAGGCCCTTGGGATGTGGAATTCGTGTACAACCTTTCAGAACCTAAAGCAAGGAACCTCTGGTCGAATTCCATCCCCTCTCCTCTCTCCTAAATCATCTTGCTTGCTATTGGTGTTTGTAAGCCATTAGAGGAGTGACAATTGTGACTCTAGAAGCTCCAAGACAAGAAGATCAACAAGGAACTCAAAGGTATGATTCTAGATCTGTTTTAATGTTGTTGTTTAACCTAATTAGCCATTAGAAGTCTTGGATTCAAAAGCATGTTTATTAGAAAGCCTAGATCCAAGCAATAGGGTTTTGCATGCGCACATAGGAAAGTTCTTATGGCTAAAACCCAACAGTGGTATCAGAGCCTAGATTGGTTTTCTACAAATTGTTGCTTGAATAACTGAAACAAACCTGCAAAATTCAAATTTTTGGGTTTTGAGTCACTGACTCGTCGAGTTCCAAGGTGGACTCGTCGAGTAGGCCTGACTCGTCGAGTCCCCTTGTGCACTCGGCGAGTCCAAGCGTCAGGAATGGCCAAATTCGGGATTTTTTCATAATTATCTTATGGAAACTTACCTTAATCATATTAGATCAGTGTAAATCCGATTTTTTGATAAATATGACTGTTATCTTGATCTAATTAAAGATATTTATCATCTAATAAAATATTTAATTTCCTTATATGATAATAATTAATTATTTTTGGTAATTATCTTCAAAGAAATCAAGATAAATCAAATAAAGATAATTAGTATATTAAATTGTTAATTGGAATTATTTGTTATTTGATCCTACATGTTTTTTAAATGTTTAAAACCTACCCTATAGTTTTGAAATTTAAATTTGTGATTAAAAGCTTTAATTTAGACAACTTAAATTTCAAACCCTAGATTTTGAAAAGTTTAAAATACAACCCTATACTTATATGATATTATTAGAATAATATATATATGTATAACTAAATGCTAGTCTTACCGCTAGTAGGCCTCATTCACGAAGCCGATCTATAAGGTGGGTATAAGGTTGCGGCCTATAAAATGGCGCTTAATGGGTGTACACTCACACCCACCGCTTGCTTGATTGGTGGAGGGTCGTTAGCCGAACGGGTAGGATAGGGCAACCTCATCCTCTCATTAAAAGTATAATAAGAAATACGAAGTAACTAAATTTTTTTAAATTTCCCAATCTTAGTTACTTTAGGAAAAGTGAATTGATGCAATCCCATGAAATTACACTTTGCACCTTGCTAAGATGTTAGTGGAGCGTGTGTGGTTTACCGGCACACTAATTGGTTCTAAGCGAAGGTGGCGAAGGGTGATTCATTGTTTATCATAGTTCGATGAAGCGTGTGTGGTTTACCGGCACATCGAATAGGTGATCGTAACAATGAAGGCACCATGTAAATTTGCATGGTAATTCACACCCGCTTTGTGATCCTCGGCATCCCAGTCACAAACAAGAGGGGCATATCGAGATTTAAACATGCCATTGAATAGTTCAATGAATCTCATCCGAACCTAGGAATTCTCAAAAACACTTAGGACTAAAAGTTTAAGTTTTGTGATGGAGAATTAGTGAATCGTCATTCACTTACCTTCAATTTATTTGCATGTTGGATTACGGCATCCCTTTTCTAGTATGTAAATGTTATTGTTGGATCCTAGCCCTAATTTTTCTTATTGGGTGATAATTAGGGATTCTTGTCTATCTTTGTCCTTTCTATAGATGTCAAACGCAAACAACGCTGCTGCTAGTTCTTTCACGTTAATGAGCCTTTGCCAAAAGGTCACCTTCGATGGAACGAACTTTGGCGAATGGATAAGATACATTCGCACCATTGCTCGCTATGAGGATAAAGAGTATGTCCTCGACGAGAAGCTCGAGAAAATCAACCCCGAAGTTGCTACTCCCGCCGAAATCACCGCCTTTGAAACCCATGAGCGAGATGCGACGAAAGTACATTGCATCATGATCGCCACCATGAACTCCGAGTTCCAAAAGTCCTACGAGGACATGTATCCATACGAGATGCATCAAGACTTGTTGGAGAGGTACCACCAAAACGCGAGACAAGAGCGTTACGAGATCTTCACTAACATGATTTCCGCTAAGATGGGTCATGGAGAATCTCTTACCGTGCACTTGCAAAAGATGCAAAGGTATGTCGACCGCCTTCGCAAGTTAAATGTTGACTTCGGCGAAGACTTGGCGATCGACATGGTGCTTCACTCTTTGCCTCCGATGTATAATCAATTTAGGATGACCTACCACATGAACAAAGAGGAGGTCACTCTAAGTAAGCTCCAAGGTCTCTTGAGGGTTGCTGAGAGCAATTTCAAGGACAAGTCTGTTGCACCAACTCCCAATCCGTCTGCTGCTCCTGTCTTGGCTATTGGTCAAGGGAAGGGAAAGAAGAGGAAAGCTTCTTCAAATAACTATCGAAAGGTGAAAGCCCGAGATGGTTCCTCTTCTAGTGGGACCAAAGTTGATCCCTCTAAGCCCTGCTCTAACCCGAAGGAGGCAGAGTGCCACCACTGCCACAAGATAGGACATTGGAAGAGAAGCTGCCCGGATTACCTGCAAGCCATCAAGGAAGGAAAGATCAAGCCATCTTTCGCAGGTATATATGCAATAAAATCTAACGATTCTAATCATGCTATTTCTTGGGTTCTTGACACCGGTTGTGGTTATCACATTTGTTCTAATGTGCAGGGACTAAAAAGAAGTAGGGATGTGGAGCAAGGAAGGATCAATCTAATCATGGGGAACAGAAGATCGTCGCCTGTGACCAAGATTGGAGTGTATTCTTTGGTGCTTAAGAATAGTTTAGTTTTAGATTTGAACAATTGTTGCTATTCGCCAGAAATGGCTAGAAACATCATTTCATTTCATGGTTTATATAGACAAGGTTTTAGATTTTCTTTTAATAATGAGAATGGTTCTATTTTGGCTTATCTAAATGGTGTCTTTTATTTTGAAGCTATACCATGTAATGGAATATATGAAACTGTTATGATTGTTGATAACTTAGGAAATGATGTTTTGAATATTGATTCTTCCACTAGTATGGATAAAGCATCCTTGTGGCATTGTCGTCTTGGACATGTCAACAAGAAACGCATAGCCCAACTCCAAAAGGATGGAGTGTTGGAGTCATTCGACCTTAGGGAAGATGACACATGCGAGTCTTGTTTACTTGGAAAGATGACTAAGTCACCCTTCACGAGTACTTGTGAAAGGGGTGAGGGACTATTAGACCTAATACATACCGATGTATGTGGACCTTTTAGATCAACCACGAAGGATGGGAACCGCTTCTATGTGACCTTTACCGATGATTATAGTAGATATGGGTATATCTATTTAATCAAGCAAAAGTCAGAAACCTTTGAAAAGTTTAAAGAGTTCAAGAATGAAGTGGAGAATCAATTGGGCAGGAAAATCAAGATGCTTCGATCCGATCGAGGAGGAGAGTACCTAAGTCTTGAATTCCACGATTATCTCAAGGAGTGTGGAATAGTTTCGTAATTGACGCCTCCTAGGACACCGCAATTGAATGGTGTGGCAGAAAGGCGTAAATGAACCTTATTGGATATGGTTCGCTCTATGATGAGTCGTGCTTCATTACCTATCTTCTTTTGGGGGTATGCCTTAGAGACTGCCGCCCATATCCTTAACCGAGTCCCTACCAAGAAGGTTGCCAAAACACCTCACGAGATGTGGACGGGGAAAGCTCCCTCGTTGGCACATATCAAGGTTTGGGGTTGCGAGGCTTTCGTAAGACGAGATACTCACGACAAGCTTGAACCTCGAAGTGAGCGATGTATTTTCATCGGCTACCCGCAAACTTCCTTTGGATATCTCTTCTATAGACTGAAAGATAATGTTATCTTTGTTGCGAGGAGAGGAGTTTTCCGAGAGCGAGAACTCATAAGCCAAGGAGACAGTGGGAGGCAAATCGAACTTGAAGAGATTCAAGAATCGATAGATGAAGGAACCTCTACCGCTGGCGTTCAACCCGAGGAGGAAACTCCGGTTGAACCGATTGACGAATCCTTACCTCTTAGACGTTCCGATAGATTTAGAGTTCAACCCCAGTTTTATGGTTTTCATATTACTACCGAAGGGGACACGTATATTAGTGATGGTACACTAGTAAATCTTGATGAACCTAATAGCTATAGGGAAGCCATGGCAGGCCCGGAGTCTGCGAAATGGAAAGAGGCGATGGATAGCGAGATCCAATCCATGTACGATAACCAAGTTTGGAACTTGGTTGATTACGTGCCCGAACGTAAGACTGTAGGGTGCAAATGGATCTTCAAGAAGAAGACCGATGTGGATGGGAATGTACACACATACAAAGCACGATTGGTTGCGAAGGGCTTTACTCAAACTCCCGGAGTTGACTATGATGAGACCTTCTCACCAGTTGCGAAGATTAAATCTATTAGAGTGATGCTAGCAATTGCCGCATTTCATGATTATGAGATTTGGCAAATGGATGTCAAGACCGCTTTCCTTAACGGAAAGTTGGCTGAGGATGTTTACATGGCTCAGCCAGAGGGGTTTGTGGATCCGAAGCATCCGAATAGAGTGTGTAAGCTTGAGAAGTCCATTTATGGACTTAAGCAAGCGTCTCGCAGATGGAATCTTTGCTTCGATGAGAAAGTCAAAGAGTTTGGATTTGTACGAAGCGAAGACGAATCTTGTGTATATGTCAAAGCCAGTGGGAGTGTAGTAAGCTTCCTCGTTCTATATGTCGATGACATATTACTCATAGGAAACGACATCCCGACTCTGCAGGAGGTTAAGTCCTGGCTCGGGAAGTGCTTCGCTATGAAGGACCTCGGAGAGGCTTCTTACATTTTGGGAATAAGGATAGTAAGAGAAAGAAGTAAGAGACTAATTGGACTTAGTCAGAATACTTACTTGGAGAAGGTACTAAAATGTTTTAGTATGGAAAACTCAAAGAAGGGAGAACTACCGATACAAGGAAATGCCAAGTTGAGTAAGACTCAAAGTCCGAGTACCGAAGCCGAGATAACAGAAATGAGCCGAGTACCATACGCTTCTGCAGTTGGCTCAATCATGTACGCTATGACTTGTACTCGCCCTGATGTAGCCTTCGCTTTGAGCATGGTTAGCAGATATCAAGGGAACCCTGGCAAAGCACATTGGATTGCGGTGAAGAACATCCTTAAGTACCTACGGAGAACGAAAGAATGGTTCTTAGTCCTTGGAGGGAGTGATGACTTGAAGGTGCGAGGGTATAGTGACACCAGCTTTCAAACCGACAGGGACAACTATCGTTCGCAGTCGGGCTGGGTCTTTACCCTAAATGGAGGAGCAGTGACATGGAAAAGTTCCAAGCAAGAAACCGTAGCTAATTCAACGTGCGAGTCAGAGTACATCGCAGCAAGCGAAGCGTCGAAGGAGGCAATATGGCTAAAGAACTTCATTGGTGATCTTGGAGTTGTACCGGCCATAAAGGAGCCCATGGAGATTTTCTGTGATAACGAAGGTGCGGTTGCCTTGACCAAGGAACCGAGGGATCATGGTAGATCTCGACATATCGACAGAAAATATCACTTCATTAGACATCGTGTAGAAGAAGGACAACTCGTAGTAAAGAGGATATCATCAGAAGATAACCCAGCAGATCCGCTTACGAAGGGACTGAGTAGGGTTAAGCACTTACAGCATGCTAGGAGTATTGGGCTGAAGGATGATATTAGCATAGATTAGATAGTATTAGAAACGTATAATAGATAAATGTAATTAACATTTGATGATTAAATAAAGAAGTTTTATTTATGAGTAAAGTTACTATCACATGTTAGTTGTTTAACTATTGTTTCACTTTGCATGTTTTGACTTCCAGAATAATTGAGTTTATTAGGAATAATCGAATTATTCAAATGGTCCACAATCGTTCATATGTTGGGAGTAGATATGAATGAAGATTGTCGTGAATTGGTGTGTAGAGTGTCTAAATGGTGTTAGACATAGCAAGAGTTGCTGCAACGTTCATGAGTGCTTATGAACTGGTTTTGAGCATTGGAATAAACCCGCGCTTGCTGGAATCACCTTATGGAATACGATATAAAAGGTGATCGCAAGACAATAATATCATATGGTCTTAAAACCTAGATATATGGTTTATTATTTGTTAATTGATTGTGCATTGATTGTGCATTGATAATGCGAAAACGCATCAGTAACTTGATGTTATAAAACGCATTGTTGTGTATAGTTGGTTAATGAATAAGTAAATGCATATAAGTCGAAGTTTATTTGTAAATTTTATCCTAAGAGGGTAGAAGAGATATCTTGGCCACTCGATGATTTGATTTGACTTATGTGCCGGGCCCGGTCAGAACTGAATTGATGTGTTTGATTAAGTTCTATGTCAAATAAATCGAAGATCGAGAAATCTAAATGCTAGACTAACCATTCCATAGGATTGTCAGCATGATATCTAACAGAGGACTGTACGATCCCTTATCTAAAGGACAAGATTGATTAGATCAGTGTTGACAGCGTCTTTGAGAGCTACAATTGCAAACCGTATTATACTTGTATAGTTACTAGACTTATCCAAGTGGGAGACTGTTGGAATAGTGTCTAAGGCTATAACTATATTCGGTGGTGCATGGTCCTTTTGGGTTGCCTTCACCATAGCAACTTGAAGGATGATTTGTTAAGAGAGAGTAAATATTATAAGGAATAATATTTAGCTATTTGATTAATATAAGTCATAAATTAATTGGTATTAATTTGGTGACTTAAAGAGATTAATTAAATAAGAGGGTATAAACTGTCAATTGTTTGATAGTTAGACTTTAGACTATAAATCCATTAGGATGGACTTTGGACGGATTCTAAGAGCTTTAGGATAGCTCAAAATCGTCCATAAGGATATCTATGGAATGGATTTGGATAGCCTTAAGTGAAGATTATCCAATTAGGGTTTAGGGTGAAACCCTTAAGGAGTCTAAAGGTATAAATAGGCCCTTGGGATGTGGAATTCGTGTACAACCTTTCAGAACCTAAAGCAAGGAACCTCTGGTCGAATTCCATCCCCTCTCCTCTCTCCTAAATCATCTTGCTTGCTATTGGTGTTTGTAAGCCATTAGAGGAGTGACAATTGTGACTCTAGAAGCTCCAAGACAAGAAGAGCAACAAGGAACTCAAAGGTATGATTCTAGATCTGTTTTAATGTTGTTGTTTAACCTAATTAGCCATTAGAAGTCTTGGATTCAAAAGCATGTTTATTAGAAAGCCTAGATCCAAGCAATAGGGTTTTGCATGCGCACATAGGAAAGTTCTTATGGCTAAAACCCAACAACTATGACATGGTCGGATTTTGTGACCCGGTTCCGAGTAGAGTTTGCGCCAATGGTAGAGCTTCAGCAGCTAGTCAGGGAGTTTTTTGACATGAGACAGACTACGGAGACTGTGGCGGAGATCACTGCCAAGTTCCGGGAGAGGGAATTATTGGTGCCCCAGTATGCGGGAGATGAGGATATGAGGAGGACCCGCTATCATGACATGTTACGAGCTGACATTCGGGAGCATGTTAGTTTTTCAGCTTGCCCTACCCTAGATTACATGATTTTCAGGGCTAGGGAGAGGGAGATTGATCTGGAGCATATCTGAAAAAGGAAGGCAGAGGAGGGACAGGTCACAGGGGCTTCGGGGAAGAAGCCCAAGGGATCAGATGCTGGGCCGAAAGGCCAACAGGGGCGAGGCCGCTGCAAGAAATGCGGCAAGGCGCACGATGGAGCGTGCAAGCTGGGATCGTCAGGCTGCTATAAGTGCGGCAAGTTGGGGCATTTCAGCAGGGATTGTACCGCCCCTGCACCTGTGATGCAAACATCTGAGTTGCTATGTTTCCACTGCAACCAGAGGGGCTACAAGAAGGCTAACTGCCCCCAGTTGTTAGCAGTAGCGCCAGTGAAGGTGCCAGCTCCAGCAACCCTGCAGATTATTGATGGCCAGAAGGTCAAGGCAGAGGCTCCAGTGGTGAAGAGCCGGGCGTTTCAGCTGACTACCGAGGAGGCACGCGCCGCACCCGATGTGGAGACGGGTATGATTATTTCTCTCTATTTTATTTTATGATGTTATGATGTTGATATGTACTCTGTGTATATGCATTGGGATTGTTCCATGTGAACGGTATCCCAGTTTAGGTGTTGTTTGAATCGGGTGCCACCCGATTGTTTGTTTCTCTTGCGCTTAGCAAGAGGTTTACTGAGTCTTCGGGCATGTTGGATTACTCTTTAGAGGTAGAGATTGCCGATGATCGATCGGTGCGAGCATCAGCAGTGTTCAAAGATTGTGTTCTAAAGTTGTTTAAGGAGCGCTACTTGGTGGATTTAGTTCCCATTCCGTTGCGTGGGAACAAGGTGATTATAGACATGGATTGGTTGAGCCCTAATAGGGCGGTAATAGATTGCGCACAACAGCTGGTGCGGATCAGGACCCCAAGTGGGGGAGAGTTTGTGATCCACAGTGAGAGGCTACAGTGTGGACCCACAATATGTTCAGCAGCGAGAGCTAGGCGCTACCTTCAGCGGGGTTGCGCGGGATATGTTGCATATGTTATCGATACCCGGGAGGCGGGTAAGGCAACGGTGAGCGAGGTTCCGGTGGTACGAGACTACGCTGATGTGTTCCCAGAGGATCTTCCTGGAATACCTCCAAAACGATAAGTAGAGTTCAGGATCGACCTAGTCCCTGTTGCGGCTCCGATAGCCAAGGCACCATATCGGTTGGCTCCTCCCGAGATGCAGGAGTTGTCTGCACAGCCGTAGGAGCTATTAGACAAGGGATTCATTAGACCAAGCAGTTCACCCTGGGGAACCCCGATTCTGCTTGTGAAGAAGAAGGACGGGTCGCATCGGATGTGTATAGACTATCGGGAGCTGAACAAGGTAATAGTGAAGAACCGTTACCCACTCCCGAGGATTGATGATCTCTTTGACCAGTTACAGGGAGCCTCTTGGTTCTCCAAGATCGATTTGCGTTCAGGTTATCATCAAATGAGGGTCAGAGAGGAGGATGTGTAGAAGACCGCGTTTCGGATGCGCTATGGCCATTATGAGTTCATGGAGATGCCGTTTGGGCTCACCAATGCTCCTGCTGCGTTCATGGACCTCATGAACCGTGTGTGCAGACCGATGCTGGATCGGTCTGTGATAGTTTTCATTGAAGACATCTTGGTTTATTCCAAGACGCGGGAGGAGCATGAGGGGCATCTTCGAGAGGTGTTGGAGACCCTGAGGAGAGAGCTTATATGCTAAGTTCTCCAAGTGTGAGTTTTGGTTGCGCGAGGTGCAGTTTCTTGGGCACCTTGTCAACCAGGACGGGATTTCAGTAGACCCGGCCAAGGTGGAGGTCGTGATGAGATGGGAGGTTCCGAAGTCTCCATCCGAGATTCGGAGTTTCCTGGGTTTAGCGGGTATTATCAAAGATTCATCCAGGATTTCTCGAAGATAGCCGTAGCATTGACCAGTCTAACAAGGAAGGCCGTGGTTTTCGTTGGGGGCCTGAACAGCCGACAACGTTCGAGACACTGAGACAAAGATTGTGCGAGGCGCCAATCTTATCCCTGCCAGAGGGCATGGAGGATTTTGTTGTGTACTGCGATGTGTCCATCTCAGGTTTGGGCCCGGTATTGATGCTGAGATGGCATGTCATCGCCTACGCGTCGAGGCAGCTGAAGTCTCACGAGGCGAATTAACCGACGCATAACTTGGAGTTGGGGGTTGTTGTGTTCTCCCTCAAGATTTGGCGTCATTATCTTTATGGGGTTCGTTGTACCATTTACACAGACCATAAGAGTTTTAGGTACCTCATGGATCAGCCGAATCTAAACATGAGGCAACGTCGGTGGTTGGATGTGGTAAACGATTATGATTGCGAGATCCTTTATCACCCAGGGAAGGCCAATGTGGTGGCCGATGCGCTTAGTCGCAAGGCAGTGCCAATCAGAGGCGTGTGCATGAGGATGACGGTGGTGACTCCGCTATTAGAGCAGATTCGAGAAGCTCAGCAGGAGGTTATGAAGGAGGAACATCGACAAAGCGAGCGGATAGTGGGTCAAGTTACCTCCTTCGATTATGATAGCCGTGGATTATTGACACTACACCGTAGGGTGTAGGTGCCATATCACGGGGGCGTGCGCCAGGTCTTGATGGGGGAGGCACACAAATCCTGATTCTCCATTCATCACGGGGCAACGAAGATGTATAGGGATCTTCGTCTAGACTATTGGTGGCCCTGCATGAAGCGAGATGTGGCTTGGTACGTTGAGCAATGTTTGACCTACAGGAAGGTCAAGGCTGAGCATCAGAGACCGCACGGCAAGATGCAGCCGTTGGACATCCCGTTGTGGAAATAGGAATATATTACGATGGATTTTATCACGAAGCTTCCCAGGACCGCGCGAGGAGTGGATTCGATATGGGTCATCGTGGATCGATTGACCAAGAGCGCCCATTTTATTCCAACTCAGGAGAGCATATCGGCCGAAAAGTTGGCCGACATCTATATCAGGGAGATAGTGGCGCGGCACGGGGTGCCAGTATCCGTGATTTCATATAAGGATGTGTGTTTTACTTCCAAGTTTTGGAAGAAGTTTCATGACGAGTTGGGCACTCGTCTGCATTTTAGCACCGCCTTTCACCCGCAGACATATGGTCAGAGTGAGCGGACCATCCAGACTCTTGAGGATATGTTGCGGGCATGTGTGCTAGACTTCGATGGTAGTTGGGATACCTATCTTCCTCTAGCTGAGTTCTCATACAACAACAACTACCACGCGAGTATTGACCGTCCTCCCTTCGAGATGTTGTACGGGCGGAGATGCAGGACCCCGATATGTTGGGGTGAAGTTGGCCAGAGGGTCATGGGGAGCACTGAAGTGGTGCTCAATATGGCCAAGAAGATTCAGCAAGTTCGGAGCAGGCTTCAGACTGCACAGAGTCGGCAGAAAAGTTATACCGACAAGCGCCGTTCAGACTTGGAATTCCAAGTCGGGGATATGGTTCTTCTGAAGGTGTCGCCATGGAAAGGCGTCATCCGATTCAGAAAATGAGGCAAGTTGGGCCCAAGGTACATCGGGCCATTCAGGGTTGTAGCCCGGGTGGGCAAGGTAGCGTATAGGTTGGATATGCCAGCCGAACTCAGTTAGAGCCACAACACTTTCCACGTCTCTCAGTTGCGGAAGTGTTTGGTGGACGACTCGGTAGTGGTACCTTTGGAGGATATTCAGGTCGATGTCAGCCTGAATTACATCAAGCGGCCTATGGCAATCCTCAACAGGAAGTCGAAGGATTTGAGGAACAAGAGGGTGGAACTCGTAAAGGTGCAATGGAAGCACCGGAAGGGATCGGAGTGGACTTGGGAGCCGATGGAAGAGATGATGGAGCACTACCCCGAGCTGTTTCAGGATTGAGCAGCAGACTTTGAGGAAGAAGTCTAAAATAAGTGGGAGAGATTTGTAGCATCTGGTTCCTGGTACATATTCCTTGTATCTAATATTTCTTAAATAATACATTTTGCCTTGGACTCGGCGAGTTGAAGGACCAACTCGCCGAGTAGAAGCATGATGAGGCACGAGGTCTAAGCTTTGGACTCGGCGAGTAGGCCCTGTTTGGGAAAAAACCCTAACCCGGGTGTTTGCACCCTATTTAAGCACTCTAACTCGGCCTCCCTTGTCCCTAACACTTCCAGAAAAGCTGTAGAGCAAAACCCTAGCCCCTTTTTGTCCTTGTGAGTGATTTTGGCCTTGTGAAGGAAGTTTGAAGCTTAAGAGAAGAAGAAGGAGGTGGAAGAGTGCAAGGAGGAGAAGTAGATCCAACATCTACCCTGCAAGAGGCTTCCATTCAAGTAGAAAATTCCCTACCTTTCGAGGTGAGTTACCTTCCAGTAGCAGTGGGTCTACGGCCACAATGTCGGCCCACTAGTAGGAGTTGTATGATTAGATGATTGTCTTTGTGATATTCATCTAGGGTTGTTACTACATGTGATATGTTTATGTGATAGTATGATATGATGCTATGTGTTAGTGACAGTAAGGGGATATAGTCCCCAGATTACCGGTCGATAGGACCGAAGGGACAGTCATACCCAACCATGCTAGATAGATTATGTGATACGTGTTATGTGGTAGTGGTAGGGGTGAAATAGTCCCCAACATCCGGTCGAGAGGACCGAAGGGGAGACCAGCATCCAGTTATGCTAGTCAGCATCCGGTTGAGAGGACCGAAGGGGAGACCAACACCTAGGTATGCTAGTCAGCATCCGGTTGAGAGGACCAAAGGGGAGACCAACACCCAGATATGCTATTCAGTATCCGGTCAAGATGACCGAAGGGGTAGGTTGGGCACCCAGATATGCCTAACAATATATGTATGTTATGTGGTTATTTGGTATGTGGTATGGTGGGGGGAACTCACTAAGCTTCGTCTTACGGTTTTCAGTTGTTGTTTCAGGTGCCTCTTCAGCGAAGGGGAAGGAGCTGGCGCGGTAGCGGCATATCACTCACACGCTCTTTGTTTTCCGCACTACAAGATATTCTGGGATTTGTACTTTGACATTATGGTTGTTTTTATGTGGTGGTTTCAGACACGAAATATGTGTATGAAATGATGATTCAAAGGATGTTTATTCACAAATGTTTTCCAAAGTGTTGATTTAAAAATGAAATAATTGGCCGTGAAAATTGGGTCGTTACAACGATGCTTAAAGCCATTGCAACGATCACCACCGAATACCATCACCGTCCACCACAAACATCCAATCCCACCCTCACCCCCATCTTTCATTCCTCGGACCTGATAAAACTTCCCCACCCATTCTTCGTCGCTCACTCTTTCTTGTGTATGATTCGAACCACCACAATTGTCGGATTCCTATCATACTTCACCATAATTAATCAACGAAAACCCTAAATCCTTTGGTGCAAACCCTAGCTCCGTCTCATACTATGGTGATGGAGGGGAATAGTTCACCAGTGAGAAATTTGCAATTTAGATGGTTGGAGGTGGGATTATTGTCATCGTCGGAGGCAAAGTCGTTGTTGGAGGTTATGCGTATTCAGAAAGTAAAAAAGAAAGAATATCGAGAGATGGGGAGGGATGGATACTGAGCATGATGACTTATGTGAGGTTGTGTGGGTTTTTTGTAGTTTATTTAATTAAAAAATAAGAAATCTTAAAAAAAATAGAGAAAAAGAAATTAAAAAATAATTTTAGGGGCATATTCGGAATTTCAGTTTGGGTGTGGACTAAAATCACACAAAAATGTCAACCATAGGGACTAAAACCACACAATGTATCCAAAATTGGACCATTGATGCACCATCAAACATTTTTGGACCAAAAACATATAATTTTGACAAGCACAAAGATCATATTTTCAATTTTGTCTCCTATAAATTAGTTCATAGCATTATGTAACTTGTAAGAATAATAGTATTGAAAGACAAGATCATCCCTTGATTCTTCCACCAAATATAGTTGGAAATCGGAACCAAAATTTTTGGCAATTCGGTCTCGTTTATTTCTCTGGACCCCTTGAGGTTCCGATTCTGATAGACCCTCTAGAGTTTCTGAATTTTGACCTTCATTACTGTTAGAAATCAGATCCTTTGGTATCAGGATTGATGTGAAACGTATTTCATCGAAAACCGTATCACGCGACTCAATTGCAATATTTAACAACACTGAATCATTAGGATCTATTACACATAACCTGTATGTCTTGGAATTTTAAGCATACCCAATGAAAATACAATTAATTCCTCTTTCTCAAAAAGTATTCCTTTTGGACTCGAGTAATTTTACAATCGCCTGACAACCCCAAATTCGAAAATAATCCAAATTTAGAGCCTTTTTTAACCAAAGTCTGATGTGTTTATTTTGTTCCGTTTGTTTGGGAATCTATTCAATACATACCAAACATTGCCTCTCCCCAAAATCTTTTATTCAAACCTTAGCAATACAACATCGAGTTGACTATTTCTTTCAAAAATCGATTTTCCCGTTCAACAGCAGCATTTTGTTGTGGTGTATATGGAACCATGGTTTCATGGATAATTCCAACTAATTAGAAATAAGAAGGATTCATATATTCACCTCCCCGATCAGTTCTAAGACATATAATTGGATTTCACAATTGCAATTTCATCTCGGTTTTGTATATTTTGAACTTTTCCAAGACTTCATAATTGGAATGCAACAAATACATATAGTAAAATCGAGTTGAATCGTCAATAAAAATGATCACATACTTTTTTTTTATCAAGAGAACGAGTGGAATGAAAATCACAAAGATCGCTATGATATATATCCAAATTTCATTGTAGCACTTGTGTCAACCCGCCATGCACAATCACCATCTTGTACATGAGACGCTTGACATGATCAGTCCTTTGACATCTCCAACAAACTAACTCGGTAGGTTTCTTATTTAGTTTTTTCATGGAATTATTTAATGCACTTTTCGTTATGGTTTCAATTGTTTTTATTCACTTACACCATGTGGACAACAAGTTGTCTAATATCGGTTTTCCCTTTGTGTTTATCGTTTTCTTGAATATTGAATGATTCCTTAATCCATAGTGACTTTCAAATTGCACCATAAACAACTCTTCCTTTTGAAGTCCTTCCAAGATGGTGGTAACTTGTCAATCACACTCGACACAACAATGCCTTCATACATGTTCATCATGTGCTAAGTGACTTGGCCCAGAATGTGAATGATTTTGTAACACCCCGACTCACAGGTATAAGTTTAAAAGCATTTTGTACATGTTTATATACCTACTCGACGAGTTAGTTGACCCAACTCATCGTGTAAAGGTGGGATAGCCCGCGTGGATTATTGGACCTACTCGACGAGTCGGAGGACCCGAACTCGACGTGTCCAAACTTATTCCTACTCGTTGTGTTATCCCTCTTGGACTCGACGAGTTAACCTTCAATTTGCACATTATCTTTCCTTTATTAGTATTCCATATTATGGGTGTTACAACTCTCCCTCAATTAAACTGGACTTAGTCCTCAAAGTCCGCTACAAGCATCTACCCCACAACATCTCTCACATCACACTCGCAACTCCCACTATTTATCCTGCACTAACTGTTGCCTCCATAAGTGCTGACACCTGCTCTCTTGTGGGCACAACCATCCATCGTGCAATCAATGGCCTTCCCAAGGCAACTGAACCCCAACTAACAGGACTCTATTCTAAACCATAGGAAAATGAGCCTTTCGCTTCGATCGCAAAACCTCTATTGCCTTTTCGAAATCTGAAATCTTTAGCGGTCTGTCTCCCCGAAAAATGGCCCACGCTAGAATATCTCCATGCTGGAACCTCTTAAATAACTGACCAATCACAGTGCTTCCAACTCTAAATATCTTGTTGCTATCACTAGAATAAAATCCTTATCCATAACCAGCTGTAGAGTACTTATACTTGACAGAAGGTTCAGATAATCCTTTGAGTAGAAGATTCATCCCCGAAATGGTTAGACTCTAATGAGAGTTGCGCAACAGGGTCAAATCACGTGCTCTGAGATTATTTAATCCAACTGTAAGTGTATTAGCATCTTCAATCAGTAACTATTGATTACACAAGAATCCCCACATCACTACCTCTATCTGAAGATCATGTTGTCTCTTGTCCACTTTCCAAGCGAATCGAGACCACCCTGGTCCCAACTTATTGTTCAACTATCTGAAGTACCGGATTCCACCCGGTTACTGAAACAATGTACACCCTCTCATTCACTCCCAGCGACTTCCGAAGAAAACTTCAGTTATCGAAACTGCTCTATCCACCTTTCCATTATTGGCTATATAAATCCTGGAATCCCCGATCCTATATATCGACCCCTAAGGTCTCTACCAGGTCCTACCTGCCTCGCTATGCTCGCATGGGCCTCACCCATGGGCTCACCCAAACCACACTACGGAGTGGCCTCTCCCCCAAGTCTCACCTATCTAGGGCTACGCATGTACAACTCTACCTCAAATCTTACTTTTGAAGATTGTCGGAACACTTCCCGGGTTCCAATCACACTTGGTACAGCTACCGCATCCTGAGAACCCACTATATAAGAAGGCGACCTCACACTACTACACTAAGACTCATAGCATGCAGATGACATATAACCCAAACATAAGCAAGAGGTAGAACCCCAAGATACAATCACTCATATGGATACGGGGCAATAGCAATAAAATCATAAATAAAAACTGATAGGAAAGTAAAAGGTACGCATCTGCAACATCAGAAAGTGGTTGTGTCTCATCTGTAATCAGCTGGAAAGCCCTGCTCCTCGCTACAGGCGCCTCTACCCGGCCTTGACGGCCATCGGTGATCCTCAATGTCACTGGGGCAGGTGCTAACACCTGTCCTGGTGCATTCGAACTCGGACATTGGGCCTTCTTGTGGCCTCTATGACTACAATGAAAGCATATCAGGTCTGATCTCTGGGTGGTGGTAGCAGTATAATCCCTGCTATAATGACCGATTCGGCCGCACTTGAAGCAGTCAGAATCACCACCACTACTACTCCTACACACACCCTCGTGTGTCCTACCGTACTTGCCACAACGACTGCGGCTCTGGACATCTCTTGATCTCGAATATGATACCTTGGGCCTCTTATCCGCACCTTCAGATGTCTGAACCTCGTATGTTTTCTTCTTCCTCTCTGCCTCTAAGTCAATATCCCTCTCCCTGGCTTGAGCGATCATATCCTCCAGCTTCTTGCAGCTGTACCAACTCACAAACTATCTAATGTCGCTCCTCACCATCTCGTGGTTCCAAGACTTCTTCATCTCCTCGTTTGCCACATACTGCGGAACAAGAAGGACACTCTCCCTGAACTTGGTGGTGATCGCCGCCACCGTCTCCATAGTCTGCTGAAGATCCTGGAAATCCCGTGCTAACTGTTACACCTCAATCACTGGTGCAAACTCGACCCTGAAACTAACTGAGAAGTCACCCCATGTCACCGCATCCAACGCGACATCATCCCCAATAACATGTGTGACCTCCTCCCACTAATCATGTGCTCTGTCCTCTAGAAGATAGGAAGCAAGTCGGACCTTATCCCCCTCGGGACATCAGCTCGTACGAAAAGCGTTGGCGACATCTGCCAACCACCGAGTGCTAGCAATGAGGTCCCGAGCCCCATGATAGTCTGGAGCTCTGCATGCTCGGAACTCCCTGAATGTCAGCATGCGCGACCCCATCATGGCCGCCACTTTGGTGCGGAATGCACTCAATATCTCATCCAAAAGCTCCAAAAATTCCCTCTTTGATTGTATCGAAGATCACATGAGTCTGGTCTATAATAATACGTGTAGTCTCATCTGATATAAACTCTCTCATCTGCTCATCCAGCTGTCCGGCTCCAGAGCCCGAGCCTGATCCTTCATCGGCACCTGGACTGCCAACTGGTCTAGTGCGTAACGTCACCATACTGCAACATATCATAACAACCATCAGTATACACATCATAACTCGAGGGATCTCATATACTACAAGTTTCCTGGGTTCATCTCATCCTTCCTTGATTCGAGTATGGATCCTCTGCTTTCAGTAGTACGAGCCCATATTGCTTTCTACATCTATCCGTACTTTCCTCAAGAGCTACCTTGACTCCACCAAGTCCCTTCTACTGCTATTGTTGTTCTCATGTTAATCTCATCCTAGGCTTTCCCTAGGGTAATCACTAAACCACTCTCCGCCATCAGTTGCATAAGAAGTCCCTACTATCTCCCCCTAACTAGCTCGCGAATACCATTACATATCAATAAGACTAGATAATTATTCGAATGAGAGGTCATACCCTACAACGGTTGGACTCAAACAAGAGCTGTAAAATAGAGCTAGACCTAACCTTATGAAATTATTTATTCCTCACAATATGCAACTTAACATATTCATTTACCAGTCAGTAAAAGATAACTAGAACTCCTAAAAGCACAAAGCAATCGGCATTTGAGCATTGAGTAACATAATCAAGCATATTCTAATTTGGCCATTATATCACTGACTAATTTATACTAGCATGCATTTTATAAAGCTGATACACATATAACAGGCACATAAGACATCCTTCCTAGATCCTTAGTCCTAATCTAGCATGCAGTTCTCATAAACATATCATATCATAAACTTGTAGGGTAATTTGGGAGTACTTACTAGAGCTCGGCTGATTGCATGCACCACATCCTTTTCTCTTTTCAAAGTTCTTTTTCTCTTTTCAAAATTCTTTTTTTTAAATGATTTTCTTTGAAAATTTTCATACCAATTCCTTAGTTTGAGTTAAGACACACCCGAGAGTGTGTCCGAATCCCTCAACCCAAGGCTCTGATACCAACTTGAAACATCCTAAAAATAAGGTCCAAAATTTTCATTTTAAATCATTAATAAAACCATAGTTATCAAAACATTACATAGAGTCATAAGTCATTATTCTCAAAACATCATAAACATTTGTTAAATATATCAGAGTAAAAAACATCACAGGCTAAAATAATGGTTTGTGCACTGCAGTCATCCCGAGCTCTTCCCCTTGCTACTGGAATTACCTGAAACCAAAATTGAAACTGTAAGCACGAAGCTTAGTCAGTCTTCCCAATCTACCACATACCATACACATAATCACATAGTCACATAGACGGGGCCCCCACCCATTCTTCGGACCCCGCCTGGCATCGAGCCCCGCTCAGTATACAAATTTGTTTCTACCAGGCCCCGCCTGTCTCTGGGCCCGCCCGCAATATAGATACAAACAATAATATATAATCATACTAGCACATAAAGAATCATACACAATACTATATATTCTCGTCCTAAGGCCTCGCATATCATGAGCCCCACCCTTACTCTGCTAATGGTGAGATATGGAACCCCATCCACACTCAGCTAGTGATGAGATACGGGACCCCACCCACACTCACATCCCTACCAGACACATACAAGTATCATAAAGACAACACGTATAACTAAACATGCATTCCTTCATCGGGTAACACCCGACATCGAATCGTAGTTCGGGAACATACATATAACCTTCCTCCGGGCCTGCCCGACATCAGACTTTAGTCCGGAACATACTAATACCATAATCTACCCATTCATAAACATACTCAAATAATACTAAGATACGGGCCTAGCCCACACTTAGCTACTAATCATAAACAAGTCTAAGATAAGAGCCCTGTCCACACTTAGCTACTAATCATAAACAGTTATAAGATACGGGCCCAGCCCACCCTTAGCTACTCTACACGGGCCGACATTGGTGCCTTCGACCCGTTCCTACAAGAGAAAACTCACCTCATAAGCTGACTGCAGAATCCCACGAATAAACCTTTCGCTGCTAGCTGATAGATCCCCGAACTGCTAATCTCTCGACTCCCAAGCTACTGATCATCATGCAAAATAGATAAGTTCGGGATTCTTATAACTTAACCATAAGTCCTCAATGGGGTAGAAGACCATTCCACCCCTCACATACTCTTGTCCAATATGGACTCTACTCAACCCTTCTGAATCCTTTCCATACTTCATAACCCTCTAGGGTCAACTCTGGTTAAAGTCAAAGTCAATGCTCGAGTTGACTCAACTCATCTAGTTTACCTTTCAACTCGTCGAGTTCCCATGACTCACAGAGTCGTGAAATCACGATCTAACTCGTCGAGCTCTCCTCCAACTTGTCGAGTCCTTCCTTATAACAGAAACGAAACTTTTCCATACAACTTGTCAAGTTCCCTTGTGGACTCGCCGAGTTCCATGAACAGAATCGGGAATATTCGACTGAACTCGTTGAGTTCCTCTATGAACTCGCCGAGTCCCTTGCATTTCTAGACTATACAACTTTTACTTTAGAGCTAAGGTTCCAGAATACATATCCATATTGTTTCCATAACCTATTTTTGTAAAGTTGACAACTTGATAGTTTTGCACGCCTCAAATGGACCCAAACTCGAGATATAGCAATCTACTTTCATGAACATGGCCTTTTCTTGGACAAAAATGGGTTTAAGACCTTTTTTATGATTCCAAGAGTCATATACTACTGAAAAGTGGGAATCCTTAACATACAATCCATGGAGGGTATCATTTTTCCCACAATGGGGTCAAAAAGACCCATAAATCAAAACTAGAAGAGATTTAAGCTATGAATCACCAAGTTAAGGAATTTTTACCTCAGAAAGCTACCAAACATGGAAAACATCCTAGATCTAATGCTTCTTCTTTAATCCCCAATCTTCTCCTTCTTCCACAATCTTCAAAACACACAAGATTCACTCAAAAATAACTCACAAGTTCATCCAAAGCATTAGGGTTTCGTGGATTAGGGTTTGGGACTTGGAGGCTGGAAATGAGGCTGATAAGTGGGGATTAAGATGCTTAAATAGGGTGCAAAACCCCGAATTTAGGGTTTTCCAAACCCAGGCCAACTCGTCGAGTAGGTTTCTCAACCCGCGTCCAAACTTATTCCTACTCGTCGAGTTATCCCTCTTGGACTGGACGAGTTGACCTTCAATTTTCACATTATCTTTCCTTAATTAGTATTCCGGATTTTGGGTGTTACAACTTTATTATTGTGTGGGTTGAAAACCCTATGTACTCACCAGGTTTCCTAACCTAACCCACTTAGTTTATTTGTATCACATGTGTTGATACGAAACTACATTACACTGAGAGATTAAAGGAGATGTAAATCACTAGTGTAAATGAATGTAAGGCCTGTTTATGCTTATGTTTCTATATTGACGATGACATCCCAAAGTTTTTATATAAACAAAATACATTTCTTTAGAAATGTTTTGATAATATATTCATCATGTTTTCTGGGAGCAAATTCCGCAATATTATTCCTTAAAATGAATACTCCGATTTTCAAATAAGCATAAATAAAAATTTTAAAATGATCGTGAATTTGGGGATATCACACTCCATAACATGCCTTGAGTTTACCATTTTATAATTATTAAAATCGCTAGCAAGAACCTTCTTATTAGAAGCATCCTCAACGATATACTTAGGCTTAAGGGTATTTCACAATTCCTTTGTATTCTCCATGTTTTTGGTAGGTATTAAATAAAGGATAAGACATATTGTTCATAATGTGGTCTCTATAGATGTAGTCATCTTTCTCCCAATTCCAACGACGTCTAATTTGCTCCATTGTTTCATCTTCATGTGCTTCTGGTGCAAAAGTGCTCATAACATGGACCACCTTCATCCGAATTAATTTGGTTACCAAAGATAAGATCAGTCAACATTAAATGTTGATTTTATCCCTTTATTAAGGGTTGATATGTTCAAACTCGTTTTATACAAGTGTATACTCTACACATCCTAACTTGTCTAAAATCAAGACTTGAATTCCATTGGTAATCTATATATTCCACTACACTAGAATGACCATATGACACTAATAGCACTAACAATCGAACATATAAACAATCAAGCGTCGTCTCTTAGCAATCTTACTAAGAGAACTTTTACTTCAAACCTTTAATCCATATAAGTCTTTTTATACAAGTCTTTTGGGAACAACAAAACAAAGTGACCATAACTTCATTCCTCTTGAGAATACATTTTAATCCCTTCATCATACACATGTATTGAGAAATTTAAACATAACCCAAAGCTCGCTTATATACTTTAACTCATAGTCTATTGAGCCTTTATTTTTGCATATGGATTGAAGATCTGGAATAGATAGGAACTACTTCACATTACCTATAATTAGACAAAAATGTTATGTGTCCTCGACCATGTAATCCTATACTCCAACTTTATGACATCGCCAAGTAACTCGACTCCTGCCTTCTTAAGAGCTTGTTTATATTTACTATCTAAACTTGCATTGACATAGGAATACGACTTAACATATGAGAAGCTCCATCCTCACACATACATAACTACTTTTTTGCCATATCCACGTAAGTGCCAATACCATTATTAAGTCCATTAAACCTAGCTAACGTTGCAAAAACCTTATAATTTCCAATCCACAAATAACATGGATTGTGTATCAAAATCTGAACATTTTCCAAGATTAAACAAAGTCGAAGCTTTTACCCAACCTTGATTTCTTCGTTGCGTGCCTTTGCGTCGATTCACAAAGGTCCAACCTTCCTTATTTGCCATACCACACTCTTCAAGAATCGATCAACAAAAACCTAGTAACTGAAGTGATCATGTAATGATTCCAAAAAAGTCATATGATCATGTCACTTAGCCGTGAAGAGAAGTTGTAGATCGTATACAAGCCACCCATGCAGGTAATCAAGATTTTTGCAAGAGTCGTCGTAAACCATATCCTCACTCCCAAGGCCCAAACGATGATCATAAACCTAAAGTGAAATAATCGAAACATTATTTTAATCAAACTTATCGCTTATTCTTATGTAGATCTAAAAATTGCTCCTTTGAACAGACACGTACAAACTAAAAAACAAATTGGCTAAAAAAAGAACTTATTTTCCACTTTCAATTCAAAAAACAAAAATCAAAGTCAACAATCTTTGGTGTAGGTGTGCTCATAACAAACACATTTTGCCTTGTTAAGTGTGTGGTAGGTGTTCTAAAAAGCACACTATGGTGTGCCATAACGGCAAAACACAACTCTTATGTCCCAACATAGTGGTGCTATTAGACGTGACACTGTCACGTACCAATGCGAAGAGTGTCCTGACACGATATGGCATATGGGACGAGATTTTTTTCAAAATGCTATTTCATTTTTTTTTATCAAGCTCAAACCATTAGGTTTTGTTCAACTTTTTATAATTAATTTTTGATATAGCATTAATAATTATGCATTTTCTTTTGCATGTATAAGTTGTTCAATATAACTAAGTAATAATAAAAATAAATCATGATATCTCCATGGCTCGACCTTCGCGCCATGCCACGACTTATGCCATTTAAAACCTTCTCCGCACCAAATTTCTCATTCTGTGACCAAGTTTTTTTTCCTTAATTTCCAACCTCAACAGTCAACCTGAACCAAACAAGCTAAAAATCGTTATGAGCAACTTTTGCATCGATCTTCCAAAAAAAAAAAGACTTCACTTACATAGACTTCATAAATACTATACTACAACATTCCAATCATAAGATTCCCAAAACTTTGCTTTGCTTTAGAGGACTTGTTCAATGACCCTATGTACTACTTAAGAAATTTCCCATCAACACAACATGTTATGTTACACACTTAAGGTTAAAACATACATTGCTTAAAAGTTTTGAACATTTTCAACACATTTTCTCATAAAACCATAACACCAATACTTCATCCTCCCCTTGTTCCACATATAATCAAGTAATAGCAACCTACTTTGATATTTGTTTTAAATCTTACATAACCACCATAAACAAATGACTTACATGTTTTTGGGTGTCAATGTCACTCACACATTGCCATATCCTACTAACAACTGTTTCCATGTGAAGAAAAGAATAAAAAGGACAACTTTGACACCTAGAGTGAACACCACTCTAAATGCTGCTTACAAATTACAATCAAACGCAAATCAAAACAACACCTCAACTCCAGATCAAATTCAAGAAAAAAAGAAAAAAGAAAAAAGAAATCAGATATTAACAACACAACACAAGCTTTTGATCAAATTTTAAGTGTGTTCATGACTCATGTGTTGCTATTACCATTTGTCCACCTTCTGAAAGTGCAAGGAGCAAAAACCCTAACTCCAAAGAAGCCAAACCTGGTTTTGAAGATGGATGCACGACGCCCACTTGAGCTTGAGGTGGAAGATGAAGGTTCGTGTTCACGTTCAGGTTCACCAACAGTTACCTGGCTAATGATTGGGGGAAACTCCACTGCATCTTCTTGAACTCCATCGCTAGCACTTGCATCCACAGCTTCAGTTTCAACTTCACACACATCCAAATTCACCACCAATGATCCTCTTCTAGCTCGTAGCCAATCTCCAACTTCACTAGTCACGTTCTTGCACTTCTTTACCTTGATCTTCACCAAATTAGGACAACCCCAAGCAAAAGCTTCGATTCCTTCATCTGAAACTGGACACCCTTTTATACAGAGCTTCTTCAAAGCAACACATTTTGATGCTATGCATGAAATCTCCCCATCAGCTATTGTTTCGCTTCCACATAGAGCTAATCTTTCTAGCTTTTGACAGTTTGTAGCGATTGCTTCTAGGCTTGCTGAGTTAGGGTTGACCCCAATTAGAACGAGTTCTTGAAGGTTTGCACTGTGTTTAGCGATCGCTGTCAAACCCTCGTTTCCTATCCTGTTTGCTCTCCACCCATCGATGTGAAGCTTTCTTAAGTACTTACAGTGCTCAGCGATGGCGATAACCCCTATATTTGTGCATTCCAGTGTCTTGACGATGTGTAGAATTTCCAATTTGGAGCAATTAGAGAGGGATGATAGCCCAACATCGGTCACCTGTAGCCTCTCGAGATGAACTTCAACTAAGCAACTATCTGCAGTCGCTATCGTCTCCAATAACCTATCCCAATCGCCTAAGCATCGGAGCAATTTCAACGTCTTCAGTTTCTTTGCACCGCTAATTAAAGGTCCGAAGAAATCGCCGTTGTATAGCTCCTTAAGACATATACTTTTGAGCGAAGAGGCCGCGGCTCCAGGCCCAATCGGCTCCGCTGCTCCTCCGTCGTTGATGCCTCTTAATCGTTTAACAGAGAGCTCCTCGAGATAAGAACAGCTATCGAGGAGGGCGTTTATGCCTTTAGCACCGAACGTGCAAGATCCACAAGAGAATTTCTTCAAACCCTTGCAGTTTTTCGCTAAGCCGGCCATACCTACATCAGTTATTTCTCGGCATCCGCGGAGCTTGAGGCGCGTGAGGTTAGGGCACCGGAACGAGATAAGGATCAGCCCTTCGTCATTTATACTAACGGATCTGCGGTCACACCGGAGCGCGAGTTTGGTAACGGAGTCAAACCGTGCGAAAATTGACGGAATAAGGGGTAGGAGATCAGATTGGGCGTTTAGAGCAAGGCGGTGGCGACTCTCCCCTTCGACGAGTAACCATCGGCGAGATACGAGGGAACAACGCTTCCGTTCGCCGGAGCTGAGGAACTGGAAAACTATGGCTAAACATTCGTCGGGAATTTCAGATGTATAGTCGATTGTAGTTGGAACAGCGTCAGGAATCTCAAAAGATGGCTCCTTTTTCGAGTGCATAAAAGAGAAAATTTCTGATCGAGCTGAAAAGGATGAAGATAGACTAATAGAGCGGTGGTGGCGCTGTGTTGACCGCGGCGGCGACGGCGCGTTGGTTGAAGAGGATTGGCCCATCCAGGCGTGGTGGTGGCTGGTGGCTGGTGGGTGTGGCTCGTTTTGATGAGGTTAAGAAACGAGGGTATGACTCTGGGTTGAGTGAAAACCGGGTTAATGGGTTTGATTTTTGAACCCGACTAGAATTCTAAGTTTCTAACTATTTCCTAACATTTACATCTTTCACCTAAACATAATAATAAAAACTTTCTATTATTATCCTTCTATAGAATTATAGGAAAACTGATTAATAGCTATAGTTATAGTTTTTGTTTATATAAAATTATTCGCATAAAAATAATTGTTACTTTTCAAATGTCTAAAGCTATATAAAAAATAGAATATAAAAGATTCTAAAAAGTAAAAATTACTTTAAAAAATTAGAAGTTCGAAATACATTTTAAAATATAATATATAATTATAATTATAAAATGAACTATTCGCTTTTAGATATGGTAACTAAAAGTCTATAACTAGTTTGCAATTCAAAATATTAATTAAACTAGGGGTTAGGGGAACATCTGAGCGATTACCTTCGCGGATCCAAACACGCTCACAAGGCGCACAATTAGAATAAGACCAATAGAGACTTCATAAGGGACCATTTGAGATGCATGTATTACATGAGTTTATTTAAAAAATCAAACTAAATATGAAATTTTAACAATTTGAAAAGTTTGAATTTGTAAGAAAAATGAAAAAAAAAAATTGAATTATTAAAATTAATGAGGCTTTAATATATTAAACACATTACATATATAAATTATTTCTAATAAATACCTTAGATATATGTTACCTTACATATTAAATATGAAATTTTAAGTTAACAAAATAAAAAATATAATAAAATGACAAATGGAAAATAGAAATTTCAAAAATTCTAGAAAATATCATGTATCCAAATGAAGAAGAAGATGACGTAGGACAAAAAATCTCTTATTTATTAGGGATGATGTAGGCTGGAATCAAGTTGAAAAAACATATATAATTTATCTAGTCGCATCCAAATTGTATAATTTGATAATTCAAATTTATCCAAATAATAATTAGCACTAAATGAAACATGTTATCACAACTTATTTTGTGAAACAATCAAATTAGAATCATAAATTTATTAATTCTTAAGAATTCTATAATCATTAACTTCGTTGAATTATGAATTGTTATACTTATATAATCTTGATTAGTAATGTCCAACATAGCTCGATTCATATATATTGTTTGATACTGACGTGGATTTGAAGTTCGGAGTTCAAATCTTTGAATCTGTTAAATTTAACTCTTGTAATTGTGCCTTATGTGTGGGAAGTTTTCCCTGTAAACCCTCTTGGAAGCTGAGTTTGCCCTGTAAATAAGCTCGAACTCAGGATCACCATTGAAATATTGCGGTGACGCTTTCACTTAATCGTTTTCTGTTTCCAAAAAAATATACTCTTGATTATTAGAATTGTTTATAAACTTAAGAAAATAAAGTTTTAAGGTTTATATCATATAAAGTCTTGTTTTAGTTTTTTCTAGATTAAATTTAAAATTATATTTTTTAAAAAGACTTTGTATTTATGTTTTTTTCATTTATTCTGATAGGCTATTTGAGCAGGTTTATTGATTATCTTTTGGTTAAAAAAATTTGAAAACTAAATTTTTGTTTTTCTGAAAAATCCTTACATTTTTATTTTTTTTTTTTCGAAAAAAAAAAACTTTGTTTTATAGAAAACAATCGCCAAATATGTGGACTTTTTAAAATAAATAATTAAACAGCAGAAGAAAAAAAAAGTTGAAGTTTCTAAGAAAAAAGTTATATAAAACTGAAAGATTACAGGTGAAAAAAGAAAAAATATAAAGTCTTTAAAAAAATAATATAATAAGATTTAATCTAAAAAACCCCCCAAAAAATAGTGTTTTTATATGATATTACTCCAAATTACATGACAACTCGAATACTTTTAATTTAATCTTAGAACAAATTCTAATTTGAGTTTTTCTATAGCTTAGATTGCTTTTATATTTTTATTTATAAATCAGTATAATTTTTTTTAATCTTGAAATCATAAAGACTATGATAAATAAAATATAACATTCCTTTTTTATATTAGAACTTTAGAAGTTAGAAGTGGATCTTCTTTGATTATAATAACAATAAGTCAATACGTATCTGAATAGAATTTTATTATAAAAATATTCAAAGACATAATTTGTTCAATATAGATAAATCCATTGTAGTATAAACTTTTCAATATATTTTTTTTAATTTTTTTTCGAGAAAATGACTTGCAAAGTAATTACCTTTTCGTCTTATTCACATTTATGCACCTTAATTTTTTTGTACACATTTGATATTTAACTTATTAAATATGTTCACATATTATCATTATCAACTGCTATAGCAGGTGACAATAGTAATATGTGAACACATTAGCAGGTGATAATGCTAATATGTGAAGACATTTAACAAGTTAAATGGTCAAATATATACAAAAAAAAGTTGTCTAAATATAAATAATTTTTTTTTATAAATTTCTTAAGACTTTTTATAATTTCTTAAGATATTTGATTTTTTTTTCTTATAGGTTTTTCTAATAAAGTGTTTTAAACTTTGCTTATAATTTTTTTATATGTTTATATAATTTTAATACAAATGATTTTAAACCAAATATTTTATAAATCTTTCAAATTTTTCTTAGAAATTTTTAAATTTTATTTTATTATTTTATTTTAATTTATTATTTTATTTACATTTTATACAATTTTTTTAAAAAATATTCGTAATTATTTATAAATTTTCTTTTACAACATTTTTAAAGCGTGTCACAGATTTTGTATGACAATTTAATATTTTTTTATAAAATTTTAAAGTACTTTTGTTAAATACTAGTTTAAAACGTTGTATTAAAAAATAAATTTTTATAAACTTCTAATTAAAAAGTATTAAAAAGATGTAATAATCTAAAAACATTTACATTATATAGTTTTTTTTTAATTTGCTAAATAATATTTTATTTTTATTTTTTTAAAAGACCATCCATACTTATTATTATATATTTAATTTATTTAATTTTATTGTTAGATATTATTTACTTTAAAAATATTGTATATGCTTCAAAACAACAAAAAAATTTATAAGAGACTATATATAATACTTCACAAAACAAAAACATATTTAGTAATTAAAAAGTAAAGTTTATAATTGATTAATATTTAATTAATATTTAAGAAATTATGGATATTTTAAAATTAGCATTTGAAAAAACATAATATAAACAAATATGAAAAATAAAATCACTATTAAAAGTGGGAAAAATGACTTAACAGAGTAATTAGTGTTTTGTCTTGTTAAAATTTAAATAAATTTTTTTATACACATTTAACCATTTAACTTGTTCATGTACCTATATATTAACATTGTCACCTACTATAACCGGTGACAATGACAATGTGTGAACACATATAACAAATTAAATGGTCAATTGTGTACAAAAATAAAGAAGTTGTCTAAATATAAAAAAACGATAAAGATAATTACACCAGTAAGTCATTTTCTTATTATTTTATGACCCAATATGGAATAAGACGAGTGATATATATATATATATATATATATATATATATATATATATATATATATATATATATATATAGAGAGAGAGAGAGAGAGAGAGAGAGTGTGAGAGGTTCAAATGTTTCCTACAACTATTGTATGCATGTATGAACCAATAAGAATTTAGGAATAATTAAATAATTAAAAATTCTTATAAGGGTAATTATGTAACTTAGCATATGATAATTAAAATAATATCCATTGATTCATGAAAATTTCCATAAAAATCTCTTTGATTAACTCTTTAACCCTAACCACTCATATCATACGTATTGTAATTCTAACTCCTCCCATTTGCTTATTAACATCACCGTTTCTATTTCTTCCCTAAAATTTTTACAACAAAACCCTATCAATGATTGATTCAAGCATCTGTAACATAACCGATCATAAAATATAGTCCAACTGTAACATCCATAAAATTCACACCAAATTTAAACTTTTTCAATCATACATAAAAAACCCACATAGCATTGTTTACAAAATGTTTTCAAATCATATCTCCATCAGAGTGTCCCAAAAATCATAACATAAGGATGAGGAGCGATACGGTCACGCCTTCGCCTTTCCACAATCTCCTGAAGTACCTAAAACAGTAAAATGAAAATTGTAAGCCCGAGGGCTTAGTGAGCTACCCCCAAAATACCAACACCAAACTGACAATACCATAACAATAATAATCAATCAATCAACATGCATACTGGGCCATCGGCATGACTGGACTGCCCTACCGGGCCTACAGTATGTCTGGATCTATCCTGAGCCTTCGGCATGACTAGTCCGCCACGTGGGCCTACAGTCTCCCCGGACCACTCATAGGGTATGTTGTCCTTCAACACGAAGCACGACCGCCTCAACCCAACCAACAAGCAAATAACCATGTGCGCATAGCTATCATATACTGGCATATACAAACATCAAACATATTTATCTCACTGATCACAATCATAGAATTCTCCTGTGTAACTAGAGTACCGACCTAGCAGGTTACTGACACACCAATCCCTATGGATCATAAAAGCATAACATACTGTCTACCTTGATTCCGAACTAACAAATCATAACCACATGCAACATACCATAACAATAACAACTAAAGGCCCGACCTTGGTTTCATAGACCCTATCGATATAGTGAGGATAACTCACCTCGCAAATATCGACTCGGAAGGTAAACTCCAACTCTCGGATCACTTGACACTGACCCCACCACCTATAACCATAATTTAATATACGCATAAGTATTTAACCTTATAAGGTACTCCATAACCCAATAGTCAACCCCTGATCAAGGTCAAAGTCCTCAGTCAAGGTCAACAATCCATGTTGACCTCAACTCACCGAGTATACCCAACTACTCGCTGAGTCCCTTGAAGCACAATCTAACTCACCGAGTCATCGAGGTGACTCGTCGAGTTCCTTCGAATTCCGATTAGACCTTAAAGCCACCCGTCGATTTCCCCCTGCGACTCGACGGATATACTCGCGAACATTACTCTTGGTTAAAACTCATCCGAATCGCCGAGTTGTTCTTCAACTCGTCGAGTCTCATGACAATCTTCATCGGACTCGCCGAGTTGTTCAACCAACTCGTCGAGTTCAATGGCCATCTTCATGCGACTCGTCGATTCTATTCAGTCCTCTTTCCATATAGATCCATTTTGAGCCATGCAGCTGCTCCAAATCACAGATCCAAGCTTCTAGGGCATGCTTATCACGTAAAGTTGCAAACTTTACGTGCATGCATGGCTTTAAAGGCTCAAAATGGCAAATCTAAGCTATTGATGGGTCTTTATGCACAAAGGGGACCTCAATCACGACTAAAGCTGCAACTTTATGCTTCTATAATCCAAAGAGAGTCCAGATCTGAAGTTACAACTTTAGATCTAGTCCATAGCTCATCATACCAACTTGATATTCCATGAAAACCCTAAAACTCACCTAATAAGGGAGATCTATAGGGAGAATGATGGATTGGGTACCTTTTGAAGTTGATATCTGAGATGAGTGTTGATTCCCACACTCCAATTGCTTCAATCTCCTTCTCCTCCAAGTCTTCTCCCTCCAAGAACTCTCTTTCAAGCTTCAAACACACACACAAGGAACACGCACACGAATAAGGCTCTCAAGGGTTCTTTAGAACTGTAAGGAGGTCCAAGGGAGGCTAAGGTCCCTTTAAATAAGGGAGCAAACCCCGTGAATTAGGGTTTCACTTGCCAGCTCCTACTCGCCGAGTCCCATTATGGACTCGTCGAGTAGGTCACTTAACCCGCGATCCTTCTCACTGCTACTCGGCGAGTAGGTAAACCAACTCGTCGAGTAGGGCCTACTCCAAAAAATCATATTAGTAATACCTGAGAATCGGGGCGTTACAACTCTCTCCCACTTGAACTAGACTTTGCCCTCGAAGTCCGCTGGAATAAACAATGCCGGGTAATGCTTGTGCATCTCCGCCTTCGGCTCCTATGTCCATTTGGATCCCTTCCGGTGTTCCCATTGTACCTTTACCAAAGGTATTTCCTTGTTCCGCAGAATCTTCTTCTTCCTTTCCAAAATCACCACAAGCCTTTCCACATAGTTCAGGCGCTCATCGACCTGAATGTCATCCAACGATACCACTGCCTCCTGGTCCATAATGCATTTTCGCAATTGCGAAACATGAAATGTGTTGTGGATCCTGCTAAGCTCCTCCGGAAGCTCTAGCCTATAAGCCACCCTGCCAACCCTAGCGATAATCCTAAACGGCCCGATGTATCGGGGACCCAATTTCCCCTCTTCCTGATGCGGATCACACCCTTCCAGGGTGAGACCTTCAGAAGAACCATGTCACCCACCTGAAATTCTAGCTCAGATCGGCGTCGATCGGCATAACTTTTATGCCAGCTCTGAGCGGTCTGTAGCCACTGTCTAATCTGTTTTATCATTTTGGTAGTTTGCAGAACTACCTCTGTCCGACACATCACTCTGAGCCCAACCTCGCCCCAATAGACTGGGGTCCTACACTTCCTCCCATACAACAGCTCGAAAAGGCAGGGCGCTAACACTGGAATGATAGTTGTTGTTGTAGGCGAACTCTGCAAGCGGTAGGTGGGAAT
This sequence comes from Lactuca saligna, assembly GCF_052625555.1. Classification (NCBI taxonomy): domain Eukaryota; kingdom Viridiplantae; phylum Streptophyta; class Magnoliopsida; order Asterales; family Asteraceae; genus Lactuca; species Lactuca saligna. The sequence continues at coordinate 96,495,227 of NC_136419.1, read as the reverse complement.
CCTAACTTCCACTGAAATCAATAACGCACGCTCTCAACATATCCTCGAGGGTCTAAATGGTCCGCTCACTCTGCCCATCAGTCTACGAATGGAACGCTGTACTAAAATGCAGTCGTGTACCCAGTTCCTTGTGGAACTTTCACCAAAAACGGGAAGTAAACCTGACATCTCGATCAGAAACGATAGAAACTAGAACCCCATGGCGAGAGACAATCTCTCTGACGTACAAATCGGCCAACTTCTCTACCGACGAACTCTTTCGTATGGCTAGGAAATGGGTACTCTTGGTCAATCAATCCACGATGATCCATATAGCATCGAACCCCCTTGCCATCTTCGGTAACTTCGTGATGCAATCTATTGCGATCCTTTCCCATTTCCACATGGGAATCTCCAGAGGCTGTAACTTACCATGTGACATCTGATGCTCGACCTTGACCATCCTACAGGTCAAGCACCTCTCAACAAACCAAGAGTTATCTTGCTTCATACCAGGCGGCCAATAACTCGAACTCAAATCACGGTACATCTTGGTGGCTCCCTGGTGAATCGAAAAACGAGACTTATGAGCCTCCTCCATCATTGTCTGCCGGACCCCTCCGGACATCGGAACCCAAACCCGACTGTAACGGGTCAACAATTCGCGACTATCCTGAAAAAACCGGGTGCTTTCGCCCTTAATCCTCTCCAACTTCCAGTTCTCTGGCCTCATGCCCTCAATATGGGCATCTCTGATCAAACCCACCAGTAAGGAATCCACTGCTATCCTCATACAACTGGTTGGGGTTGAGGACCCAGCTGACTTGCGGCTCAAAGCATCCGCAACCACATTCGCTTTACCAGGGTGGTAAAGGATCTCGCAATCATAGTCTTTGACCACATCCCGCAACCTGCGCTGCCTCATGTTCATGTTTGGCTGATCCATGATGTGTCTCAAACTCTTGTGATCCATGTATATAGTACAACGGACCCCGTACAGATAGTGCCTCCAAATCTTGAGAGTGAAAACCACCGCTCCCAACTCAAGATCATGAGTAGGGTATCTCGTCTCTTGCGGCTTCAGCTTCCGCGACGCGTAGGCTAACACTCGTCCCCTCTGCATGAGGACTGCCCCCAAACTTGTGATGGATGCATCACAAAATACAACAAAATCCTCCACTCCCTCGGGGAGTGTCAACACCGGCGCCTCGCATAAACACTGTCGGAGGGTCTCAAACGCCCTCTGCTGCTCAGCGCCCCACCTGAAATCCACCCCCTTCCTCGTTAGACGAGTGAGGGGTATGACAATCTTGGAGAAATCACGAATGAATATCCGATACTACCCCACTAAACCCAAGAAACTCCTGATGTCTGAGGGAGATTTCGGAGTCTCCCACTGCATTACCGCCTTCACCTTGGCCGGATCGACCAAAATCCCCTCCTGGTTAACGAGATGTCCTAGGAACTGGACCTCTAGTAACCAAAACTCGCATTTCGAGAACTTGGCATACAACCGTTCTCGCCTCAGAACCCCTAGCAACTCCTTAAGATGCTCCTCATGCTGCTCTCGAGTCTTGGAATACACCAAGATATCATCTATGAACACAATGACCGAGCGATCGAGCATCGGTCTGCAGAATCGGTTCATCAGATCCATGACCACCGCTGGCGCATTGGTGAGCCCAAACGGCATCACCACAAACTCATAATGACCATAACGAGTCTGAAACGTAGTCTTTTCCACGTCCTCCTCCCTCACTCTGACCTGGTGATATCCTGATCTCAAATCAATCTTGAAAAACCAAGACGCACCCTGCAGCTGATCAAAAAGATCATCTATCCTCGGGAGTGGATGGTTCTTCACCATTAACTTGTTCAGCTCCCTATAGTCAATGCACATCCTGTGCGGACTATCCTTCTTCCTGACAAAAAGGATCGGTGCTCCCCAGGGTGAACTACTCGGACGAATAAACTGCTTGCCCAGCAGCTCTTGCAACTGAGATGATAACTCCTGCATCTCAGGCGGTGCCAGTCGGTACAACGCCATGGCGATAGGGGCCGCACCTGGCACTAAATCAATCCTGAACTCAACCTGCCTCTCCGGAGGCACTCTGGGTAACTCCTCCGGAAACACATCAGCAAATTCCCTCACCATCGGGACCTCAGAAACTGAGAGCTGCTCTCTAACCCGCGTATCTACCACATACGCCAAATAATAGGCACACCTGTGCTGAATATACTGTCGAGCCCTGGCTGCTGAAAAAAAACCCTGATCCCATCTTGGTGCCCTCACCATACACTACAAGTTATCCCCCATTTGGGGTTCAAACCACCACCCGCTGTCCCTCATAGTCGATCATGGCGCCAAAACGACTAAGCCAATCCATCCCTACAATTACCTATACATCCCCCATGGGGATACGAAGCAAATCTATCGGGAAGGACACCCCAAAACCTCTAACTCGCATCCCCGGTAGACTGAAGAAGCAGAAACCCTATGCTCGTTGGTGATCAAAACTCACAACGGATACTCAAGATCATCTATCGGCATACTGAACCCTCTAGAGAAGGACTGAGATACAAACGACCGAATCGCCCCTGAGTCAAATAATACCAAAGCAGGCAAAGAATTTACTAAAAACGTACCTAATCACAGGTACAATCAATAAGCATAGCACAATACAATAAATGAGACAGAGAATAGAAACGTACCAGTAACCACATCTGGTGCTGACTTGGCCTCCTCGGCCGTGAGCTGGAAGGCGCGACCCTAAGCCTTTGGAATCTCCACCTTGACTGGTCTCCATTCTCCAATCCTCGCAGCAGCTGATGCGGAACCCTGCGGCGACTTGGCGGCGAGCTGTGGACAATTGGTCTTCACATGACCAACCTGATGACAATGGTAACAAATCCTCATATCTGCGGGAGGGGCGGACTAACGGCAGTCCCGGGCATAGTTCCCCTCCTTGCCATATTTGTGGCACCCACCTCATGCTCTACAAACTCCCGAATGAACCCTGCCACACTTTCCACAAGTGCGGCTCTGCTGACCCCCAGACCGTGTATCAGCGGTCTTAGAATGCTTAGGCGCCGACTGAGATTGTACTGGTGCCTAACGTTGCTCCTTCAGCTGCAGCTCTATCTCCAACTCACCCTACCTCGCGGCTTCCTGAAGGTCCAGGAGGGTATCACATCGTTGTGTAGACATGAACTATCGAATATCAGTCTTGAGCATACTCAGATAATGATTCATCTAAGACTGCTCTGAAGCGAACTCCGGGCAAAACATAGCCCTCTCTGTGAACATACGGGTAATCTCCATTATAGACTCCCAATCTTGTCTCAAGGTCAGAAACTCATGCGCAAGCTGCTCCCGCTCAACGCGTGGAACGTAGCGGGTGCGAAACATATCTCTGAATTGATCCCAAGTAACAACAGCCCGCTGATCATCAGTATACAACCCAGTCGTCAGCCTCCACCAGTCCTTTGCCCGAAGCCTTAGCAGGTTCAGGGCATACCTGACCTTTTGGTCAGTAGGACATGAGCACGTGAAAAAACAGCCTTCCACGTCAGATAACCACCTCATAGCCCTAATCGCATCCTATGTACCATCAAACGTCGGGGGCTTCGTATTATCGAAGTCCCGGTACTGGAAAGCCCTACCGGCTCTTCCTCCAACCCCTACTGCAGTTACAGCCAAAGTGGCTATAGTGGCAGCTGTCTCTGCTAGAGTTGCATATCGCTCATCAAAATACTCAACCATCGCGGTCTTAATATACCCAAACATCTCTGGCAGCTGCACTCAAAACGCAGCAGCAATCTCATCGTGCATGATCTCCTGGATCCTGGCATCCAACTCCTCTGTCCCTATCTGAACCACGGGCTCAGGTGCTACCGACACCTCCAACCCTCCATTTCCCGACCCCGATCCTGATCCTGATCCAGATCCCGAAGCAACACGTCTCGTCACCACCATACTGATATATATATATATATATATATATACAAGTCATCAGATAAATAACATAATGTCGGGAGACCAAAACCCAAAAACCCTAGGGGTTGTGACTTCCTTGCTACGCGTATTGGTCATGTGCTTTCAGTAGTACGGACCCATACTACCTTCCACACCTACCCATATTTGTATCAAGTATCACCACAACGCCCTAACGATATCATCAACATAGCAAATGCGCTCAACCTTCATTCTAGGGGGATACCAATGACCTCGCATCTAGACTCACCACTTAACACGACTCTCACATTCATGAAACCTCCATCATCCCCTGCAGCGCTAATGCACGCTAGCTTCACATAACGCTGGACCCAATAGACTTTCAAATATCTGATCCTTCCCGAAGGCCGAATCAACATTCTTAGGCTATAAGGTCTTTATTATGCACAACCGTGATGCATACACTAAACATCTACAGTTATGGTGTTAATTCCACATACAAGAAACCCTAGGCTAATAGGCATCATGTAATCAGGAAAATCTAACATGTGATTCCTGAAGATCCCTAGCCTAGCTCTAGCATGCTGTTCTAAAATATCAAAATATCAAATAACTGCATGATATTTTGGGGTTTACCTACAGGCTCCGGCTGATCGTACCCTCTGCATCCTCCATCCTTTATTTTGAAAACCATTTTAAAACTTATTTCCGAAAATCTCCTTGATTTGAGACTGGATTCACACGAGTGTTCCTCCAATTCACTCAAACCAAGGCTCTGATACCAACTTGTAACATCCATAAAATACACACCAAATTTAAGCTTTTTCCATCATAAATAAAAAACCCACATAACATTGTTTACAAAATGTTTTCAAATCATATCTCCATCAGAGTGTCCCAAAAATCATAACATAAGGATGAGGAGCGATACGGTCAAGCCTTTGCCTTTCCACAATCTCCTGAAGTACCTAAAACAATAAACTGAAAATTGTAAGCCCGAGGGCTTAGTGAGCTACCCCCCAAAATACCAACACCAAACTGACAATACCATAACAATAATAATCAATCAATCAACATGCATACTGGGCCATCGGCATGACTGGACTGCCCTACCGGGCCTACATTATGTCTGGATCTATCCTGAGCCTTCGGCATGACTGGTCCGCCACGTGGGCCTACAGTCTCCCCGGACCACTCATAGGGTATGTTGTCCTTCAACACGAAGCACGACCGCCTCAACCCAACCAACAAGCAAATAACCATGTGCGCATAGCTATCATATACTGGCATATACAAACATCAAACATATTTATCTCACTGATCACAATCATAGAATTCTCCTGTGTAACTAGAGTACCGACCTAGCAGGTTAATAACACACCAATCCCTATGGATCATAAAAGCATAACATACTGTCCACCTTAATTCCGAACTAACAAATCATAACCACATGCAACATACCATAACAATAACAACTAAAGGCCCGACCTTGGTTTCGTAGACCCTATCGATATAGTGAGGATAACTCACCTCGCAAATATCGACTCGGAAGGTAAACTCCAACTCTCGGATCACTTGACACTGACCCCACCACCTATAACCATAATTTAATATACGCATAAGTATTTAACCTTATAAGGTACTCCATAACCCAATAGTCAACCCCTGATCAAGGTCAAAGTCCTCAGTCAAGGTCAACAATCCATGTTGACCTCAACTCACCGAGTATACCCAACTACTCACTGAGTCCCTTGAAGCACAATCCAACTCACCGAGTCATCAAGGTGACTCGATGAGTTCCTTTGAATCCCGATCAGACCTTAAGGCCACCCATTGAGTTCCCTCCCTGCGACGCGACGGATATACTCGCGAACATTACTCTTGGTTAAAACTCATCCGACTCGTCGAGTTGTTCTTCAACTCGTCGAGTCTCATGACAATCTTCATCGAACTCGCCGAGTTGTTCAACCAACTCGTCGAGTTCAATGGACATTTTCATGCAACTCGCCGAGTCGACCCTGCGACTTGCCGAGTCCATTTAGTCCTCTTTCCATACAGATCCATTTTGAGCCATGCAGCGGCTTCAAGTCACAGATCCAAGCTTCTAGTGCATGCTTATCACGTAAAGTTGCAAACTTTACGTGCATACGTGGCTTTCAAGGCTTAAAATGGCAAATCTAAGCTATTGATGGGTCTTTATGCACAAAGGGGACCTCAATCACGACTAAAGCTGCAACTTTATGCTTCTAGAATCCAAAGAGAGTCCAAATTTGAAGTTACAACTTCAGATCTAGTCCATAGCTCATCATACCAACTTGATATTCCATGAAAACCCTAAAACTCACCCAATAAGGGAGATCTATAGGGAGAATGACGGATTGGGTACCTTTTGAAGTTGATATCTAAGATGAGTGTTGATTCCCACACTCCAATTGCTTCAATCTCCTTCTACTCCAAGTCTTCTTCCTCCAAGAACTCTCTTTCAAGCTTCAAACACACACACACAAGGCATACACACATGAATAAGGCTCTCAAGGGTTCTTTGGAACTGTAAGTAGGTCCAAGGGAGGCTAAGGTCCCTTTAAATAGGGGTGCAAACCCCAGGAATTAGGGTTTCACTTGCCAGCTCCTACTCGCCGAGTCCCATTATGGACTCGTCGAGTAGGTCACTTAACCCGCGATCCTTCACACATCCGTATAATAATTAGTTAAAATACTTGAACCTAGATTTATCTCTCTTTCTCTCTCTCTCTCTCTCTCTCTCTCTATATATATATATATATATATATATATATATATATATATATATATATATATATATATATATATATATATATATATATATATATATATATATATATATATATATATATATATAGGGGACGGTTCCCTTGAGATTAAAAAAAATTAGAGATCTTGAGATTCAACCTTAGCCATGTATTCCTTACTTGCCGCTCTAACGCTCCAGCGTACCGGCAGCAACAGACTATGCTTAATCATAAATGAGTATATGACAGAGATGTATAATCATATATGACTATGCATTTTTATACATATATGCCTAATCATAAATGATTATACATATATGTTTGTTCACAAACTGAGTAATCATATATGATTATGACAGTTGGTGGCAGAAAAGGTGGTGGTAACAGAGATAGCGGTGGTATAAGTAAGGTATGTGATAGTGGTAGGGTCGGCTGGTATCAGAGGTGGTGGTAGGGGTGACCGTGGTGGCGGTTATGGTGGTGGAGGATAAAGGAATGAGTGGCGCTGTGTAATCATTTATGCTTATATCAGACCTACTGCGCCGGTACGCTGCAAGGTTATTGCGGCAAATGTGAAATACGTGACTGAGGTTGAATATCGACATCTGTATTTTATTTTTAATCTCAATGGAACATACATCTCTCTCTCTCTCTCTATATATATATATATATATATATATATATATATATATATATATATATATATATATATATATATATATATATATATATATATATATATATATATATATATATATATATATATATATATATATATATATATATATATATATATATAAAGCAAATTAAAACAAATACAAAAACCATCATTACATGACATTGATTTTGCCCATGACCTAAAAAGCTATATCCGAATTTGAGTATTATCATTAATCATTTAATCTAATCGATTTATTTTCCTATCAACTTTTCTATTCATGGGTTGTCTTTCATTACCAAGATGCCTACTTTTTCTTGCATCAAATTTGACACACTTACTCCACTAATCGGAAAAGTCTGAGCACATGTATGGTATGTAAAAGATTATCAAATGAGAACACATATTCATGAAAAGGGAAAAAATCATTAAATATTTTATGTTCGATTATAGGAGGAAAGTAATAGTGCAAAAGGTGATATTATTCGATACAACACCCTGAATTAAGAGTAAAGGAAAATATTTTGCTTAAGGCGCAAGCATGTTTTTATAAAATTAAATGCAGTCAAGATGCATGTATCTATGTGTGTATTAATATTTACCTAAAAACTTATTAAATCCAACGAATCTATATCCTAAATTAAAGCCAAAAATTGGATTGACACTTCAGAGTTTTTGTAGAGTTGTCAAGCACAACACGTTTAAAGCCGTATGTGGATTGGCTAAATGAGCATGATTTTGAACAACAATATAAATATATATATATATATATATATATATATATATATATATATATATATATATATATATATATATATATATATATATATATATATATATATATATATATATAATATATGCTCTAATTTTGTAGGGTTTTTGAGTTCATACAGTTATTACTATGGTAAATTCTTATACTAATAAAAAAGTAGTTATTTTGCCATGTGTCATCATATTAGACATCTTAATTAATGTGTTGCCACTTGTCAATTTATTAGTTCTCTATTTTTAATTTATTAGACACTAGGTGTGAGTTCCATGTATTACATAAGTGTATTTAAAACAATTAAATATGTATAAACATTTGAGAAATTTGAATTTATAAGAAAAATATTGAATTACTAAAATTAAAGAGTGTTTTTTTTTTCTCTTTTAAATTTAAACAAATCATTTAGATAAAATAATCAAAGCAAATTAATGAGATTTTATTTTGAAAATTTAAAATTACAAGGAAAGTCCATTAATGAAATTGATATACATTTATTTTTAAATTTAAATACCATTTGCAATTTAATAAAATAGAAAAACCACAAAATTACATATGAAATAAAAATTAATTCAAAATAACCACAAAATAACATGTGACAAAATGTATAAGAGTGTGACAAATGGCAAAAAAAAAACCTTCATTTATTAGAGAAGATCATCATTAATGTGATGCTATTTGTTAATGTATTTATTCTCTATTTTAAATAATAAATCTAAATTTTATATTATTGTTTTCGTTATTTTACAAATAAAAAATATCTAATATATATTAAAAATTAATTTTACATATTTATTTGAATCAACGATTATAATTTCATATAACTAATAAAAATATCTTTTACTTAATAATTTATTTAAGAAAAAACGTCATAAAGGGTCCCTGTGTTTTCTCAGATTCTGAAGTTTAGTCCCCGTGGTTTAAAAATCTCATAAATGGTTCCTATGCTTTCAAAACTTTTGACAGATGGTCCTTATCCCTAACTCCGTTAAGTTTTGTCCGTTAACTGAAGGGCATTTTCGTCATTTCACTACCACAGGGACCATTTATGATGTTTTCAATTTAAAAAAAAAAATAAAAAATTAAAATAATATGCAAAGGGGGGTCTCTCTCTCTCATACACATACACATAAACACACGCCGATACATACACACACATCTGTAACATATTCATACCCACCGCATCTCCGGCATCCCATTACCTTTTATCTCGTCTCATGTTGAGGTCAACAAAATCACTCCTTGCATCCTCACTTGATTTGGGGTTGTTCTTGCTTGATTTCTTTGTGGAAATTGAAACCTAAACTTCAGAACCTGCTCCAACGATGATCTTTGCAGTGACGGGTGAAGATAGGGGCGCTGAATGTTGAACCACAAATCCATCTTCTCCGGTGGCAGTCTTAAACCACAAAATCGTTGTTTGCGTTGAAGGTGGCTTGATGTCAATTTTGTTGTTAAATGGTCGATGTTGCAGAAGGTGACTTGAAGATAACAGATGAGGTCGATGGTGGTTGCGCATCTATCATAGCAAAAGAGAGTTGAGGGCTAGGGTTCAACTTCCCCGACGTCCTTCTCCCATATCAGCTTCTGCTTTTTTTGATCTCAATCATCTTCTCTATGATCTTCTTTTCATTTTGGTAATTCCTCAAACTCCATTTACTGTACTTTGAATCTTGTTTTTGGTAGATTTCTACCAGTTAAAGATCTAAAGATCTGAATCTCATGATTTTTTTGATTAATTAGAGCGTTTTCTAGTCATGATCATATTAGATTAGAGAAAAATTCTTTATTTTTACTTGTTGCTTAATGTGATTTGATATTCTGATTACTTGATCTGATTGTGTTTCTGTAAATGGAAGAGAGTAAGGGTGAGGGTTTTTCATTCATCTGCTCAGCTTTGATTTTCTTTTCTCAATTGTAGGTATGCTTAGAGCAGCTCGATTTCGTGGATTTAGAAAAATGAGAAGAGAAAGGGAAATGGTAGGGTGGGAGTGGATCATAGACAAAGATTTTGGTTGTAGGGAGTATTGGTTTTAATGTCTGTATATGTGTTCTGAGAGAGAGAGAGAGAGAGAGAGAGAGAGATTTTATATATTAAATAATTATATTTAGTTTTTTTTTCTTTTAAATAACTAAAAAGATCATAAATGGTCCCTGTGGTGTGAAATGACGAAAATGCCCTTCAATTAACAAACAAAAGTTAACGGAGTTAGCAATAAGGACCATCTGTCAAAAGTTTTGAAAGCACAGGGACCATTTATGAGATTTTTAAACCATGTGGACTAAACTTCAGAATCTAAGAAAACACAGGGACCATTTATGATGTTTTTTCTTTATTTAAAATAATTGATTAATAATTTTGAGTTTTTACTATAAAAGTTCAATTAATTTTATAATCGTGATTCCCACGCGTTATAAACTAGTAATAAATATATGTGTAATAGGCTAATAACAGGTTGTTGATCTTCTAGCATTTATGGATTTATAGGCATTGATATGGTATTTGAAAAGGGGACACATTTTCTCTCACCCATTCTTCCGGCGTTTCTCGATTTAAAAGAAGAAAATGGTGGATAAGACGTTTCAATGGCGAACATTGTTTAACCTTATCTATTTTCTTCTCATCTCTACCCCACCAATCACAGTTCTTCTACAACTTTGAGTTATTTATTTATTATTTCTTTTTTGCAACTCGAAACCTAAGTTTGTTTCTCATCTTAATTTGCGATTTCTCTCATTTTTTATTCAATTTCATTATTTGTTGAATTTAGTTTTACAGAAGGTTAAGAAATTTGAGCGATTGTCGGTATTCCTTTGCTACTCTATTATGCACTATGTTCCAACATTTACTTAGATGATTGGGAATGGCAATGTGTAACAAATCAGAAGAAAAAAAACAACTTGTGGCTTTCTTTTCCATATTTCAATTCTAATAGACCATTCTAGGTGAAATAAATACAATTCTTACAACATTCTCATTATATTCTTCATGCTCTTTAATATCTTCAAACATTTCTTGATGACTATCTAGGTAATCCATGTTTCAGTCAGCCGATTTTGCTATGTTAATGCTTAATGCAATAACATTCAGGTAGTTCGTTTGGGTTTCTTGTAGTTGTATGCAACCCTAGTTGCATGTTTCTTTGATTAGATTAATACAAAAGCCCCCACTCCACTATGACGTCTCTTAGTGTTTTTTGAACTTGCACCACCCACTTAGACCACCGGACCATTACCGGAGTCACCGTCCATCATCGGAATCGTCAGACCAGTGTCTGAATAAGCCAACTGTTTCCTCTCCCTTTTCTCTCGATCTAGCGGTTCCCTCCATCTCCACTCGTATTCTTGTCAGAAATAAGCTTTATCCGCCTTTCCTCTTCCCGAAATGCAACCCTGAATCACCTCCTTGAATCAGTTGTGAAACCACCTTATCGGAAACCACCTCCCGCTCCTTTCCTCTCTCATATCATTTCATCAGCCATCAAATTTGATTTCACCAGATCTGAAACAGAAGGCCACAAAATCAACTTGTCGGAAAACCAAGTCATCGAAAACCACCCCTCTTTTATCCTCTTCGATCTCGTTTCACTGGTCACCAAATTTGTGTGTTGGAATGAAAATGGGATCATCATACACTGATACTTCACATGGAGGTGGAGTTTTTTGTGTTGCACACAAACTGTTTGAAAGTACTCTTAGAATTTTTTAGTAAGTAGGGGCTAATTTGACAATGAAATAAAGCTTTGCAAGGGCCTATTTAAAAAAGTGCTTAATTTTGGATGAATTACATTTCGCTTGCCAAAGAGTGGTCGGTGGCATCACAAATCTATGTAAGTATCTTTTATTCTTTTTGTTATTCGTTTTGCATCAACTAGACTTGAACCAATGCTAATTTCTCTAAAAAATATATTTGGTGATGGATCAATACTAGAAGATAAAAATATATCAATTTTTTTGGTCCATCTTATAGAATCTTCTCTAATTGCTATGGAGGATGAACTAATATACTAAATAGCTTCTGTTCACAAAATAAAGAATGTTTATAAATATGCATGCATTAAGGCCCTTAGGTTAAATTGAATTTCCCATCTCAATAGCCTAATAAGTATCAACAATCATATAAAAAGTGATGAACTTTAGGCTTAACCATTAAGTCCTTAATAGAACACCAAAAGTGATTTAAAAGCTATTATGATCAAATTTTCCAAATCTGTCCTCCAAATTCTAAAATCAGTGCAAGTCAATAAGAACACCTAAAAATCATGAGACTTATTCTTCTGGAAATTTTAGTGTATCTAGTCTCTTCAAACTTTGAATCACATTTCGAATTTCCAACTCCTTAAGGGGTAAAATTGGCAATCTTCTCAGGTTGGTCCATGTTGTCACAGATTTCATGCATTGTCTTCAAAAAATCATAATAAATTCATTAGAACTCCAAATGCCAAAATTCCAAATCCTATAGTTAGATATGGATGTATAGTTTCCTAAATATAAAAGTATTGATGTAATTCTTAGCAAATTGGTACAGTTTATTCCAAAAGTGTTGAGTTGTCCAGAAAGTGACAGCTTAAAGTTACTAACTTGTAAATTTAATATAAAATAAACCAAAAATCATTAGAATGAGATCTTTATATTTCTGAAAATATAAAAGGGGGAACTTTACCAATATTATTTTATTGAAATTTAAGAATGGGTTTAAAGGTAAGAAAATAGATCCCAAAAAGAGCACTACAATCAAAGAGAAAATAAGAAAATATATACATAAGTTTTATAAGAGTAATACAACAAAGCACAAGCTAAATAATGTTATAATTGTTGTGTAGGTTCTAGAAAAGGAAAGGATCCATTTAGCTCATGCTACTTGATTTTCAAGTTCAAGGAGGTGAGTTACACTAATACTCTTATTATGTGTATGTAAACACATATGATTTATGTGGCTTAGATTCATTTTCACATTCTTGGTTCTATAATTGTTTTTTTCTACTTTAATCATATGTGATTAAATATATTTAATCAGATGTGATTATATTTTTCTAATCACATATGATTTTATTTGGAAAAAACAAATCTTGTTTATATAAATTATAGGTGATTAAATACACAAAGCAATTATTCATCGAAACCGCAAAAATAAATGTTTTCTACATAAATCATATCTGATTAAATACATATAATCATATGTGATTATATGTATCCAATCATATACTCCCTCCATCCCATAACTATAGTCCATCTTTTCTTTTTGGTTTGTCCCAAAATAATAATCCACTTCTAAAAATAAATAACATTTTTACTAAGATACCCCCTCATTATTACTTAACCAACTAAACATTTAATGAAACATTAAATGCAAATTAAGGACAAAACTTTCATTTATTGTATAAAGTTAGTTGTAATTAATGTTTTCTTAATCTATGTGTTTTTTGTCTGTGGACAATAATATTAGGACGAAGGGAGTATGATTTATGTGGATACGATTCATTGTCATATTCTCAATTCAATAATTGTTCTTTATCAATTTGTTGGAGTGCAAAGTTCTTCTTGTATGAATTTTTAGATGGACGAAGGGAGTATGATTTATATGGATACGATTCATTGTCATATTCTCAATTCAATAATTGTTCATTGTCAACTTGTTGGGGTGCAAAGTTCTTGTATGAATTTGTAGATGGTTTGACTTTTGTAAACCCACTTGCATGTGGTGCATTAGCCTTTTTACAAATGAGCATTTGAGAGTGAGAGAGAGATATGTAAACACTTCTATATAAGGTGGGTTCATACTACTTGTAGAGGTGTGCTTGAGAGATGTAGTCATAGTGATTAGTGAATGAGATATTTATGAAGTTCTAGACTAGATCCCTTTTTGTACTCATTTATTATGATCGAATATATATTTTAGCACCCCAAATCACCATGTTCAATTGTGCAAACTTTAATTCCGTATACCAAACCATGTTCTTAAGTCACTACGTACTAGAAAAACAGCCTTTTACGACGCTCATTGCGCGTCGTAAAAGGCTCAGACGACGCGCAAATGCGTGTCAAGGAAGGCCCTGTCATAAAGAGAGACGACGCACGTCATCTATAGACGACGCACATTTACGACACTCATTTACGACGCGCAATTACGACGCGCGTTTACGACACGCAATGCGTATCAAGGAAGGCCCTGTCATAAAGGAAGATGACACGCATTCGCGTGTCGTAACCTTACGACGCGCGTGTTAATGACACGCAATGCGTATCAAGAAAGCCCTTGTCAAGAAAGGCCATGTCATAAATGAAGATGACACACATTTTTGCGTATTGTAAATTTAAATGTTTTAAAAAATAAATTTATATATTTATTAATTTTTAAATTAAATCTGCATTTAATTTCTCATAATAGAAATAAAATACCATATACAAAAAATACAATCCATTGCATAATATAAAATAAAATTTCATACTCAAAAAATAAAATAAATTGCACAAATTGTAATGTCATACAAAGAATCATTCAAAAGTTAAACAAAAATAATACATTGCTAACATGGGTTATACATTCCTATAAAACTAACAAATAATCATACAACTCTGTTTCTTACTGGAAAGGAATGTCAAACATGATTACAAGTCTCCCTTAATCTGGATTACTCACCTGCTTAAGTAGAATGTTGTTGTTGAGAAGGTTACCTAGCAACAGAGAAAAACACAGCACCTCTCCCACAATCACAACATCATTTACAGAGAAAGGGTTGTCAATTACTTTCATTAAGACTTTCATTCAATCACAAAAATATTAAATAAAAGGGTGAAACAGTAACTTACTTTTGATAAGTTGATCTCCCTTAGAGCAAACACAACTAAAGCATTGAACAAGACCCTATTTCCCTCTTCTTTTAAAGTTTCCAGAATGTTTAGAATGCTCTCCTTACCCTGTTATTTCAAGTGTCAGGGGAAAAAAAGTCCTCACTTTTGGTTCCCTATCAGATGCAGCATCAAGAACAGAGAACATGATCTCACCAAACATAATCAATAATCAGATTGAATTATATATTATGAGTAAGTAATAAAGTACATGTAACACAATAAAGTATTATTAGGGAACTTATGATTTCAAATATTATTTTTTACACTCAGATGCCAAAATATTCTATGTTATTCTTCTACAAGTTGAGAACCAACTCAAACATGAAAGATAATAGTCCATCTGGCAGCTTTTGATGACATGGCAAATGAAATTTCTCAGAGATAGAATAATACCTGTACTATTAAAATGATGGCAACCATAACAGGTGGTCCAATAACTACAGCCAAAAACATGCCTTTAATCATGTCTGGAAAGAAAAGAAAGATTGTCTGCTGCAATCATAAATCCCATGTGTTACAAACTTATATCCAAATTTAAATTAAAAAAAAAGAGAAAACTGTAAAAACAAATTATATCCAAGGTAATACACCATACAACAAAATAGCAGAGTCCATCAGTATTGTTACAAACCCATGAAGGAAGTGGAAGTTACTGAAAAAAAAAAACATATGATTTGAGGCTTGTTCTCCATTCTTCCTAATAAGATAAATTGAGAAGCATTTTTCAAAAAAACACCATTTTCTTAATTATTAGAACACATTAGGAAAGCTTTATACTCTTTGATTTAAGAAGCTAAGTAAACTATAAGAAATCCACGACAAAAAGAAACTATAAGAAATCCACAACAAAAAGATTTGAAACTTACCTGTCCAGTAAGAAGAGGGGTATCAGCAACAAGCTTGAAAGCAACAGGCCTTGGAGTATGCACAGGCCAAGCCTGCAAATAAAAGGTGCATCAAGTATAAAAGAGAACAGGGAAACTGATATTAAAAACAAGAACTTTGATCATTAGAAAAAAAGAGAGAGAGAAAAATAGAGAGGGAAGAAATGGAATGGAATGACTCATTCCATTCCATTCCATTCTATATTCCAACCTTTACCTTGTTTTCTTATCATTATCAGTTGTATCTGCACCTCTTTCATTTCCTGCAAGATTTAAAAATGAAGAATGACATGTGATCGTGAAGATTCCTCATTTGCATCTGTTGTCCCTGTGATTGTAAATTAGTAAAAGCATAATATAAAAAACTGAAGTAGAGAAGTGACTTCTGTACTTGATAATATATTTCTCATTTAGGCAAAACGGCTTGAAGAACGCGACATGCAGCATCTTGCAACATAGGTTCCCTGTCGCTTTCAAATATGGTTTCCAACAACTGCTTGCATTTTAGTTTGTTCAGCTTTGTTTTTACTTCCTCCATATTAGAAGATCAATTTGGCTTACACAACGCATATAATCTGGAGGAAAGGTTAAGTCCATCTGCAACAACATGTTCTTCAATAGGAGTAACTTGACCAATGCAACGTTTTTTCCCAGATCCTGAAACCCAAGAACTGCTACCAAGCACACGTGCCTCCATGTCCAGTACTGCATCCATTTTCTCCTTCCAACCAAATTCATCCTTTACTCTACCATAAATTTCTAAAGTGTCTATTCTTGGTAAAGTTGATCTATTGAAAGTTGTTCCTATGGAGATTGTAATTTCTTCATCAGCTAGAAGGGATTCTGCAACTGTAAATGGGATGTCATACCATGACCTCATGCCTTCGTCTAGTTTTATAACTCTTTGGAAAATTGTTATCTTAGAGGGTATATGGTTTGCTAATGTGTTCCCCACATGGACACGAAATCCAACCATTACTATGTTTGGATTCGAATTGGAAACTGTTACCTGGAATGGGAAAACACAAGGTATCAATCATGAATCAATACAAATAATTCAGGGGCTGTTTCTTTTTTCTTTTATTTTCCCATCAAGTCTTGTATGGTAAAGTGGCTGAATGGTTAGCAACTATAAAACAGCCCCTAAGACCAAATGACCATTTTACCCTTACATCCCAACAAACAAATTTCATAATCATCATCAATTTTAACATGAGAGAAGTTGGTGGAAAAAATATTAAGGGCAAGTAGGGGAAGGGTTGGTGTTTTGATACACTAAGCTGTCCAGATTAAGTGGTTAACCAAGAAAGCCCATCAAGTCAAACAAAAAAAGTAAAACATAAATAGCATTGTAACAAAGCATACCTTGAACCCTGTAGGCGTAGGACTTTCAAGAAATCCTTCGTCTGTGGACCAAATCCATGTCAAGGAATTTCTTCTGTAAATCTGGATTGAAATTAGGGCATGTGTCTCCAGAAAAAAGATCAACAAAGAAAGTAAGGACCTTCACATTAACCGATTCAGAGTTGCAATTATCCAATGCATCGAAAAAGACCAAAATATCCCCACACTGAGAGCCAAATCTGTCATCAAGTTCTTTTGAAAGATCTCCATCAGACATGAAAAACTTTAGCAATTGTGCCCTTGAAGGATCCTTTATGATGCTGTCTATGATATCAACAGCTTTGGAGACTCCACATTCGTTAACAGAGCTATCAACACTTTCTCTTCTCTATCTTTCTGCTCGTTTTTTCTTTTCTTTCCCATTTTCTGTTCAGTCTTGTCGTGCACACACAAACACCATCTAGGAAGTAGGACGACATGAATGATGGTGGAGGTGATAGCCGGCGGTGGCTGGTTTAGGGCTTTTAGAGAATATGAGATATTTTTGTTCAGAGAGAGAAAGTGGAATCGATGAGAATGTAAGCTTCGGTTACTTTGTAGTAGAGATCGCATCATGCTTGAAGGTGGTTACAATCAGCATTGATTTTGGGTGGATGGTAGGTGAAGTGGGGATGTCGATCGACGTTTCAGAGTAAAATCAGAGATCGGAGAGCCCAAGAGGAGAGAATGAGAGCCCAAGTAGGGATGGCAAAAAAACCCGAACCCGATGGGGAAACCCGAAACCCGATCATTTCGGGTCGGGTAACGGGTCGTTATCGGGTTTTTTATCGGGTTCGGGGCAGGGAGTGGGTTATCCTAGCCCCGCCCCGCCCCGCCCCGATTATATATATATATATATATATATATATATATATATATATATATATATATATAATATGTTCAAAAAATTTTACTGTTAATTGTACACGTTCAAATATAAAATACTTATCGTGAACAATTTTTTTAGTTATTAACAATTTGGTGTTAATGATCATTTTTATATGTTTTGACGTATTAAACAAAACTTAAATCAAATAATTTTTTATATAACGTCCAGTTTATTTTATTAAAGTGATGCATCATGTTTTTAATTTAAAAGAGTTGCTAGAACGTGTATATTTTATAAGACATTGGGGTACCCTAAAAGAGAATAAAGATTTCGTTATCAGTTGTTGTAAACCCGATAAGATACCCGAAACCCGACGGGGAAACCCGAAACCCAATGGGGCGCCCCGATAAGATACCCGAAAGTTATCGGGGCGGGTTTGGGAATCCATGCCCCGCCCCGAACCCGCCCCATTGCCATTCCTAAGCCCAAGAGTAAAATCACAAAAGTATGGAGTGTGAATGAGTTTTTAGGGTTCAATGGTAGTGATGATGGCTTAGGGTTTGCAGATGGTGGTGTGGGGGTCGTCGGTTGCTTTACAGAGAGATATGAAGTCGAGACGAAAAGAAGAGATTGACCCATCTGGTAATAAACAGACTCGGGAAGCTGAACAAAATGACCCGAGATTGACCCATCTAGTAACAACGCTATTGATGCCATTGCTTCCATTTTCGACTGTTCATCCTCCACTTCCTCTACTGCTACTTCTTCACCATCTTCTATTTTTTTCTGTATTTAGACTTGAGAGTATAATTAGGGCTTTTTCTAACAATTTCAACATCGAGTGGGAGATATGGTGGTTCCAGTAGGTAGAAGTGAGGGAAGAAGTAGGCAGCAGTCAATGTCGGGAGGGGGAAGGAAGGAGCGTCCATAATCTGGGCAAGAGGGAAAGGAGAAAAAAAAGGAAGGTAGGATTTTTAATTTTTTCAGAATTTCATTTCCCCCTACTGTTAAAGGATGGAACGCGCGTTCCATTAAAAATTATAAAGCGACATCCTTAGACGATGCACATTTTATTATAGCTGCCCTCCGTGTTTTTTTTTGGTTAGACACTAATTTAAGGGCTCGCAATAATGCGTGTCCACTATTGTTAATTTTTTTGAAGAGATGACACTTTTTTAAAGTCACTCTCTTTTGCGTAACATAAATCAACGAGTGTCGTGGTTTGCGCGTCGTAAAAGGGTCTTTTTCTTGTAGTACAATTGATATCAGAGCGGGTCTTTTAGATCAAGGTGATTTTTTGAAGAACGATTCTCGGTTTGACAACTTTTGTCACAATTTGATCAATTTTGGTGAGTCTCTCTCTATGATCTCTTTTAATCTAATTGAATCGTGCGGTGCGTTCTTGATTTTTGATCGTTTGATTCGCTGGATCAAATTTTTCTTGAAATACCCCATTGGTGATCTAATAATTTTTTTTTAAGATCAATATTAACCAAAAACAAAATCAAATTTCCGATAATGTTCATTTTGTCCAAACATTAAATTTGGATATTGTTCGAAGTCCAAGAGCCCATTTGATGCAAATTTCACTGTTACTGTTCATGTATCTTGTGCCCACAAGTGGTTGATCTGTGTTTTAAAATTGTGAGCCCAATAACTTCTAAAATTCATTTAAACAAAAATCGGTGTTTGATAAACTATCCTAATCGTCGTATAATTTTTCACATAGTGATACACACTTGATTATTGATCTCAGTTGTTCTTCTGTTCTTAATCTCGTTTTCTCATTGTTTCTTTCGGATCGGTGTATAATGCTGTGACATCCCCATTTTCACGGCCAGAAAAGACCGATTTTGTTTATGCTTTATAAAAATCAGACTACCTCTTTTAATAAAAATGTTGCAGAATTTGTTCCGAGTAAAACACGATAAATACGTTATCAAAGCATTTCCGAAGAAAAGTATTTTTATTCATTGTAAAACATTTGGGATGACATCGTCCATACAGAAACATAAGCATAAACAGAACTTACATTCATTATCACTAGTGATTTATATCCCCTTAATCTCTCAGTGTAATGTGACTTCATATCAACATCTGTGATATAAATAAACTGAGTGGGTCAGGTTGGGAAACCTGGTGAGTACATAGGGTTTTCAACCCACAATAATATAATTATTATGTTTAAACATCAAACAATAAACCCAATTATAGGGGTGTGCAAAAAAACCGCAAAACCGAAAAACCGAGCCGAACCGGCCGATTCGAAACCGAAAAAAACCGAAACCGAAAAAACCGAAACATAAAAAACCGAAACCGAAAAAACCGAATATCAACGGGTCGGTTTTGGTTTGGATACTTAGGTATCCGCGGATGACCGAACCGAACCGCTTGATATATATATATATATATATATATATATATATATATATATATATATATATATATATATATAACTTTTAGCCATATCCCAAACAAAAATCATGAGCGGTTATTCCAATCTTACATTTCTACATTATGTTTTCTTCTATTTTTATTTTTATATTTATTATACCAATTATAATGTATGTTATTTGACCTTCATTATGTTTTTATAATTCTTTGGACTTCGTAATTTTTAGAAAGAAATCGTTGGAATGAAGTTTGTAATTTTAATTGTATTTGAATTTTTATATTTAGCGGGTACCCGTGAACCGAACCGTGGTTACCCGCCTTTATACGGTTTGGTTCGGTTCGGTTTTTTTGCTAATTCGGTTCGGTTTCGGTTAGTGCACATGAAGTACCCGCCCCGTGATGACGGTTCACAATTTTATTACTATCCGAACCGAACCGCCCCGTTAACACCCCTACCCAATTACCCATCCCCATTATCTTCTTTACTCTTAAGGATCTACCTTAAGAACCAGTTATTCCTTGTTCATTTATTCCTAAGGAATCGACACGAAGTCCATCGTTGCCATGATTTACACAATAGGCACTAAGTCTGTATAGTCGCCAGGGATTAGGCACCAAGTCTGCATGGTCACCAGGGTTTAGGCATCAAGTCTGCATGATCACCAAGGTTTAGGCACTAAGTCTGCATAGTCACCAGGGTTTAGGCATCAAGTTTGCATGATTTCCAAGGTTTAGGCACTAAGTCTGCATAGTCACCAGGGTTTAGGCATCAAGTCTGCATGATCGCCAAGGTTTAGGCACTAAGTCTACATAGTCACCAGGGTTTAGGCATCAAGTCTGCATGATTGCCAAGGTTTAGAGTACACCATGTGAACACATCATTCACAACACCTACAGGTTGCAAGCCTGCTAGTGTTCCATTGGACTGTCTAGAATAGTCAGTGGTTGTCATCCACACTCTGCTAGATGACGGGGCCAACATTTGGGAATAAGGCTTCTCACATTTTCCACCTCTCACCCTTACCTCATGGTCTATATCACCTCTCAACTCATCATCCGACTCATATTTCATCTACCCATGTTTTACCCAACATATTATGTAGATATAAATACATATACAATTTAAATCATATAAAACTTGTATAAAATCGTTCATCTAGCATAGATAGCAATTATACAGATAATATGCACACATAACACGTAGTTTATATAAAATACTTCATATCTATGTGTAAGATGAAAGGGAACATGCACTCACTTGATAAGGTGGTGACTCGATACTCGGACAACGCTTCGTTTAGTTTAAAATAATCTCCATCGTCGAAACCTAGTATTATTACCACTAGATTTTGGTCTAATATTTACCGTGACTAATTATTAGTCTTATTATTATTATATAAGTGTTTAAACAATACTTTCCAACCACCATATACAGATAGGGGCCAGACATAAAACACGGGAGGGTAGGACCATTTTGGCGTATAGCACTTCTGAAATCCAACAACCCTATGTGGCCCTTTAAACTAGATTCCCCGTACCGCGAGTAGTTAAAAAGATATTATAACGACACTTATATAATAATAGCTCAAATATTTTTTATAAGTTCATAATAACAATACTAATTTTAAATATAAGCTATATTAAAATAAGGTAAGCATAACTTACTTACAAGGGGATTTTAGCTAGGAGTCGGGCTCTGCAGGGGCAGAACTTCGTCGCTGAATCTTTCTAAGAAAGATTCGTGCAGCGCTTCAGTGCTCACCTTACTATGCTAAAACTACAGAAAGAGAAGTCGAATCACGAGAAACCGAAATTCTCGGAAGATAAAAAGAGAAAGTCTCTTGAATCAAGAGAATGGGGCAAGAAATATGAGAGCCCAAGCCTCTTATTTAGAGTAATTGAATTTACAAAAACTACCCTCCATAATTACTTAATGACTTTATGGTTATATAAACGACTAAACATCCCTTCATAATACTATTTTAAATAGATTTAACGATATTTGTACTAAACTAATGTCAAAAGTACTCAACACTAGTCTTATAATAACCGCATCGTCGATACCTTTCTAATGATATATACATTTGTACATATATATATATATATATATATATATATATATATATATATATGTGTGTGTGTGTGTGTGTGTGTGTGTGTGTGTGTACGTATATATGATTTATACTTTATTTTAATACATAAATATGCTATTATAATTTGTAACTCGTTCATACAAACTCCAATTTCGACATTCTTTATATCCACGCGTTGGTATTTACGAGTACTACAACTTTCATTTAGACGCCGTCAGCTAATTCTCATTCCATCTCAGATTTACAAAACTGTATGAAATTTATCGCGCTCAAAGAGTAGGGACCAAGTTTCGTCCATATCTTTAACATACGAGCTCTACTCTCAACATTCATTATGTTCGCGCGTAGGTAAAAACAAGATCTAAAACTTTCATTTAGACTCCGTCGGCTAATTCTCGACCGATCTTAAATTTAACAGTAGGAGGAGATTATACTGTTAAATGTCTGCATAAAATTCATAACTTCTATATACGGACTCTGTTTTCATCCATCTTTTTACCATTGAGTTCGTATTAATGAGATCTTCAACTCTCATTTAGGCCGCGTAGGCCAAAAACCGCTCGAACTAAAATTCGAGTTTTGGGTCGTGCACTACTATGCCAAATGTTAGCAAATTCATAACTTCCTCATACGAAGTCAGATTTGGGCGTTATTTGCATGGACGCTCTCATTTTAACATATTCTATGACTTTTGTTTAGATTACTAAGGCTAAAAAGTCATCTATCGTAAATTCACTATTTACGTCTCCTGGTGTTGTGCCGGTTTTGCTGAAAAACTTCGACGGGTCAAAACTTCTTTGTTATAACTCGGATTTCGGCATTATTTATATGTACTGAACTCTTGTAACATATACTACAAATTGGTTAAGATTAATCCTTCTAAATAATGTTCCGTCAAAAACTCATTTATGATGCTTATTGTCTCTAAATTGACTAGCACAGATCTGCAGCCGTTACAAATGATAATCTTGAAATATGAATCGATTTCATATGATTGGTGTTTGATGAAATCGATTTTAGACTTAGGTATCGGAACTTGACTTTTTGATCTTGTTGAAATTAGTCAAGAACTGTCAAATTTTTGAGAAGAACATGTGAAGAATGGTTTGATAATCGTGTTTTGATCTGGATTTTATCACTAGAAATATCATTATCGTGTTTATTGACTTCCGATTTCCAAAAGTCAAACTCAGAAAAGAAAAGTCAAACTCGATATGCAATTGATGAATCAATGAATTGAAGGCAGAAGTTGTTTTTTAGTTGAGAACAAGTTATAGATGATCGAAATCAAGTCTAATTTGGCGGATAATTTCAAAAAAGCTTGGATTGGAATTTTTGGTGTCGATAACTGTTCATACGTTTTTTGATTGATTCTTAAAATCAATTTCGAAATTGTTTGGGTTTGTGGTTGATATTGATGATCAAAATCAAGTTTTCAATTTAGATTTCGATGGTATGTGTGTATTTGTTCACGACTACTGGGATGAAGTTCGTGGCTTGCTAGTTTGACATGTGAAGTTCATTTGAATTCGTTTTTGTGTTGAAATGTGAAAAGTGATGCAGTTGAGGTTAACGATTTCTGATTTTGGATTAGATTGTGTTTTTTGGTTATGATCGAAGCAGTTAAAGTGGATGGGTTTGGAGTCGATTTCAAATGTTTGAGTATAAGGTTGTTAATCGAATGGTTAACTGATGTGTGGGTTAACGAAGGACGAATGGTCTCTGTATTGTAGATGATACGGAGGGTATAAAGGATTAATCAAAGGGGATAAAATGATGTTTGTTTGAACGAAGGGGTGTTTGGGATTTCGCACGAAAGATAAAGGGTGGATTCATATGAATTAAAGAAGGATTTTGTATGAAATATAAAGGATGGATTCGTACGAATTAAAGAAGAAGGCGAATTTTCGAAAATGGTCCTTATGGTTTCGATTTTTTGACAAAATTTAAACACCCTTCGTATGATTGATCAACATTTTTTATGATTTGAGCACAAAGGGCAAAATTGTTGAAAATAGTCCCTGATGTTTCGAATGTTTGGCATTTCGTACCCAAATTCGAAAAAGGATTGTTTTTAATGAAAATTGAAGAAAGTGCATTTCAGGCCCTTATAGTTTGTGCAAATTGACGCTTTCTACCCAACTTTGAAAAAGGGGAGAGTTTTTGCATATTTTATTGTTTTGGGCGCAACAGGTCACTGTATAATTTTGAAATTGACAATTTCTACCCATTTTTGAGAAATTTTGTCAAAGGCGACCCGTGAACGAAGCTGAAATTTGAATATTTTTTGATTTTCCGTATTGAAGCACAAAGTTTCTGCCACATGTTAAGGGGGAGTTTTGACACGAAAAATTCCGAATAGAGCACATTCTTTTTCCTTGAAGGTTTCATAATCAAATTTCGATTATAAAAAGGGGGAGAAGTTTATATGGAAATTCGAACTTGAATTTTTCATTTTACACGGATTTGATTTATTTTCGATGATGCAAGATATGATGCAATTTTTCATTTTACGCGAACTTGAAATCTGAAGTGATCTTGAAGTTTTGAAGCTTACGAGATGATGCAATTGGAAGTTCGGAAATGATTTATTTTTGAAATGGGTTTGGAATTATTGAAGATTTTTGGGGTGTGTTTTTATGATCAACTTTAGGGTGATCAATTTAGAGTTTGAGAAGCCCGTGATCATTCGTTGATGCTCGAATTGTATGTCTCACATCCTAGATCTCAAATTGAAGAATCATGGAATAATTGAAGATTGAAGTTCGTTTAAACATGTGTCACCTTTGAGGCTCGAACCACATAGTTGCTTGACTTTGGAAGATTTGAAGTGGGTCATCCATTCCTAACTTTGAGGGGGAGAATGTTGGGGTGCAAAGTTCTTCATGTATGACTTTGTAGATGGTTTGACTTTTGTAAACCCACTTGCATGTGGTGCATTAGCCTTTTGACTAATGATTATTTGAGAGTGTGAGAGAGAGAGACATGTAAACACCTCTATATAAGGTGGGTTCATACCACTTGTAGAGGTGTGCTTGAGAGATGTAGTCATAGTGATTAGTGAGTGAGATATTTATGAAGTTCTAGAATAGACCCCTTTTTGTACTCATTTACTATGATCGAATATATCTTTTAGCACCCAAATCACCATGTTCAATTGTGCAAACTTTAATTCCGCATACTAAACCAAGTTCTTATGTCACTACACAACTGTAATCATGTGATTAAATACATATAATCACATGCAATTATATGCATCTAATCGCATATGATTTATATGGACAAAAAATAATGATGCCTATATAAATCATATGTGATTAGATACATATAACCACATATGATTATATACACGAGAACAACTATTGAATCGAGAACACAAAGATAAATATTGTCCACAATTATCATATGTGATTAAATTCATATAATCACATGTGATTATATGTATCTAATCACATAGAATTTATGTGGAAAATATTCATTTTCGCGTTCTCGATTCATTTGTTGTTCTTGTGTATTTAATTACTGATGGGTTTCGAGCAAAACATCATTCCTATGGTGTACATGCAAACCCTAATAGCTTTTGGATCTAGTTTGTCTAATGAACATGCAATTGAATATCCAAAGTTATAAACCCTAGATCTAACATACAATTAATCATATTAACATAAAATATGGTTTAGATTTTACCTTTGATTGTTATATAGCAATAACAATCAATCCTTGGCTTCAGAAAACTTAGTGCCTCAAGTGCTGCACCTCTAATGGAGTCACAAACACCACTAAGCAACTTGGATGAAGAGGAAAGAGAGGGGAGGCACCAAAAACGGCTGGAAACCCTAAAGGAAGTGTTAGCCACGTTTTTGGTTCCCAAGGGTTCCTTATATACTTAGGCAATTAGGGTTATCAAACAAGGAAACCCTAATTTGACTGCTTAAGCCCTAAGCAGCCCATGAACCCCTTCTGGAACATGCCTTGGATGATTTCTAATGGGCTTCCCCATAAAATGCGTCCAACCTATTATTCCAAGGTGATCCATAGCCCAATTGCAACTATCTCATAATTACTATTCCAGTCCCCTAAGTTTAATTAATCTCTTTTAGCCACAAAATTAATTCTTAATTAATTCTTGACTAATATTAATTAAATATTATGATTTCTCCTTTAATATATTATTCTTATAATATATTAATAAATCATGATTAAACCTTTCTCTCTTTAATTCATCCTACATATTGTTATGGTGAAGGCAACCCAAAAGGACCATGCTCATAATCAGGTCAAGTACATACCAAAATAGTTATGGACTTAGACACTAATCCAACAGTCTCCCACTTGGATAAGTTTAATAACTATAACTTCAGAACATGATCAACAATCATAGATTTCAAAAGCCGCTGTCAACTCTGATCTTATCAAATACACGTCTCCTTTAGATAAGGGATCATATATTCCTCCATTCTCAAGATATCATATAGACACAAGACATGAATATCGATCATTCTCTCTATACTGTTTCCCGACTTCCAATTTATGAGGACTGACATCAGACCACGATTGAACACATCAACTTAGTCCCGACTTGGCCAAGCGCTTATGTCTCATCACTAAATCATCGAGAGGCCTACATATATCACTTTTATCCACTTTGGGTAAAAGGAATGGATAAACTTTGACTCAAATGCTCGCTTGCATTCACTAATCGAATCATACACAACAATAAGTTTTATAACACCAAGTTACTGGTGTGTTTACTTATTATCAATGTGAAACCGACCAACAAATAACAACTCACACGTCTCAGTTTCAAGAATATACAATATCATCAACTCACAATCACTCGTGATATAAACCGTGAAGTGATTCACGTGAGCGTGGGTTTAATCCAATACTTTAATCTTATCAAAGCACTCATGAACCCTGCATCAAATTTGTGCTATGTCTAAACACTTTAGACAATCTACAGACAGATTCATGACAGTCTTCTTTCATACCTACTTCCAACGCATGATCGACTGTGGAGGTTCGAATAACCCAATTATTCTGGAAGTCAAAACATGCAAATTGAAACACAACAATAATACTTAATCCTATATGGCCCCAAACTTGTGAGAGTAAATAAAACACTTCTATTTAACCACCATATTGATTACTCATTATTTATCGTTTACTGTTTCAGAAAACCAACTTATTACTCAAATTACAACAATAGTTGTCCCATGCACAAAGCATGCAGACTATGTTTCCTATGGTCCTTTGTGAAATAGATCAATTGAAAACCTTTTCCAATAATGCTCATTTCACAATTCCCAATCCTTATCATTAGTGTTAGAACACAAGGTTCTTGCCACTACTAGAATATGCTAGATTCTAACATTTTATGCAACAATCCTTTTGCAAAGTCATAGCACAAAAGTCACCAAGACTTGGCCAATGCAAATTACAAAGTACTCTATCGGAAATTGTTACAAGACAATTGCATAGACGTGAAGTCTCACATTCAATGTACATTCCTTTGAACATCCTTCTTGCTTAAAATTTTTCTTATCTAGACATAGACTCTCAGTATACAACTCCCAATATGGAAACATTTCCATATTTTTCATATGACAACTCATTCTTAATAGAATCTTATCTATTCATAATAATGTTGATATGGTCCATCCAATGCCATACTTCCAACTACTCACAAGCGACCAATCCTCAGTGAACTTTGGATACTCCTTTGATAGTTGTTTAATTATTTTAGTCAAAACTGATTCTAGTCCCTTTTCCCTCTTAATGCGCTAGACATTTGGAAAATTTTAGAATGGTCAAATATTATAGCATTTGCAATCGATCCTATACTCGAAGCGTATGGGACATGATGCATAATGTCTTACATAAAGATATGATACTTTATCAATCTTCTGCCATAATATTTTATGTGTCATGTTCTCACAATTCGAACTATGAAGAGGGATGCCGTAATCGTAATCGAAATTTAAGAACAGACTATGTATCCTTTGACTAAGTTTATTAAAATTTCTCAATCTAAGCTTTAGATTTTGAAATGAAGTATAATATTCTCTCCCTTAATTATAGCAAAAACAACTTTTCAACCCATGCAACTTTGCAAATTGAATCTTTGTTTTTCTAAAATTAATACTTGCCATAATAATCATACAAACATAACACTTATTCTCCCACTATCATGATGATTATTATCATATAAGCATAACACGTAGGCTCCCACTAGCTTTGACATGTATTCAGAAAACAGTTGAACTTCCAGAAAACAATGACTATTTAATTTCTGAAGTTCATATTTCTAATGCCAGACGCTTCGATAAGCATTTATCTAAGCTTCTTAAACTTATACACCTTTGCCTTAGATAGCTCATATGCGTGTCTAAACAATTCATAACTTATATCAATAAGTCCCAAATGTTAGACTAATTGCCAAATCTCACAATTCGAGCTATGGAAAGGGATGCCGTAACCATAATCGAACTTGAGAATACAATTTTCATAATTGCTGTCTTCTTAAAATCTCTCTTAGTGAAAGCATTTCCTCATAGTCATTTTCATGAAGGAGGGAATCTTATGACACTTAGATTTTATGGTGTATGTGTTCCTATCCATGTGAATTTTCCAAAACCAAGTTTGCGACAAATCCAAACTCATATGGATTGAATTTTCTTGATTTCTAGCCTTATGGTAATACGAGTGCCCACCATGTCTTCCAAGTAGTTTAGCAACTTATCCTTACATATCAATGTACTTTCCATCTATCAAGGACCTTTGTCTTTATGCATTCAAATGAGAACTCATAGAACTCACATACATAATTAACTCAATTGGAATGGCACAGAAACAAAATAATGTCAACATGATAGGTTGTAAACCTCTAGTCATGTGCTAGTGATGATTAACTACGTTTATTCTCGAATTTGTTCTTGAAACCTTTCAAGACCATTAAGGCTCCCACTTACTCCTTGACATATAAGATTCTCTTGTGAAGAAACTTTTCTTGATAAACAAATATTCAAGAGTTGGTGTAGCTTTTATCAAGACAAAACACTTCACAAAATTGATCCTAGTTAGTCTTTGTCTTATCAAAGACATCACAACTTTCCAATTTCAAATGTGTAAGAATTAGAAAACCTTTCCAAATTCCATATTTGATGAGTTTTATAAACCTACTTAAGATGTTTCACTCAAGTCACAATCTTGACTCTAAGACTTGATATTGGAACGAAGTATGATTAACTTCTTGATTTAACCATTTCTACGATTCTCGATTCCTCTTCTTAGACATGCAATTGCACTAAGACTCACTTAGAGGATCAATTGAGACATGGTTCTTAATCATTAAGACCTATCATAAAACACAATAAAAGTTACTCTCCCTTCTTCTTAGAATAGAGAAACTTTTATCTTTCTGCCTTCTTGATTCTTCTTATTCATTCTGCCATTCATTGAAACCTTTCCAATCAACTCAGAATTACACTTAATCTTATAAATATAATCATATTTACTAAACTTTAGTAAATCATGACGAATATCTTATATATCTTTGTGGTGGACTTGATCAATGCACAACCTAGTGTACTCGATCTCCTAGTCCTTCACTTGACACTTTGTCAAAGAATCAGTCTAATTTTCAAATATGAAGTCTCTCATTCATCACGCAACCAAGTTGTATGATTCCAAGTTTCTGTCCAATTGAAACTTGGGCGATGAGAAACTCTCCCTATTTGGTAAATTCTTGACATCTCCACAAATAACATAATTAAGAATCAAATCCATTATTGCTAATAATAGAAACCTTCAAACATCAATTTTTCATACACGTCATTGTAAGGATAAATAAATAAGACAAAATCAAAATTTATTTTAATACGGAAAAACTTGTCCTTACAATGCAATTCAACTGAAAAACTATGTTATTACATATTTCTTAGAAATCTATTCTAACTTCAAGTAGTAGCTCAAGAATCCAATCTTTAAGCAATGCGATCGAAATCCATTTCTTCATGATTAGATTCAGCTCATTTCTTCCCATAAGCTTCCTCTATTTTCTTCGATCCTACAAAACATCAAAATGTAATCTTATCACATAATGTATTAAGAATCTAGAATAGGAACTTAAAAGAGTTAGATAATGGATTTTACCTGAAGTAGAGCCATACATATTGACTCTCCCATCTCTTAGATCTCTCAGGTAAATAGGGCAGCTTCATCTCCAATGCCCCTTCTCTTGGCAATAAAAGCAAATGGACTCTCTTGGCACATTACATGGGATAATCTCATGCTTAGTCCTTTCTGGACTTTCAATGTTGCCAGTGTCCAATGAAGTATGGGAGTTTGATCAACCAATCAAGTTTGCTTGACCATTGAACCAAATCATCGTTGATTCAACAACAATAAGCAAATAGGTTAAATCAATGAGGGTCACGTCGTGAACCATCTTCGAGTTTATTTGCCAAAAGGGCTTGAGTGAGCTTGAAATTTTCAAGCCTTTGAACTTGTGGTTTAGGGAGAACAATTGGAGGAGTTGGAGGAAGTGAAGCATGACTCTCATTTCCTTGATCGTATCTCGGAACGTCATCTTCATTTGGAAAGCTTGTTCCAAAGGATTTTGGAAGACCGTTGTAAGATTCAGACATCTACAAAATGGGAGGAAATTCAAGTCAGTTGATAAGAATCCTTGATGTAACACCCAAAATGAATCATGAAGGCTAGGATCCAACACAATACTCTACAACCTAGAAGAGGGATGCTGTAATCTAGTTGCAAAATATTTGAAGGTAGGTAAATGACGATTTACCAATTTCCACCATGAAAAACGAAAAGGAAGTTTAAGTTTTTAAATGAATTGAAACTCCTAGATTTTTCTGAGATTCATTGAACTTTTCAATGGGATGTTTAAATCTCGATTATGCCCTTCTATTTGTGACTGGGATGCCGAGGATCACAAATAAGGTGTGAATAACCATACGAATCTACGTGGTGCACTCAATGCTATTATCACCTAATCAATGTGCTGGTTAGTCACACACGCTCCATTGATCTATGATAAAACATCAAGTCACCTGTCACAACCATTTCCAAACGCAAATTAGTGTGCCGGTTAAACACACACGCTCCACTAACGTCTCGACAAGGGTGCAAAGTGTCATTCCATGGATTAGCATACAAATCCACATTTGCCTAAAGTAACTATGATTTGGGAATTTAAAAAACATTTAGTTACTTTGTACTTCATTATACTTATAATGGAAGGTTTCGTCCTATCCTACCCATTAGGCTAACGACCCTCCACTATTCAAGAGTGCGGTGGGTAAGAGTGGATACCCATTCAATCGCCATTTTATAGGCAATTTCCTTAAACACCCCTTATAGACCAACTTCGTGAATGAGACTTACTAACGGTAAGACTGACTGTTTACTGATACAATATATAATATTAGACTTTTAATTTTATATATAGTATTGGGTGTATTTTACACTTTTAAAATACTAGGTGGTGTAATTTAGTAAATTATACTTTTAATTTAATTAAATGTAAACCAAAACTTTATGGGTTTATTAAATCTCTTTTAATTATACACTTTAATTAATTAATAAAACCATAAGGGTGTGATTTGAACTTTGCAAATTACTAGGGTTTTAGAATTTAACATTTCAAAATTAAACTGTTAATCAATTTGTAAATTCCAAAACTCGAGGGCAAGTTTTGAAACATTTCAAAACATTAGGGTTTAGAATTTAAATATTTCAAAATTAAACTTTTAATCAAAAATTTAAATTCCAAAACTTGAGGGCAAGTTTTGAAACTTTTCAAAACATTAGGGTTTAACTTATTTAAATTTCAACACAAAACTTTTAAGTTCAAATTTAAACTATAAAACCTAAAGGGTGCAATTTGAAACTTTTTCACAAGATAATTCAAATCTAAATTACAAATAATCAATATTTAATAAGATATAATATTATCTAAATTTTGACAATTATCTTCTATTTTGGCAAGGATAATCTCTAAATATTGATAAAAATTTGGATTTTATTAATAAAAAACGTATAAGGTAATTATCCACAGCCAAAGCACGTCAAAATCCTGAAATCTGCTCCATCTGCGACTCAGACTCGTCGAGTCTAGCTTGGACTCGTCAAGTTCACTATGGACTCAGCGAGTCCAGCCCCCAGAAACCATTTTTTTTTGATTTTAAGCATCAATAATCAATTATAGCATCAAAAACATCAAACAAACATCTCTAGGCTCTGATACCACTGATGGGTTTCGAGCAAAACATGATTACTATGGTGTACATGTAAACCCTAATAGCTTTTGGATCTAGTTTGTCTAATGAACATGCAATTGAATATCCAAAGCTATAAACCCTAGACCTAACATACAATTAATCATATTAACATAAAATATGGTTTAGACCTTACCTTTGATTGTTATACAACAATAACAATCAATCCTTGGCTTTAGAAAGTTTAGTACCTCAAGTGCTGCACCTCTAATGGAGTCACAAACACCACTAAGCAACTTGGATGAAGAGGAAAGAGAGGGGAGCCACCAAAAACGGCTGGAAACCCTAAAGGAAGTGTTAGCCACGTTTTTGGTGCCTAATGGTTCCTTATATACTTAGGCAATTAGGGTTATCAAACAAGGAAATCCTAATTTGACTGCTTAAGCCCTAAGCAGCCCATGGACCCTTCTGGAACATGCCTTGGACGATTTCTAATGGGCTTCCCCATAGAATTCGTCCAACCTATTATTCCAAGGTGATCCATAGCCCAATTGCAATTATCTCATAATTACAATTCTAGTCCCCTAAGTTTAATTAATCTCTTTTAGCCACACAATTAATTCTTGACTAATATTAATTAAATATTATGATTTCTCCTTTAATATATTATTCTTATAATATATTAATAAATCATAATTAAACCTTTCTCTCCTTAATTCATCCTACATATTGCTATGGTGAAGGCAACCCAAAAGGACCATGCTCATAATCAGGTCAAGTACATACCAAAATAGTTATGGACTTAGACACTAATCCAAAAATTACATGAGATTATATGTATCTAATCAGATATGATTTATATGGACAATATTTGTTTTCATATTTTTGTTCAACAGTTGTTCTTGTACATTTAGTCACATATGATTTCTGTACACAAGATTCATTTTCGCATTTTCGATTCAATAGTTTTTCTTTTTCCACATAATCATATGTGATTAAATATACAATCACGTATGATTAAATACATAAAAAATATTGAATGAAAAATGCGAAAACGAATATTATCAATATAAATCATATGTGATTTGATACAAATAATCACATGTGATTAAGTACACGAGTACAACTATTGAATTGAGAAAGAAATAATGAATATTGTCTGTATAATCACAGGGATGAGCATCATAACCGCGTACCCGCTTTTGGAACCGGAACCACCTCAGAACTGCCGGTTTTGGAACAAGAACCGCCTTAAGCAGTTCCGGTTCCAGTTCCTAAAGTTATGGAACCGCCTTAAGCGATTCCGGTTCCGGTTCTCGCTTTTTCGGAACCGCTACCCGCTGGGTACCCGCCGAAACCGGTTTATATATATATATATATATATATATATATATATATATATATATATATATAATTTCATATAAATATATACGTTACTTAGACCGGTTTAGAATATATTAGTCCGATTTTGTCCATCTTTGGTCCTAATTGATTTGATTTGGATCGAACTAAATTGCGGTTTTATAAAAAAAAAAGATAACAAAATTAATGTAACCGGGTTACACGCTCCTAGAACTGGAACCGCCGGTTTCGGGACTGGTTCCAAACATTGAAGAACTGCCTAGAGCGGTTCCGGATCCGATTCTAACTTTCTAGGAACCGCCGGTTCCGGTTCCGGTTCTGGTTCCCGTCAAATGAGGCGGGTACCCTTTTATGCTCATCCCTAATAAATCATATGTTATTATCTACATATAATCACATGTGGTTATATCTATTTAATCACATATTATTTATGTGGACAATATTCATTTTTACGTTTTTAATTCAATAGTTGGTCTTGTGTATTTAATCACATACAATTTATGTGAAAAAGATTTGTTTTCACGTTCTTGTTTCAATAAATCATATGTGATGATATATATATATATATATATATATATATATATATATATATATATATATATATATATATATATATTCACATGTAATTATATACACAAGAACATTAAAACAAATTTATGTCCACATTAATTATATGTGATGGAATATTTATAATCACATGTGATTAAATATATGAGAAAAAATATTGAAAGGAAAACTCAAAAAATGAAAATTGTTCATACAAATCATATGTGATTAGATACATATAGTCACATGTGATTATATGTATCTAATCACATATGATTAAAGTTAAAAAAAAATATTTATTGAATCGAGAGTACGATAATGGCATATGTGATTTAATATATCTAAACACATTTGATTAAATATATCTAATCACATGTGAATATGTGATTATATGTATCAAATCACATATGATCATATATATATATATATATATATATATATATATATATATATATATATATATATATATATATATATATATATATATATATATATATATATATAATCACAAGATTTATATGAAAAAAAAATATTTTCCATATAAATCATATATGGTTGAATAAAAATAATCACATGTGATTATATATTCATAATCACAGGTGGTGGTGGTGTGTAACGCCCGTAGATCCGGACTAGTCATTTTAGAGACATATGTAACAAAGGTTATGTACATACAAAGAACGCCGAAATCAGAGTTATAACGAATAAGTTATTACCTATCGAAGTTTTACGGCAAAACCAGCGCGACACCGGGAATCGTAAAAAATGAATTTACGACAAAATACTTTCTAGCCTTAGAGATCTAGACGAAAGTCGTAGTATATGTTAAAATGAGAGCGTGCATAAAAGGAACGTCCAAATCTGACTTCATATGAGGAAGTTATGATTTTTCTAAGATTTAGCATAGCAATGCACAACCCGAAATTCGAATTTTAGATCAGTCAATTTTCAGCAAAAATAATCTAAATGAGAAATGAAGATATCGTTAATAGGAGTTGAACGATAAAAAGACAGATGAAAATGGAGCTCACATGCGAAAGATATCGACGAAGCTTAGTCTCTACTCTTCGAGCGCGACGAATTCGATACAGTTTTGTAATTCCGAGATAGAATGAGAATTAGCCAAAGGTATCTAAATGAAAGTTGTAGTACTCATAAATACCAACACGCGGATATAAATAATGTCGAAAACGAATCTCGTATGCAAAAGATATGGACGAAGCTTAGTCTCTACTTTTTGAGCGCGACAAATTCGAATATAGTTTTGTAAATCTGAGATACAATGAGAATTAGCTGGCGGGGTCTAAGTGAAAGTTGTAGTAATCATAAATACCAACGCGTGGATACAAATAACATAGAAAATGGAGCTCGTACGCGGAAGATACGAACGAATCTTAGAGACTACTCTACAATAAAATCCCTATAAATAAAGGATGAATCCTTCATATTTTCTTCACACCATAACCTCTCTTTCACTCTCTAACTTCTCTCTAGCCTCCTTAAGCCCCTCCCAAGTCTAGCGAACCTCCCTAGCACGCGAAGGAACCCCCTGAGGGCCCGACGGCTCCGAGAAGAAAAGTTTTTGGCTCGGAAACGCTGCTCCGACGAAGCCCGGTTTTTTAATAAAAACACGTATAATAATAATAATAATAATAATAATAATAATAATAATAATAATAATAATAATAATAATTAGTCACGGTAAATATTAGACTAAAATCTAGTGGTAATTAGACTAGGTTTCGTCGAAGGAAATTATATTGTTAAGAAGCGAAGCGCTGTCCGAGTTTAAAATCATCACTTTAAAAAGTGAGTGCATAGTTACTTTCATCTTACACATAGATATGAAGTATTTTATATAAATTATGTGCCATGTGTGCATATTCACTAGTGTAAATGAATGTAAGTTCTGTTTATGCTTATGTTTATGTATTGACAATGACATCCCAAATGTTTTAAAAGGAATGAAATACATTTCTTTGGAAAATGCTCTGATAATGAAATTATCATGTTTTTCTGGGAACAAATTCCACAACGTTTTTATTGAAAGTGATACTTTGATTTTTATAAAGCATAACCAAAATCGGTCTTTTCTGGCCGTGAAAATGGGGATGTCACATGGTGTGTAGTGATGTTTGGTCGTGGTAGGTGGTAGGTAGTGGTGGTGGTGAAGGGTAGTGGGAGTGACATGTAGGGTGGTGATTATAGTGGGTGGCAGGTGGTAGTGGCAAGCAGTGGTGATGGGTGGTGGAGACGGGTAAAGGTGATAGGTAGTGATGGTGGGTGGTGGTTGGTGGTGAGCGTGGTGATGGTGTATGGTAGTTTTTGTGGGTAATGGGTGGGGTGGTGGTGGCTGGTGGTTGTGATGGGTGGTGGTGATGGGTGGTAGTTGGTGGTGGGTGGTGGGTGGAGGTGTGACAACCCGAAATTTCCATTTTGTATAACATATCAAATCAATAGAAGTCAGAACAGTTACTGTTCATTTTCCGACTTTTTGGAATAAGTTTGAGTATTCTAGGATTAACACTTTAGGAGATATAAGGAGAGAGGATGCCCTAGGGTTTATTGTGCAACAATAAAGTCCCGGCACATCAAAAGTTTAGAGTTTACGGCCTAAAATTGGTGTTTAAGACCGTAAACCCTAATAGGGAGTGGTATAAAAGTGACACTTAGTTATTTTTATCACTTTTCGAACTTTCAAGATCCAAATCTCAAACTCTCTCAAGTATCATCCAAGTTTTCTTCAAGATCTTCAATCTAGTAAGTTTTTCTAGCCCTTTTGAGTTAGTATATCACTTAATCTAGTGATTTAACACACTTCTATCCGTTAGATCTTTCCAAAAGGGTGAATCTTCAAATTTCACCGAGAACACCAACAACACACGCTAGTGTTCTTGGACTTTTGGCTCATTTCAAGGTTCTAACTAGTAAGTACTTATATCCTAGAGTAGTACAAGGCTTGATGCACTTCATTTCATCAAGAAAAAGACCAAGAAACACCAAGATCAAGGTGTTTACGGTCCAAGATGTTCTTGGACCGTAAACCCTATTTAGTGTGCCAAAATGTCCCTAGTCCTTTCATAAGCCTGGGTAACTTGCTTAGATCCTTTCCTTGTTGAGTTAAGGACTTGAAAACAACAAAATACCATTAACCTTGGGGGTTTACGACCGTAAACCCAAAGGGAAATGGTCCAGGGACCGTAAACTCCACTTAGGAGTGAAATGGTGCCCTAAACACTTCCATAGGCTTAAGCATGAAGATGGGATACTTCTAATGGATTGTAGAGCTTCAAATCAATAAATGGTCAAAAAGGAACATGTGTTTACGACTGTAAACCCATGGGGTTATGGTCATAAAACCGTAAACTCCAAGGGAGTTTACCCTTGAACCCTAAACACAATAGCAAGGTCCTACAACACTTAGATGCAATCCTTATGACTTGTAGCACTTAAATAAGGTGTTTTACATGTCTTAGGATGCCTTAACTTTGTCAATTAGTGGTTTAAAGTCTAACTGGATACATATATGTGTGATTATATGTTCACTATAGAGTGTGTACAAGTCTTCACTTGACACCTAACAATCCTACATTATTCAGTTCATCCAAACCACCATCTACAGGTGAGTTCATACCCCTTAATCGATGTTTTAAATGATTTTAAATGCTTTAATGGGGGGGGGGGGGGGAATACAAGTAGAAGACAACATGCTATAGAATCAATCACATGTTATTTATAACTGTGTTTTCATCCAACTGATTTCACATGCTTCAAAATGTGATGTATGAAATGGTTTTCTATCTTAAAAATACTTTGTTATCAAATGTATTACTTTTGAAATGTTTATTAAAATGACATCAAGTCATTGTTGATTATTATTCAAAACTCTTAAATGTCTTACAAAACCATTTTCATCTTCTTGAACAAAACTATATCTATACACTTATGTTCTTATATATGTATTGATATGATAGCTTTCATCCTTCATTCAGTTTCACACACTCTTGTGTAGCAAGGGTGTATATACCTGCTTGGACAATCAATTACCTTCCAGTTAACTATTATAGGGCTAGTTAGGAGATACAAAACATTATTCCTATTACAAGGAAGTACACCGGAGTCAGTTCATTCATGAGTCTATAGTATACATTACATGTTACATGAATACGTCTACATCGATACGCTTACATGAATACATTTACATATATACATTTATTTGTATACACTTACATGGATACTTGTACCTAGATTCAATATGATGAGTTACTAGTACATATTTGTAAATTATTCTGCCTATCCTAGTACAAAAGGATAACTAGACGAGACTAACGATTCCGGAACCCACCTGTTAGAAACAGAGGTAATGAACATCTACAGATGCCTACGGTTAATACTTATATTAGGAGTACCTTTACGGGACTAACCATTCCTTAAACCTGCTGCCAGCTACAGAGGAAACTGAACAATCTACGGATGTTCAAGGTTATACATTTCGGCAGTCGCGATGTTGTGTTTATCCTAATGCAAAAGGATAATACTTTTATGGTTATATTTTCCCTATTACTTTTATTTTGTGATACATTCACATAAACGAGGAGGTAGACTATATATTGTTAATAGTAGTCATAAAGGGGAAAACCATCTTTGTTACAGCAAAACATACTGGTCTTGGTAGAATACTACTTTCAAAATATACAGGTCTTGGTAGAAGACTACTTTCAAAACATTCGGGTCTTGGTAGAAGACTACTCTTATACTAATAGGAAATATGGGATTTTCTAGGGTTTTCATACTTATATCAATTGTTTCATTCAAATATTTACATGGCATTCATAACAACTTTCCAAAACAAGACAATGACACTTAAATACTTATGAATTCACCAGCTTCATGCTGATACTCGCTTTCAAAATAACTTGTATTCTCAGGTCACCAGTAGACCGGTACGATGGCCAGGTTTTGAGAAGACGGAGCACAGACAAGACTCTTCTTTTATTTTGATTTCATATTTTGGTGTCTTATTACTATTAAAGAACACACATGTATTAAATATTTACTTTTAATGCAATGGATGATGTTGTTGCTTGTTTACTACTTTGCATTTTTGTGATACTGTACATGACGTCCTCCACCCCTGAACGTTTCCGCTGTTCTTGGTTTTGGGTTGTGACAGATTGGTATCAGAGCATTGTTTACAGTGAATATAGTATATGAACCCATAAAAGATATACTAACTATAAATACATTGGGATTAAAACACTCTGACTAAGAGTTTATACTTTTAAATAATAAAATATTTAAGTAAGTATACGCGCCTGCATTCATACGATTGTTGAATATCACAAGTGAGCCTGGGGATATATGGTCAGTCTTGGGATTGGCATAGCCTGATCAACTATGCTGGTCCAAGGAGTGATTAGCATATGCCCAAGAATGGTTATGATATGACAACAAGTCTAGAAACTTACCAACACAATGACAAAGAAATACCATAAGGGTATTTTCTCTTACTGTAATTATCTTAGTTAGTTCGTCTAGTTAGTTATTTCTTATATCCCTTTTCTCGCGTAGATATCATGGCGGGGTTTCACCATGGCGACCCGTACTTCCCAAACGAAGCCAACGCTGGATGTTTAGAAGAAGAACCACAAGATGATCACCCAATCCCTTTGGATGATCACCATGCTGAGGGCTTTTTTGATAGTTATGACTCGGAGCCTGAAGTCAACAACCTACCTCCAGCTGCTCAAAACCCAAACCTGAACCCCCGTCCTGCATTTCAAGGACCCACGCCCCTGTGGCCACAAACTTGAATACATGGAGCCAGGAATAGGGTCAACCTATCCCCTAAAATGGAGACAAAAGCTTCTCCAACCTCACTGAGGGAGGTTCTGCTGACAGGGTCCTACCCATCATGGTTCGTAGGATTCTTCGGAACACGATACTGGGTCAATCAACTATCAATCGAGTCTTGGAGATTGATGCCAACTCTGGCATTAACACTATCCGCATTCGCCAACTGGAGTCTACTCAGGAAAGGACTCTGGTCTGAAATGCAGCTCTACAGAGAGAACTTGCTGAAACCCAAGCTGAGGTCAGGGAACTTTGTGCTCAGCAAGCAAGAGCTGACAGGCGTATAAGGGACATGGAATGCCTACTGTCGGGATCAAGAACTCATGCTAGCAGTTCTTTTCGCCGATAGAATCTCATCGACTCATCTTTTGGATATAACCTAGTTTATGTAAAAACTTTGGTCTAATTTCCTATCCTTGTAGATCTTAGACCTGTTAGGTCTTGATCTAGTGATAGTTCTGTCAAAATTTTCCTATCTTGGTTGATGTAAGGCCTACTTCTAGCCCATTTTCCCAAACTTATTACATCTGTAATCCCAGTATTATCGACAAATATCTAATTATAGGGAAATTATTATCCAAATGCTAGCATCTTCATTCAATCATACTATTCATTGTGCTGTTGGACTATGGAGGGTTAGTCCATGAGTCACTCTCATTATTCGATTATTCTTATCCATGTTGTCATCTTTTTAAACATATAGTTAAAAGATGCCGCCACGCAGGAATCCCAGGCAGAACCCAAATAACGAAATGCCGATACCACCACCACCTCCACCACCTCAACCTCCTCAACCACCTCCTCCTTTCGATGCCACTATGTTCCAGGCAGCCTTCACAACAGCCGTAGTAGCTGCTGTGTCAACCATCAATACTCCTGCCCCTAGTGGATCGAGAACAGGTGCACATCCCTCCAACCACGACGAGAGCCATGGGCATCCCCGGGAATGCACCTACAACGACTTCACAAATGCCAAACCCCGAAACTTCAATGGAACTGGTGGGGTTATGGTCTTAAGGAAATGGATTGAAAAGACGGAAGCGATATTTGAAATATGCGCCTGCCCGGAGGGCAACAAGGTCAAGTTTGCTACTTGTACCTTCTCTAACAGAGCACTAACGTGGTGGAATGGCCATGTTAAGTCTCTGACTATAGTGGTGGCAAACTCTATCAGCTGGGAAAACTTGAAAGCCATGCTGATGAGAAAGTACTGTCCTTGAGGGGAAATACAAAAACTCGAACAGGAACTCTGGGGTCTGGAAATGGTTGGTTCCGATATATCAACCTATACAAATAGATTCTGCGATCTGGCAATTCTATGCCCTAATATGGTTGCTCTCGAGAGCAAGAAAATAGAGAGATATATCTGGGGACTGTCGCCCCAGATCCAATCAAGTGTGTTAGCTTCCAAGCCTGTCACTTTTGACAGTGGCAAGGAGCTGGCACAATCTCTCATAGATCACGGGAAACACCAGAACCCAAAAATCCCTACACACCAGCCACAAAAGGGAAACAACGATGACAACAAGAAAAAGGGGTGGAACAAGAGAAAAAGATGGGCTTCGAAAGACTCCTCAAGGAGACAACAACTTGTGGCGATCAATGCTGCCACGGTAACCCCTGTTGTCCCTGCAAATCCTTTACCAGCAAAAACTTATGTTGGAACCCTTACGAAGTGAAACAAATGCAACTTCCACCACCACGGACCTTGCAAGAACATGCAGTGATCTAACTGCAACAGGAAGGGGCATACAACCCGTTTCTGCAAGGTTCCAGTAGTGCCGACCGCCCAAGTTCCTGATGCCGGTGTGGGCCAAGCTTGCTACGGTTGTGGCGAGGTGGACCACTACAAAAGGAACTACCCTAAGGTGGGGAGGGCTGGCGGGGTGGGAAGAGTTATGGCTATAGGCCACGAGGAAGAAGTAGCTGATCCTACGATAGTTACTGGTACATTTCTCCTCGATAACTCATATGCTTGCATACTTTTCGACAGTGGAGCGGAGAAGAGTTTTGTAAGCCATAAATTTGCACACCTATTTAAACAAAAACCTCATGCCTTAGATAAATCATTCATTGTAGAGATGGCAAACGGGAAAACGGAAAGTACTAACTGCATATACGTAGGTTGTACTCTAACTCTAGATGGCCATACTTTCAAGATAGACCTCATGCCGGTCCCAATTAAATGTTTCGACATTATCATCGGCATGGATTGGTTGAGTCTTCTTCACGCCGACAACATGTACTTTGAGAAAGCAGTTCTTCTTAACCTTCCTAACAACGAAACCTTAATTATATATGATGACAAACTGAGTACAAACCTTCACATCATTTCGTGCATCCAAGCCCAAAAATGCTTACGAAAGGAATATCATGCATTCCTCGCACACGTCGTCAATACGAGTCAAGAAATGAAAGACATTCATAACATCCCAGAAGTACGTGACTTTCCCGACATCTTTCCAGAGGAACTCCCAGGATTACCACCACAATGTCAAGTTGAGTTCAGAATCGACTTAGTGCCAGGGGCTACTCTAGTAGCCAAATAACCTTTTCGTATGGCACCTGCAGAGATGTCGGAACTTTCTAGTCAACTTAACGAACTTCTCAAGAAGGGATTATTAGGCCAAGCTTCTCACCATGGGGAGCACCGGTCTTGTTCGTCAAGAAGAAAGATGGATCGTTTTGCATGTGAATCGACTACAGGGAACTCAACAAGATTACCATTAAATATCGTTATCCTTTGCCCCACATTGACGATTTATTTGATTAACTTCAAGGAGCCAACTACTTCTCGAAGATAGATCTACGATCCAGATATCACCAACTACGAGTGCTAGAGGAAGATGTTCCCAAGACAGCCTTCCGAACTCGTTATGGACACTACGAGTTTGTAGTGATGCCATTCGGATTAACTAACGCACCCGCAGTATTCATAGATCTGATGAATAGGCTGTGTCGTCCTTACTTAGATTAGTTCGTCATCGTCTTCATTGATGACATAGTCATCTACTCTCAAAGTAAGGAGGAACATAGTCAACATCTCCGCAAAGTCTTAGAAACATTACGATCGGAGAAGCTCTATGCGAAGTTCTCTAACTGCGAATTTTGGTTCTGACGAGTCGAAT
The DNA here is from genome assembly GCF_052625555.1 of Lactuca saligna. Taxonomy (NCBI): domain Eukaryota; kingdom Viridiplantae; phylum Streptophyta; class Magnoliopsida; order Asterales; family Asteraceae; genus Lactuca; species Lactuca saligna. The sequence continues at coordinate 96,451,536 of NC_136419.1, read as the reverse complement.
TCTTGGGCCACGTTGTTAGCGAAGAAGGAACACACATGGAACCTTCCAAAATCAAGGCCATTGAGAACTGGTCAGCACCGAAGACGCCTACAGAAATTCGTTAATTTCTAGATTTCACTGGCTACTATCGCAGGTTCATTCAGAACTTCTCCCGCATAGCGAAACCTCTTACGACATTAACCCAAAAGGTCGTGGCCTTTGACTGGGAAGAGAAACAGGAGAAAGCATTCCAAACGCTCAAGCGAGCCTTGTGCACCGCACCAATACTATCCCTCCCCAAAGGGATAGAAGACGTCGTTATCTATTGCGATGTATCAAATCAAGGACTCGGATGTGTTCTGATGCAGCGAGGTAAAGTCATCACCTATGCCTCAAGGCAGTTGAAGACACATGAGGTTAACTACACCACCCAGGATCTTGAACTAGGAGCAGTTGTGTTTGCTCTAAAGATCTGGAGACACTACCTGTATGGTACAAAAAGCACGATCTTTATAGACCACAAAAGTCTACAACACATTTTCGACCAGAAGGACCTTAATATGAGACAACGACGGTGGGTTGAGCTACTCAGTGATTACGAGTGCGAAATTCGTTATCATCCGGTTAAAGCCAACGTAGTAGCTAACGCTCTAAGTCGGAAGGAATACTCTGGTCATAGAGTCAAATCCTTGACACTAACTATCCATTCACACTTGTCCATGCAAATTAATGAGGCTCAGATCGACGCTTTGAAACCTGAAAATGTGGCAAGTGAATCCCTGAGAGGGATGTATAAGAACTTGGAAGTCAAGGGTGGCAGAGCCTTATACCTCATGGATCGGATCTGGACACCGAAACACAGTGACTTCAGAGACGTGGTCATGATCGAGGCACACAACACTTGTTATTCCATCCACCCAGGTTCATATAAGATGTATCTGGATCTTAAAAGGTTATACTGGTGGCCTAACATGAAAGCAGAAATTGCTACCTTCGTAAGTAAATGCCTTACTTGCGTGAAGGTAAAGGTCGAATAGCAGAAACCATCCGGTCTTCTGCAGCAACCGGCGATACCAGAATGGAAGTGGGAGCGGATCACTATGGACTTCATAACCAAGTTTCCTAAGACAACGGGTGGAATTGATACCATATGGGTCATCATCGACAGATTGACCAAGTCTGCACACTTCCTACCCATCAAAGAAACCGACAAAATGGAGAAACTTACGAGAACCTACATTAGGGAGATTATACGACTGCATGGTGTTCCCATATCCATTATCTTAGATAGAGATAGTAGATTCACTTCTAGGTTGTGGCAGTCGTTACAAAGTTCCTTAGGAACTAGGTTGGACATGAGTACAGTCTACCATCCATAGACCGATGGACATAGTGAGAGAACTATCCAAATATAAGCAGATATGTTGCGAGCCTGTGTGATTGACTTTGGGAAAGTTTGGGATACTCATTTACCCCTTGTCGAATTTTTCTACAACAACAGTTATCACACGAGCATAAAGGCAGCTCCTTTCGAAGCCTTCTATGGCCGAAAGTGCAGATCCCCTCTGTGTTGGGCTGAGGTGGGTGATACCTAGTTAGCTAAGGGACGAGTTCCCGAAAGCACTCTCACGGGTCCGGAGATCATTCGGGAAACGACAGAGAAGATTGTTTAAATTTGTGAATGACTGAAAGCCTCTAGAGACCGATAGAAAAGCTACGCTGACAAGCGAAGGAAACCATTGGAATTCCAGGTGGGCGACTGAGTTCTACTGAAGGTCTCACCCTGGAAGGGTTTGATACGCTTCAGAAAGCGTGGGAAGCTCAATCCAAGATACATAGGGCCTTTCGATATTCTTGCCTGAATCGGCCTCGTAGCTTACAAACTCAATCTACCGCGCGAACTTAGTAACGTACATTCTACCTTCCACGTCTCGAACTTGAAAAAGTGTCTGTCCGATGAGACTCTTGTTATCCCACTCGACGAGATCGAGATCAATGAGAGTCTAAAATTCGTTGAAGAACCAGTAGAGATCATGGACTGAGAGGTCAAGCAAACAAAGCAGAGCCATATCCCGGTAGTGAAGGTTCGCTGGAACACCAAACGAGGACCTGAATTCACTTGGGAACGAGAGGATCAGATGAAACTGAAATATCCTAATCTTTTTTCTTAGTTATTTGTAACTACTTATTTGCTTAAATTTTAATTTCGGGACGAAGTTCCTTCTAAGGATGGGATGATGTGACAACCCGAAATTTCCATTCTGTATAACATATCAAATCAATAGAAGTCAGAACAGTTACTGTTAATTTTCAGACTTTTTGGAATAAGTTTGAGTATTCTAGGATTAACACTTTAGGAGATATCAGGAGAGAGGATGCCCTAGGGTTTATTGTGCAACAATAAAGTCCTGACACATCAAAAGTTTAGAGTTTACGGCCTAAAATTGGTGTTTAAGACCGTAAACCCTAATGGGGAGTGGTATAAAAGTGACACTTAGTTATTTTTATCACTTTTCCAACTTTCAAGATCCAAATCTCAAACTCTCTCAAGTATCATCCAAGTTTTCTTCAATATCTTCAATCTAGTAAATGTTTCTAGCCCTTTTGAGTTAGTATATCACTTAATCTAGTGATTTAACACACTTCTATCCGTTAGATCTTTCCAAAAGGGTGAGTCTTCAAGTTTCACCAAGAACACCAAGAACACACACTAGTGTTCTTGGACTTTTGGCTCATTTCAAGGTTCTAAATAGTAAGTACTTCTATCCTAGAGTAGTATAAGGCTTGATACACTTCATTACATCAAGAAAAACACCAAGAAACACCAAGATTAAGGTGTTTACGGTCCAATATGTTTGTAACAACGGCGAAATTTTCCATCGCCGAAAAACCCGTTCTACCCGTAAAAATTCGCCGTTTATCGATTCGTTCTGATTTCGTCTTGGGTTAAATTATTTAAGCTTATATGTTTATTTAATACTAATGAGTGTCCAAACCCCTTACGAACTCATGAAATTGGCCCAAAATAATTAAATAGAAAAATTCTAAATTCTATTCCGCCGGATTACGGTAACTTAATCGGGTACGACCAAAAGCCCCGTTTAACGTCGGTATCGGGTAGAATTCCACCGTGTCCAAGTTTTGGGAACTATTTAAAGGTTTTCAAGCTATCATTTGAAGCTTTTTCTGTCTCTCTCTACTCTCTCTCTAACCTCTCTCCTAAATTCAAGTTTAAGGGTCCAAATCTCAAATTTAAGGCTTCTAATCACCAAGGTACCTTCCCTAAATTGTTATGCAACCTCATTAGTCTTCAAATGTTAAACTTTGATTTTGGACCTCAAACATCAGTTTACGCCCAAGGAGCATGCTTGGGCCGTAAACTCATGATAAGAGGGTTTTTATGCCTTTAAACCCCTCCTAAACAATTTTGGGACTTAGATTCGACTATATGGCTTACCAATTCGGACTTAGAACACCCTAATCATAATTTTTAAAGAGTAAACATGAGTTTACTTCCCAAGAACAAGCTTGGGCCATAAACTCCTCATTCATGGGGAGTAAACTCATTTTATAGTGTTAAAAAGCCATATAACTTCACCAATAGCCTTGAAATAAATCCTAGAATCTTCTAAAATAGTTTGGGGACCTTAAACATGTCAAACACCCTCCAATTAGGTGTTTACGGCCATGACACCCCAAGAACATGTTCCAGGGCCGTAAACTCCTAAAGATGAGTCATTTGGTGCCCTAAATTCACACTAAGGCTTAGAAAATTAGTTAGGAATCACATGTGATTGTTTAAAGACCAAAACTTAAAGGAATTGAAGTGAGGGGGAGTTTACGGCTGTAAACTCCAAGTTTACAACCGTAAACTCCAATAAATGGTCTTTAAGTGAGCCTAAAATCATCCTAATGCCCTAAATAAAATCCTAGCTAAATTATCATTGTGCTTTGAAGCCATTTTGCATCCAAAAACACCACCTATGAGTTCACGATCGTGAACTCATGTGGGTGTGGTATTTAGGGCCATAAACTCCCTAAGGAGTTTACTCTTGAAGTCCCAACTCTATATCCACGCCTTATGTGACTTCAAACGCCACCCAGGTCCTTCCGAACACTTGTAATGAAGTGTTTTCGCGATTAGAAGCATATGTCCCTAACAAATAAATAATTTAAGTCCTTATTAGATACAAATGGGTATCATTTGATAATCCATAGGAATCTCATGCGTTTGCAAAACCAGAACCGACGTTTAGGATCCAAACCGACGCGTTCTTCAACCGGTGAGTTCATACCCCTACCCCTTTTCACTGTTTCCACTGTTTTCAGGGGGGAATACAAGCAAAAGTAGAAGGAAATCTTGTACTCCAACTTATTATTTTTAGTTCAATTGATTTCATTATGTATGTCCTAATATCAAAAACTGTGTTTATCAAATAGTTCGAATTATGAAGTTAGCTTTCAGACTAATCATAGATTTCATGATAAAATGCCACAATCTAAATTATATTTTATAATCTACGAATAATTCATACAAATTATCAATTAGAACTAATTCAAATACGAATACGAAACTATAATTAGGAATAGAACGAATACGAAAGTACAACTAGGAACAGAACGAATACGAAACTATAACCAGGAATAGAACGAATACGAAACTATAACTAGGAATAGAACGAATAGGAAAACTAAAATAATAATGAGAATATGAATACGAATACGAATATGAATACGAATAGTATTAGGAGTAGGATTAGGGATAGGAATACGAATGCGAATACGAATACGAATACGAATACGAATATGATTAGGATTAGGAATAGGAATACGAATACGAATACGAATAGGACTAAAATATAAATATGAATACAAATATAAAATATAAATATGAATATGATCAAGAATAGGAATACGAATACGAAGGCACGCATCTAGGTACATTCAACTGTAGTGCCATTAGGATATCAGAAAACCTAGTTAATATAACAAGTACGAAAGGTAATCAATCATTACATCGAAATGCAATAACTAAACTTACTATTAGGAAAATATAGGATTTTCCTGGGATCATAGTTAAACATCACCATAACCGTGTAACATAACAATTAATCAAATATTGCTTTTTAGGAAATATGGGATTTTCTTGGGTAACAAACTTTTCGGAAAAACCAAAGGAAACTCGCGCACTTTCAAAAACAAACCTCTTATGAAATCACCAGCTTTATGCTGATTTTCAAACTACTTGTATTCTCAGGTCAACATTAGACATGTACTTAGCGATCCTTTTGGAGAAGATGGAGCGTACAGGAGACTCGTCTCTATTTTTGTTCATATATACTTTGTATCACAAATGTACAACTTTACTTTTGAACAAATGTAAACTTTGATATGTAATGTAATGGTTGTTTAATTTGCTTACTATGTGCATTGGATTTGATACTCAACGTGGAGTCCGCCCCGTAAATGTTTCCGCCTTAGGTTTTCGGGGTGTGACAATGTTCTTGGACCGTAAACCTTATTTAGTGTGCCAAAATGTCCCTAGTCCTTTCATAAGCCTTGGTAACTTGCTTAGATCCTTTCCTTGTTGAGTTAAGGACTTGAAAACAACAAAATACCATTAACCTTGGGGGTTTACGACCGTAAACCCAAAGGGAAATGGTCCAGGGACCGTAAACTCCACTTAGGAGTGAAATGGTGCCCTAAACACTTCCATAGGCTTAAGCATGAAGATGGGATACTTCTAATGGATTGTAGAGCTTCAAATCAATAAATGGTCAAAAAGGAACATGTGTTTACGACTGTAAACCCATGGGGTTATGGTCATAAAACCGTAAACTCCAAGGGAGTTTACCCTTGAACCCCAAACACAATAGCAAGGTCCTACAACACTTAGATGCAATCCTTATGACTTGTAGCACTTAAATAAGGTGTTTTACATGTCTTAGGATGTATTAACTTTGTCAATTAGTGGTTTAAAGTCTAATTGGATACATATATGTGTGATTATATGTTCACTAGGATCATAGAGTGTGTACAAGTCTTCACTTGACACCTAGCAATCCTACATTATTCAGTTCATCCAAACCACCATCTACATGTGAGTTCATACCCCTTAATCAATGTTTTAAATGATTTTAAATGCTTTAATTGGGGGGGGGGGGGGAATACAAGTAGAAGACAACATGCTATAGAATCAATCACATGGGATTTATAACTATGTTTTCATCCAACTGATTTCACATGCTTCAAAATGTGATGTATGAAATGGTTTTCTATCTTAAAAATACTTTGTTATCAAATGTATTACTTTTGAAATGTTTATTAAAATGACATCAATTCATTCTTAATTATTGTTCAAAACTCTTAAATGTCTTACAAAACCATTTTCATCTTCTTGAACAAAACTATATCTATACACTTATGTTCTTATATATGTATTGATATGATAGCTTTCATCCTTCATTCAGTCTCCTACACTCTTGTGTAGAAAGGGTGTATATACCTGCTTGGACAATCAGTTACCTTCCAGTTAACTATTATAGGGATAGTTAGGAGATACAAAGCATTATTCCTACTTCAAGGAATTACACCGGAGTCAGTTCTGTTGGGTTTTGAGCATTCTAACACTTCCTAAGTGTACATGGAACCCTAATAACCATGGATCTATGTTTGTCTAATTATCATGCAAAGTTGAATTCCAAGGTTATATTCCTATCTAGCATACATGGGGAACAATTTTTAACTTGAATGAAAGATAGAATAACTTACCTTGTTGTTTCTTATGTTCCTTGAAACCTTGTGAGCCTAGCACCCCAAGTGTGATGCCTCAAATGCTTCACACAACACCAAATGCTCTTGGAAAGACTTTTGAGAGAATACACACTTCTTGAAATCGGCCTAGCCCTCTTGTTTCATATGTGTAGCCGATTTTGGTGGAGAATGGGATTCTTATATAGTGTTGACACATCTAGGGTTACACCATGTAAACACTAATGTGTCATAACTCTTCATTTCCATGACCCATGGGTTTGTAACTCCCATGGAGCATCCTATGGGTGGAACCCAATTTGATAATCCATGGATCCTCTTAGCCCAATATACAATTTATGGATGATTTACATAATCAACCCATATATTTAATTAGTTATCTTTTGATCACTTAATTAATTCTTGATCAAACTAATCAAATAATATTATTAATATATTAGAACTTATAATATATTAATAATCTCCAAATGTTATTTCTCTCATTTAATCTGTCCAATTGCATGGTGCCATGCAACCCAAATGGACCATGCCGGGTTGGGTTAAGTACATACCAGAAATAGTTATGGACTTAGACACCTTATCCAACAGTCTCCCACTTGGATAAGTCTAATAACTATTACTACAAGTATGACTTCAGGAACTGATCGACAATCGTAGCTCTTTTCAAGGTTTCTCGGAACTGTGAAGATGATGGTACGCCATTTAAGATAAGTGATCATATAATCCTCTATTCTAGATATCAGCCGGACAAATACATGGAACAATGTCTTACTTATTGTCCAACAGTTTGTTTCCCGATTTCCGATTTGTTTGACAAAGAACTTAATTGAACACATCAACTTAGTTCTGACCGGGCCTGGTACATAGGTCAAAACAAAATCATCGAGGGGCCCACATATCAGCTTCTAATCCAAGAAGGAACAGATAAACTTCGACTCATATGTTTGTTCTACCACTCATTGAATTATACACAAAAGCACGTTTTATAATATCGAGTTACCAATGCGTTTTTGTACAATCAATGCATAACCAACTTGTAAGTAACAAATCATATCTCTAGGTTTGAAGACTTATATGATATTACCGTCTCACGATCACTCGAGATAGAATTCCATGAAGTGATTCCAGTGAGCGTGGGTTGAGTCCAATGCTCAAAACTTATGAGCACTCATGATTGTTGTAGCCTTGTCCAACACCGTAGACCTCTGCAACCAATCATGACAGTCTTGATTCATACCTACTTCCGACATATGACCGACTGTGGAGGTTTGAATAATATGTTATACCAAACCAAATTATTCTGGAAGTCAAAACATGCAAAAGAAATATAGTAAACGATTGACAAGAGATAGCAACACTTTACTCATAAATAAAACACCTTTTATTCATCATCTAATGTCAATTACACTTTAGAAATTTCGAGGTTATCTAACTACTAAATCTAATATCATCCTTCAGCCCTACGCTCCGAGCATGCTGGAGATGCTTAACCCGAGTCAATCCCTTCGTGAGGGGATCTGCTGGGTTCTCATCCGATGATACCCTCTTTGCCATGAGGAGTCCTTCTATTCGATGTGTAATAAAATGGTATTTTCTGTCGATGTGTCTGGATCTCCCGTGATCCCTTGGTTCCTTGGCTAAGGTAACAACGCTTTCACTATCACAGAAAATTTCCATTGGCTCTTTGATAGCTGGTACAACTCCAAGGTCTATGATGAAGTTCTTTAGCCATATAGCCTCCTTTGCCGCCTCGCTTGCTGCAATATACTCTGATTCACAAGTTGAATCAGCCATTGCCTCTTTCTTGGAACTCTTCCAAGAAATTGCTCCTCCATTTAGGGTAATGATCCAGCCCGATGGAGAGCGGAAATTATCCCTATCAGTCTGGAAGCTAGCATCACTATACCCTACAACTCTCAAGTCATCACTCCCACTGAGGGAAAGGACCCAGTCCTTAGTCCTCCATAGGTACTTGAGGATATTCTTTACCGCAGTCCAGTGTGCCTTTCCAGGGTTCCCCTGATACCTGCTAACCATGCTCAGGGTAAAGGCTACATTAGGTCGAGTACATGTCATAACATACATGATCGATCCTACAGCCGAAGCATAAGGTATTCGACTCATTTATACTATCTCAGCCTCAGTTCTAGGGCTTTGTGTCTTACTCAATCTAGCGTTACTCTGGATGGGTAACTCTCCTTTCTTGGAGTCCTGCATGCTGAATCTCTTCAGCACCTTATCCAAGTAGGTACTCTGAATAAGTCCAATTAGTCTTTTACTCCGATCTCTCAAGATCCTTATCCCTAGAATATAGGCAGCTTCACCAAGGTCCTTCATAGCGAAACACTTCCCAAGCCAGGACTTTATTTCCTGCAGGGTTGGGATGTCGTTTCCTATGAGTAGTATGTCATCCACATAAAATATCAAAAAGCTAACTATACTCCCACTAGCCTTGACATAAACACAAGATTCATCTTTACTCCTGGAAAAGCCAAATTCCTTGACCTTTTCATCAAAGCAAAGATTCCATCTGCGAGGTGCTTGCTTTAATCCATAAATGGATTTCTCAAGCTTACACACTCTATTAGGGCACTCGTTGCTGACAAAACCTTCTGGCTGACTCATGTAAACATCTTCAACCAACTTTCCATTAAGGAAAGCAGTTTTGACATCCATTTGCCAAATTTCATAGTCATGAAATGCAGCTATGGCTACCATAACCCTAATAGACTTAATCTTGGCTACTGGAGAAAAGATCTCATCATAATCCACTCCAGGAATTTGAGATAAGCCCTTTGCAACCAGTCGAGCCTTATAACTGTGTACATTACCATCCATGTCGGTCTTCTTCTTAAAGATCCATTTGCACCCTACTATCTTACGACCTGATACATTCTCAACCAAGTTCCAAACTTGATTGTCATACATGGATTGTATCTCGCTATCTATAGCCTCTTTCCATTTAGCAGAATCGGGGCCTGCCATGGCTTCCTCGTAGCTGTTAGGGTCATCCAGACCTACTAGTGTCCCATCACTAATAAGTGTCTCACCTTCTGCACTAATATGGAAACCATAGTAATGCTCAAGTGCACTCCTAACTCTCGTGGAATGCCTCCGAGGTACAGACTCGTCACTCGGATCAACAGGAGTTTCCTCCTCATGTTTATTGCTATGGTTTGAGGTTCCTTCACCACTTGACTCTTGAATTTCTTCAAGATCAATTTGCCTCCCACTGTCTCCTTGGCTTATAAACTCGCTTTCTCGAACGACTCCTCTTCTTGCTACAAAGACCACATTATCACTAGGTCTGTAGAAGAGGTAACCAAAGGATTGCTGTGGGTAGCCGATGAAAATACACCTCTCGCTTCGAGGTTCAAGCTTATCATGAGTCTCGCATCTCACGAAAGCCTCGCAACCCCAAATCTTGATGTGGTCTAGTTTGGGTACTTTACCAGTCCACATCTCGTGAGGAGTTTTGGCAACTTTCTTTGTAGGTACTAGATTAAGGATATGGGCGGTAGTCTCTAAGGCACACCCCCAGAATGAGATTGGTAGCAAAGCTCGACTCATCATGGAACGAACCATGTCTAACAAGGTTCGATTATGCCTCTCAGCCACACCATTCAGTTGCGGTGTCCTGGGAGGTGTCAATTGTGAGACAATCCCACATTCCCTCAGATAGTCGAGGAACTCTGAACTAAGATACTCACCTCCTCGATCGGATCAAAACATCTTAATGTTCCTTCCCAATTGATTCTCGACTTCTTGTTTAGATTCCTTAAACCTTTCAAAAGTCTCTGACTTATGCTTGATTAAGTAGACATATCCATATCTACTGTAATCATCAGTAAAAGTCAAATAATAACGATTAGCATCCCTTGTGGCATGTTTGAATGGTCCACACACATCCGTGTGTACAAGGTCCAACAAACCTTCACCCCTCTCACACGAGCCTGTGAAGGGTGACTTTGTCATTTTTCCAAGTAAGCATGATTCGCAACTATCATCTGACTTTAGGTCAAACGACTCCAAGACTCCATCCTTTTGGAGTTGGCCTATACGTTTCTTGCTTATATGTCCAAGATGACAATGCCATAATGATGCTTGATCCAAGTTATTATTATTAAGAGAATCAATACACAAAACATTATTTCCTAAGTTATCTACAACAAATACAGCTTCATACACACTATCACAAGGTAATGCCTTAAAATAAAGAACATTATTAAAGAAAGCATTAATCGAACCAACTTCATTATCAAATGAAAAGGTGAAACCTTGTTTATACAATGCATGAAAGGAAATAATATTTCTTTCCATTTCTGGCGAATAACAACATTTATTCAAATCTAAATTTAACCCACAACATTTATTCAAGTCTAAATTTAACCAACTGTTGCACCTCAATAATCGGCGAAAACTCCGCTCTAAACCTCGCTGAGAAATCACTCCAATTCATCGCGTCCAACGCGGCATCATCCCCCAAAGCGTGACCAATCTCCTCCCACCAATCCCTCGCTCTGTCCTTCAGAAGACAGGAAGCGAGTCTGACCTTGTCCTCCTCAGGACACCGGCTCGTACGGAATGCGTTGGCAACATCAGGCAACCATCTGCTGCTAGCGATGGGGTCCCTAGCCCCATGATAATCTGGTGCCCCGCAAGCCCTGAACTCCCGAAATGTCAAGGTACGCGCTCCCAACAAAGCCATCATCTCAGTACGGAAGGCTCCCAGCCTCTCATCCAAAATCTCCAATATACCCTCCCTGACCGTGCCAAAGATCACAGGAGTCTGAGCTAGAATACTGCGCGTAGCCTCCGCTGATATCAACTCCCTCATCCGCTCCTCGAGCTGCTCGGCCCCTAAACCCGAGCCTAATCCCTCCCCGGCGCCTGATCCGCCCGCTGGTCCCTCTTGCAATGTCACCATACTGAAACATACAACATAACCACTATCAGAATACTCCTTGCTGCTGCGAGACCAAACATACTCACTACCAGGTTCCCGGTCATGTCTCGGCCTTCCCTGAATCGAGTACGGATCCTCTGCTTTCAGTAGTACGGGCCCATACTACCTTCCACATCTATCCGTACTTTCCTCAGGAACTGCTTTGACTCCACCAGGTCCCTTTTTCTACTTCTACTGCTCCCAACACTACCTCATCCTAGGCTTACCCTAGGGAAACCTTTGACTCAACTCAACCAGTCCTCAGCTGCTGAAGGCCTCCTCGCAATGCCAATTAGCCATCACCTGGATACCATCACATGTGACGAGGCTCAGATAATCCTTCAAGTAAAAGACTCGTTCCTACAACGGTTGGACTCAAACAAGAGCTGCGCAATAGGACAAAATCCAACACTCTGAGATTATTCAACCCTGATCACATGTGGCGTGACGTATCCACCTAATGGCTAACTCCCATCACTTAGAATCCCACAATGCACAAACCAAGCAGCATTCAGACAAGGGAAAATCTAACCATGACATACTCAAGCAATCATATCCACATAGCAAGAATCTAAACTAGCATGCAACACAACTCATAACTTAGGCATAACCTAATCAGGCTATCCTACTACTGACTATTCAACACTATCATGCAGATCAAAAGCACATATAACAGGCACATAAGGCATCCTCCCTAGATCCTTAGTCCTAATCTAGCATGCTGCTCTATTAACTGATAATCAAAACATAAACTTGTATGGGTATTTTGGGGTACTTACTTGAGCTCGGTTGATTGCATGCACCACACCTCTTTTCTCTTTTCAAGTTCTTTTCTTTCTGAATTCTTTTTACTTTTATAAATCCGTTTTCTTTCTCAAAACTCGCTTTACAAAACTATCTTTCCGCTTTTGAAAACTCTTTATCCGACCCCTCGGTTTGAGTTCAGGCACACCCGAGAGTATGCCCGAATCCCTCAAACCAAGGCTCTGATACCAACTTGTAACGACCCAAAATTTAAGACCAAAAATTTCTTTAATAAATCATTACTTAAAGTAACATCATCATTCCAAACATAATATGAGTATAAGTTTTCAAAACATATGTTCGTTATCAGAGTAAACATTCCCAGGCTGTCTAATCTATGGTGTGTGCCATGCGATCACCCCGAGCTCTTTCATCCGCTACCGGAAGTACCTGAAACCAAAACTGAAAACCGTAAGCACGAAGCTTAGTGAGTTCCCCACCCTACCACATACCATGCATAACCACATACTGCACATACTGGGCCACGCCCCCTATCTTGGGCCTCGCCCCCTTCCTCGGGCCTCGCCCGCTACAATGGCCCCGCCACTCCAGGCCCCGCCTGGCTTCGAGCCCCGCTCGGATACAGATCTGTTTTACTTAGGCCTCGCCTGTCACAGGGCCTCGCCCGTCAACAAATAATAACACATAAACATTTCATAACACATAACTAACACATGTAACTGGTCCTGTCCTAAGGCCTCGCCTTTCCTGGGCCTCGCCCATGTCCTGCTACTGAGGAGTCATGGAACCCCATCCATGCTCCTAATGGTAGTGAGGTACGGCCTAGCCCACTCTTACTCCTGTTCTAATTCGGGCCTCGCCCCTAATCTGCTGCTAGTGAGATATGGAACCCCATCCACACTCTGCTATTGGTGAGATACGGGACCTCGCCCACACTCACCTCCCTACCAGGTACATACATGTATCACACAGAAAACAAGTATAAACTATCATATATAAACAATTCCTTGGGCGCCCGCCCGCTATTACTGGACCTCGTACTGCAAACAATGCTAGCATACTGTGCCTAGGGCTAACCCCCAGGTCTTCTACTCATAACTACGTGGGCCGGCATTGTGGCCTTAGACCCATTCACACAAAGGGAAACTCACCTGAACTGGCTGAACTTGCTGATGATCTTACTAGCTGCTTCCCGACAACTCACGAAACTCCTGCTCCCCCTTGCTCCCCGAAATACCAATATCAATGCAACACTGAGTCTAACTGACCCCCGAAAGACAATCAAGTCCACCCTGGTCCAAAGTCAAAGTCCAGGTCAAAGTCAACCTTCCAGGTCAACCCTACTCGCCGAGTCACCCTACTGACTCGCCGAGTTCAAAATGATTAGATTCCTTTCATTCGCGACTCGACTCGCCGAGTCAGTCCATGACTCGCTGAGTCTACCGATTTCTGAGTCCAGACCTGTTCAACTCACTGAGTCTCCACCCGACTCACTGATTCGAGTCACAATTCGAAGGGTTTGGGGTTTCGCGACCTGACTCGCCGAGTCCAAGAACAGACTTGCCGAGTCCAAGGCAATCTTCATACGACTCGACGAGTTGTTCATCCCACTCGTCGAGTTTCTCCACAACTTCATGCTACTCGCCGAGTCCACTCAAAGGACTCATCGAGTCCCTTCAGATCTCCTTACATGCAGAGGATTTTTGAGTCATGCATGGACTCCAAACTATAGATCCACCCTTCCCAAGCCTATTCCACACGTAAATTTGCAAACTTTACGTGTAGAGAAGGAGATATATGCAAAATATGCCATAAACTAGAGTGTAAGGCCAAGGGACTTCAAAATCGACTCAATGGCTGATACTTTATGCTTCTCCAGGCCCTAAGACACTTGAATCTGAAGTAGCAACTCCAGATCCGGCTTCTAACCCAAAATAATAACATTATGGCAAAAAAGCCCCAACAACCACACATAGATCTAGGTGCAAAAAGGGTCTAGGAACTAGTTTATTACCTCAAAGTGCTCAGAATGAACTCACAATCCTAGATCTATAGCTCCTTCTTGCTCCTCCAAGTTCCTTCTACCTTTTCCAAGCTTAAATGCACCTTCCAAGGCTCAACTAGGAGATATGACGGCTAGGGTTTGATATCCAGGGCTAAAGAGGCAGTAAGGAACCCTAGGAAGAAGATTAAGACATTTATATAGGCCCCAAGTCCTGAATTTAGGGTTTTCCACGCACAGACCAGACTCGCCGAGTCACCTTGACCGACTCGCCGAGTCGGTCGCTTACACCTCGACCCGGATCCCGCTCGGACTCGCCGAGTCCCTCCTTGGACTCGCCGAGTCGGCCCTTTAATTAGGGCTTTTCTTTCCTTTCATGGCTTTTGAAACTTTGGGTGTTACAATAATATTCATCATACTTTTAATGAGAATTTATAAGTCCTTGTCTTACCTATTCGGCTAACGACCCCCCACCAGCCAAGCGAGCGGTGGGTGAGAGTGGACACCCATTAAGTTGTAATTTTATAGGGAACAACCTAATACCCACCTTATAGAACGACTTCGTGAATGAGGCGTACTAGCGGTAAGACGACTTTTGTTCTTATATATATATACACACACACACACACACACACATATATATATATAATTATTAAATTATAATAATATAAGTATAAGGGTTGAATTTTAACTTTTAAAATTCTAAGGGTTGGAACTAAAGTTTTAACATGACTTTACTTGTTCCAAAATTTGAGGGCAAGTTTTGTAAACTTTCAAAACTTTTCATTTCTTGTAACTTATGAGTTTAATAGAGTAATAAAAATGAAGACTCTTCATTTTTCTAACTCTTGTGTTCTTTTAATGGTTTTAATTCAAGTGACTTTTGGTTTTCCATAACTTGAGGACAAGTTATGGAGTCCATTAAAACACATTATGATCATGAATTAATCTACCACATAGGTTACAAATAATTCCTATGATCATCTAAACATCATAAGAACAAGAACATGAATATGCACACTTTCATAAATCAAAATTACACTTAAAACTTTGTAATTTTGATAACTAGTTGTTGTAAATGAATTAGCAAAGATATTATACCATCTAAAACAAGTTTTCAAGTACCAAAACAGTTTAGGGTAATGTTTCTAGTCCATTTCCAGCAACTAAAGTCGAAAATCTGCACTCTGTGGCTCCTACTCGCTGAGTGCATGAACCTACTCGACGAGTAGGTTGAAGATACAAGTGAACTCGACGAGTCCCCCCATGGACTCGACGAGTTCAGAAGGCAGACATCAAGTTTTTCGACTTTTTTCAACTTTTTAGCACAAATAACAAACAAACAAGCCTAGGCTTTGATACCATTGTTGGGTTTTGAGAATTTTAACACTTCCTAAGTGTACATGCAACCCTAATAACCTTGGATCTATGTTTGTCTAATTATCATGCAATGTTGAATTCCAAGGTTATATTCCTATCTAGCATACATGGGGAACAATTTTTAACTTGAATGAAAGATAGAATAACTTACCTTGTTGTTGCCTATGTTCCTTGAAACCTTGTGAGCCTAGCACCCCAAGTGTGATGCCTCAAATGCTTCACACAACACCAAATGCTCTTGGAAAGACTTTTGAGAGAATACACACTTCTTGAAATCGGCCTAGCCCTCTTGTTTCATATGTGTAGCCAATTTTGGTGGAGAATGGGATTCTTATATAGTGGTGACACATCTAGGGTTACACCATGTAAACCCTAATGTGTCATGACTCTTCATTTCCATGACCCATGGGTTTGTAACTCCCATGGAGCATCCTATGGGTGGAACCCAACTTGATAATCCATGGAGCCTCTTAGCCCACTATACAAGATATGGATGCTTTACATAATCAACCCATATATTTAATTAGTTATCTTTTGATCACTTAATTAATTCTAAATTAATTCTTGATCAAACTAATCAAATAATATTATTAATATATTAGAACTTATAATATATTAATAATCTCCAAATGTTATTTCTCTCATTTAATCTATCCAATTGCATTGTGCCATGCAACCCAAATGGACCATGCTGGGTTGTGTCAAGTACATACCAGAAATAGTTATGGACTTAGACACCTTATCCAACAAGTTCATTCATGAGTCTATAGTATACATTACATGTTACATGAATACGTCTACATCGATACGCTTACATGAATACATTTACATATATATATATATATATATATATATATATATATATATATATATATTGTATACACTTACATGGATACTTGTACCTAGATTCAATATGATGAGTTACTAGTACACATTTGTAAATTGTTCTGCCTATCCTAGTACAAAAGGATAACTAGACGGACTAACCATTCCGGACCCCACCTATAGGCAAAAGAGGTAATGAACATCCACGGATGCCTACGGTTAATACTTATATGAGGAGTACCTTTATGGGACTGACCATTCCTTAAACCTGTTGCCAGCTATAGAGGAAAATGAACAATCTATGGATGTTCAAGGTTATATATTTCGGCAGTCGCGATGTCGTGTTTATCCTAATGCAAAAGGATAATACTTTTATGGTTATATTTTTCCTATTACTTTTATTTTGTGATACATTCACATAAACGAGGAGGTAGACTATATATTGTTAATAGCAATCATAAAGGGGAAAACCATCTTTGTTACAACAAAACATAAAGGTCTTGGTAGAAGACTACTTTCAAAACATTCGGGTCTTGGTAGAAGACTACTCATATACTAATAGGAAATATGGGATTTTCTAGGGTTTCATACTTATATCAATTGTTTCATTCAAAGATTTACATGGCATTCATAACAGCTTTCCAAAACAAGACAATGACACTTAAATACTTATGAATTCACTAGCTTTATGCTGATACTTGCTTTCAAAATAACTTGTATTCTCAGGTCACCAGTAGACAGGTATGATGGCCAGGTTTTGAGAAGATGGAGCACAGACAAGACTTGTCTTTTATTTTGATTTCATATTTTAGTGTCTTATTACTATTAAAGAACACACATGTATTAAATATTTACTTTTAATGCAATGGATGATGTTGTTGCTTGTTTACTACTTTGCATTGTTGTGATACTGTACATGACGTCCTCCACCGCTGAACGTTTCTGCCGTTCTTGGTTTTGGGGTGTGACAGGAGGTAATTGTGGCGGGTGGTGGTAGTGGTCTGTAGTGATGGGTAATGGTGGGGGGTGGAGGTGATAGGTGCTGGAGGCGGGTGGTGGTGATGGGTGGTGGGTGGTGGTAATGATAGGTAGTGGTCATAATGGTGGGTTGTGGGTGGGTGGTAGTGATGGGTGGTAAAGGTGGGTGGGTGGTGGTTTTGTTGGATGATGGGTGTAGGTAAATGGGGGCGGGTGTTGGTGATGGGTGGTGGTGGTCGGTGGTGATGGATGGTGGTAGTGGGTGGTGGTGATGGGTGGTGGTCATAATGGTAGGTAGTGTCTAGGTGGTAGTGATGGGTGTTAGAGGTGGGTGGGTGGTGGATGTGGTGGGTGGTAGGTAGTGGTGATGGGTGGTGGGTGGTAGTAGTGGTAAGTTGTGGTCATAATGGTGGGTGGGTGGTAATGATGGGTGGTGGAGGTGGATAGAAGTGGTGGGTGAGGTTGGTGGTGGTGGATGATGGTCGTGGTTGGCAATGGTGGATGGTGGTGATGATGTTGGGTGGTGGGAGGGGCGGTGGTGATGGGTGGTGGATGTGGGTGGCAGTGACGGGTGGTGGTGGATGGTATTGTTTGGGTGGTGGGTGGTGTTGGTTAGTGGGGTTTTTTTTATTTTTTTTATTTTTGTTTTTTAATTTTTTAAGTTTTTTTTTACTTATTTCTTGGTTTATATTAATATTATTTGATGATTTTAATTTAGAAAAATTTGGTGGTCAAATTTTGTTCTCAAATGTTCTCGCAATAAAAAAATGTTGTCGATTGAACACTCCTCTCTCTCTCTCTCTCTCTATATATATATATATATATATATATATATATATATATATATATATATATATATATATATATATATATATATATATATATATATATGGAAAGGTTATATGGGAAAGAACCTTAAAAATCATAAAAATACATAAAAAAATACTTAGAGGTCACAATTATTTATTGACTTTATATTCCAAAAATTCGCAGCTTTTTTATAATTTTGTTGATTTTTTTTTTTAAAATCGATGTTTTTTGTTTTGTTGTTTTTGTTGTTTTTTTTTTCAATTTTTTTTCCAGTGAAATTATATATATATAAAACCTTTTTATGTATTTGTGTATATAAACATTAATTCAATGGGTAAAAGAAAACAGAACAATTATTTTCATGGGATCTAGCATCTTACATCACCATTTCCCTTGAAGCATCATCTCTGAAAAATGCTATAGTGTTCTATCCAATAACACCGAAACTTTTAAAGCACCATTATATATCAATAAAGATTGGGTTTTACAAAAAACTTTCTAATCATTATCAAAATTTATAAGTTTCACTGTTACAAACTAATACCAACAACCATAGTAAAAGAGAAAAGGATTCTACAACCTTCTCTGGTTCCATTGCGATCTGTCTGGCAGCACACTCGATCTCAACCTTCTCTAGTATTTAATTATTTTAAGTCTTGAGTTTTGGGGTTTTAACTGACCACGGTGCGGTGGTGGAGATCCATCGTGGCCTGGCCACATCATTTAAGTGGCGACCCAGTCAGGTGATGGCTACGTCGCGATGGCGTTTGGGCTCTAAACCATTGATCTCAGGCCTTGTGCCCTATTTAACAATGTGATGGCCATGGTTTCGTCTCTTCCTCAACCTCCAACCTTTGGAAGTGAAACCCTAGATTTATATGTGTGTTCTTGGTGTATTGAGTGTGTATTCTTGGTATTTCAAGATCTTGGGTGCTCTTAGAAGTAGAAGGAAGTGATCTTGTTGCTTAAAAAGTGGTTTGAGCTACATATCTTGCACCTCTTGCATCCTTCAGAGCTTTGGAAGGTATAAAGCTTCCACCTTTATAACTTTTGATTCATATTTCATGCTTTTAAGTCCCTTTTTATCCCTTAGAAGAATATTCTTGGAGTTTTGATCAACTCTAAAACCTTGGGTTTAGTAGGTGTTCATTTATGGACTTGTTTTGGTGGAAATTGGGAATGCATTGGTTTCCTTGGAGCCATGCATGATTTCTTTGCATTTTTGTTTCCAAATGGACCTAGGGCTTGGGATCTTGGCTTATTGATTAGAGGACTCATGTTTGACCTTTGTTTACAGATGTGAGGATTGTCATTTCACCTCTTGATTTAAGTGAGTATTCTCACTATACTGTAAGATACTAGGTGTCCTGTTATGCTTGTTGTATTTATGACTCTTGTTTATATGTATGTATGCTTATTGGGCTAAGACCACTCATATGCTTTTTGCTTATATGCTTGTTGGGTTGGGCCCGCTTATATTCTATTAGATGAGCCCATTAGGTTGAAATTGACTATTGTGCTCGGCCCGTTATTATAACGTGTGTGGTATTTTGGGGAACCCACTAAGCTTTGTGCTTACGATTTCAAGTTTAAATGTTTCAGGTATTTCTGGTAGCAAAGGGAAGAACACGATCTGATTATATCGCATCTACGACAGATTTCCGCAGTAGTGGGTTTTATTTTATTTACTATGATATTTGATTTTGGAATTTCAAACTTATACCTTCGTTACCTTTTATGTAATGATGATGGATTGGTTTATTATAATTTGTTGAGTATTTGAGATATTGAAACTGATTTGGCATGTTTGGTTATTTAGGGAAGCCTTTTTAGGGTTAATCGTTTTATGATTCTCTACGGTACCTTTACAGTAGAAGTTCTTCATCGAGTTCTTCTAAGGCATTGGTTTTATATTTATGATAAATATTTTATGTTCCTTATAAATAATCATTAGGTTAGCTTTTGATTAAATCTTTTTCCAGATTACGGTTTTCCTTGTACGTTCATATCATAATCAATATACACAAAACCTTTATCATATTACTTGCATATTATGTTGATCGATTCTTGATTGCTCTTGATATTCCGCATTCATCATCTCATATTTATTCCCAACAAGTGGTATCAGAGCAGGTTCTTGTAGATCTCTGCGATTATTGCAAAAATTGATCTTGTTTATGGCGATATTTTATCATGAATCTCACATTGTTCTTCAAGTTTTGTAAGTTTTTTGAAAAGAAAAAGTTAAATACCTCGTTTTATTGCAAAATCTTGTTCAGATCTATTATCTTCTACTCATTATTTCATCTGATTTATTCTTGAATCGTGTTTTGGAAGAGAATTAGAAGAAAGTTTTCATGTTTATTCGCATTTTTGTGTTCAGATCAACTTTATCTCTCTAAAAATCATCTCAGATCCACTTTCTCTCTCTAGAACTTTTATCAGATCTACTTTCTCTCTCTTCAAGTTATGTTACTTGTTGAAGATCTAATTGATCTTTTATTCTGTAACTCCATTTTATAACTTGGATTAAAGGTCATTAAACCAATCTATGGTGTCGACAAAGCGACTTTGTTTCATGTTCTTGGTGATTTTATGTTGAGGGATGTTATTGAGTTATATAATTTTTTTGTTGATGAGAAAATAAAAGAATACTCACGGTTAATCAACGTGAATTACAAAAGAATGAGATAATAGTAGAACAATTTTGTATTATCTATGGATATTTATATCGAGAAAATATAGAACAGAAGTTAGAGAAAGAAAGAAAAGAAAAAGAAGAAGTTCTTGATGTTCTTGATGAAGTTAATAATGTTCTTCATGTTTCTCAAGAAAAGGTGACTCTAGATGTTCTTGTTGAGGGGAAGTCAAAAGTTTCAAGTCTTTCAGAAGTGTCAAATTCTGAATCTAGTTGTTCTGAAGCTGAATCACAAAGAAAATGTTTTGAAATCATGAAAGTGAATAAGTTTTGTTCAATTGGAAGTCAAACAGATGATTTTTCTAGTTCTGATAATGTTTTTGAAGGATGGGTTTCTTACAGAAAACCAATAATTCAAGATGTTCATATTTACATAACTCCTAAAGATTATGTCCAAAAGTCTTCAAATGTTCATATTTATATTTAGAAAGATGAAGAGGTTGTTCAGATTCAAAATTCGTTTCTAAAGCCTAGAAATTAGAAAAGAAAGAAGAAGAAGAAGAAAAAGAACAAGAGTAAAATGAAGAAGGTTTGGATGCCCAAGGTAGAAGTAACTAATGCATGTGAAAAGATTCAGAAAGCTGAAGTCAAGAATGTTCAAAGAAAAATTAATTTATGGAAATTTAGGTTTTTCAACTAAAAAGCAGATATTATTTTCAGAAAATGATTCATTTTCTTCAAATAAATGGGTGTGCAAGAAGCCAATTTCAATATTGAATCTCAAATGGTTACCAATGGTCTCATAAAAGTTTTGTTTAAAAAAATCAAAAAAGGGGAAAAAATCTTGTGAAATCTAGTGAAAAATCAGTCAAAGATATGAAATTGTGTTGAAGAAATCAATTTTTATTGATTTTTAATGGTTGAAAATGATAAAAGGTGAAAAAGTTGGAAAAGGGGGTGAAAAATGACATTTTTGCTAAAAAAGAGCTGCCATCTGACATATTTTAGCAAAATGGGTGCAAGCTGTCAGTGTAGTGTAACTGGAGGGTTACATTCGGACTTATTGACAAAAGGGGGATAGTTTCGTATCTTTGAAGATATAAAAGGCTGAATTCGGAATTATAATCAAAGATAATGTTTGATCCGTATATTGGGCTGAATGTGTTACTTCACTGATTCTCAGGGGACCAAATACGTAACTCTAGTGTTAATGTCTCTAAATGATCCGATTACATCCTGTCAATGAAGTTCAATCGAAATCGACATTCAACAACGAAATCATCCTGGTTTCGTAGTCGGAATTATTACGGTATTGAGATGGGCTCGGAATAAAAAATCTGCACTCTGTATCAATATGGATATCGGGTCTCAAATGGAATCGGTATTGAACAATATCATTCGTAATTGGAACTGATCTTATGTTCGTAATCGGAATTTGACGTTCGTCTCTGAATCGCTCCGAGCGTTCGGAGTTGAAGGTTCGGAGGTTGCAATTGATTCGGAGTTTTGTCGTTCGCAGTTCTAGGCTCGGAAGAATCGGATTCGCAACTATATCACAAATTGACGTTGTTCGGAGTTTCTTCCATATATCCACTGTGTTCATACTCCGAGACCTCCGAAATCGAAATAAAAAATGAGTTCGGAACGAATCTGTGTTCGGAATTGTTCAGTGGTCTCAAAATCATGACTGAAAAATGTGTCAATCGGGATTTCTTTGGGTTCGGAATTGTTGCTCGTCGGGATTTGCTGCGTAGCACACATCCTCGTTAACATGATTTTGACTTTTTCAAGTAAAAGATCGTAATTGGCTCCGTTAAATTATATATATATATATATATATATATATATATATATATATATATATATATATATATATATATATATATATATATATATATATATATATATATATATATATATATATATATATATCAATTTACATGTTCAGTCCTCGGAGCTTACTCAACTTAATAGTTTCTACCCTATATCCAAAATTCTTTAGAAATTAAATAGATTTTTACCATTTTAATCCCTTCTTACCAAAATATTCACTTCTTATCCTTTTCTTTGGTCTTATTCTTTTTAATCCCTTCTAAATAATTTCTTCTTATTCCATTCTTTTTGTCTAATATTTAAAAATCGAAAAATACAAAATTAATTTTTGTTATTTTTCCAGTTTTAATTTTTGAGAATTGGGTATCTTCTAAAAGGATTTATTTCATCTAATTTGATGGGTTTTGAAGGTTTTTTTTTTTTTTTTTTTTTTTTTTTTTTTGGAAACTCGGGATAGCGGAGTTTGTTGGTGATTCTTCTTAACTTTCTGGATAGGGAGTGATGATTATTCAAGGTGGGATTTGTATTTAGAAGATGATATTTGTTTCTCTCGCTTTGAAGACTTCATGTGTTGATGAGTCTCACAATTTAGGGGGAGAAATGCCAAGAAGATCGAAAATCATGATCTTTATCAGTTTCAACATCCAGGGGGAGATTGTTGAGTATTTGGGATATTGAAACTGATTTCGCATGTTTGGTTCTTTAGGGAAGCCTTTTTAGGGTTAATTGTTTTATGATTCCCTATGGTGCCTTTACAGTAGAAGTTCTTCATAGAGCTCTTCTAAGACATTGGTTTTATATTAAGGCATTGGTTTTATATTTATGGTAAATATTTTATGTTCCCTATAAATAATCATTAGGCTAGCTTTTGATGGAAACTTTTTCCAGATTAGGGTTTTCTTTGTACGTTCATATCATAATCAATATACAATAAACCTTTATCAGATTACTTGCATATTATGGTGATTGATTCTTGATTGTTCTTGATATTCCGCATTCGTCATCTCGGATTCATTCCCAACCTAATTAAAAATGGAAAATTTACTCTATATTTTGGAATGTTACAAGTTGGTATTAGAACCTTGGTTTGAGGGATTCTGGCTATCATTTGGTGCATCTAGACTCAAACTGAAGACTGAGATAATCTTTTTACATAACATTTTTCTAAAAGGTTTTATAAAAAGAAGAGGATATGATGTGTGCAATCAACCAGAGCCCAAGTAAGTGATTCCCAAAATACTTATACTTGTTTATATATTATATATGCTATAGTATAATATCCAGGCTAGAATGCTTGCTTAGGAAAGATGCCATCTTATGCATGTTATTTGTTGTTGGGTGATTTAGGGGTTTATGTTAAGAATGATAAAGTATGGGTATGTCGGTTAGTCATTGTAGGAAAGTGACTTGGTATTTCTAGTGTAATGTCCCAAAAATACTAGTAAAAAAATTTCATTTTCAAAGTACAAAAAACAATATAACCATTTGTTTCAAAACTAATCAATTTATAACGTGTTCTCAAACATCAGAGTGAATCAAATAAATAATGCGAAATAAACTAGAGGGGATGTTGTGAGATTATGTCGGGCCCTTCCATTTGGAACTAGAAGTACCTAAAATATTTAAACCACAAAATCGTAAGCAAAAAGATTAGTGAGTTTCCCAAAATATCACATAACCATACATGCCCTGCCTATGCAATCCAAAGGGGCCTCGTCCACCTTACGTATCAGGCCCCATCCCATCATACATAATGGACTCTGATGTAACCCAAATTTCAGGTATGTTCCTTTTTGAGTAATTTTAATAAATTGAAGTTGTCTCTCTATTGGCCACGGCAGGGTGATGGAGTCTCACGACATGACGAAGGGAAGAGTGTTTGTGGTCCTTTAGTTGGCACCACGACGTGGCATATATCGCCACTGTGTGGCTGCTATTAAATGACAAACCCTAATCCAAGGTTTGAGCCCCTATTTAAGGAATGTGATGGCTAGGGTTTCTCACCTTCAACCTCATTCACTCTCCCTCAGTCTCCAAAAGAAAACCTTATCCTCCTTTTCCTACCCTTGAGTTTGTGTGTATTTTGGTGGTTTTTTTTTTAAGAAGAAGACCATCTTGAGCTTAGTTACAGCAACCAACTCTCCCCATCTATCTTGAGCATGTTTATGGACCCTTGTGAGTCCTTCAAATCTAATCTTTATGCTTTATATGTATAGATCTATCTATTTTGCCCCCATGCCTTCTTAGTGTTAGAATTTGGATGGTTGAATCTCATAAAGTTGGCATCTTTATTGATCCGTGTGATCATTCTAGTGTTATATGTTTCAGATATGAGGATCTAGGTAGTTTTTGATCCCATGCTCTAGTTTAAGTCTTTATTTCCATGATTTTGACCTAAAATTAAAGGGACATGCATGTCCATAAATTTGAGATTTTTAAGGCTTGTTGGGAGTAAGAAACTCTTCTCGAAACTTTGGATGAGCAATTCTAGGGGTTGGGTGCTTAATAGGTGTCTTGATACATTTAGCCCTCCTTAAGTATCTAGAGTTTGGAATATTTTCTTGTTGGGGGTACTTGATGGATCAAGTTCGAAACTTAATCCATCTAAGTCATGGAGAGGACCACATCTGATCTTTAGAGCTCCTAAAGTTGTGGGAAAATGAATTAATGGATTAATGTAACAATTGGTAAAAATTGGTCAGAGCTCGGCGGTCAAACCACCACAAACTGCTATGTATTATTGACCAATTGTGTGTAATTTTATGTTTAATATGTATAGTAAAAATACTATATTCATAATTACCTTTTAAGAACATCTTAAACTGCTCGAATCATCTAGCGTTGAAGATCGAATCGAAAATCACCAAAAATTTAATTCATTTGTAGCATTAAAAATAAATTATTGTATCAGATATATCTAAGAGTTATGGATAAGATATTCATATAGATTACGTTCTCCTGACTTCGTGGATATAAAGAACGTCCAAAACGAAGGTCGTATGAGAAAGTTATGCCTCTTTAAAGTTACAAAAATCAGTATTTATTTGATTTTCTTGAAACAATCCGTAGACTGCTTCGTTTAGAATAGCTACGAGCCTTGTAAATTGTTTTTGAGCATGTTTTTGAACTCAAATTATGGTCTATTATCTTATTACATTTTTATTATATTTTTACCTTGACCAAAATCAGATTCGTAAAATCTGTCGAATTCATATTCAATTTATCGCAAAAAAATTAACGCCATTTTACGGAGTTATGTTAATTGGAATTGAATTCCATCTATGTTTCTAGAATCACCACGACAGGAACAATAAGCAAGCACTTTTAGAAAAAATTTATAAAACAAGATTATGACACGAAAATCAAGAAATCGAGATTTATATCACAAAATATATTATACAAATTTATTACCCAACAATATCACCCAAAAGTCAAGATAAGACTTTTAATAATGGAGGCTTATTGGAAAAGAAAGCTATCAAAATTTTCACACTTTCTCACTCTACCCTCATCTCTCCCTCATTTCCTCTTCATCAGACTGCTAAGACTCACCCACTAGAGGTGGGTGGTCCTCCGATCGCTAGAAAACGCGCAGATGAGAGGGAGGATATTGTTGCCTCCATCCTAACCCCCAATAGATCCCTTCCCGTTGAAGATCAACCACCAAAAACCCCACTACTTACTGCTTTTACCTACCGGTGACCAAAACAGTCCCGTCGGAGGCTTCTTCCGTCGAAGGCGATTGTCGGCGATCCAAAGCACTACCTCCGGTATCTTAGCCTCTCTACCCTTCAATCCTTGTGTGAATTGTTATCGGACTGAAGGAGCAACTGTCACTGCCACTTAACAGTAGCCTAGCTGCCCTTGTTTATTCCTTTCTTCTTCTTCTTCTTCTTCTTCTTCTTCTTCTTCTTCGACCGGATTGGGCACCGATGGTGCTTTTCCGATTCACCCACTGCTTGCCATCTCCTTGCTATTTACCCTTCGCCCCTGATTTTGTGCCCTTGAACGTGCCTCTTTTCATCGATCTGTGGCTTCCGAAACAAATGGACCAAGGAGGGTTGCTGGAGATTGACACACTCCCCTCCTCACAATTGCCAGCTACAGTTGGAGCTGTTGTCAATAATTTTTGTTTACCTGTTTCCGTTCGGGATTCACTTTCTTGATCTGAAGAAGATGAAGAACCTCTGTCTCAATTGTGTTGGTGTAATTGACCAGATCAGCCACTCATTCAACAATTTTTTATTTGTTTAATGTGTTGTTTTGCAGAAGACTTGATACCTCTAGCTTGAGTTTATGGATTTCCATCTTGTCTTCTAATCAGGTGAGTTCTCATGAACTTACTTATTATGTGGACTATGTGATATATATATATATATATATATATATATATATATATATGTTATACCATGAAAAGCCTCTCGGAGGGAATCTAGTTGGATTAAAAGGATGTAAGATCACACAAATCCTCTCGGAAGGAAGTGGTCAATGATAGATCTAATAGATAAAAAGCTATCGAAGGGAATTTAGTTCAACTAGTGTTATCTATGCTAGCATATTTTATGTGGTAGGATTATTCTATGTTTATGTGCATGATGTGAATTGCATATCATCTATATAAAAAACAAGTTTTATGATTTTTCACTAAGCCTTAGACTTACAAATGCTATTTTATGTCTTTAGATGTAGGTCTTTTAGGTTCGAAAGACAAGGAGCTAGATTGATTGGTATATCTGGACATTCTCAGGAGCATGACATCTACTCTATGTTTATCTATTATGACTTTGATTTC
The DNA here is from genome assembly GCF_052625555.1 of Lactuca saligna. Taxonomy (NCBI): domain Eukaryota; kingdom Viridiplantae; phylum Streptophyta; class Magnoliopsida; order Asterales; family Asteraceae; genus Lactuca; species Lactuca saligna. Next base: position 96,423,818 of record NC_136419.1, on the reverse strand, counting down.
AAAACAAGAATTTAGCTTCCGCTTTTGATGATGATTTTGTGATAATATGTTTTATGATGTTGTGGATGGAACTCCCTTTTAGTAATTTCATACTCTAATTTTCATAAAATTTGTGGTTAGTTTTTGGGATGTTACATTAAACTAAAAGCAATCAACGAAACTTTAGAAGTTCATGTATCGATTATGGACATGCAAGATGAGATTATTGAGTATAAAAGGAACAAAATTTAGACACTTTTAAGCCAAGGGGAGACATTGTAGTAGGTACTCGTTGGGTATACTACAACAAACTCACTGACTCTAATGTAGTGATTAGAAAAAAGCTAAACTGGTTGCCAAAGGATATATTTAATAAGAAGGAGCTGTTTATGACGAAACCTTTTCTGTAGTTACAAGGATTGAGGTCATAAACATCTTCCTGGTGCACACGATGCACAAGAATGTCAAAGTTCATCAAATGGACATAAAAAATGCTTTCCTCAATGGGGAATTGAAAAAGAAGGTGTATTTATAGCAACCTCTAGGGTTTGATAGCCTTGAGTTCCCAGACTACTGTTATAAATTAGAGAAACGTGTATACAACTTGAAGCAGGCACTCAGGGCTTGATATGAAATTCTCTCGATGTTTCTCATCGAATTTGGATTCGAGCATGGAATCATTTACCCTACCATCTTCTGAATATCAAATAACGTGTTGGATTAGGTGTCTAAGTTCATAAATATTTCTAGAATGTACTTGACCCAATTAGCATGGTCCATTTGGGTTGCATGGCTTTGCAACAATTGGATGGACTAAATGAGAGAAAGGACACTTATGGTTTATTAATATATTATAAGTTCTAATATATTAATAATATTATTTAATTAGTTTTGATCAAGAATTAATTTGGTGATCAAAAGGAGACTAATTAAATATATGTGGTTGATTGTGTAAATCATCCATTCTTTTATAGTGGGCTAATGATCCATGGTTTATTGAATTGGGCTAAAACCCATAAGTTGCTCCATGGATAGTCCATGGAGGTTATAAACCCATGGATCATGGAATATGAAAAGCCATGTCAACTAGGGTTTACATGTTGTAACCCTACTTGTGACATGTAACGCCCGCAGATCCGGGCTAGTCAATTTAGAGGCAATAGGGGTCAAAAATGACTTTTCGACAAAAGATTATTTAGAATAAATAATATTAACCAAGTTGTAGAATCTGACACAAGCTTTCCGTACATATAAGGAACACCGAAATCCGAGTTATAACGAAGAAGTTATGGCCCGTCGAAGTTTCGCGACGGAACCGGCACGGCACCGGGAAGCGTAAATAGTGAATTTACGATGGAGGACTTTTTAGCCTTAGTGATCTAAATGAAAGTCATAGAATATGTTAAACCAAGAAAATCCATAAAAAGAACGCCCAAATCTGACTTTGTATGAAGAAGTTATGATTTTTCTAAGATTCGACTTAGCAGTGTACAGCCCGAAACTCGAATTTTAGTTCGAGCGGTTTTTGGCTTACGCGACCTAAATGAGAGTTGAAGGTCTCATTAATAGGAACTCAACGGTAAAAAGACAGACGAAAACGGAGTCCGGATGAAGGAGTTATGAACTCTTCGCGGTCATTTAACAGTCTAAACGCCTCCTACTGTTAAATTTGAGATCGGTCGAGAATTAGCTGACGGAGTCTAAACAAAATTTGTAGATCTTGATTTTACCTACGCGTGGATATAAAGAACATCGAAAACGGAGCTCGTATGCGAAAGTTATGATTTTTCTAAGTTTGAGGGCTGATACGTGATAGGGGGTGACGTGGCACCACCAGAATTGGACACGTGGCACCACCAGAAGGCCACCACATGGACCAACTCGGCGAGTAGGTCCCCCCTACTCGGTGAGTCCATCAGATTCCACCCCTATAAATAGAGGTGTCGGGTTCCCTCATTTCCTCACCCCTCACCCCTCTTCTTTCTCTCTCTAAACTCTCTCTCTAAGCTCCCTTAAGCCCCTAAAAGCCTAGGTAAACCCCCTAGCACCTGAAGGAAGCCCTGAGGCTCCCGGAGTCCCGAGAAAAAGGGTCTTTCGGCTTGGGAACGCTGCTCCAGTGAAGCCCGACTTTGCGAAAAACCCGCTGTAAGTAAGCTATGCCTACGCTATCTTTAGTATAGCTTATGTTTTAATATAGTAACATTATTAGGAACTTATAATGAGTATTTGGGCTATTATTATGAGTTATATTGAGTGTTATTTAATGCTTATATAATAATAATAATATTCAGACTATTAATTAGTCACAGTTATCGTTAGACTAAACCCTAGTGGTACTGGTACTAGGTTTTATCGAAGGAATATCGTTTTGAGAGTATCGAAGCGCTGTTCGAGTGCTGAGTCACCACCTTTCAGGTGAGTGCATGGTCCCTTTCATCTTACACATAGTTATGAAGTATTTTAATATAAATTACGTGCTATGTGTACATATTGTCAGAATACTTGTTGTCTATGCTGGATGAATGATTTATACATGTTTTAAATGATTTAAAATGTATATTTATTTTATAGCTACAAATATGTTGGGATAAAACATGGGTAGATGAAATAGTTGGTGAGTGATGAAATAAAATAATGAGAGATAGGTGATGATAGGAAGGTGATGATAGATAGGTGATTATGAATCGGTGATGTAGGATACTACAACCTTGTCCGACAATTTGGAGATGTAGTCATCTACCAGAGTATAGATGGCGACCGCGGACTATTATAGACAACCCCGTGGAAACACCAGCAGGCTAGTAACCTGTAGGTGATGAATTATGAGTTCAGGTGATGTTGTAACTACGTATTCATGCGATGATAGTCTAACCCTTATTATGAATTACGAGTCCAGGCGATGTTGTGGCTACGTATTCATGTGATGATAGACTAACCCTTATCATGATTTACAAGTCCAGGCGATGTTGTGGCTGCGTAATCATGCGATGATACCCTAACTCTTGCTAGACACATATTGAGGGAGTAATCCTCGGATTAGTATTGTCTATGCAATGTAGGCGATGATCCTTAGGTAAAGTTCGTAGGAACAATCATGTAAGGAAATACGATGTAAGGAGATGAGAAGTAAATATGATATAGGTGATGACCCTTGAGATAATATCTTTAGGGAAGACTAAAAGAAGATAATGGGGATGGGTAATTGGGTTGATTGTTTGATTGTTTAAACATAATAACTATATTATTGTGGGTTGAAAACCCTATGTACTCACCAGGTTTCCCAACCTGACCCACTCAGTTTATTTACATCACAGGTGGCGATATGAAGTGACATTACACTGAGAGATTTAAAGAGATGTAGATCACTAGTGTAAATAATTGTAAGTTCTGTTTATGCTTATGTTTCTGTATTAACGATGACATCCCAAACGTTTTAAGATGAATAAAAATACGTTTCTTCGAAAATGTTTTAATAACGTATTTATCGTGTTTTTCTGGGAACAAATTCCGCAACCTTTTTCTAAAATGAAGTACTCTGATTTTTATAAAGCATAAACAAAATCGGTCTTTTCTGGCCGTGATTTTGGGGATGTCACAGTTGGTATCAGAGCATTAGTTTAAGCGAACTAGGAATATGGATTTATTTCTAGACTTAAACTTAGAATGCTAAGTAATGATTGTGAGGAGTGTGTCAAATAGATTTAGGTAATGCACATGAATAGACACAAGCACTAGCTTATTTTAGGAATGATGCCTAAATTCCTTTTATGTGCTAAATGATGCTATAGTTTGATCGGATCTATGGTCTGTTGCCGACCAGATCTGGAAACCTTATGTGTCTAGGATTCTAAACGTACGAATACGATATTAGAACTAGCATATAAACGTTTCGGAGTGATAAGGATGATTTAAACATCAATCCTAAGTAAAGGTCTAGATTCACCTTATTCGGTGTAGAGATCAAGATGGCAAGAACCCGTAGCGATTGAGCAATTCGGTGTAGAGATCAAGATGGCAAGAACCCGTAAATGCGAATGGGAACCGAAACCAACCCCCAGTGATTGAGCAAATACCGGTGATGGAAGCCGCTGCTGAGCCAGTCTCAATGGCCGGAGTGCAAGCGATGATCCAAGCGATGTTGGATCGTCAAATGGAGGAAACTAGGCGTTTGCTCCAGCAAAATCGAGAGGAAGCGACCGTTCAGATCGAACAGCCCGAGTTGAACGAAGGGCAGACTGAGGAGGGAAACTACAGTGGGACTGTTGGTCAAGCCAACCCACCAATAGTTAGGCAAAACCACCAGGATGGAGGAAATGATGGACGTGGATGCAAATACAAGGATTTCATGGCGTCCAAACCACCGAGTCTATCTGGAAGCCCGACGCCGGTGGAAGTCATAAACTGGATCTCCGAGATGGAGACGATGTTTGAGAGTTGTGAGTGTAGCAACAGGCAAAAGACCGCTCTCGCGGTTCCTCTGTTGAAATCTGGAGTACTAAGCTGGTGGAAGCTACTAGCTGATTCGATGCCCAAAGGAGAAGCGAGCAAAATGTCATGGGAGGATTTTCTGGTGCAGCTAAAAATGCAGTACTGCTCTGAACAGGATCTTCTGGAAATCAACAACGAGTTTCAGAATCTAAAGAAGGGAAATATGAGTGTCATCGAGTATGCTGCAAGTTTTACGGAGAAAATGAAGCTTGTTCCTTATCTAGTTCCAACTGAACTCTCCAAGGTCAATAAGTTTGCCCACGGATTACCAGCAGACTTTGGTCCAATGGTCAAACAAGCAACCACTTTGAAAGCCGCCATTTGGGCAGCCAAGAATGTCGAGACCCAAATAAGAGAAAAGGGTCTGGAGAAAGTTGAAGTTGGTGAGAAGAGGAAGTTGGAAGGATCCTCAAGACCTGATAATAAGGGAAAGTTCTCAAAGTCTAACATGGACGACCAAAGGAATGAAGCCAAGTGGTGTGAGAAGTGCAAGAAGAAGCACTTCGGAAGATGCGATGGAGAAGTGACGTGCTATAAGTGTGGTAGGACTGGTCACTATTCCAGAGATTGTAATTCGACAACAAGAAGTGCTACGAATGTGGAAATAATGGGCATATTTCAAAGAACTGCCCAAAGAAAAATAAAGCAGCAAGACCAGAAACGCCACCAAGGCCAAGGGCATTTCACATGATCCTCGACGAAGAAGAAAACCGTGCGAGGAATCAAGGATGAGGACTTCATATCCGAAGATCAAGTTATGCAGTAGCCATAGTATTGTATGAAGTAGCCTATTAGAGGCATAGCCTAGGGTGAACTTGAACACCTATGTAATCGTTTCAAGAAATAATATGAAACCTTTGTTTTGTTATCTGATGTGTTAAGTTGTTTTTTTTCTTGTATGGTCACTTGGAAAAACTGCGGGACAATACTTGGGACGAGTATGAGTAGGTGTGAATGGTAGTAGAGGCCTATACTACTGGAAGCACAGGACTCACACTTGGATCAGAGAAAGTCACAAGGTTACCAAGAAGCCAGTAATTGATTTTGTTTTATTCAAGTATGTCGTTACCATTGTTTCGGTAATGACTAAGAAGATTGTTGTTATCCCGACCCTAGTGGTCATATCAAATTGAGTCCGACTACGATGAGTAGGTTACGTGGTTCAGAGAACCAAGTTTGATATAGCGTCCGACTTAAACCAAACGATTAAAATCAGAGCAATCAATAGAAGTATCGCGCTCGATGTTGAAGAAGTTGGTGGCTAGAAATGCTACATGTTAAGGTGTGATTATATCACAATAGAACATGAAGGAAGGCCTAGTCTGTTTTAGAATTTAACTCTAAGAGACCTAAGTCTAAAAATGCAACACATGATGATAGATCAAAATTTGGAGTATAATCCGGGGTAGAGAGCAGGTGCACGATTAAGTACTGCTTACAGTCAATAAGTCTAAGAGATAGACTTGAAGGAATAAAGAAGTTATAATTTTTACCTAGGATGAAGAGATGACGTATAGAGTCATTATACGAACCCTGTTTCATTGATGATTCCGGGACGTAATCATCCTAAGGGGGAGATAATTGTAACGCCCGCAGATCCGGGCTAGTCAATTTAGAGGCAATAGGGGTCAAAAATGACTTTTCGACAAAAGATTATTTAGAATAAATAATCTTAACCAATTTGTAGAATATGACACAAGCTTTCCGTACATATAAGGAACGCCGAAATCCGAGTTATAACGAAGAAGTTATGGCCCGTCGAAGTTTCGCGACGGAACCGGCACGACACCGGGAAGCGTAAATAGTGAATTTATGATGGAGGAATTTTTAGCCTTAGTGATCTAAACAAAAGTCGTAGAATATGTTAAACCAAGAAAATCCATAAAAAGAACGCCCAAATCTGACTTCGTATGAAGAAGTTATGATTTTTCTAAGATTCGACTTAACAGTGTACAGCCCGAAACTCGAATTTTAGTTCGAGCGGTTTTTGGCTTACGCGACCTAAATGAGAGTTGAAGGTCTCATTAATAGGAACTCAACGGTAAAAAGACAGACGAAAACGGAGTCCGGATGAAGGAGTTATGAACTCTTCGCGGTTATTTAACAGTCTAAACGCCTCCTACTATTAAATTTGAGATCGGTCGAGAATTAGCTGACGGAGTCTAAACGAAAGTTGTAGATCTTGATTTTACCTACGCGTGGATATAAAGAACGTCGAAAACGGAGCTCGTATACGAAAGTTATGATTTTTCTAAGTTTGAGGGCTGATACGCGATAGGGGGTGACGTGGCACCACCAGAATTGGACACGTGGCACCACCAGAAGGCCACCACATGGACCAACTCGGCAAGTAGGTCCCCCCTACTCGGCGAGTCCATCAGATTCCACCCCTATAAATAAAGATGCCGGGTTCCCTCATTTCCTCACCCCTCACCCCTCTTCTTTCTCTCTCTAAACTCTCTCTCTAAGCTCCCTTAAGCCCCTAAAAGCCTAGGTAAACCCCCTAGCACCCGAAGGAAACCCTGAGGCTCCTGGAGTCCCAAGAAAAAGGGGTCTTTCGGCTTGGGAACACTGCTCCAGCGAAGCCCGACTTTGCGAAAAACCCGCTGTAAGTAAGCTATGCCTACACTATCTTTAGTATAGCTTATATTTTAATATAGTAACATTATTAGGAACTTATAATGAGTACTTGGGCTATTATTATGAGTTATATTGAGTGTTATTTAACGCTTATATAATAATAATAATAGTCAGACTATTAAATAGTCACGGTTATCGTTAGACTAAACCCTAGTGGTACTGGTACTAGGTTTTATCGAAGGAATATCGTTTTGAGAGTATCGAAGCGCTGTCCGAGTGCTGAGTCACCACCTTTCAGGTGAGTGCATGGTCCCTTTCATCTTACACATATATATGAAGTATTTTAATATAAATTACGTGCTATGTGTACATATTGTCAGAATACTTGTTGTCTATGCTGGATGAATGATTTATACATGTTTTAAATGATTTAAACTGTATATTTATTTTATAGCTACAAATATGTTGGGATAAAACATGGGTAGATGAAATAGTTGGTGAGTGATGAAATAAAATAATGAGAGATAGGTGATGATAGGAAGGTGATGATAGATAGGTGATTATGAATCGGTGATGTAGGATACTACAACCTTGTCCGACAATTTGGAGATGTAGTCATCTACCAGAGTATAGATGGCGACCGCGGACTATTATAGACAACCTCGTGGAAACACCAGCAGGCTAGTAACCTGTAGGTGATGAATTACGAGTTCATGCGATATTGTAACTACGTATTCATGTGATGATAGTCTAACCCTTATTATGAATTACGAGTCCAGGCGATGTTGTGGCTACGTATTCATGTGATGATAGACTAACCCTTATCATGATTTACAAGTCCAGGCGATGTTGTGGCTGCGTAATCATGCGATGATACCCTAACTCTTGCTAGACACATATTGAGGGAGTAATCCTCGGATTAGTATTGTCTATGCAATGTAGGCGATGATCCTTAGGTAAAGTTCGTAGGAACAATCATGTAAGGAAATACGATGTAAGGAGATGAGAAGTAAATATGATATAGGAGATGACCCTTGAGATAATATCTTTAGGGAAGACTAAAAGAAGATAATGGGGATGGGTAATTGGGTTGATTGTTTGATTGTTTAAACATAATAACTATATTATTGTGGGTTGAAAACCCTATGTACTCACCAGGTTTCCCAACCTGACCCACTCAGTTTATTTACATCACAGGTGGCGATATGAAGTGACATTACACTGAGAGATTTAAAGAGATGTAGATCACTAGTGTAAATAATTGTAAGTTCTGTTTATGCTTATGTTTCTGTATTAACGATGACATCCCAAACGTTTTAAGATGAATAAAAATACGTTTCTTCGAAAATGTTTTAATAACGTATTTATCGTGTTTTTCTGGGAACAAATTCCGCAACCTTTTTATAAAATGAAGTACTCTGATTTTTATAAAGCATAAACAAAATCGGTCTTTTCTGGCCGTGATTTTGGGGATGTCACATGACACAACTATAAAAGGACCCCATGGGCTACCAAAATTGGGACTATGTGTAGAACAAGAGGGCTAGCCGATTTTGAGTGATAGTGTACTTCTCTCAAAGTTATTCCAATAGTTGTGGTGTTGTGTGAAACATTTGAGACATCAAATTTTAGGTGCTAGGATCACAAGGTTCTCAAGGAATCCAAGCAACAAGAAAGGTATGTTCTCCTACTAGCTTTTATGTTTCAAAGTTCCCCATGCCATGCTAGTTAGGTTAAGAACCTTGGAAAATCAAATTTGCATGTATCTTAGTAAAACATAGATCCAAGGTTTCTACGGTTGCATGTACACCTTAGGAGTGTTAGAATGTTCAAAACCCTTTAGTGGTATCAAAGCCTAGACTTGTTTTCTTGATACTTGATGCAAATTGCTGAAAAAAACTCATTTTTACTGCATTCTTCCGAGTGAACTCGCTGAGTCCATGGGGGGGGGGGACTCGACGAGTCCAAGCACAAATCCATCCTAATCGTCGAGTATGTTCATGCACTCGACGAGTAGGAGGCCCAGAATGCAGTTTTTCGAGTTTTGCTGCTGGAAATGGACTAGAATCATTACCCTTAACTATTTTAAACTTATAAAACCTATTTTTGATGTTGTAATGAGTAGGCTAATCCATTTATAATAGTAGTTATCAAAATTTCAAGTTTTATATGTGGTTTTTTTAAGATTCTTGAAATTGTTGATATGAATGTTCATACACTTATGAGTTTAGTAGATCATAGCAATTATTTGCAAATAGTTTGTTAGTTTAATTCTTGATCTTGATGTGTTTTAATGAAATCTATAATTTGTCCTCAAGTTATGGATTACTAAAAGTCTCCCTTTTACAGTCCATTAATGAACACATAGGTTAAATAAAATGAAAAGTCTTTCATTTTAATAAACCATTAACTCATAAGTTATGAAAGTTGAAAAGTTCTGAATGTTACAAGGCTTTCCCTCAAGTTTTGGAACATGTAAATCACTTTAAAAACTTTAGTTCCAACCCCTAGAATTTTAAAAGTTAAAATTCAACCCTTATACTTTATAATATTATAAGTTAATATATATATATATATATATATATATATATATATATAAGAACAAGTCGTTTTACCATTAGTAGGCCGCATTCACGAAGCCGGTCTATAAGGGGGTATAAGGTTGTTGCTTATAAAATGGCAGCTTAATGGGTGTCCACTCTCACCCACCACTTCCTTGATTGGTGGAGGGTCGTTAGCCGAACAGGTAGGATAATGAATTTAATCCTCATTAAAAGTATGATGGTTATAAAGTAACTAAATGTTTTATAAATTCCCAATCTAAGTTACTTTAGGAAAATGTGAATATGGTGCTAACCCATGAAATTACACTTTGCACTTTTCTTAAGTCGTTAGTGGAGCATGTGTGGTTAACCGACACACTAACCTGGACTTAACAAGGTAGGCAAAGGGTGGCTTAAGGTTTATCATAGATCGGTGGAGCGTGTGTGGTTAACTAGCACATTGGTTAGGTGATAAACATTAAGAGTACCAAGTAATTTGTATGATTAATTTACACATTGTTCTGTGATCCTCAGTATCCCATTCATAAAACTTGAAGGGCACACTCGAGATTGAAACATGCTATTGAAAAGTTCAATGAATCTCAAAAGAATATAGGAGTTTCAAAACCAATTAAAACCTAATAATACATTTCGTTTTTCATGGTGGAAATTGGTTAATCGTCATTCACCTACCTTCAAATATTTTTTTAGCTTGGATTACGGCATCCCTCTTCTGAGTTATAAAAATATTGTATTGAGTCCTAGCCTTAATATTACACTTAGGTGTATTAGTAAGGACTATATTTATATCTAATGTAAATTTGTCCTTCTTTCTTTTCAGATGTCTTCCAGCAATGCTGCTTCTGGTTCAAACCCTACCAACTCCTTCTCTCTCATGAACCTTTGTGGGAGAGTCATCTTCGATGGATCCAACTTCAATGGTTGGATCAAGAACATCAGAATGGTTACTTGGTATGAGGACAAGGAATATGTCCTGGACAAGGAGCTTAAGGATCTTGATGAGTCTACCGCTACTCCCGAGGAGATCGCTGACTTTCGAGCACATAAGAGAGATGCCACTAAAGTGGCATGTATCATGTTGGCCATGATGACAACCGATCTCTAAAAGTCCTATGAGGACTATTACCCTTTTGAGATGCACCAGGACTTGATTGACCGTTACCATCTAAGTGCTCGTCAAGAGAGGTATGAAATCATCTCCTCCATGATAACAACCCGAATGAAGTATGGTGATCCCATCACAGGCCACATGCATAAAATGCAAAGATTCGTGGACCGTTTGCTGAAATTGAATGTGAACTTTCCTGAGGAGTTGGAAATTTACATCATTTTTCACTCCTTACCTTCTTGCTATGATCAATTCCGAATGACATATCACATGAACAAGGAGAAAGTTACACTCATCAAACTTCAAGGACTTTTGAAGACTGCTGAAAGTGGTCTCAAAAGTAAATTGGTTGTTACTACTCCTACTGCTACCGTTGCCCCTGTCTTGGAAACGGGGCAAGGTAAAGGGAAGAAGAGGAAGATCCCTTCAAAGGGTACCAAGGGAAAGTCCCTTGATGGCTCTACTTCAAGTAGAACCAAAAGAGGTTCTGTCACTCCTTGTGCCAAACCTAAAGAGGCTGAATGCTTCTATTGCCATGAAAAGTCGCAGTGGAAGCAAAACTGCCCAAAGTACCTGCAAGATGTTAAGGATGGGAAAGTAAAACCAAACCATGCATGTATTTACACTATATTGTCTAATAACTCAAGCCATTCTAATTCTTGGGTCCTTGATACTGGTTGTGGTATTCACATATGTTTTGATTTACAGGGACTCAAAAGAAGTGAGAATGTGGAGCATGGGAAGATAAACATAATCATGGGGAATAGGAAAGCTTCATATGTCACCAAGATTGGAGTTTATTCTTTATTGCTAAGTAGTGGGTTAACATTAGATTTGAATAAATTTTGTTACTCATTTGAAATGGCAAGAAATATTATTTCCTTTCATGGTTTGTACAAACAAGGGTTTACCTTTTCGTTTGATAATGAATGTGGCGGTATTAATGCTTTCTATAATAATGTTCTTTATTCTAAAGCATTACCTTGTGATGGTGTATATGAAACTGTGTCGGTTGTTGATAACCTAGGAAATAATGTGTTGTGTATTGATTGTTCGACTAGCTTGGATAAAGCATCATTATAGCATTGTCGTCTTGGACATGTGAGCAAGAGACGCATAGGCCAAATCCAAAAGGATGGAGTCTTGGAGTCATTTGACCTAATGTCAGATGATAGTTTTTAATCATGCTTACTTGGAAAAATCACAAAGTCACCCTTCACTGGTTCTTGTGCTAGGGGTGAAGTTTTGTTGGATCTAATGCACACGGATGTGTGTGGACCCTTCAAATCTGCCACAAGGGATGCTAATCATTATTATTTGACTTTCAATGATGATTATAGTATATATGGATATGTCTATTATTTGACTTCACTGGTTCTTGTGCTAGGGTGAAGGTTTGTTGGATCTCATACATATTGATGTGTGTGGACCCTTCAAAACCGCCACAAGGGATGCTAACTGCTTCTATGTGACTTTTACTGATGATTATAGTAGATATGGATATGTCTACTTAATCAAGCGTAAGTCAGAAACCTTTGAAAAGTTCAAGGAGTTTAAACAGGAAGTGGAGAATCAGTTGAGTAGTAACATTAAGATGCTTTGATCCGATCGAGGCGGTGTGTATCTTAGTATAGAGTTCCTAGACTATCTTAAGGAATGTGGGATTGTCTCACAATTGACACCTCCCAGTACACCACAATTGAATGGTGTGGCTGAGAGGCATAATCGAACCTTGTTGGATATGGTTTGTTCCATGATGAGTCGAGCTTCGCTACCAATCTCATTTTGGGGGTATAACTTATAGACTGCCGCCCATATCCTTAATCTAGTCCCTACAAAGAAGGTTGCTAAAACACCTCACGAGATGTGGACTGGAAAAGTTCCAAATCTGGACCACATCAAGATTTGGGGTTGCGAGGCTTTTGTGAGATGCGAGACTCACGATAAGCTCGAACTTCGAAGTGAGAGGTGTATTTTCATTGGCTACCCACAAAAATCCTTTGGTTAGCTCTTCTACAAACCCAATGATAATGTGGTCTTTGTAGCAAGAAGAGGAGTCTTGAGAGAGAGAGAGAGAGAGAGAGAGAGAGAGAGAGAAAGAGAGAGAGAGAGAGAGAGAGAGAGAGTGAGAGAGAGAGAGAGAGTTCATAAGCCAAGGAAACAGAGAGAGAGAGAGAGAGAGAGAGAGAGAGAGTTCATAAGCCAAGGAAACAGTGGGAGGCAAATTGGCCTTGAAGAAATTCAAGAGTCAAGTGGTGAAGGAACCTCAAACCCTAGCAATAAACCTGAGAAGGAAACTCCTGCTAATCCGACTGACGAGTCTGTACCTCTGAGGCGTTCCACGAGAGTTAGGAATGCACCTGAGCATTACTATGGTTTCCACATTACTGTGGAAGGTGATACACTTATCAATGATAACACACTGGTAAGTCTGGATGAACCTAACAGCTACACGGAAGCCATGGAAGGCCCTAGGTTAGCCAAATGGAAAGAGGCTATGGACAGCGAAATACACTCTATGTATGACAATCAAGTTTGGAACATGGTTGACAATGTAACAGGTCATAAGACAGTCGGGTGCAAATGGATCTTCAAGAAGAAGACTGACATGGATGGTAATGTACACACTTATAAGGCGCAACTGGTTGCTAAGGGATTTTCTCAAACTCTGGGAGTTGATTATGATGTGACCATTGTTTCATTTCATGATTATGAAATATGGAAAATGGATGTCAAAACCGCTTTCCTTAATGGAAAGTTGGTTAAGGATGTGTACATGAGTCATACAGAGTCTTTTGTCAGTACAGAGTACCCTAATAGAGTTCGTAAGCTTGAGAAATCCATCTATGGATTAAAGCAAGCACCTTGCAGATGGAATCTTTGTTTCGATGAGAAAGTCAAAGAATTTGGCTTTTCGAGGAGTGAAGATGTAGTGGGAGTATAGTTAGCTTTTTGGTACTATATGTGGATGACATACTGCTTATAGGAAATGACATCCCAACTCTACATGAAGTGAAATCTTGACTTAGGAAGTGTTTCGCTATGAAGGACCTTGGAGAAGCTACCTATACCGTAGGGATAAGGATTTTGAGAGTGTTGGGATTGAAACCCTAATTGTGATTTGATGAACAAGATGCGGAAAATAAGAACAAACACAAATAATGAAAATTATGTCGAATGATCACTCGATTTATTGAATTGAGAGGAACGAATTACACTTAAGAAATAAGAATCTAACTCTACAAGAAACCTCACATGGCGGCTACATTTTGCCTCACTCTTAACCCTAATTATGAATAATACATGACTATTTATAGGGAAAAGACAAGTCTTGGGCTTTTAACCTATAATTCATCAAAGGGGCCCATTTCCATCATCCATGGAGTGCTTTGAAACCCTACAATCTCCCCCTCAAAGTATGGAATGGATGACAATGCTTTAACTTCCAAAACAAGCATCTAGCAAATAAAAAGATCTGCAACGAGGAATATATGAAGCAATCCACGAATCTTGATTCTTCAATAGTCTTCAAACACGGGCTCTAGGATATATAAATCAAGCACTGAAGTAATGTCTTTAAACTTCATTTTCGAATGTAATCCCAAAGAATCTTCATGAAAACCAAACCCGCCATAAAAACCCATTTCAGAACAAAGAAACTGAATCACTTCTTGTCTTTGAAGAGCTCCCCCTCCAAGTCACAACGATCTTCAAATAAGCTAATGATATAAGCCATCAAAAAATATCATGTAACAACCCAAACTTTAAGATTCGTAACGCCACTTGATCGAGAAAATACAAGAAGTCGGAGATATAACAAGTCCTTAGCAGAGCTCGATGAAAAACTTCCGCTGTAAGGATACTTCTCTGTAAAAGCTTTAGTAGAGCTCGATGAAGAACTTCAAATTCTCCCCCGATTTATAATCAAAAACATGATTATAAAGCCTTCAAATGGTCATGAGAATGATCTTGAATGGATAAAAATTTACTAAGCTCCCCTGTGACAAAATGATATTAACGATGAAGTATAAAATCCGAAAAAGTCGTGAAAAATTGACGTTATCACGAAAAACGACTTTCCGAACCGCCAAGACTTGATGGAATCTTTGCTTTTCTGTTCACGAAAAAATATGTGCGTTAAAGAATTCAAAACTATTCACCGGCCCTTAAATTTGTAAAGTTTTCTGAATATAGGGGCAGAAACTGTCACTTGCTGAAATTCAGGGACTTAAATAGTAACTCTGCATCTTTTTCCCTTTGATTTGTAACAAATTCCGGAAATCAAATTAAAATTGCCATGTTGGTGAAGTTACAGGGGCCAAATGTATAAAATCGAAGTCATCTTCCTCATTTATCGTCTGATTGACGAACACAGCCAAACAATTTGTAACTTGAAGACATGAACTCCAATTCCCAAACATCGACTGAAAACGAAATCGGAAAACATCCAAAGTTAGGAATCCAAATAATTTTAAGCAACAGTGAACTCCGAATGCATCGGTTCCCAGCATCCAGTTCCGAATGCCAATCGATTCCAAGATCAAACAAAAGTACGAACTCCGATTTCACTCAACGTTCCGAGCACAGGTTCGTTTCTGATGTAGATGTGAGTTACGAATACAAGCCCAGTCACAATTCCGATTCCGAATCAATCGATCACACTACCGCTTCCGATTTCGAGTGAATTCCAATCGATACGCCAATGACGATTCCGAGACCTGCACTTCAATTCCCAAAATCAACCATCAAATGCGAATAAGGTTTCTGTTCCAAACTTCACAGTCCTTCCCATACAGCCTTCGTATCCGATTGTACTTGCAGGTGAGACCATTTGTTCCAATTTTGACTTTTATCATTGACCACCAAAAACATCTTCTTCCAATCGCTTCTATTCCCGAACACCCTGATTCTTTCATTGAGCAACACGATTTAGATTGATTTTCCAATTTCAGTTTAGATTTAAGTTCCAGTCGAGTGACATCATTATGACTACCAAATTGTTCATTACCCCATTGTTCCAAAACATCCACTTATCGATTTGTCTTCAGCTGTTCATCATCAGGTCTCAAAATAATAATCCCTAATCAACATCGAATGGAAAATCTAGACCCATTATCACACTCGATCATACAGATACCAAGATGTGATTCTCGTTCACTAAAATTATTATCAATCGTTGACAGGGTCAAATTAAAACTAGAGAACAAAGTCGATTAGGTCAAACGAAATCGATTTTAAGACCAAAACTCAACAGCAAGACCAAAGCGATGAGCAAATCAAATAGAAATCGAGAAGATACAGCAGAACAAAAAAGTGTTCAATCACCATGAAGTTAAACTCTTAAATCAAAGAAGAATTTTGACTTGACGTGATTTTGATATGTCAAACGGCAATACAAGAAAAATCAATGAACATTGAACGAAATTAATGGGTTTTTGAGTGAAACGAATGAACAGGAACATGATTCTTTGGGCTAAATCAAAAGAGATATTATTGATCGATTTTGGATCAAACAATCGATCAAATCCAAAAAAAATATGAACAGGATTAATAAAGAATTACCCAGATGAACAGTGGATGAACAATCCCATGAACAGTAACTTGAACAGAATTTTGATTCGATACCGCCAAAACACCAATAATCTTCAATATATGTGCAGAAAATCACCAAACCAAGAACCGATACTTCAAAAATCAATAGATCTTCAAAGACCCGCTCTGATACCACTTGTTGGGATTGAAACCCTAATTGTGATTTGATGAACAAGATGCGGAAAATAAGAACAAACACAAATAATGAAAATTATGTCGAATGATCACTCGATTTATTGAATTGAGAGGAACGAATTACACTTAAGAAATAAGAATCTAACTCTACAAGAAACCTCACGTGGCGGCTACATTTTGCCTCACTCTTAACCCTAATTATGAATAATACATGACTATTTATAGGGAAAAGACAAGTCTTGGGCTTTTAACCTATAATTCATCAAAGGGGCCCATTTCCATCATCCATGGAGTGCTTTGAAACCCTACAGAGAGACAGGAGTAAAAGACTAATTGGACTTAGTCAGAGTACCTACTAAGGTGTTGAATAGGTTCAGCATGCAGAATTCCAAGAAAGGAGAGTTACCGATCCAAAGTAACGCCATATTGAGTAAGACTCAGAGTCCGAGTACAGAGGCTGAGATAGCAGAGATGAGTCGAGTACCAAATGCTTCCGCTATAGGGGAAACCTGTACTCATCCTAATGTGGCCTTTGCGTTGAGCATGGTCAACAAATATCAAGGGAACCCTGGCAAGGCTCACCGGACTGCAGTAAAGAACATTCTCAAGTACCTACAGAGGACTAAGGATTGGGTCCTTACCCTCAGTGGGATTGATGACTTGAGAGTAGTAGGGTATAGTGATGCTAGCTTCTAGACTGATAGGGACAATTTCCGCTCTCAGTCAGGCTGGGTCTTTACGTTAAACGGAGGAGCGATTACTTGGAAAAGTTCCAAGTAGGAGACAGTAGCTGATTCAACTTGCGAATCAGAGTATATAGCCGAAAGCGAGGCAACACAGGAGGCTATATGGCTGAAGAACTTCATGTTGGATTAGTGTCTAAGTCCATAACTATTTTGGTATGTACTTGACCCGATGGTGCATGGTCCTTTTGGGTTGCCTTCACCAAAGCAACTTGATTGGAGAAATGAATAAAGAGAGAGAGGATAATATGATTTATTAATATGTTATAAGAATAATATATTAAAGGAGAAATCATATTTTTTTAATTAATATTGGTTAATAATTAATTAAGAATTAGTTTTGTGATCAAATGTAATTAATTAAACTAGAGGGGCTGATTTGTAATTATGTGATAGTTACAAAATAAGGTAAGGATTATCTTATTTATATGGTGGACGAATTTAAGGTTGGAAAGCCTTAGAATTCGAGTATGATAAGGATTCAAGGATTATCTTATTGGTTGCTTAATGGATAATCAACTAGATAAGGATAATGACTGAAACCCTATCTCTACACCTATATAAACACCCCTAGGGTCATGAATTCGTATATCCCTTCCCAAGAGGTCCTAGATACGAATTCTAACCTCTCACCTCTCTCTTTATACCTTCTCCATTTGCTTATGGTGTTTGTAAGCCATTAGAGGAGTGACACTTGTGACTCTAAGCATTCCAAAGTCAATCCGAGGTGGAGTTGTGATTGTTATTGCTATATAACAATCAAGGTATGTTCTTAAACCTAATTATATGTTCATGTCGATTTCCATATGTTAGAATTAGGGTTTATAGTCTTGGATTCAAAGCATGTACAATAGAGAAACCTAGATCCAAGCATTAGGGTTTGTATGAGCACATAGGATGTCTTATTACCAAAACCCATCAGTGGTATCAGAGACTAGCTTGGTTTCAATAGTATTGATGCCTGTATATCTGAAAAAATTAGATTTTTTGAAGTTTGGGAGGATGGACTCGCCGAGTCCATGGCTGAACTCGCCGAGTCCATGCAGACTCGACGAGTCTAATGCCTAACTTGACGAGTCGAATCGTCAGATGGAGGTTTTCTCGGATTTTCTTGCTGTATTTGCTTATGGATAGTTTCCTTATCATGTTAGATCATTATTAATCCGATTATATGATATATTTGACTATATTTGTGATCTAAATAAAGATAATTATCAATTAACAAGATAATTGTTTCCTTATAAGATAATTGATTAATTATTTTGAGTAAATTGATAAATTGTTTTGCAAGAAATCATTAAATAAATCAAATATGGATAATTATGTGATTAAATGTTAATTTAAAGTTATTTGTTATTTGATCCTTGTTGTTATGAAAAGTTTCATATTTTCCCCTTTAGGTTTTATAGTTTAAATTTGAACCCAAAAGTTTTGGAGTTTTGAAATTTAAATAGTTAAAACCCTAATGTTTTGAAAAAGGTTTCAAAACCTGCCCTCAAGTTTTGGAATTTAAAAGTTGATTAAAAGGTTTAATTAGAAATGTTAAATTCTAAAACTCTAGTAATGTTTTGAAAAGTTCAAATCACACCCTTATGGTTTTATTAATTAATTAAGGAGTATAATTAAAAGAGGTTTAATAAATCCATAAAAGTTTAGGTTAACCTTTTAATTGAATTAAAAGTTTAATTGTTAAAGTTAACCATATAGTATTTTAAAAGTATAAAATACACTCTATACTATATATAACATTAAAAGTCTGACATTATATATATGTATGAGTAAAAGTCAGTCTTACCGTTAGTAGGCCTCGTTCACGAAACTGGTCTATAAGGGGTGTTTAAGGAAATTGCCTATAAAATGGCGATTAAATGGGTATCCACTCTTACCCACCGCACTCTTGACTAGTGGAGGGTCGTTAGCCGAACGGGTAAGATAGGACGAAACCTTCCATTATAAGTATGATGAAATACAAAGTAACTAAATGTCTTTCAAATTCCCAATCTTAGTTACTTAGGCAAAAGTGAATTGATGCAATTCCATGAAATTACACTTTGTGCCCTTGCGAAGACGTTAGTGGAGCGTGTGTGGTTTACCGGCACACTAAATGGTTCTAAGCAAAGGTAGCAAAGGGTGACTCAATGTTTGTCATAGTTCGGTGGAGCGTGTGTGGTTTACCGGCACATCGAATAGGTGATTGTAACATGTGAGGGCACCATGTAGTTTGCATGGTTATTCACACCCGCTTTGTGATCCTCGGTATCCCAGTCACAAACAAGAGACGCATATCGAGATTTAAACTTGCCATTGAAATGTTCAATGAATCTCAAAGGATCTAGGAGTTTTCATAGATTTAAAACTTCAAATTATTTTTCGTTTTTCATGGTGGAAATTAGTGAATCATCATTCACTTACCTTCAAATGTTCTGCAATTTGGGTTACGGCATCCCTCTCCCGAGTTGTAGGATATTGTGTTGGGTCCTAGCCTTGGAATTTCATTTGGGTGATTTACCAAGGACTCAATCAATCAACTAACTTGAATTCGTTTTTCTCCCGATGTCAAAGTTCGACAACTATGGTCTTCTCAAATCCCGTGGAACAAGCATTGCACATGAAGATGATATTCCACGATTCGATCGAGGAACAAGAAATCATGCTTCACTTCCTCATCCTCCTCCAATTATTCTCCCTAACCCACAAGATTGTAAAATTGAAAGGTTCAATATCACTCAAGCCCTTTTGGCAAGTAAACATGAAGAGGGCAAGTCGGTGTGTGCACACGTCTTAGGGATGAAGTCACACATTGATAGATTAAGAATGATGGGATCCGTTGTCGGTGAAGCAATGGCTGTTGATTGGGTTCTTCAGTCACTTCCTAATTCGTATAGTGAGTTCGTAAGAGAGTACTATATGATGAACCACGACGTGACACTTATAGATCTCACCTACATGCTTATTGCTGCTGAATCAACAATGGTTTGGCGCAATAGAAAAGCAAAGTTGATTGGTGAATCTACCTTCAAGACCTCTATGGATATAGACAATGGCAATGAAAGACATGCAATGATCGAAAAGATTGATCATAAGAGAAAGGCGATGTCTGAAGTAGTTCCATGTGTTGTTCCAAAGGAGTCAATTTGCTTTTATTGCCAAGAGAAGGGGCATTGGAGACGAAGTTGCCCTATCTACCTAAGAGATCTAAGAGATGGGAGAGTCAAAAGTATGACTACACTTTAGGTAAGAATCCACTATCTAACTCCATTAAGTTCCTATTCATTGATTCTTAATACATGATGTGATAAGATTGCATTTGAATGTTTTGAAGGATCGGTGAAAAGAAAGGAAGCTTGATAAGAGAGCAAGATGAATCTAATCACAAGAGATGGATCTCGATCTCATGGACTTGAAGATTGGATTTTGAGCTTAGATAGTTATGATAGAATTGTTAGAAATTTTCTTTTTACATAGTTTTCAATAGATTTTGCATTGTAAGGACAAATGTTTTTCCGCTGCTTTTATAAATAAAATAAATTTTGACTTATTTATTTATTTGTTTACTTCCTTGCAATGAAATCGTTATGTGAAAATTGATGTTTGAATATTTCTACAACGAATGGATATGATTCTTAGTTATGTTATTTATGGAAATGTTGAGAATTTACCAAATAGGGAGAGTTTCTCATCGCCCAAGTTTCAATTGGACAGAAACTTGGAATCATGCAACTTGGTTGCATGATGAATGAGAAATTTCGTATTTGGAAATTGGACTAATTCATTGACAAAGTGTCAAGTGAAGGACTAGGAGATCGAGTACACAAAGTTGTGTGTTGATCAAGTTCACCATAAGAGTAACAAAGATATTCGTCATGATTTACTAAAGGCTTAGTAAATATGATTACACTTACAAGATTAAGTGTAATTTTGAATTGATTAAAGGGTTTAGATCAATAGCAAAATGAATAAGAAGAATCAAGTAGGCAGAAAGATAAGAGTTTCTCCATTCTAAGAAGAAGGGAGAGTAGCTTTTATGCTTTATGATAGGTCTTAATGATTAAGAACCATATCTCAATTGATCCCTAATGAGTCTTGGTACAATTTTATGTCCAAGAAGAGGAATCAAAGATTGAAGAAATGGTCAAATCAAGAAGTCAATCATACTTCGTTCCAAAACAAGTCTTAAAGTCAAGATTGTAACATTGAGTGAATAGTATTAAGAAGGTTTATAACATTCATCAATTGTGGAAAGTTGTGATGTCTTGGATAAGACAAAGACCAACTAAGACCAAAATTATGAAGTGTTTTGTTTTGATATAAGCTACACTAACTCTTGAATATTTGTTTGTCAAGAAATGTTTTGATAAGAGAATCGTATATGTCAAGGAGTCAGTGGGAGTCTTAATAGTCTTGAAAAGTTTCAAGAACAAATCAAATAAGCCTTATCGATCATCACTAGCACATGAGTTGAGGTTTACAACCTATCGTGAAGACATTATTTTGTTTCTGTGCCAATCCAATCGAGTTAATTATGCATGTGAGTCCTATGAGTTCTCATTTGAATGCATAAAAGGCAAGGACCTTGATCAATGGAAAGTACATTGATAGGAAAAGGTGAGCTACTTAACTACTTGGAAGACGTGGTGGGCAGCTATGCTACCATAAGGCAAGAAATCAAGATTAAGAAAGTCCGATCCATATGAGTTTGAATTTGTCGTAAACCTTGGTTTTAACAAATTCACATGGATAGGAACAAATACACCATTTAAATCTAAGTGTCATAAGATTTCCTCCTTCATGAAAATGATTGTGAGGAAATGCTTTCACTAAGAAAGATTTTTAAAAGATAGTGATTATAAAATTGCATTCTCGAATTCGATCATGGTTACGACATCCCTTTCCATAATTTGAATTGTGAGGTTTGGAAATTAGTCTTAATTGTTGAGACACACATATGAACTATCTAAGGCAAAAGTGTATAAGTTCAAGAAGCCTTGATAAAATATTATCAAAGCACTAAGTATTAGAAACATGAACTTAAGAAATTCAATAAGTATTGTTTTTCTGAAAGTTAAGATGTTTATGAATACATGTCGAAGCTAGTGGGAGCATAAGTGTTATGTTTTATAATAATCATCATGATAGTGGGAGCATAAATGTTATGATTGTATGATTATTAAGGCACGTATTGCATAGTTGGCAATATTAATTATAGAAAACAAGAGTCATACTTTGCAAAGTTGTAAGAGTTGAAAGGTTGTTTTGCTATAATTAAGGGAGAGAATATTATGCTTCATTTCAAATCTAAAGGATTAGGTTGTGAAATGTTGATAAATTTAGTCAAAGGTACATAGTGTGTTCTTAAAGTTTTGATTATGATTACGGCATTCCTCTTCACAATTCGAATTTTGAGAACATAGAAAATAAAACATTGTGCGTCTTGTCCCATACGCTTCGGGTATAGGATCGATTGCAAATGCTTTAATGTTTGACCATTCCAAAATTTTCCAAATGTCCAGCGCATTTAGAGGGAAAAGGGACTAGAATTGGTTCTGACTAAAATAATTAAACAACTATCAAAGGACGATTCGAAGTTCGACGAGAATTGGTCGCTTGTGAGTAGTTGGAAGTATAGTATTGGAAATTATGGAAATGTTTCCATATTGGATGGACAATATCGACATCATTACGAATAGATAAGATTCTATTAAGAAATTAGTTGTCATATGGAAAACATGGAAACGTGTCCATATTGGGAAGTAAATATTGAAAATCTATGACTAGATTAGAAACTTTTATGCAAAAGGATGTTCAAAGGAATGTACTTTGAGAGAGAGACATCATATCTAAGGAATTGTCTTGTAACAATCTCCGATAGAGGACTTTGTAATATCATTGGCAATAGTCTTTGAGACTTTGGTGTAGTGACATTACAAAAGGATCGTTGCATAAAGTGTTAGAATCTAGTATATTCTATAAGTAACAAGAATTTGATATTCTTACACTTAAGAAAATGGATTTGGAGTTGTGAAATGAGAATGATTGGAAATGTGTTCAATTTGTCTATTTCACAAAAGTAAGAACCATAGGTAAACATTGTGTGCATGCTAGGAGCATGGGACAAGTGTAATGATTCAAGTAAAAAGTTGATTACCCGAAACGACAAATAATGAGTAATCGATATGGTGATAAATAAAACGTGTTTTGTTTATACTCAAAGGTTTGAGGCCATATGGGATTAGTATTATTCTTGTGTTTCACTTTGCATGTTTTGACTTCCAGAATAATTGAGTTTATTAAGAATAATCGAATTATTCAAACGGGCCACAGTCGTTCATATGTTGGAAGTAGATATGAATGAAGACTGTCGTGAATTGGTGTGTGGATTGTCTAAAAGAGTATTAGACATAAGCAAATGTTTGCTGCAACGTTCATGAGTGCTTACGAATATGATTTGAGCATTGGATTAAACCCACGCTCACTTGGATCACTATCTCGAGTGATTAGTGAGACGATAACATCTTATATTCTTGAAACCGAGATGTGTGAGTGGTATCTTGCTAATCGGTTGCACATTGATAATATGTAAACGCACCAGTAACTTGGTGTTATAAAACATATTGTTGTGTGTAATTCGGTGAGTGAGTGCAAGCGAGCATTGTATCAAAGTTTATCCGTTCCTTTTATCCAAAGTAGGATAAAAGCGATATCTTTGGGCCCCTCGATGGTTTAGTGATGACATACGTAAATGATCGGCCGGGCTAGGGCTAATTTGATTTGTTCAATTAGTCTGTCGTCATAAATCGGAAATCGAGATATAGTACAAAGAGAATGATTAAAAAATCATATCTCATACGATATCTAGAATGGAGGAATATATGATCCCTTATCTAAGGGCACGCGTATCTGATATGATCAGAGTTGACAGCGGCTTTGGAAAGCTACGATTGCAGATCAGGATCTGAAGTCATACGCAGAATAGTTGTTAGACTTATCCAAGTGGGAGACTGTTGGATTAGTATCTAAGTCCATAACTATTTTGGTATGTACTTGACCCGATGGTGCATGGTCCTTTTGGGTTGCCTTCACCAAAGCAACTTAATTGGAGAAATGAATAAAGAGAGAGAGGATAATATGATTTATTAATATGTTATAAGAATAATATATTAAAGGAGAAATCATATTTGTTTAATTAATATTGGTCAATAATTAATTAAGAATTAGTTTTGTGATCAAATGTAATTAATTAAACTAGAGGGGCTGATTTGTAATTATGTGATAGTTACAAAATAAGGTAAGGATTATCTTATTTATATGGTGGACGAATTTAAGGTTGGAAAGCCTTAGAATTCGAGTATGATAAGGATTCAAGGATTATCTTATTGGTTGCTTAATGGATAATCAACTAGATAAGGATAATGACTGAAACCCTATCTCTACACCTATATAAACACCCCTAGGGTCATGAATTCGTATATCCCTTCCCAAGAGGTCCTAGATACGAATTCTAACCTCTCACATCTCTCTTTATACCTTCTCCATTTGCTTATGGTGTTTGTAAGCCATTAGAGGAGTGACACTTGTGACTCTAAGCATTCCAAAGTCAATCCAAGGTGGAGTTGTGATTGTTATTGCTATATAACAATCAAGGTATGTTCTTAAACCTAATTATATGTTAATGTCGATTTCCATATGTTAGAATTAGGGTTTATAGTCTTGGATTCAAAACATGTACAATAGAGAAACCTAGATCCAAGCATTAGGGTTTGTATGAGCACATAGGATGTCTTATGACCAAAACCCACCACTTCATTGGAGACCTTGGAGTAGTACAAGCTATATAGGATCCTATGGAGATTTTCTGTGATAATGAAAGTGTAGTTGCCTTAGCCAAGGAACCAAGTGATCACGGGAGATCCAAACACATCGACAGAAAATAACATTTCATAAGACATCGAATAGAAGGACTCCTCGTGGAAAAGAGGGTATCATCGGATGAGAACTCAACAGATCCCCTCATAAAGGGACTCGGTAGGGTTAAGCATCTTTAGCATGCGGGGCGCATAGGGCTAAAGGATGATGTTAGTTTTAGAAATTAGATAGACTTTGAAATTTGTAAAGTGTAATTTACATTTGATGATAAATAGTACTTGTTGTTTATTTATAAGTAAAGTGTTTCTATCTTTTGTCAATCGTTTACTATCATTTCATTTTGCATCTTTTGACTTCCAGAGTAATTATTTTATTGTATATCATATTATTCAAATTCTCCACATTCGGTCATATGTTGGAACTAGATATGAATCAAGAGTATCATGATGTTGGCTTGTAGATGTCTAAGGTGTTGGACATAGCAAGAGTTGCTACAACACTTATGAGTGCTCATAAGTTCTGAGTATTGGATTCAATCCACGCTCACTTGTATCACTTCATGGAATTTATTTCGAGTGATTGTGAGATGGTAATATCATATAAGTCTTCAAACCTAGATATATGAGTTGTTGACTGGTAGTTGGTTATATATTGATTATACGAAAACACATTGGTAACTCGATGTTATAAAATATGCCTTTGTGTATGATTCAACAAGTAGTAGAACAAGCATATGAGTCGAAGTTTATTTGTTCCTTCTAGGATTAGGAGCGACATCTGGCCCCCTCGATGAGTTTGTTTTTGACATATGTACCTGGCTCGGTCAGAACTAAATTGATGTGTTCAATTAAGGTCTATGTCAAACAAATCGAAAATCGGGAAACAAACTGTTGGGCAATAAGTAAGACATTGTTCCATGTATTTGTCCGACTGATATCTAGAATAGAGGATTATATGATCACTTATCTTAAATGGCGTATCATCATCATCTTAGTTCCACAAGACTTTGAAAGAGCTACGATTGCTGATCGGTTCCTGAAGTCATTCTTGCAGTTATAGTTATTAGACTTATCCAAGTGGGAGACTGTTTGATTAGGTGTTTAAGTTCATAACTATTTCTGGAATGTACTTAACCCGGTTAGCATGGTCCATTTGGGTTGCATGGCATTGAAATACTTGGATAGACTAAATGAGAGAAAGGACACTTATGGTTTATTAATATGTCAAACCCCCAAACTGAAACGGCAGAAACGTTCAGGGGCAGAGGACATCATGTATAGTATCACAACAACTGAATAATAGTAATAAAAGCAACAACATCCATAGTATAATGTTTACATTTGAATTATACATGTTTGACATCAAAAGTAAGTAACACGTAAAGACTCGAAGCTGCTATGCTCCATCTTCTTGAACCCGTTGTGTATACCTGTCTACCAGTGTCCTGAGAATACAAGTAAGTTTCGAAAGAGTATCAGCATAAAGCTGGTGAGTTCATAAGCATTTTGTTTTGGAAAAATAGTTTTTTGTTCTTTCGAAAAGTACATTATTTTTCTCCAGAAAACCTTACATTTTCTGATATATAAAAGTTAGGTAAAAATTATTTCTGTTAGTTCTTCCTGTGAGTACTTAGTGTATACAAATCATATACAATCCAAATCAAACAAACAGTCGATTGTGTGGTTTTTCCCTAAGCGCACAACCAAAAAAGGGACAGGAAAAGAGGTGGAGACCACATATTCCACTGGTTGTCAGATTATCATGTACATAATCCTGAACAATTCACTAGGTACCTACAACATTAACCAGTGTTGATCTGTTGCTATTGATTCTAAAGAAAATCCCTTATTTTCGTATGAAAAGTATGATTAACCAATTCCTTCTATGACTTCTTAGTTCATACTAGTTATGTAAAAACTAACATCGGACAGACAGTTAATTGTGTGGATCTGCCCTAAACCCACAACTAAACAAGGAACAGGAGATGAGGTGGAAACCACACATTCCACAGTTTATCAGGTATTCTTCGTACATAACCCGGATGTATAAAATAAGAAATCATGGAATTAATAATGAAAGTTCGTTAGTTGAATGATAGACCATCTGTTTATAAAATACTGACGATTACCCTGGAAATCCTACATTTCCCTTAAGTGAAAACTTTTGAATTACTCATTTAAATCGGAAGGTATAAGTATATACCATACTTATATAGGTTAAGATTAGTTCCTTTTTGAAAACCCTGGCTACAACCAGTAAGAGGTTGAGCTTGCGAAAATCCCTTATTTTCCGTGGAATACGTGAGGTTTTAGCTTTAATAGTTCCAAAATCGTAAGATATAAGTACAACACTTATATTACTAAGAGAGGTATATGTGACAACCTGTAATTTATTCCGTCACTATAAACCGTTCCCGGTAAATAAAACCGTTCGTATTCAAATTTTCCCGTTAACCTTAGAGTTAAATTAATTTAATCGCAACTTTTAATTCGGCTTCATAAGTGTCGGGATGCGTTATAAACATAAAAATATTTTCCATATTTATTTGGAAAATTATTACTTTCATCCAAGTCGTGATTACGACAATTTATCAGGTACAACCAAAAGCACCGTCTAACGGCAATATCGGGTAGAATTCCAGAGGGCCATCAACTCAACCCCTATATAAGGGATTAAGTGACATCATTTTGAAGCTTTTTTTCTCTCTCTAAACACTTTCTCTCATTACTCTCTCTCTAGAATTCGAAATTGATCCAAAAACTCCATTTCAAGCCTCAATTTGGTAAGTACTCCATCCTAGCTTGTTGTTTAAGTTGATTGGCATGCAAATTCATGTTTGAAACTCCCAAAAACACCGAAGAATACATGTTTATGGTCTAGGGACCCCCCCAAAACCGTCAACACCCCTTGAGAGGGTTTTGAAGCCCCAACACCGCTCCAAACCCATTCCAGTGCTTAGAAATGGCTTAGAAACTTGCATGCATGAGCTTAGGACCCCAAATTCGTGCCATTTGAGTATTGGACATGAGTTTACGGTCCAAGAACATGCTTGGACCGTAAAACCACATTCATGGACCATAAACTCCTTTTAAAGTGTCAAAATTCCTTTAAACACCTCCAAATGCTTCCATGAGAGTGTAGAACCTTATAATCCTTCATGTGATGCACCAAAACATATGTAAATGGATCAAACTTGAGTTTATGGTCCAATAACATTCTTAGACCGTAAAATCATCTTCTTAGACCATAGACTCTTCAAAAGGGTGTTAAAGTGCCTTTAACACCTTGTATGGCTTGGAATTGAACCTAGAACCTTGTATGCTTAGCCTTCAACCACTAAAAAGCATGATTCATGGACAAACATGAGTTTAAGGTAGTAAACCCATGTGTTTAAGGTAGTAAACTCCCCAAGATCATCTTCATAAATCGTAAACTCCTTTTCCAAGGCCCTTTCAAGTCCCGATCACTTCCTAAGCCATAGAATCAACCCTATAACCTTCCTTTGTGCATTGTAAGACCATTTAGCATCCAAGAACACACCACCCATGACTTTACGGCCGTAAACTCATGGGAATATGGTCATAGAACTGTTAACTCCCCTAAGGACTTACTTTTGAAGAATAAACTCTTTATCTAGGCCCTACACACCCTTAGATGCTACCCGGACCACTCCTAACACTTAATTAAAGTGTTTTCGTGTCTTGGAGTGTATAAACTTATCTAATTAGTGATTTAAAGTCTAATTAGAAACATTTGTGTATCATTTAATATTACATAGGAACCTCACATGTTTTCAAGCCTCGATCCGATGTTTAGCATCCTAGTCGACACATTCCTCGTCCGGTGAGTTCATACCCCTACCCTTTTTCAATGTTTTTCAATGTTTTCAGGGGGGTGGGGAATACAAGAAAAAGTACAAGAATATCTTGTGCTTAAACTTTTTATTTCAATTGAATTGTTTAATATTCCACTTGCTTTTAACAATTGAAACCGTATTAACCAACTGTTTGACTTGCAGAATCAGTTTACAAACCGATTTCATATATTAGTATATAATGTCATATTATATATATTTCACAAATGAATTGTTCCATAACATTATTGTTAAAAGCATTATATTAGTACAATTGTTTTGTCCTCGGTAACACTCCACGGAGATACGCGAGTGAAGGATCGTCTTTGTGAATAGAATATAAACAGGATTTTCCGCATCATTACTTGTAGATTTGTTATTCCTATAAATTGGAGACACGTCCTCGGAGAACACTCCGCAGAGATACGCGAGTGGAGGACCGCTTTTGTAACTAGAATCTCTTTGTGAGGGAGCGTGACTTGAGTGTATAGATCTATACGGGGCTGACTACCTCGCACCTGGCTGCTAGTTACAGCCAAACCAAAAGGTTCAAGGGTGACAAAAGTCATAAATCATACCGGCCTTCCTTTGCCATATCTAGTCTATAGTATGGTTATAGAACTCGCAATTTGGATAACAAAGATTTACTTGTTAGTAATAATGAATATAGTAAATTAATAACCTTTGAAATTAGTTTACTATGTTGATAGTTTTATATACGTGTTAAAACTAACATACACTTCACAAGGATAATCAGGTTTTCAGTATACATCTTTTACATTACATTTCGGATTGGTAAACTAGCATACACTTCATAAGGATAATTAGGTTTTTAGTATACATCTTTTACATTACATTTTGGATTGGTAAATTAACATACACTTCACAACGATAATCAGGTTTTCAGTATACATCTTTAACATTACATTTCGGATTGGTAACCAACATTTAGGAAAATATAGGATTTTCCTAGGGTAATAACTATTCATAACCAGAATTGTGTAACATAGCGGAAAACTAAACATTACTTTTAAGAAAATATGGGATTTTCTTGGATAACCACCTTTTCAGAAAACAAAAGGAATCTTGTTCATTTTCATAAAACAAACCGCTTATGAACTCACCAGCTTTATGTTGATTTTTAAACTGCTTGTATTCTCAGGTTCTCCTTAGACAGGTATTCCCGCGTTCTTTTGCAGAAGACGAAGCGTCTGGAGTCACGTCTTTCTTTTGTGTAAACTTATGTATCTAGGAAACTTGTATTACTTTACTTTCAAACTGACGTAATGAATTTATGTAATGTAATGTTTTGTGTTTACTTCTCTTACTATGTACATTGGTTATGATACTTAACATGAAGTCACCTCCGCCCCGGAACGTTTCCGCCCTGGGTTTCGGGGTGTGACAGATTGGTATCAGAGCCCTTGTTTATAGTGAACTGAGTATACCAAACCTTACATGGTATAAGACTATAAACATTAACGGTC
The DNA here is from genome assembly GCF_052625555.1 of Lactuca saligna. NCBI lineage: Eukaryota > Viridiplantae > Streptophyta > Magnoliopsida > Asterales > Asteraceae > Lactuca > Lactuca saligna. Next base: position 96,393,426 of record NC_136419.1, on the reverse strand, counting down.
CTAAGTGCTCTGAACTAAAAGTAAACTTTAAAATACAAGTATTTTCAAAAGTATACAAGTATATCTAACCATCGAGATCCGAAATTATAAGTAGAAAAAAACATAAGTAAATGGATGTTGTATGCTGCGGTTACACCTGGGCAGTTATGTAGTCGTGTCTAGGGTCAATATAGCCTGATCAACTATATTCATTCGAGACACAACCAACATGTGCCTGGGAGTCACTGCGGTGTTCAGCATGCCTAAAACATAACCAAATAGCCCAAACAACGAGCTGTCGTCGCAGCGAATCATGACATACTATGGGAGTATTTCTAGTGATGGGTTTTGAGCATTCTAACACTTCCTAAGTGTACATGCAACCCTAATAACCTTGGATCTATGTTTGTCTAATTATCATGAAAAGTTGAATTCCAAGGCTATATTCCTAACTAACATACATGGGGAACAATTTTAACTTGAATGATAGATAGAATAACTTACCTTGTTGTTGCTTATGTTCCTTTAAACCTTATGAGCCTAGCACCCCAAGTGTGATGCCTCAAATGCTTCACACAACACCAAATGCTCTTGGAAAGACTTATGAGAGAATGCACACTTCTTGAAATCAGCCAAGCCCTCTTGTTTCCTTAGTGTAGCCGATTTTGGTGGAGAATGAGATCTTTATATAGTGTTGACACATCTAGGGTTACACCATGTAAACCCTATTGTGTCATGACTCTTCATTTCCATGACCCATGGGTTTGTAACTCCCATGGAGCATCAATGGAGCATCCTATGGGTAGAACCCAACTTGATAATCCATGGACCCTCTTAGCCCACTATACAAGATATGGATGATTTACATAATCAACCCATATATTTAATTAGTTCTCTTTTGATCACTTCATTAATTATTGATCAAACTAATCAAATAATATTATTAATATATTAGAACTTATAATATATTAATAATCTCCAAGTGTTATTTCTCTCATTTAGTCTATCCAATTGCATGGTGCCATGCAACCCAAATGGACCATGCTGGGTCGGGTCAAGTACATACCAGAAATAGTTATGGACTTAGACACCTTATCCAACAGTCTCCCACTTGGATAAGTCTAATAACTATTACTGCAAGTATGACTTCAGGAACTGATCAGAAATCGTAGCTCTTTTCAAGGTTTCTCGGAACTGAGAAGATGATGGTACGCCATTTAAGATAAGTGATCATATAATCCTCTGTTCTAGATATCAGTTGGACAAATACATGGAACAATGTCTTACTTATTGTCCAACAGTTTGTTTCCCGATTTCCGATTTGTTTGACAAAGTACTTAATTGAACACATCAACTTAGTTCTGACCAGGCCCGGTACATGGGTCAAAACAAAATCATCGAGGGGCCCAGATATCAGCTTCTAATCCAAGAAGGAACAGATAAACTTCGACTCATATGTTTGTTCTACCACTCATTGAATTACACACAAGAGTACGATTTATAACATCGAGTTACCAATGCGTTTTCGTACAATCAATGCATAAACCAACTTGTAAGTAACAAATCATATCTCTAGGTTTGAAGACTTATATGATATTACCGTCTCATGATCACTCGAGATAGAATTCCATGAAGTGATTCCAGTGAGCGTGGGTTGAGTCCAATGCTCAGAACTTATGAACACTCATGATTGTTGTAGCCTTGTCTAACACCTTAGACCTCTGCAACCAATCATGACAGTCTTGATTCATACCTACTTCCGACATATGACCGATTGTGGAGGTTTGAATAATATGTTATACCAAACAAAATTATTCTGGAAGTCAAAACATGCAAAATAAATATAGTAAACGATTGACAAGAGATAGCAACACTTTACTCATAAATAAAACACCTTTTATTCATCATCTAATGTCAATTACACTTTACAAATTTCGAGGCTATCTAACTACTAAATCTAATATCATCCTTCAGCCCTATGCTCCGAGCATGCTGGAGATGCTTAACCTGAGTCAGTCCCTTCGTGAGGGGATCTGCTGGGTTCTCATCCGGTGATACCCTCTTTGCCACGAGGAGTCCTTCTTCTATTCGATGTCTAATAAAATGGTATTTTCTGTCGATGTGTCTGGATCTCCCGTGATCCCTTGGTTCCTTGGCTAAGGCAATAACGCTTTCACTATCACAGAAAATTTCCATTGGCTCTTTAATAGCTGGTACAACTCCAAGGTCTCCGATGAAGTTCTTTAGCCATATAGCCTCCTTTGCCGCCTCGCTCGCTGCAATATACTCTGATTCGCAAGTTGAATCAGCCACTATCTCTTGCTTGGAGCTCTTCCAAGAAATTGCTCCTCCGTTTAGGGTAAAGACCCAGCCTGACTGAGAGCGGAAATTATCCCTATCAGTCTGGAAGCTAGCATCACTATACCCTACAACTCTCAAGTCATCACTCCCACCGAGGGTAAGGAACCAGTCCTTAGTCCTTTGGAGGTACTTGAGAATATTCTTTACCGCAGTCCAGTGTGCCTTGCCAGGGTTCCCCTGAAACCTGCTAACCATGCTCAGGGCAAAGGCTACATCAAGTCGAGTACACGTCATAGCATAAATGATCGATCCTACAGCCGAAGCATAAGGTATTCGACTCATTTATGCTATCTCAGCCTCAGTGCTAGGGCTTTGTGTCTTACTCAATTTGGCCAAATTCCTTGACCTTTTCATCAAAGCAAAGATTCCATCTGCGAGGTGCTTTCTTTAATCCATAGATGGATTTCTCAAGCTTACACACTCTATTAGGGTACTTGCTGCTGACAAAACCTTCCGGCTGACTCATGTAAACATCTTCAGCCAATTTTCCATTAAGGAAAGCGGTTTTGACATCCATTTGCCAAATTTCATAGTCATGAAATGCGGCTATGGCTAACATAACCCTAATAGACTTAATCTTGGCTACCGGAGCAAAGGTCTCATCATAATCCACTCCAGGAATTTGTGAGTACCCCTTTGCAACCAGTCTAGCCTTATAAGTGTGTACATTACCATCCATGTCGGTCTTCTTCTTGAAGATCCATTTGCACCCCACCGTCTTACGACCTGGTACATTTTCAACCAAGTTCCAAACTTGATTGTCATACATGGATTGTGTCTCGCTATCCATAGCCTCTTTCCATTTAGCAGACTCGGGGCCTGCCATGGCTTCCTCGTAGCTGTTAGGGTCATCTTGACTTACTAGTGTCCCATCACTAATAAGTGTCTCACCTTCTGCAGTAATATGGAATCCATAGTAATGCTTAGGTGCACTCCTAACTCTCGTGGAACGCCTCAGAGGTACAGATTCGTCAATTGGCTCAACAGGAGTTTCCTCCTCAAGTTGAGGGCTAGAGTTTGAAGTTCCTTCACCACTTGACTCTTGAATTTCTTCAAGATCAATTTGCCTCCCACTGTCTCCTTGGCTTATAAACTCTCTTTCTCGAAAGACACCTCTTCTTGCTACAAAGACCACATTGTCACTAGGTCTGTAGAAGAGGTAACCAAAGGATTGCTGTGGGTAGCCGATGAAAATACACCTCTCACTTCGAGGTTCGAGCTTATCATGAGTCTCGCGTCTCACGAAAGCCTCGCAACCCCAAATCTTGATGTGGTCTAGTTTAGGTACTTTACCAGTCCACATCTCGTGAGGAGTTTTGGCAACTTTCTTTGTAGGGACTAGATTAAGAATATGGGCGACAGTCTCTAAGGCATACCCCCAGAATGAGATTGGTAGCGAAGCTCGAATCATCATGGAGCGTACCATGTCTAACAAGGTTCAATTACGCCTCTCAGCCACACCATTCAACTGCGGTGTCCTGGGAGGTGTGAATTGTGAGACAATCCCACATTCCCTTAGATAGTCGAGGAACTCTGAACTAAGATACTCACCACCTTGATTGGATCGAAGCATCTTAATGTTCCTACCCAATTGATTCTCGACTTCCTGTTTAAATTCCTTAAACCTCTCGAAAGTCTCTGACTTATGTTTGATTAAGTAGACATATCCATATCTACTGTAATCATCAGTAAAAGTCAAATAATAATGATTAGCATCCCTTGTGGCATGTTTGAATGGTCCACACACATCTGTGTGTATAAGGTCCAACAAACCTTCACCCCTTTCACACGAGCCTGTGAAGGGTGACTTTGTCATTTTTCCAAGTAAGCATGATTCGCAACTATCATCTGACTTTAGGTCAAACGACTCCAAGACTCCATCCTTTTGGAGTTGGCCTATGCGTTTCTTGCTTATATGTCCAAGACGACAATGCCATAATGATGCTTTATCCAAGTTATTATTATTAGGAGAATCAATACACAAAACATTATTTCCTGAGTTATCTACAACAGATACAGCTTCATACACACCATCACAAGGTAATGCTTTAAAATAAAGAACATTATTAAAGAAAGCATTAATCGAACCAACTTCATTATCAAATGAAAAGGTGAAACCTTGTTTATACAATGCATGAAAGGAAATAATATTTCTTGCCATTTCTGGCGAATAACAACATTTATTCAAATCTAAATTTAACCCACTACTTAGCGATAAAGTGTAAACTCTAATCTTGGTGACAGGTGTAACTTTCCTATTCCCCATGATTAAGTTTATTCTTCCTTGCTCCACATTCTCACTTCTTCTTAGTCCCTGTAAGTCACAACAAATGTGAATACCAAAATCGGTATCAAGGACCCAAGATTTCGAATGGGGTGAGTTATTAGAAATGATAGTGTAAATACCTGCATGGTTGTGTTTAACTTTACCATCCTTCACATCTTGCTGGTATTTTGGGCAGTTCCGCTTCCAATGTGATTTTTCATGGCAATAGAAGCATTCAGCCTCTTTTGGGTCAGAAGAAGGAGTGACGAAACTTTTCTTGGTTCCACTTGAAGAAGAGCCATCAAGGGTTCTAACCTTGGTACCCTTCGAAGAACTCTTTCTCTTCTTCCCTCGACTTTTCCTGATTGCCAAAACGGGAGTGGAGTTTGGAGTAGGAGTGTTAACAACTGGCTTCCCAAAAAAACCTGTTTCAGCGGTCTTGAGAAGTCCCTGAAGTTTGCTGAGTGTGACCTCTTCCTTATTCATGTGATATGTCATGCGGAATTGATCATAGCACGATGGTAAGGAGCGCAAAATTATATCTATTGCAAGCTCCTCAGGGAAGTTCACATTAAGCTTCAGCAATTGATCCACATACCTTTGCATTTTCTGCATGTGGCTCGTGACGGAATCCCCGTCCTTCATCATGGTTGTTATCATGGAGCAGATGATTTCGTACCTCTCTTGTCGTGCACTTTGATGGTATCTTTCTATCAAATCTTGGTGCATTTCATAAGGGTAGAAATCCTCATAGGACTTTTGGAGTTCTGCTGTCATTGTAGCCATCATGATGCATGCTACTTTCGTAGCATCCCTTTCATGTGCCTGAAAGTCAGCGATCTCCTGAGGAGTTGCAGTGGTCTCATCAATCTCCTTAAGCTCCTTGTCGAGGACATATTCTTTGTCCTCGTAGCGGGTAATCATCCTGATATTTCTGATCCACTCATTGAAGTTGGATCCATCAAAAGTGACTTTCCCACACAAGCTCATAAGAGTAAAGGAGCCATTAGGATTCGAGCCAGAAGCAGCATTGTTTGAAGACATCTGAAGGAAGAGGACAAGATTAGTTTAGATATTAAGAGAGTCCTTAATAAAACACCCAAATGTAATATTAAGGCTAGGATCCAATCACAATATATTATAACTTAGAAGAGGTATGCCGTAATCCAAGCTATAACATATTTGAAAGTTAGGTGAATGACGATTCACCAATTTCCACCACGAAAACCGAAATATTAGATATTAGGTTTTATGATTGGTTCTTAGAAATTCCTAGATTCTTTGAGATTCAATGAACTTTTCAAAGGCATGTTTCAATCTCGAGTGTGCCCTCCAAGTTTTGTGACTGGGATACCGAGGATCACAAAACGAGGTGTGAAGTAACCATGCAAATCACTTGGTACCCTTAAAGTTTATCACTCAATCGATGTGCCGGTAAACCACACACGCTCCACCGATACTATAATAAACCTTAATTCACCCTTTACCTAACCTTGTTAAGTCCAAGTTAGTGTGCCGGTTAACCACACACGCTCCACCAACGACTTAGACAAAGTGTAAAGTGTAATTTCATGGATTAGCACCTTATTCACATTTTTCCTAAAGTAACTAAGATTGGGAATTTAATAAAACATTTAGTTACTTTATAATATTCATCATACTTTGAATGAGAAGTTATAAGTCCTTGTCTTACCCGTTCGGCTAACGACCCTCCACCAGTCAAGCAAGCGGTGGGTGAGAGTAGACACCCATTAAGTCACCATTTTATAGGCAACAACCTTATACCCACCTTATAGACCGACTTCGTGAATGAGGCGTACTAGCGGTAAGACGACTTTGTTCTTATATATATATATATATATATATATATATATATATATATATATATATATATATATATATATATATATATATATATATATAATTATTAAATCATCATAATATAAGTATAAGGATTGAATTTTAACTTTTAAAATTCTAAGGGTTGGAACTAAAGTTATAACTTAACTTTACTTGTTCCAAAACTTGAGGGCAAGTTTTGTAACTTTCAAAACTTTTCATTTCTTGTAACTTATGAGTTTAATAGAGTAATAAAATGAAGACTCTTCATTTTTCTAACTCTTGTGTTCTTTTAATGGTTTTAATTCAAGTGTGACTCTTGGTTTTCCATAACTTGAGGACAAGTTATGGACTCCATTAAAACACATTATGATCAAGAATTAATCTACCACATAGGTTACAAATAATTCCTATGATCATCTAAAACATCATAAGCACAAGAACATGAATATGAACACATTCATAAATCAAAATTACACTTAAAACTTTGTAATTTTGATAACTAGTTGTTGTAAATGAATTAGAAAGAACATTACACCATCAAAACAAGTTTTCAAGTACCAAAACAATTTAGGGTAATGTTTCTAGTCCATTTCCAGCAACTAAAGTCGAAATTCTGCAATCTGTCGACCCTACTCGCCGAGTGCATGAACTTACTCGCCGAGTTGGTTGAAGTTACACGTGAACTCGACTAGTCCCCGCTATGGACTCGAAGAGTCCATTCGTAGACAACAAGATTTTTGACTTTTTTCAACTTTTAAGCACAAATAAAAAGCAAACAAGTCTAGGCTCTGATACCACTGATGGGTTTTGAGCATTGTAACACTTCCTACGTGTACATGCAACCCTAATAACCTTGGATCTATGTTTGTCTAATTATCATGCAAAGTTGAATTCCAAGGCTATATTCCTAACTAACATACATGGGGAACAATTTTAACTTGAATGATAGATAGAATAACTTACCTTGTTGTTGCTTATGTTCCTTGAAACCTTATAAGCCTAGCACCCCAAGTGTGATGCCTCAAATGCTTCACACAACACCAAATGCTCTTGGAAAGACTTCTGAGAGAATGCACACTTCTTGAAATCGGCCAAGCCCTCTTGTTTCCTTAGTGTAGCCGATTTTGGTGGAGAATGAGATCTTTATATAGTGTTGACACATCTAGGGTTACACCATGTAAACCCTAATGTGTCATGACTCTTCATTTCCATGACCCATGGGTTTGTAACTCCGATGGAGCATCCATGGAGCATCCTATGGGTAGAACCCAACTTGATAATCCATGGACCCTCTTAGCCCACTATACAAGATATGGATGATTTACATAATCAACCTATATATTTAATTAGTTCTCTTTTGATCACTTAATTAATTCTAAATTAATTATTGATCAAACTAATCAAATAATATTATTAATATATTAGAACTTATAATATATTAATAATCTCCAAGTGTTATTTCTCTCATTTAGTCTATCCAATTGCATGGTGCCATGCAACCCAAATGGACCATGCCGGGTCGGGTCAAGTACATACCAGAAATAGTTATGGACTTAGACACCTTATCCAACATCTAGATCCAACTTTGTTGTAGAAAATTCTCATTCAAGCGTTGCCCCTCGATCATTTCTTTAGCGATAGTTTATCTGCCTTGATAATTCATTCCTGCTTTATCGCTTAATAGAATTATATGTCTGTCATAAAGAGATATGCCTTGTTTCATATCTCTTGATTTAATTCAGAGGACTTACCATCCTCTTTTTCCTAATCATTTTAGATCGAAATGTCTCCAAAGAAAGGACCCAGTTCAAGGAACAACAACCCTCCATCACCAACTCCTTCTCAACTCGACCCTGTGACGTTCCAGTTGGTTGTTTCTGCCGCAGTGATGGCTACATTGACGCTATTGTACCCTGGCAGGTTCGGTGGACCAGGATATTACACCTACCCCCAAAACCATGAAAATGTTCAGGAGCATCAGAATGAGCGTAATGAGAGTAAAAAGGATATCTGGAAAAAGCGAAAGGGTCAGAGTTCACAAGGACCCTCCAAGAGACATGAAACTGTGGCAGCTCAAGCTACCACTACTCCTGTTGCTGCGTTTACAACTCAAGCACCTACCACTAGGTATGCTGGTAGTCTTCCTTGGTGCAATAGGTGCAATTATCACCATCGTATCCCTGACCCATGTCGTGAAAAGCTCTATAGCAACTGTGGCAAGAAGGGCCACTTTGCTCGAAGCTGCAGAACACCAGCCCAACTAATCAATCAAGCTTCTGGATCGAGTACCGATTAGGCCTGTTTTGGTTGTGGAGAAATTGGGCATTTCAAGCAAAACTGCCCTAAAGCAGCAACCACCAACAACGTCAACAACGCCGAGATGGTTTTAGCTATGAAGCAAGAGGAGGCAGCCACTGATCCCACCATCGTCGCGGGTACATTTCTTCTTGACAATTCTTATGCTCGCATCCTTTTCGAATCTAGTGTCAAGAAAGTTTTATTAGTCATTCATTCAAATATCTTCGTAAACATAGTCCTCGTCTAATAACCGAAACATTTACCATCGATATAACTAACGATGAGAATGAGTGCACTAATGATTAATTCCTAAGCTGTATTCTTACTTTGAGTAATCATTCTTTCTCTATTGGCCTAATGTCAGTTTCAGTAAGGAACTTTGATGTTATCTTTGACATGTATCGATTGAGTCCCGATCGTGCTAATATACTTTGTTATGAAAAAGCTATTCGTCTCAATCTCCCCTCTGGCCAGACTCTTACGATCTATGATAATAAGCTTATCTCTAACTTTCACATCATTTCATGCATCAAAGCTCAAAAAGTTTCCTCGAAAGGAGTGTCATAAATTCCTAGCCCAGGTATTCAGCGAGAAACAAGAAGTTAAAGACCTCGAGAGCTTCTCCGAAGTCTGTAATTTTCCTGATGTCTTTTCCGAAAAGCTCCCAAGAATTCCTCCCGAATGTCAAGTCGAGTCTCGTACCAACTTAATCCCTGGAACTACCCCCGTAGCTAAAATTTCCGTATCGCTTTGCTCCAGCAGAAATGCAGGAGTTATCCAGTCGGCTTAATGAGTTGACCATCAAAACTGATATCCTCTTTCTCGAATAGATGACTTATTCGATCAACTTCAGGGAGCCAGTTACTTCTCGCAGATAAACCTTAGGTCAAGATACCATTAGCTACGAGCTCACGAGGATAATGTTTCCAAGACAATATTCAGGATTTGATATGATCACTAAGAGTTCGTATTGATACCCTTCGATCAAACCATTTTCCCCTAGTCATGTAGTAGGTAATGAAGTCATACGCGTGGATCCTCCTAATATCGGAGCAATAAAGAAATGGTCGGCACCGAGAACACCCACAGAAAACCTGTCAATTCTTGGGTCTCGCCGACTATTATTGCAGACCCATTCAGGAAATCTTTCTAGAATCGCCAAACTCCTGATCACTCCGACACAGAAAGGTGTACCCTTTTGTTGGAGTGAAAAGCGAGATACAACATTTCACACATTGAAGCAAGACTTATGCATCACACCTATCCTGTCCCTACCAGAGGGAACAGAGGATTTCGTTGTCCATTGCGGTGCGCTCAATCATAGTTTAGACTATGTACTTAGGCAGGAAGGAAAAGTTATCGTTCACACTTCGAGACAAACAAAAGGCACACGAAGTTAACTATACAACTCACGACTTGGAATTAGGAGAAGTAGTTCCTGTACTGAAGAATTAAGAGACATGATCTCTACGGAACCAAGTACACGATTTTCACTGACATAAGAGGCTACAACATATCTTCGATCACAAAGACTTAAACATGAGGTAACGGTTATGGGTAGAGTTTCTCAGTGTTTATGAGTATGAAATCCGCTACCATCTCGACAAGGCCAATGTGTTAGCAGGTGCTCTTAGCCGAAAGGAAATCTCAGACAACAAGACGAAGACATTGAAAATGATCATCTATCCTCATTTATTTTCTCAGAACTGAGAAGTTTAGTCAAAAACCCTCGGGATGGCTCCAGCAGCCGAGATACCCGAATGGAAATGGGAAATAACTAACATGGAATTCATCATCAAGTTACCCAGTTTACCGGGTGGGTGCGATACCATTTGGGAAAATTATCGATCCTTCGATAAAATCCGCTCATTTCCTTCCGATCAGAGAATCATTCAAGATGGAAAGACTCACGCGAACCCACATCCAAGAAGTAGTCCGACTGCATGGTATACCTACGTCCATTATCTCTAGTTGAGATAGCAGGTTTACCTCAAGGTTTTGGCAAGTCCCTCCAAAAAACTCACGGAACAAAGCTAGACATGAGTACAAATTACAATCCTTAGACAATTGAACAGAGTGAGAGAGTTATTCAGGTCATGGAAGACATGCTGGGAGCATGTGTCATAAATTGCTAAGCGACTTGGGATAGCCTTTACCTTTGATCTAGCCCCCGTATAATAACAGCTATCGCACTAGTATCCAAACTGCACCATTTGGAACCCTCTACAGTCAAAAGTACAGATTCCCTTGTGTTAGACCAAGGTAAGAGACACGCAACTAGCCAAGATTCGATTCCCCGGTAGTACCCTCACTGGTTCTGAAATCATCCGCGAAACCATCGAGAAGACCATCCAGATCCGAGAACGATTGAAAAACTTCACTAGGTCGATAGAAGAATTACGCCAATATACAACGGAAACCTCTAGAATTCCAGGCTGGAGATCGTGTCCTGTTAATAGTCTCGCCCTGGAAAGACATGATACACTTTGGAAAGCAAGAAAAACCTAACTCGTGGTACATTAGACCCTTCGAGATCCTCGTTAGGATCGATCCCGTAGCCTTCAAACTTCGAGTACCTTCAGAACTTAGCAACATCCATCCTGTCTTCCACGTCCTAAATCTTTAGAAGTGCCTGTCCAATGAAACCCTAGTAATCCCACTTGAACAAATCAAGATCATAGATCGAGAGATCAAACGTACAAAACAAAGCCGAGTCCCGATAGTGTAGGATCGCTGGAATTCTAAGCGAGAACCTAAATTCACTTGAGAGCGCGAAGACCCGATACAACAGAAATATCTGCATCTCTTTCCATAACTTGTATCTTAATTCTTGAATTTCGGGACGAAATTCACGGGGGGATAATGTAACAACCCGTAATTTATTCCGTCACTATAAACCGTTCCCGGTAAATAAAACCGTTCGTATTCAGATTTTCCTGTTAACCTTAGAGTTAAATTAATTTAATCGCGACTTTTAATTCAGTTTTATAAGTGTCGGGATGCATTATAAACATTAAAATATTTTCCATATTTATTTGGAAAATTATTAGTTTCATCTAAGTCGTGATTACGACAATTTATCGGGTACGACCAAAAGCACCGTCTAACGGCAGTATCGGGTAGAATTCCACCGGGCCATAAACTCAACCCCGATATAAGGGGTTGAGTGACATCATTTTGAAGCTTTTTCTCTCTCTCTAAACACTTTCTCTAACTACTCTCTCTCTAGAATTCGAAATTGATCCAAAAACTCCATTTCAAGCCTCAATTTGGTAAGTACTCCATCCTAGCTTGTTGTTTAACTTGATTGGCATGCAATTTCATGTTTGAAACTCCCAAAAACACCGAAGAATACATGTTTATGGTCTAGGGACCCCCCCAAAACCGTCAACACCCCTTGAGAGGGTTTTGAAGCCCCAACACCGCTCCAAACCCATTCCAGTGCTTAGAAATGGCTTAGAAACTTGCATGCATGAGCTTAGGACCCCAAATTCGTGCCATTTGAGTATTGGACATGAGTTTATGGTCCAAGAACATGCTTGGATCGTAAACCCACATTCATGGACCATAAACTCCTTTTAAAGTGTCAAAATGCCCCTAAACACCTCCAAATGCTTCCATGAGAGTGTAGAACCTTATAATCCTTCATGTGATGCACCAAAACATATGTAAATGGAACAAACTTGAGTTTATGGTCCAAGAACATTCTTAGACCGTAAACTCATCTCCTTAGACCATAAACTCGTCAAATGGGTGTTAAAGTGCCTTTAACACCTTGTATGGCTTGGAATTGAACCTAGAACCTTGTATGCTTAACCTTCAACCACTAAAAAGCATGATTCATGGACAACCATGAGTTTAAGGTAGTAATCCCATGTGTTTAAGGTAGTAAACTGTGACAACTGTCAATTCAGGTCATTCTCGGACTCATGCATCTTTATAAAAACCATTCATGCACAACATGCCATGACCTAGTAGTATAAATTAGGTCAAAAATCTTGCATAAACTAGGATCCAACTAAGGTTTAGGACTAATATACTTGATACTTACAATTCTAGTAAGTTGCTTAGCTACAATAGGAAATGCCAATATTAAAATTAGAATAAAGCTTCAAGCTTTGTTACAATTGAAATAGGGTATGAAACTCTAAAAATAAATTAAAACATTCTAATTATACTTGAACATGTTGTTGAATATCAAACAATATTCCCAAAAACCCTAAAGAGCCAAAAATCCAAATTTATAAATCTTAAAGCTTAAAAACTTTATAAAACTTAGCTATAAACTTCCAAATATCAAATTTTATTAATCAAATTATGGATTATACCAATGAAATAGAAATATAAATTATCATGCATTAATCATAATTTATTAGTTAAAAACAAGATTTTTAAATAAATCAAATTGCTTAATAAACATTTTATAAAAATGAATGTTTTTATATAAAATATAGGAGGGAAGTTTATAAAGTTTAAAATTTAGGAGAGAGGAGGCCTAAATGCATGCAAGAGCCGGCCATCCCCTCTCCCCATGCACTCTCTTCCCAAAACTCATGATTAAACTCAAACCCACACTCCACCTCTTCTCTCTTCACTCTTCTCACTTCACTCTCTTCACACACTTCACTCTCTTCTTCCCTCTCTCTAAACTCACGAAAATCCTCTCAATCCTCTGCAAAATTTCCAGATTTTGAAGCCCTTGAAGTGTTCTTACTTCTCTCAAGGTCAAAACCAAGGTAAACAACAACATCTTCTTCCATAGTTTCATGGTTAAACCTCTTTTTCTTCTTAGTCTTCTCTACTTTTCGGATTCTATGCCTTTACATGGATAGAAATCTTTATTCTCCCCTTGTGGTTTGTAGATTCTCACCATAACACAATGCATGTGTTTGAAATGGTGAAAATCCGGGATCAAACCCATGCAAGGAGTGCAAAAGATGCACATATGATCATGTGACATCAAAATCTAATATTTCATGTTCTTCTCCATTTCTTTTATGTTCATGCATGACCAAAAGAATTTACACCATTTCTAGTACATCTTGAATTCTCATTCATTCTATGCATGTGTTAGAAATCGGATCTTACCAAAGGCATGCATGATGTTCTTGTTGAAATACCCTAATAATGCACACAAACAAACATGCAATCTGCCAGATTACTTTGTTCCACTTTGAACGGCCATAACTCAGTCATTTCTTAACCAAATGATGATATTCTTTTTTTATTGGTTAGTTCCACGAGTTAAGTTTCACACCCAAGTGGTCTCACTGTAAAATATTAAATATCCGATTTTTGGCAGATTTTACAAAAAGGTTGCGCATACAGCTCTTTTTCTGTGATCACTATTTTTATCTTGCTTAAACAATGGCTTTAAACCCAACCATAAATGTGAGGAAAAATACCTTAGAAACTTAACATATCTAGTGAATGATGGTTGAAATTTCATGACTTAAAACCTCACTGAATGGGCTACACAAATTCATGAACTTCAGCCACATCTACACTTCATGCATTATTGCATGCTACTTTTCTTAAATTGTTTGGGATCATTACCCTCATTTCTCTTCTGAATACATTCTTAACATTTTTCCTTTTGAAAGCCCTTTCATGCATGAGATAATCTGGAAAATTTCAAGAGCTTTTGTTATTTCTCTGATTTATTACAATTATTGCTAAAACCAAGGGCATAAATCATATAAAATACTTCTAAAGGTCAATAAATCCTAAATAAATTCATGGATGATCCTTATGGGGAATAATGACCCCGCACCAAATTTCAGCAATCTTTGTTACCGTTTCATATGATTTCTAATTTTATTTTGTTTAGGGCATGATAAATTACAAAACCACTTTAGAGGATGTGAAATTTGTATCTAACAATTTTTGCATACCTTACCTGTGATGGGTGACTCCAGAAAATAATTTTAAGATTTTTCATCATGTTTAGCTATTTTTCCTAATTTTTAGTAATTATAATGGTCTAAAAATGGGAAAAATAGTTCTGGTTATCCAAAACTCATGCAAATTTACCAGGATATCATATTATACAGTAAGAGGTTACATAAAAATTTTGAGGATTTTTATCTACAGTAAACTATTTTTCTCTTATTTTCTAAAGTTAATTGCACTAAAATACACTTAAATACACATAAATACCCAAAACCAGTTTATACATTATGAAAACCACTTTTGATATTTTTCCCAGGTTATTGATACTGTAAATGATGTTACAAAAAATTATGGTGATTTATTTTAACTGTTTAATATTATTTCTTTAATTAATGACTATTTAAAGGAATAAAACAAGGAAAAATAGAAATACCCACTGAAAAATATGTTTTATATTTTTCCTAGCCTAGTTATGTATAATAACAATTAAATAAAAAGTTTGGGTAATTTTGGAAACTGTTTTCTATTTATTTCAATTTTTATTGGAATAAATGCCCATAAATCATAAAATATAATTAAACAGCTTGAAAATCCATTTTTATATTTTTCGCAGCCTTATATTGTGTAATATCAGTTAAATAAAAAGTTTGAGAATTTTTATCCCTAGAATGCTATTTTTCGTGAATTTATGTTTTTATAAAGACTTAAAAATTTGGATAATTAATATTCCAAAGTTGTAATTAATCACACGACTTGTAAAATTCAATATTTCAGAAAAACTGTAACCAATTGATATAAAATCCAATATTAAATGTTTTCAGGGGGTGGGGAATACAAGCAAAAGTACAAGAATATCTTGTGCTTAAACTTATTATTTCAATTGAATTGTTTCATATTCCACTTGCTTTTAACAATTGAAACCGTATTAACCAGCTGTTTGACTTACAGAATCAGTTTACAAACTGATTTCATATATTAGTATATAATGTCATATTATATATATATTTCACAAATGAATTGTTCCATAACATTATTGTTAAAAGCATTAGATTAGTACAATTGTTTTGTCCTCGGTAACACTCCACAGAGATACGCGAGTGAAGGATCGTCTTTGTAAATAGAATATAAATAGGATTTTCTGCATCATTACCTGTAGATTTGTTATTCCTATAAATTGGAGACACGTCCTCGGAGAACACTCCACAGAGATACGTGAGTGGAGGACCGCTTTTGTAACCGGAATCTCTTTATGAGGGAGCGTGACTTGAGTGTATAGATCTATATGGGGCTGACTACCCCGCACCTGGCTGCTAGTTACAGCCGAACCAAAAGGTTCAAGGGTGACAAAAGTCATAAATGATACTGGCCTTCCTTTGCCATATCTAGTCTATAATATGGTTATAGAACTCACAATTTGGATAACAGAGATTTACTTGTTAGTAATAAGGAATATAGTAAATTAATAACCTTTGAAATTAGTTTACTATGTTGATAGTTTTATATATGTGTAAAAACTAACATACACTTCACAAGGATAATCAGGTTTTCAGTATACACCTTTTACATTACATTTCGGATTGGTAAACTAGCATACACTTCACAAGGATAATCAGGTTTTCAGTATACATCTTTTACATTACATTTCAGATTGGTAAATTAACATACACTTCACAAGGATAATCAGGTTTTCAGTATACATCTTTTACATTACATTTCAGATTGGTAACCAACTTTTAGGAAAATATAGGATTTTCTTGGGGTAATAACTATTCATAACCAGAATTGTGTAACATAACGGAAAACTAAACATTACTTATAAGAATATATGGGATTTTCTTGGATAACCACCTTTTCAGAAAACAAAAGGAATCTTGTTCATTTTCATAAAACAAACCGCTTATGAACTCACCAGCTTTATGCTGATTTTTAAACTGCTTGTATTCTCAGGTTCTCCTTAGACAGGTATTCCCGCGTTCTTTTGCAGAAGACGGAGCGTCTGGAGTCACGTCTTTCTTTTGTTTAAACTTATGTATCTATGAAACTTGTATTACATTACTTTCACACTGATGTAATGAATTTATGTAATGTAATGTTTTGTGTTTACTTCGCTTACTATGTACATTTGTTATGATACTTAACATGAAGTCACCTCCGCCCCGGAATGTTTCCGCCCTGGGTTTCGGGGTGTGACAGATTGGTATCAGAGCCCTTGTTTATAGTAAACTGAGTATACCAAACCTTACATGGTATATGACTATAAATATTAAGGGTCCTAAGTGCTCTGAACTAAAAGTATACTTTAAAATACAAGTATTTTCAAAAGTATACAAGCATATCTAACCATCGAGATCCGAAATTATAAGTAGAACAAAACATAATTAAATGGGTGTTGTATGCTGCGGTTAAACCCTGGCCGTTATATAGTCGTGTCTAGGGTCAATATAGCATGATCAACTATATTCATTCGAGACACGACCAACATGTGCCTGGGAGTCACTGTAGTGTTCAGCATGCCTAAAACATACCCAAATATCCCAAACAACGAGCCGTCGTCGCAACGAATCATGAAATACTATGGGAGTATTTCTAGATCCAACTTTGTTGTAGAAAATTCTCATTTAATCGTTGCCCCTCGATCATTCCTTTAGCGATAATTTATGTGCCTTGATAATTCATTCCTACTTTATCGCTTCATAATCTAACTTGTTATGTAAAATGATTTCTAGATTCACTATATCTTGATAATAATAATGTATTAAACAAAATACTATATTTGAACACAAGATTACTTGTGTTTTTACTTGTATTTCCCTTCTGAAAACATTTAAAACATTTAAAAACTCGGAAAATGTAGGGGTATGAACTCACCATTTTGACATAGGATTTAAATTGAAGATCGGTTCGGGTGCTGAGTGTCAACTGAAGCCTCAAACACAATTGGACCTTTTTGGAACATGTAATGACACATATATGACTCAAATTAGGGTATTTTACGACTAGACATGATAGGAAACCACTCTAAGGACTTGGAAACACTTGAACTAAGTGTTAAAACCATATGTGATTGAGTGAAAGAGGTGTATGGCCATCCTAAGGGTGTGTACGACCATGGGTGTATGGCCCATGAGTGTACGGCCATACACTCATGATGGGGAGTGTTTTTGAGGTGTTTCCAAGGTTCTATAAGCATCCAAGGAGTGTTCTAGGTCCCATGCTTAGTTGAAATGCGAGTTTGAGGCGTAAAATGATCATCCAAGAGGGGTTTACGGTTCTGAGAGGTATGTTCTATTGTACAGAGGGGTGTGCAGCCATACACTCTTCATTTATGCCCAAAATTTCGATTTTCAAGAGAATCAAGGCTAGGTCCGTGTCTAACTAGAAGATAAGGGCCAAATTATCACTATGGAGGGCCTTTAAGGTGTATATGGCTGACTTATGAAGGTGTGTGTTCGTATACCATCAAAGGATGAAGAACAAGGCCTAAAACATGAAGAATCAAGGGATTTTTCAAGTACAACGAGCTAGGGGATGAATCAATTACATTTTTGATGCCTTTGGAGGGTTTTTGTATGAAGATTCTAGAGAGAGAAAGTAGTAGTGTGCAACCAAAGGAGGAAAAGAGTGAATGAGAGGTGTCTCCTCATATTTATAGGGGTGGGTGACCCACCATCCCGGGTGTGCGGTTGAGGGGTGGGTTTGCGCCTGCACATCCATGTGTACGGCCGTACACTCCTCCCAAGAGGGTGTATGGCCCGATTTTGCTACTTTACGACTTTATAGTTCATCCCTAATCTCAATCTTGGTTGTACTCAAGCTTAGAACACTTAAAGGAACCCTTAAACGGTGTTAAAAGGTGATGGAGTCGAGTTTAACCTTGATAGAAGTTCCGGGTTGTCACATCATCCCCCCGTTAGAGGCAATTTCATCCCGAAATTCAAGCATAGAATACAAATAGTGGACTGAGAAAAGATGAGGATGATTCTTCCACGAAGTGTAAGCTCTTGTCTAGCTCTGAGCGGTCTTCATCCTGAAGTTCAGGATAGGACTCATACCTATTCCATATATCATTGTCTCGTGTACACAAGTCGTATACAATTAAGATTGATAGGACATGTAATGGTAGTTTGGTTGTAATGAGTTGAAGTATTTTGTGAACTCTTCGTATGGTCTGCAATATATTTTACTAGGGCTCGTTTGATTCGAAGCTTAAGTGTTTTAGCCTTAGTATATTTTTTTTGAGCTTTATGTATCCTATAAATAGGATCGTTTCCTAGAGTTAGATAACTTGAATAACATTGTTTATTCTCTTTGTAAAAACTCTTAAAGCGTAATTGAGCTGAAGTGAAGATCTTATTTACATCATGTGTTCAATTACTAATTGATTCATAAACATTTACTCTCATTCATTTTATACTCGATTCTTAGTTCCATCAATTGGTATCAGAGCAGGAATCATTTACGTGATCTGATTTTCAGTTGTTCAAAAAAATTTTGAATCAACTTCTTGGTTCAAAAGTTTCCGCACTTTTTGAAATTGAAAAATTCCTTCAGATCTAAGATTGTGATTAGATTCTGCTTTTGGATTGTTGAATCGAGTGATTTTCTGAAATTTCTGAATCATTTCCGATTATCATTTTTCAAATTCTTGTTGTTAATTCAAAATTCTCGAAAAACTTCATCTGTTCATCAATAGCGAATTTCAATATCAATTCAATTACTTCTTTTTCTCACCTGCTTGGTTTATCAACCAAAATTCCTATCTTAATTCCTGAATACTATGATCAGTGGGCTGATCGTATGGAGGATTATCTCAATGGGATTGATGAAGAGTTATGGACTTGCATCAATGGATTAGTTCAACCACTTGCAAATGTTCAATCTTTGGGTTTGTCTGGAACTACTTCTACTGTTGAAGATCAACAAACTAGGCTGAAGAATAATGAAAAGAGATGTATGAGAGAGTTGATAGGTGCTTTCCTACCTATTGTTTACAAACTACATTCATGGTTGTAAAATAGGAAAGGAGATTTGGAATACTCTTAAAGAGAAGTATCAAGGAAGTGAAAAGACAAAGATCAACTCTGTAAAGCAATGTTTGGTTGAGTTGAAGGAGTTCAGATAGAAGGAAACATAATCAATTGAAAGCTATTATAATCATCTGAATGAGTTAATCTACAGATGCAACCGCTACGGAATAACAAGGTCCTTAATGGAGTATAATCTTACTTTTTTGATGGGACTGAGGAAGGAGTGGAGAAGTGTCAGCATGATGATAAAAAATCAGCAGAGCTTTGATTGTTTGTCTTTGAATGATGTTTACAATCAGCTAAAGACACATGAAAGTGAAGTTTCTGAGATAGCTGAAGATTCGAAGATGAGTCTTGGAGGACCACTGGCATTAGTTTCAAAGGTGTCTGAAGTGGAGGCTGATGAAAAAGAAATTTCAGATGAAGAAGGTTTTTTGTTGAATTCTGATGATAAAGCTATGGCTTTTTACTCGAATAATCGAGTTAAAAAGTTTTTCAAAAATCCGTTTAATCCTAAAGGGAAGAAGAGTGAGCTGAAGGGAAACTCTACGAAGTCTGGTGAAGAAGAGAAGAAGAAGTTTGAAAATTTTGAGAAGAAGGATGAAAAGATGAAGGAGTTTAAAGGTGAAAAGAAGTTGAAAGGAGATTCTGGCATCGACTGTCATTACTGCAATGGTTCGAATCATTTTGCAGTTGACTGTATGCTTCGTAAGAAAGAAGAAAAGAAGAACAAAAACAAGGTCGAAGCGTATTATGTGGAGAAGTTGGAAGAAGTTCATGATAAGGCAAAAAGTTTGTCTCTAGTGGCAAGAAGGGAGAGTGAAGATGAAGAAAGTGGAACATATCAGATCTGGTCATCCGGTTCTGATGATGAAGAGATGAGGCATCCGACTCATGGTGCGATGTTCGCAAGTTTTGAGGAGGAAGAAGAGGAAGAAGTAAATGGGCTTTGTTTTGTAACGAAGACAAGTGACAAATCTCCAATGACAACCAAGGTACGTTCAATTCTTGAATCTTTTAATATTCCTTTACATGCATATGATTCTGAAATAATTGCATTTGATGATACTGTTGCTTACTTTGATGCTATTGTTGTGTCTGCTAGTAATGAAGCCAAGAAATTAAATAATCAATTGCTAGAGACACGAAAGTTGTTAGACACAAAAAGAAGCAGAGTAGAATATCTAGAATTGCAATTACAAAATGTCAATAAGGATACGGAAGAATTAGAAAAAGATGTCAGGTTGTTGTTGAAACAACAAAACACTTACTGTAATTCAACCAAACGTTTATGTGCAAAATTAACTGTTTTACATTATTCTTCTGACATTAGAAAAGGACAACATCGTAAATTGCTACCTCTTCTTGCGTTCGAAAGAGAAAAAGTTGATGTCATGACATATGATTGTGAACATACAATTGTTGATTTTGACAAAGTACCAGATGATAGGTTTGCATATGGCATTGTTAAGATAGATGAGTTTTTAAATGCAGATGAATTGGTTAATATTCTTAGTAAGAGTTTAACAAAAGATGAACAAGTGAAAATCTTGAAAAGAACTGAACATTCAAAACTTGATTCCCAAAACAATTTTGCTGATGTCGATGAGAATTCATATATTCTTATCGAAATCAGTGAAATTGAAGAAGAAGAAAGTATTGATTGTTCTCAGTTATCTATCATTAATATTACATCTAAAGTCAAAGGTAAAGAAATTGTTAATGATTCGATGGTTGAGGATGACATTGGAAAAACCTCTACTTCAATTTTTTTTTGACTTTGATGATGTGGAGGCTCGAGACAGTTAGACTGATAGTAGTGATGATGAGGAGGACGAAGATCTAGCTTCGAATGTTTGTAAGGAAGATAAGAAAGTTTTAATCGAAACTTTAATTACAAGAGTTGTTGTTGACCAAGTGTATTGAGACACTGAAAAATTTGACAAAGGAGCACATTTTCTGGTAACTAACACAATTTTATATCCAAATTTTACATGTACTGATAATGTAGTGTTTCCAAATCAAGTCTTCGTCACCACTGGAAATTCAGAGAATATAAAGCCAAAATTCAACAAGTTGGTCGAAGAGGACAACAAACGTTCCACAAACGAAGGGTTTTATGCAAATCAGAATATTGTTGAAAACAACCTCACTAAAAATTCATATGTTTTTCAACAACAGAAACCAAAACGAAAATGGGTTGTTAAATCTGAAAAGGAAAATGAAGTTGTTACAAAACAAGTTGTTAATTCAACTCCAATTGTGAAACTGAAGTCAAATGAATTCAAAGAGCTTGTTGATAAGTTTTCAAAAAATCATAAAGCTTCAAAGAGAAAAGCACGAAAGGTGATTTTTTGGGAAGTTATGTCTAAGGAAAAATTTTCTTTAACAGAAACTAAAGTTTCAGAAATGAAAAATACTGTTTCAAAATCCAACTCAACATATGTTGCAAAATCAACGAGTGTTCAACAGAAGATATTCAAAGAAAAACCAAGAAACACATCTTTTCATCAACCAATGAATTTAATAGACACTTTTCCAATTAATCAAAAGGTTGAATATGTTCGAAAACCTGAAAACATTCGAAAGTATAAGACTTCACAAAACATTGTGAATGATCGAAAACTTAACAATGTTCGAAAATCATCGAATACTCAACCACCTTTGCACGAAGCTTTCAAATCATCAACAAAATTTACTCCAACAAAGCCAAAATTTCCAAATCCTTCAATCACAAAACCAACAAAAGTTCAAGCACAAAAGGAAAATCAAAAGTTCATTCAGTGAATTATTGGCTTGAGGGACAAGGAAAAAGGTTTCAGTCTGGAAAGTTTGCTTAAGGTCAAATCAAATCAGCCTATGAAAAGTATTTGAATGACTTATCAACTAGAAGTTTATCTTCACAAGATTCGAATACTCAAATTCAGAGATGGAAACCAATCAACAAAGTAACAAAAAAATGAGAATCCCGAGGTGCAATCTAGTGAAAATCCAAAACTATCGAAAAATTACATTTCAATATCTTTGGAAAATGATGTTGATTTAATTGATAAGATCAAAACACAAGTTCGAACTTGAGCTTTCGGTTCTAAAATTCAATCTTTGATTCAAGCTAATAAACAAGGACCCAAAAAGCCTTGGGTACCTATATTTTTTCAACAATTGCAAGTACTTTGTGACGAGCAGTACGATAACAAATGGTACATTGATAGTGGTTGCTCTCGTCACATGACTGGAAAGAAAGAGAACTTGCGAGATTTTCGAAGCTTGAAGAATGTTGGAGTAGTTAAGTTTGGAAACAATCAAAAGTGTCAAGTCAAAGGATATGGGAAAATCATGAATGGTCAATTTACAGTGAATCGGGTTGCTTATGTAGAAGGTCTTTAACACAACTTGATAAGTGTATCACAACTTCTGGTGGGTACTGGTAATCAAGTACTTTTCAATGAAGAAGGAAGTATTATTTCGAATGTCAACATAAACGAAAATTTGCTTAAATCTAAACTAAAAGGTGATATGTTTATATTAGACATCAATCCAATTGTAGGAAAACCAGGTGTATGTCTACTTTTGAAAGATACATCAGATCTAAGCTGGCTTAGGCATCAAATACTTTCTCATCTCAACTTTTGAAATATCAACAAACTTGTTGTGCAAGATTTGGTAAGAGGTTTACCTATACTTAAATTTGATAATGATTCTTTATGTGCAGCTTGTGAAGTTGGAAAACAACATAAGCAAGGTCATCCAATCACAATTTATTCGAAGATTGTTGAATGTCTGGAGCTTTTACACATTGATTTATGTGGACCATCGACTGTATCTACTCTCAACAAGAAACGGTACATTTTAGTAATTGTTGATGATTTTTCAAGATTCACGTGGGTTTATTTTCTCAGACTTAAATCCGAAGTTGCACAAATTATGATTGACTTTATCAAGAAAATGGAAACGACGCTGAAGAACACGGTTCGAAAGATAAAGAGTGATCATGGAACTGAATTTAAGAATAATGTTCTTGATTCGTTTTTGGTGGATAAAGGAATTTCACATAATTTTTCATCTTCATATACACCACAACAAAATGGTGTTGTTGAACGAAGAAATTGATCTCTGTGCGAAGCCGCAAGAACAATGTTGGCATATGCGAATCTTCCACAATATCTTTGGGCTGAAGTTGTATCCACTGCATGTTTTACTCAAAACAGATCTTTTATTCATCGTCGATTTAATATCACTCCATATGAAAGAATCAATAATAGAAAACCTAATGTGAAATTTTTTCATGTTTTCGGATGCAGGTGCTTTATTATGAATCTTAAGTACAACCTTTCGAAATTTCAAGCGAAAGCTCATGAAGGGATTTTTCTTGGATATTCGCATAATTCAGTCACCTATCGAGTGCTAAACAAAAGAAAACATCAATCTTACATTTGATGATTATTATATCAAACACTCTGAAAAACATTTTGAAAATCATCCTATTTTGAAAGAAATTCCTGATGAATCTGAACCTATACAATCATTGGATATTGATTATGATTTGATTTTTGGAATTTCAGATCAGGCTGTTGATACTGAAATTAATGCTAATGACAATCACATACATCAATCAATGAAGTTCAATAATAATTCAACATCACATCATCAACCAATGGATGAAAGTATGCATATTAATCCAACGGAGGGGGAGCACTTGAATTCGAACACTATTGTTGAGGGGGAGCATTCTTTTGAGGGGGATAATGAGAGGGTGAATGCTGATATTGAGGGGGAGCAAATTGAACAAAATGAAGATTTTCATGATCTTTGTTGAAGATTAATGTGTTGCGTCTTGGGCCCTTTTGTTTTACAACCGGATTGGGCTTGTCAATCCATGTTTATCTAGATTAGCCTCCTTTTTCTTAGATAAACTGTTAGGGTTTTAATATAAATATATGCATGCATGTATGTGTATGAAGAAGTTGTCGTTATTCTCATTGATTACTGTAAACCCTAAAATCCTCTACAGTTGATGTTCTTTATCGAGCTCTTCTGAGGATTGTTTATTAATCATTCGACACCTTTTGATCCATTTTCTTGTTCTTATTGTTTATCTGATTATTTCTCTACCTGTTTCATAGATCTAATCGATCTTCAAGTTGATTTTAAACTTAGCAATTGGTATCAGAGCAGGAGGCTGTGTAATCGATACACTTCTTTTCTGTGAAAAAGCTTCGATTAGGGTTATTCCGCATTCATTGATATTTACTGAGCCGTCATCTCATAATTGACGTATCTCGATATTTATTGTTTTTGCCCTAATTTGATATATTACAAGTCTGATCTTTGAACAGGTTATTCGATCAATTATGGACGAGTCGCAATCCAATCCCATCAATATTTCAAACAGCATTGGATCAACAACGAAGATTCCCATCCTATACACCCATGATTATGAAGTCTGGGCGAATCACTTTGAAGATTATGTCATAGGATCTGAGGATAATGGATACCTCATCTGGGAAGTAATCATCTCTGGACCTTTTTCTCATTCAGCAACTTCAAGGATTATTAAAACTCAAAAGGAGTATAACGATCTTCTGAAAGATGTTAAAGATGTAGCACAAGACGAAAAAGTTAAATTTCAGTGCAATATCAAAGCGTTAAGATTGATCAGATTTTCTCTTCAATCCGATACTTTTAGGCTGGTAAGTTCATGCACGACTGCAAAAGAAATATGGGACAGGCTACGTGAACTATACTCTACAGACGAAGATCTTGAACACTCCATTCAAACCTTACTCTTGTCTGAGTTTGGTGAGTTCAAGCAAGGAGCAGAAGAAACGGTGACTCAAACGTTCGATCGCTTCAATCATCTTCTTAGCAAGATGATCAAACATGACATCGAAAGGAAGCTTATTGAATAAGAGGTTATGTTTTTGAACGGACTCAGATCTGAGTGGAGAGCAATCGTGTCCACAGTTAAAGCGCACGAGCAATTCAAATCCTATTCTTTGGCAAAACTGGTGGGCATCCTAAAATCTCAAGAAAAGTCGTATTACAGGAGAAAACCATGGTTTCAAGTTTAGGTTCGTTGGCCCTCCTGTCGAAAAGCAAAGCGGTGATAGAGTACGAAGATCACAACTTGGATGATTATGATCTCACGTCTGAGGACTATGCTATGATGGTGTCAAACCCCAAGAGATTCATCAAGAAGAGATTCCCCACTAACTGGAACCGAAACTGGCAAGGGAGTTATAGTTCTGAAAAGGTCAAAGATGAACCGAAGGCTGAAGAGTCAAAGAAGGAACCGAAGGCTGAAGGAGATTCTGGAGTAAGCTGCTATTATTGTGGAGGAAAGAACCACTATGCAAAAGATTGTGTCCTCAAAAAGATGGCAGAAAAGGATGAGGAAAATGATGAAGAAGTCGCGTTGCTGAAAAAGCTTGATGAATTAAGGAAGAAGAAATCTGCTGCTAACCCTCCTATGAATGCTTTAATTGTGCAGGGTTCGGTAGCTGATGATGAGTTCGGTGGCGTGGAGGTCTGGTCAACCGACTCCGAAGATGATGAAGTGAGGAAGCCTTCACATGGAAAGGCTTATATGGTGAAAGAAGAAAGCAGTGGAGGAAGATGCTTAATGGTGTCCGACGTATCTCAGATGAGGGGATACAACACTGATGGTGGGAACAAAGACCCGAAGGAGCAACAGGATATGTGCTTTACAGCAAAACCGCTCCGCGTGCAATTCAACGAGCTGGATGAACTAATCAAGAAGGTACAATCCGTGTTTGTCTCATTTAAAGTCCCACAATGCTCATATGAAAAAGAATTAAAAAGTGTTAATTCAAGAATCTCTCTTCTAGATAGTAGTTTAACTCAAACTCGGGTCACCAATTCTAACCTAACTGACCAATTAAGCAGGGTGTCTTCGAAGAGTGAGGAACGGCGCATGTGGATCGAACTGAAGGAGTCGGAATTAATCAAAATAAAAGATGAAAACATTTATTTGCAAAGAGACAATTTAAAGCTTTTGAAACAACGAAATGTTTTTTGTTTGATTGCCAAACGTCTTTATGCAAATATTACTCAGCTTCATTTGAATTGTGAAATAGGGCAAAAGATTCATCGCATGATTTTGCCCTTTCTTGAGTTTAAGGAAGATAAAATTGATGCTGAAGCATATAATTGTGAGAGTATTATTTCGTCTGAGGATGTTAATCTAACATATATGTATGGACTGGACAAAATAGAATCTTTCATAAAATCAAGGACCACAAGAACATGCTCAAAAACCTTTTGGATGAAAATGATAAACTGAAGCTAAGAACCGAAACCATACAAAAATTTGACTCATTGAATGTCAACTTAAGCTCAGAAAATAAAATTGATGTTGAAAATGCATCTGAGCTTAATGAGGATGATAATATGAGTGAAATTTTTGTAGAGGACACAGTTGATTGTTCAGAATTTGTCAAAAACGAACCCGAGAACCACAAAAATCTCATTTCAGAAAATTCTGTGGAGTTCGCTCGGTTGTCCCAAAAAAAGTCCCCGATTCTCTTAGAGAAGGCAGTCGTATACCAAAAAGTTAGAACCACTCCAAATCAGGTGTACAAAGTCACAGGTGTAACAGAACATCAGATTGCTGAACTCACAGCTATTGTGAACGAAGACAATGCTGATGGTTGTGACGAGTTCTTCTGGTCAGCTCCCATTGACAATGCTGATGAAACGGTAGGTCTGTCTGAAAGGACTTCATAAAAAAGCAAAGGCAGATACGTACCAGAACCTTTGAATAAACCTGATAGCTTCAACGTGACAAGTACCAGTGGTACAAAAGATGTCCCTTAAGAGAACGAAATCCCTGCAAAAGAAGTCACATCCCCAAGTGAAACTTCATCAGTTCAGAGTGGATCAGCCAACGAAAACCAAAAACATAAAGCTAACATCCATCATCAACCAAAGCAGATAAGAACCAAAAATGAGAAAGGAATCAGAGATATAGGAAGAATCTCTCAGAAAGAAAACAATTTTGGCAATCGCAAAATGCCTATTTCTCACATCAAGACCGGAATTTAAAACCAGAGAAAAATCATGTTGGATCGACAGAGAGCAATGACAACTGGAAGTAGGGGCTCGGTTCTGAGCAAAACAACAACCGAAAGCAGAGGCTCGGTTCTGAGCAAAACAACAACCGAAAGCAGAGGCTCGGTTCTGTTCAAAACAACAATCGAAAGCATAGGTTCGATTCAGAAAATGATTTCAACCGAAAGCACAGGTTTGGTTCGGAAATCAAAAGAGATCAAAACTCAAGGGTTGATCCTACTGTTGATCAAAAGCAAAAGAGTCACCTAGAATCTTCAACCAAAAAGTCATACCAATCTGAGCTATCTAATTCTAACTCTTCTAACTCTTCAAAATCCTCTATCTCTTCTCCACCTTTTCCTAAATTCCACTCTGTTCCTTCTCAAATATCTCAGTCATCCGCTGAACAAAAAGGAAAACAGAAGGTTTCAGACGTTGAACCAGAATCAATACCAAAAGCGTCAAATCCAAATAAAATCAAAGTTTTCACCATCAAAAGGAAAAATGAAACAACACTAATAAAAAGAACATATTTGGTTAACATCACTCTTACTATTCCTGTTCCTGTAAAAGTCTCACAAGGACCCAAGATGCTTTGGGTTCCTAAATCTGCTTAATTTTTGCAGGTTATCAGTGACGAGCAGTTTGACGAAGAATGGTACATTGATAGTGGCTGCTCGCGTCACATGACAGGAAGGAAGGAAGAGCTTAGGGAATTCAGATCTCTTTCAAACGGTGGAAATGTCAAGTTCGGGAACAACTCCTTCGGAACCATCAAAGGCTACGGGATGATTACAAACGGTGATTTCACAATTAGAAGGGTTGCATATGTAGAGGGACTACAACATAATCTCATCAGTGTATCTCAGCTTGTTGGAGGTACCGGTCTCAAGGTCTCATTCGATGATGAAGGTTTGGAAATTATTGAAAAGTAGACGAACAAAGTTATTCTCAAATCAGAGCGCAAAGGTGAAATGTTTCCCCTAAATCTCAAACCAATCAAAGGAAACCCAGCCATCTGCTTGTTATCCAAAGCACAATCTGACGAAAGCTGGCTATGGCACCGAAGACTCTCTCATCTCAACTTCAAAGATATCAACAAACTTGTTACTGGAGGTCACGTTAGAGGTCTTCCATTGCTCAAGTATGATAGAGATCATCTGTGTGCTGCATGTGAAATGGGGAAGCAGAGTCGTCAAAGTCATCCATCTATAATAAACACTAAAGTTGTTGAACCACTAGAATTACTTCATATTGATTTATGTGGTCCATCATCTATCGAAAGCATTGGTGGTAGCAAGTATATTCTTGTTATTGTTGATGACTTTTCACGTTTTACATGGGTGTTCTTTCTGAAGCTTAAATCTGAAGCGACTCACAGGCTAAAAGTGTTCATCAAGCAGATTGAAGTACAGCTGAAGAAGGTCGTTCGCAACATCAGAAGCGACAATGGGTTGGAGTTCAAAAATAAAGAATTTGAAGAGTTCCTGGAAGAAAAGGGAATCAGTCACAACTTCTCAGCTCCCTACACACCTCAACAGAACGGGATTGTCGAAAGACGAAACCGATCCTTATGTGAAGCTGCCCGAACCATGCTAAGTTTTGCTTCCTTACCTTCATATTTTTGGGCTGATGCTATTTCTGCTGCTTGTTTTACACAGAACAGGTCATATCTTAACAAGCGCTTCACTCTCACTCCTTATGAGATCATCAACAACAGGAAGCCAAATGTGAAGTTTTTTCATGTGTTTGGTTCAAGGTGTTTCATTTTCAATTCTAAAGAACACCGCAACAAGTTTGATGTCAAAGCTGACGAAGGGATATTTCTGGGCTATTCTCTTACTTCCAAAGCATACAGGGTGTTAAACAAGCGTTCAAGGAAAATCGAAGAAACTTACTACGTGACTTTTGATGATAGCTATGTTAAAAAGCTAAAGGCCAACGAAGTCACAGCTGGAGAAATCTTTCCTCAAACTGGCCAAGTCACAGCCTCGATCGCTAATCTATTCGAGAATTTCATGGAGCTTTTTGATGAACCAGAGAAGGCCACTCTTTCTGAAGCCAGTGTAACAGACAACCGAGTAGATCACTTGAAGCAACTCGTTGACGATGCTGCAAGAAGAATGAATGAAGAAGAATCAGGTTCAAAAGAGTCTCCCCAACACAATGCGTCAGTCGAGGGGGAGTGTCCACCATCAGTCGAGGGGGAGTATCCACCATTAGTCGAGGGGGAGGATCCACCATCATCCCAGCCAAGTCCACAAGTTGAGGGGGAGCTAAGGTCTCAACCTTCAACCGAAAGCACATTGCCAACTGACAGCACCTCACCAACCGAAAGTGCCTTACCAACCGAAAGTGCCTCGTCACCCGAAAGTGCCTCACCAACCGAAGGTGCATCAACGCCCGAAAGCTCAACACCACAAGAAACCATTGTAGCTCAAGATTCACAAGACATTCCTATAAGATCATTTGTCGAGGAGGAGCATGCTGATATGTCATACGACTTTGACAGTCTGTCCGAACCAGAAGAAATGATAAATGCTGAATTAGATCCATCTTTTGATCCAAACTTCCCTCCTCTCACCAAATGGACCAGAAATCATCCTGTCTCTCAAGTTGTTGGTAATGTCTCAGAAACAGTTCTGACTCGATCACAACTCAAGGCAAAACAAGCTTCCTTGTTCTCAAAAGTTGAATTCTGCATGTTTAACTCATTCGTATCAAAAGTTGAACCAAAGACAGGTAACACTGCTCTTGATCACTCCGATTGGGTTCAAGCTATGCAAGACGAACTGAATGAATTTGAAAGGAACAAAGTTTGGCGTCTTATTCCAACTCCTCCAGATGCCTCGGTTGTTGGTCTCAAATGGGTCTTTAGGAA
Source organism: Lactuca saligna (assembly GCF_052625555.1). Taxonomy (NCBI): domain Eukaryota; kingdom Viridiplantae; phylum Streptophyta; class Magnoliopsida; order Asterales; family Asteraceae; genus Lactuca; species Lactuca saligna. The sequence continues at coordinate 96,362,810 of NC_136419.1, read as the reverse complement.
CAAACTTGACAAGGAAGGGAACGTTATAAGAAACAAAGCACGTCTGGTCGTAAAAGGATATTGTCAGGAGGAAGGCATTGACTATGAAGAGACTTTCGCTCCTGTAGCTAGGCTGGAATCAGTAAGAATATTTCTCACCTATGCTGCTCACAAAAACTTTGAGGTCTTTCAAATGGACGTCAAGTGTGCATTTCTCAATGGCGAACTCGAAGAAACTGTGTATGTGGAGCAACCTCCTGGATTCGTGAATGAAAAGTATCCCGATCATTGTTACATTTTGGATAATGCCGTGTATGGTCTGAAACAAGCACCGAGAGCCTGGTATGAAACGCTGAATAAATTTTTAAAGATGTCCAAATTCAAACAAGGTTCGGTTGACCCAACCTTCTTTCGCAAAAAGGAAGGTAACCACCTGATGATCGTTCAAATTTATATCGATGATATCATCTTTGGCTCAACGAATCCTAGCCTAACAGCTGAATTCAGAAAGCTGATGGAGACTAAATTTGAAATGACCTCGATGGGTCCCATTAACTTTTTCCTTGGTTTAAATATTAGACAGGGACCTGAAGGCATCTTTATCAACCAGGAAGCTTACACGAAGACCCTCTTAGCAAAATTTAGCATAATGGGAGATTCAAAGGTCAAAGTTCCAATGGCGTTTGGCACTAAACTCACTCCATCCCTGGATAAACCGGCTGTTGATCTTACGCTTTATCGTCAAATGATAGGCTCTCTGATGTATCTTACTGCTAGCAGGCCGGACATAATGTTTTCTGTTTGTTACTGTGCTAGGTTTCAGGAAAATCCTAGGGAGCCTCACATGCTTGCAGTAAAGAACATATTACGATATCTCAAGAGAACTACCTCTTTAGGTCTGTGGTACCCTTCTAACTCAGGCTTCTTCGTTCAAGCCTACTCAGATGCAGACCTTGGTGGATGTGGCCTCGACAGGAAAAGCACCACTGGCGGTTGCCAATTCCTCGATGGGAAGTTGGTTAGCTGGCAGTCCAAGAAACAAACGTGTGTATCCTTGTCTACAGCTGAAGCAGAATACATTGTCGCTGCTTCCTGTACCTCTCAAGTGATTTGGATCCAGAGTCAACTCCGAGACTATGGACTCAATATGAAAAAGATCCCACTATATTGTGAATCTGAAAGTGCAATTAGGATTTGTCATAACCCAGTGCAACACTCCAAGACCAAGCACATCGCACTAAGGTATCACTTCATCAAAGATCACGTGGAAGATGGAAACGTTGAAGTACACTTTGTTCGCACCACTGATCAGTTGGCCGATGTCTTTACCAAAGCTCTTCCTGAAGCGACTTTCAACAAAATTCTACAAGGATTAGGTATGATGGTAGGTGAGTCGGTCCCGAATCCTCAAATCTCTAACTAAGATTTAATGGAACCGAAGCAGGCAGACCGCTCGGTCTCACTCTCTACTCTGGAGATTTAATGGAACCGAAATAGACAGACCGCTCGGTCCCTCTCTGTTCTGGAGATTAATGGAACCGAAATAGTCAGACCGCTTGGTCCCTCTCGGTTCTGGAATTTTAATGACACCGAAATAGACAGAACGCTCGGTTCCTCTCTGTTCTGAAATTTTAATGTCACCGAAATACACAGATCGCTCGGTCTATCTCTACTTCATCATTTTTTTCTGTTGTACAATTTATCTTTCTGTTTTTATTTCTTTTTCAGAAAAATTTCAAAATCACAAAAACATTTTATCTTTCTGTTTTTATTTCTTTTTCAGAAAAATTTCAAAATCACAAAAACATTTTATCTTTCTGTTTTTATTTCTTTTTCAGAAAAATTTCAAAATCACAAAAACATTTTATCTTTCTGTTTTATTTCTTTTTCAGAAATATTTCAAAATCACAAAAACATTTTATCTTTCTCTTTTAGAAAAATCTTAAAATACAAAAATATTTTCATTTTCATTTTTATTCAGTTTCTTACTTATTTCCACTACTCGCTAGTTCTGGTTGGTGTAAGCTTTGCACAGGTAAATACAAGTATCACCTTCGATAGTGTTCAACCAGGTATGTTTCATTTTTTCTCTCAGACTAGTTAGAAGTCCCTAGAAGCATGCTGTTGTATGTTGTCACAAGCCTCTATGATCTTGAGTAAGCCTTAATGATTCGATCAATACCTATCGTTTCTTCCCAATCAGGCTATTTTCCAACACTCGGTCTAGAGCTACCTTACTCTTCTCATTTCAGACATGAGTTGCTCTGCTTTGTCACACTTCTGTAGCAGAAGGTACATTCGGTTTCTTAACCACCTCCTAAAATTCTACATTTACCTTCGATTCCCTAAAGTAACCCTTGATGCTTTCGGTCTTTACCACTGAAGCTTATGGTTACACAAAATCTGTGTTTATGATCTTGGATTCGATTACCACGTTCTAATTGAAACCCAAAATCCAATACCTAAAATGAATTGACGGTGAGTGATATACTCAAGTTGTTACTTGGAAATCTCATTTTCTTTTTGCGTGATCTTTTATGAAATCGGCTACACCTCAGACATTTCTTCCCAAAGAGGTCCAGTTTATTTTTTTTTTGAGATTTCTGTTTATCCCATGCTTGTCACAAGATAATTCCCACCTGCCTGTTCAACAGATCACATCGGTCTTACAGGTTAGAGGACAGCCACCCAACAACCTATGATCAAAAGATGCCTTTCATTGTTTATTGACAGACAATTGATCGTATTTCTCGGGAAACCACACAAGCACTTCAAGTCTCTCTTGGCTTTGAAGGAAGTGATTCTTGCCCGGAATCCTCCGCCTTATGTCTTCTTCATAGACATCACTCACATCTCAAACACCTTTGATTTATTTCTTTATCTTTCACACTCTTATGCACGAAAATTAATTTTTCCAACATTCTTATTGCTGTTTGGTATGTGGTTTTAAGTTTCAGTTGTAACCAAACAAGGGCACAAGGAATTTCAAACGGTACAAAAATATGATTTGGGCGTGTGCAGTTGATTCGTTTCACACCCACGTGTGCTGACGTTTTCCTGGGATACACCATAACATCCAATCGCGCTTTTTCAGGCGACGTTTTGGTTCCATAATCATCACGATTTTCTCTCTCCAGTGAACGGTATAAATAGGGGTGATCCTGTTCTTTGTCATTTACCACACTTGTATCCTCTCTCTCTAAAAAAGTTTCCACTGTTCATCTTCTTCTTCGATTCAACAATGGCGACTTCTTCTTCTGCGCACGATCAAACTGCATCTTCATCTTTGCTTTCCATCAAGCCTAATCAGAATATGATTATCGAGATGACTCCTTTTTTTTATGATGCGTACATGCTCCATGTGGTGGAATGTCTGAAATATTCCCCATTGTTGTTGGCTCTCACGCAGGTGGAAGCAGTTCCGATGTCCCTGCTTTCTCAAGTTTACACATCAACAAGTTATGATAAACACAAAGATCGTATCTACTTCACCATCCATGACAAGAAAACCTCAGTCTCCAAAACCAAGTTTTGTTCTCTTCTAGGGCTTGCCGTCGATTCATCCGTCATCTCACCAGATTTTGTCTCAACTACCCAGTTTTTCTCGATGATGTACGAGATGGGTTATACCGATGTACTTATGACGATCGCAAAGGTCAAGAAGTCTTGTCTTCCTTCATAGTGGAATGGCTTGCTTACCCTGTTAATCAAGGGTTTAGCGGAACGCTGTGGTGGTTCTGATACCACGAGCAAAGGATTTCTCACCATCCTTTATGGACTTTACAATGGCATCAACTTATATTATGGCTCCATAATCTGGTCTCAATTCGTTCAGAGTCTTAACACCACAACCTGGTACTCCGAGATCTCCTGCGGACGTTTCTGGACGCTCATTACGAAGAAAGCCATGGATTCTCTGGACATCCCCGTGATGAAGGATGCTCTTCTGGCTTCAATAGCTTCTTTCCATACTAAGAAGATTATTGTTTCTGACCCGAGTAAGTTTCTACATTATGGATTAATTCCTGAATCCATGTACAGGTGTGTCACGCCTCATAGCAAGATCATGGCCGATTACAGCACCAGAACGCCTTTGCCTCCAAGGGTTCTGACTGACGAATAGAAGGCTGCCTTGGAAGCCCTAGATCAACCTGCAAACCGTGGCAAGAGGGTTGGTAAAAAGGAAAAACAAGAGAAGAAGGAAACAGAACCGAAAAAAGAGAGAAAGCCAAGATCCTCTAAGCGAAAACATGATGCAGAAGAACCCTCTCAGTCAAAATCAAAGAAGGTTAAGAAGATGGCTAAAAGGGCCAAAGGATCCCCTTCTCCTGGCTCTGCTCCAAATGAAACATCAGACGCAGAGGCTGCCGCTCCTCATGCTTCACCAAAAGAGCCAACTCCTGCTCAGTCTCCTCAAAAACCATCCTCTCCTACAGATACTCATATTCCCTCTCCACCAGTATCTCCCAAAGTTACAAAACTACCCACTCCTCCACCTTCTCCTAAAATTCCTACCCCACCCCCATCACCGAAACAGAAGGTTTCACTTTCTGTTCCTATCATCATCATTCCCACTACAACGAAACCAACCTCTTTACCCACCTCAACCATTCCTTTCTCTATCACTATCCCTACATCTTTGATCCCCACTCCAATCATCACCGAATCCGTTACTACCACCTCTTCCCAACCACCAGTAACAGTCAATGTATCTAATACAGTGGCTACTACTTTGGTTGAAACACCTGTTATTAACATCCCACCATCACCTTCTCCTTCATCAACCTCCGGTGCTACTTTGGGTGGTGATGATGAAGAGTGTGATTCTCTTTATTATAGCCCATACCGGATTCCCACTGATACTGATGCAGATACCCCTATTACCAGTCAGCAGCTTCAAGAAATTCATGACAAACTCGATAGTTTGTTGGCTGATAATAAAGCCTATGGGGGTGTGGTGCTGAAAGCCTTTATCGAGTCTGCAATCAAGACGTATACTGATGCTCTGGATCGCTCCACTGATGCTATTGACAAATCAGCCGCTTCGTGCTCCAAAGCCACAAAGGAAGTCTCTGAGGTTGTACACACAACTCAGATTTTTCTCGATTCTCTCAAAGCACATGCTGATGCTAATGCGGCTAAGTATCAATCGTCTGTGGACTCGGCTACCCTTCAGGGTGAAACCTCCAAGTTCGAGGCTCTGCGTGCTGACCTCAAAACTGAATCCACCTTTTTTCTTCAATCTTTGGATTCACGTTTTGCTTCTCTAGCAGCAGAGAGCACTTTAAAAGAGGATCTTGTCAAGCATCAGGCAACTATTGACCTTCAAAAGATACAACTGGCCCAGGCACAACAAGAAATCTCTTTACTGAAAACTCAGCGGGCTGTTCTTCAAGGTTGCACTGGTGATGTCAAGAACATGTTGACGAATGTCCTCGAAACTCATGATCCCTTTCTTACCCTTACCATCCGACAGCATCTCCAGGCTAAACTCCTTCCTGCGATTACCATTTTGAGCGAGATGAAGGGTGTCTCGGAGAAGCTTGTTCTTCCGAGACAAGGGGGAGAGGAGGGTATACCAAAGATAGACCCGAAGGTTAATTTAGCTTCGGGTTCTGGAAAACAATTACTTGTTGAGAGCGAGTCAGATACTGATGAAACTATTGCTGAAGCTCTTCAACGAAAGAAAAGAGATAAAGAGCTGGATGAGACTCTGAAAATAGCTCGAGAGGCAGAGGCCAAAGAAAGAAGAATCAAGGAGGATGAGGATGCTTTAAAGGCCACGAAGACTCTATTCCTAGAATGGGACAGAGACACACTCATTAATCAAGCGATTGAGTTTCCCTCCATGTATTGGTTGGAACCGATTGCATCTTTTGAGTGTGAGAATACCAAAGACTCGCAGTTTGACATGCCGATCACACGAAAGGCTTTTACATTTCATTGCTTCGATGTCACTGCTGATGTCCCTCATCCAAACTTGAAGGTTGACAAAGAATTGATAGATTTTTATTTGATGTATGGTCAACCACAGTACTTGACATGGAGTGCTCAGAAGATTGTAAAGGTCAAGGTACTGAAACCAACACAGGCTGGGAAATTTGTGAATGTTAACTTCAAAGTCAACAGAGGAATGGCCAACACAGAACATTTTATTTCTCTGGCAGATCTTCCCAGTCTGAATCCTCATGATTGGATTCTGCTATACAACATTCTTCTCTCAAATCAAAGAGAGTATGAACCGATTCTGAAACATCTCAAAAGAATGTTGGCTTCCTATATCCATGAGCTTACCACTATGGATCAGGAAATAGAAAAAATAATGAACAAGAAACCGACCGTCAAGCCTACTTCCAAGACAGGAGATGTACACAAAATGAAGTTAGGGCAAATTGACTCTTCAAATCTGACGGTCATGTTCACAAGAGGCGATAAGCACAAGTTTCTGTTTGCTTTGGTAGACAAGCATCTGTTTTCAACAGATTGACCGGAGCATATCATAAACATTATTCACCGATGCAAGCAGAACTCTACAGCAGACAAGAAGAATTTCACAGATATGCTTCGGTGGTATATCACTTTCAGGCATCACATTCTGGCCATTATACCGAGGATTTTTGAGACGGTGAAGAAACCTTCTGCTATTAAAAGGGAATGAAGCCTCTGTGCCAAAGACGCAAAGGGGGAGATTGTTGAAGATTAATGTGTTGCGTCTTGGGCCCTTTTGTTTTACAACCGGATTGGGCTTGTCAATCCATGTTTATCTAGATTAGCCTCCTTTTTCTTAGATAAACTGTTAGGGTTTTAATATAAATATATGCATGCATGTATGTGTATGAAGAAGTTGTCGTTATTCTCATTGATTACTGTAAACCCTAAAATCCTCTACAGTTGATGTTCTTTATCGAGCTCTTCTGAGGATTGTTTATTAATCATTCGACACCTTTTGATCCATTTGCTTGTTCTTACTGTTTATCTGATTATTTCTCTACCTGTTTCATAGATCTAATCGATCTTCAAGTTGATTTTAAACTTAGCAATCTTAATGATGCATGTTCAATTGCTGGTTCAGAACATGATGGTTTGTACGAAGATGCACTTTTGGAATTTGATTCAGCTTATCCACCAATGGAGAACTGGACAAAAGATCATTTGAAGGAGCAAATTATTGGTAATCCACAAGAGGGAGTCTTAACAAGAGCTCAAATTTGTGCGAAGAATGAGGTATTAAATACTCATCAAGAATTTTGCAGGTTCAATGTCTTTATCTCTAAAATTGAACCAAAAACAGTTAAGATTGCAATGGAACATTCAGGTTGGGTTGTTGCAACGCAATCTGAATTGTCTGAATTTGAAAAAAATAAGGTTTAGAGATTAATTCCTAAGCCAAATGATGTTTCAATTGTCGGGTTAAAATGGATTTTCAAAAATAAAACCGACAAAGATGGAAACATTGTTAGAAACAAAGCCAAGCTTGTTGTTAAGGGATATTCTCAACAAGAAGGAATAGATTACGAAGAAACTTTTGCCCCTGTCTCAAGACACGAGGCTGTTCATATATTTTTGGCTTATGCAGCTCATAAGGACATTGATGTTTATCAAATGGATGTGAAGTGTGCATTTTTACACGGAGAGCTTGAAGAGACTGTTTATGTTGAACAACCCCCAGGTTTTATTAATGAAGAACATCTTGATCATGTTTATATCTTAGATAAAGCAATTTATGGTTTGAAACAAGCACCACAAGCATGGTATGCAACATTAACTTCATTTTTGAAACAATCTAAATTTAAACAAGGATCAGTGGATCCCACATTATTTTGAAAGAATGTTGGGAATCATCTAATGATTGTTCAAATTTATGTTGATGATATTATTTTTGGCTCAACTAACCCTGCCTTGTCTAGTGAATTCGAAAATTTGATGAAAAACAAGTTTGAAATGAGCATGATGGGAAAAATCAACAATTTTCTTGGATTGAATATTCGTCAAAACAGAGAAGGTAATTTTATCAATCAAGAAAAATATACGAGGAATTTGCTAGAGAAGTTTGGATTGACGAATAGCACAAAGTTACGAGTTCCGATGGCAACTAGCATAAAGCTGACACATTCGTTAGAAAAACCTATAGTTGATCTAACTCTTTACAGAAGCATGATAGGTTCGTTACTTTATCGAACTGCTAGTAGACATGATATCATGTTTTCTGTATGTAATTGTGCTAGGTACCAGTCAAATCCAAGAGAACCACATCTCACTGGTGTAAATAATATATTTCGTTATCTTAAAGGAACAATTTTGTTAGGATTGTGGTATCCTTCGAAAATTGGGTTCTTTGTTGAAGCATATTCGGATGCTAACTTTGGAGGTTGTAGTCTGGATACGAAAAGCACAAGTGGTGGTTTTCAATTGTTGGATGGCAAATTGGTGAGCTGGCAGTCGAGAAGCAAACATGTGTCTCAATTTCAATTACTGAAGCAGAATATGTAGCTGCTACTGCTTGTACTTCACAAATCATTTGGATTCAAAGCCAATTACGGGATTATACAATTAATATGAAAAAGATTCCATTATATTGTGATTCTCAAAGTGCTATAGGAATTTGTCATAATTATGTGCAGCATTCAAAGACTAAACATATTGCTCTTCGTTATCATTTCATCAAGGATCTTGTGGAAGATGGAAATATTGAAGTGCATTTTGTGAAAACAATACATCAGTTAGTTGATATTTTCACAAAACCTTTGGATGAAAAATCATTCGTGAGAATTTTGAAAGGACTTGGAATGATCGATGGAAATTTTGTTCCATGCGAAAAAGGAGACTGATGGTCAAAAGGAATTGGTTCAGAGACATGTCATCAAAGAAAAAGGTTATTGTTCACAGTCAACTCTTCGAATCCTTCGTATTCGTATAATTATCATTTTCTTGAGTGTTTTAAATTTCGCATGTTTGCAACAAATACAATTTTTTTTCTTCGAAAAATCAAAAATACCAAAAAGATTTTTTTTTTGTTTTAAAAAATTCAAAAACAACAAAAATATTTTTATTCTTCTTTCTTTTTAATTGTTTGTTGTAGAATTCCATACTCAATTTCTTAGAGTAGTGCTTGCAGTTCTAGGGTGAGGTATTTTTCACACATATTGAACTAGTTAAGATGTCCCTAGAAGCGTGCTGCAGCATGTTGACTAAAGCCTCTAAATGACTCAATGTTCGAAAGACTTAATGAAATTTTCATACAAAGATTTCTTCCCAATCAAGCTTGCATTCAAATTAGTCTTCTGAGCTACATGACTCTTCTCACATGAGTTAAGAGTTTACTATTTGGTCCAAACTAACAGAGGTACATGTTCTTTCTTATACCAATCTTTTTCATCTCAAAATTCTTACACTATCACACACGAAGACATATGTTCAAGAGGTTTCTGATCAAACCAATTGAAACCTAGATATATCACAAATCTATGTTTATGATCAGAAATCCTGAGACCGTGATGGAAGTGAAACCCAAATCAATTAGCCTTTAAGGAATTGACGGGGAACTTTGTTCCAGATATTAACGAAACATTTGTTTCTGTACCTTTATTCTAAACTCCAAATCATATTCATTTCTTATGAGTGGTCTTGATCAAACATTCGAAACCCATGATGTTTGTTACCCAACAGGATCCAGAATACATTTTTTTTCTTGAATATGATTTCAGTGTGAGGTTTATCAGAAATTTCATGTTACTTAAAAGTTTTTCAAAGCAAACTTGTCACTGACTACACTGGTCAAACAAGTAATTTCTGTTACAATTACTCACCTTATGTTTAGGTTGATATGTAATGATATTCATTAAACCACTTCAAAAGCCTTTTAAAAGAAGCCCTTCGATACTTCTTTACAACTATTCAATTGTAATTCACGAGAACATGCACAAACTGTTGATTATCTCTCTTGATAATTAACAAAACAATCTTTGCCCGGGGTTTTAACTGCCTTCGTGTCAAATTGCATTTTTCACATCACTGAATATCCAAATTTTTTTAAATTGCTTCTCATCTATATTCTTTGAAACACGACACATACTAAATCCTTGAGGTTCTGAGTAACACCAACTCAGGTTGATGATTTCAAGAATCTAGAAAATGACTTTACTTTGAAACCCTAAAGTAAAAGAGTCTTACCTCGATCAGAAGGGTTCTGACGGTTACTATTCCATTGGGGCAAACAATCCAGCCTATTTGAGGGGACTGTTTGAATTCTGAGCGGGTTTTGAGGAGACGTGACAGTCACTTTATCACACATGGTTACTTTTTCATCATCATGATGTGGTTTTCTCGGTGACACGTCACAGATCATTAAATGCTTATCCCGTTTCGATTTCAAAATCAAGAGTTACATCTAAAAGGGTATTCAATGGTTCATTATCAGTTTACGCTTTCATATTCCCCAATATTCTCTGGTAAAAATGCAGATCTCAAACCCTAACAATGGCGACTACTAATCCTGATGCAACTCTGTCTCAAACCACAGATGATGTTACCTTGTTGCCAATAATGAAGTTTCAGGGTACAAATTACCAAGTTGAATCAAATGTTTCTCTATATCATGATGAACTTAAGATGCTCATTGTTGCTCTGAAAAGCTCTGTATTATCCAAATCCATGTTCAACTCATTCTCTGTTCCTCTTTCGTGGTTGTCTCAAGTTGGATCAACAGCTAGGTATTCGAAAGCTTTGGATGCAGTTCTGTTTAATCTAGTGACTGATAAAAAGGTTAGACTCTCAAAGAAGCTTTTCTGTCAGATTCTCGATATCCCTAATTCTTCACCATATGTCACTTTTACCTTCCCACAAATTGTTCATATGTTCAATGAAATGGGTCATCAAACCCAATTGTCCAAGATAAGTGATTTCAAGAAGTCAGGTCTTCCAAGTGTATGGAATTTTTTGTTTGGTATTTTCCTAAGATGTTTAACTGGAAGAACCGTTGGGTTAGACAAGGGAAGAATGGAGGTTTATGCTATGGTCGCAGGCTTATATTATGATCTTCAAGTTGATTACTCTACTCAGTTATGGAAAGAGTTCTTGAAGAGTATTCAGAACACAAATGCTCTTCATGGCATTTTGTGTCCCCGATACTGGAGCTTGATTCTACAATATTTCTAAGAGAAGGAGGTGATTTTGGATCCTGCAGATGTAGAAAAAGTTGTGTTCCATGTGTATAGCTGTCCGAAGGATGCAACTTATGATACTGAAAAGTTTCCAATTGTTGCTCGTATTCCTCATGCCATGCTTAAACGAGTTGATCCTACTAACATAGTTCTAGTCACTTACTTGCAAACCATTGATACCTCTGTTGAAATTGGAGTTCTTTTGGCAAGAGAAGAAGAGACAAAGTCCAAGCGTTCGAAGAAGACTACTGCTGGATCTTCTTAGAATCAAGTAAAAGAATCTAAATTTACAAAGAGTCCGAAGAAGTTACCGATTACAGAAGCTGAGCCAATCAAACCCAAAGTTTCTGTTGCTGATACACCATCAACTCAAAAGGAAATCATTCCTTCAAAGACTGGTGTCTTTCGCAGGATCAAAATGAAATCCAAACATAAGAGTCGATCTCCACTAACAAATGTCATCCGAAAACCACAAGTTTCGCATCAAGGACTTCTCTTTCATGAGATTCATGCACCTGCGTCACCATCTTCTAAGAAACTAAGGGAAACTGATATGGCCAAACACATCTCAAAGAAGAAGAAGAAAAGTAAGGTGTTCATCTCCTCCGAGTCTATTGCTGATGAAAATGAAATAATTCCAGAAACTCTAGAAGCCGATCATCAGAAAGAATCTTCTCATCCTACACCAACTGATGTTATACCACCCAAAGATTCGGTTGCCAAGTCAGTTTCTGAGGAGGCACGAACTTTTGACATTTTTGTAAACATATCTCATATGGATGCAAATGTCACAATGGGTGAGGATGCTTCGCATACTGGAGACCAAGGTAAAACTTCAGATGTTATCTTAGACATTATTATTTCTTTACCTCCATAACTCACACCTATCATTCCTACTACTTCCACCACTGATTGACCTACCTTTGAAAACATTATCAAACAACCAATTACATCTCTTTTTTCTTCATAATCCACTGATCCACCTACAAAAATTTCACCAATTCAAGATTCTTTTATGGAAACTGAGCATGAGTCCGGAGGTTTTGGAGGAACATTTGAAAATTTGGAGTTTGATGAAGAAGAAACAGACTGCCCAGATCACATGATAATGACCATGAAGCAGTTCAAGATATTGAATACAAAGCTCAATTCAATTCTTCAATCTCATGCTGATCTTGGGGGAGGAAATTCAGTGACCAGTCTAGAAGTGGATGGTCTGTTGAAGTTGCTTGAAGGGAGGATTACTTCAAAGGTTTCAGGAATGATAAAAGATTCTGATTCTCGTCTCCTGGAGAAAATTGATCTTTGTGGTCATAGCAATGAGATGAGGGTAAATTCTCAGAAATCTACTTTTGAAGGTGACTTCAAAGAATTAAAATTGGTGGCAATGGAACGTCATGTCTTATTTGTTCAAGATGTGAAGAAAGTGCGAGAAGATTTGAATTTTAAACTCCAAGAGCTTCGACAAGACATGGGGAAATAGATTGCAGTTGTTCGCACCGAATTTGCATCTCTCAATTAGAAGGTGGATATAATATGTGATGTAGTTACCAAATTTACCAAGTTGTATGAAATTTTGAGTTCTCAAATTGCTCAACTTTATGCAACAGAAAACAAGAATTTAATTGAAGTTTTTACACTGTTAAAGGAGATTAAAGCACTATCTTCAACAATAACTTCGTCTTCTTTGCTATCTTCCAAAGATCTTATCTATAAATTTTCTAAATTTGAAGTCTTACTTCTTCAACAATTGGCTCCTCTTTCACATATATCCAACCTTCTTCCCACAACGAATGCCCCACCTGCTAGTACAGGGGTGCAAGGGGGAGAAAGGAAAAACGAAGGTTCGAAGGCTGGAGGTGAAGATGCGAAAGTGGTGGGAAAGGTGTTTCCTTCAAATTTCCCAACAACAATGCCAGTGATAGCAATTACTGGTCCTATCTCTTCAATAGTAGTAACAACTATGCCAATCACAAGACCAATTTCAAAAGGAATTGTGATTGGTAAATCTACTAACACTGTTGGAAGTGATTCGAAGACAAAAGAAGTGGTTGAAGAATCATCTTCGAAGGCAAGGGGAAAGTTAATTCTTATAGAAAAATCTAAAGAAGAAAAGAAGGCTGAGGCTGAGGCGGAACTAGAAAAGATGAGATTGGTTCAAAGCATATTGACTCAAAGGGCTAGTGATCCTCCTGATATGAACAAGGGTGATCCATCAAAGCACTACAATTATGAAACAATTGAAGCCAATGTTGCATTTAATCACATGTATTCGTTTGAAAAGAAGCCAAAACTGAGTTATATTGTCTCGAATATGGATGCAAGCCAGTTGGACTTTCCAATTAATGAAATGATGTTCATCATGCCTCGGTTTAAAGCAGAAAGCAAGTTCAAGGAGAAGGATGAAGGAACACAAATGAAAATCAGGTTTCATGTGGTTCTTGCGAAGCCTACTGAAGAAGTATGGTCATTGATAAAGATAAAGAAGGTCATAAGCATAAAGAAGGATGTGGTTTTCAAAAACACAATCCAAAACATGAATTATGTGGTGACCAGGGAAAATGGGAATGTGTGCGAGTTTACAATTGCTGACTTTCCTTTAATGAACTTGTATGATCTTATACAAGGTGCATTACTACTGAAGGAAAGGTGTTTTTCATATCTTCAGAAATCGGATCCTGATGAGTACAAGCTGGGAATTACTCACATCAAGATTTTTATTGAAAATTATTATGAATGCTTAGCATTAACGAATGTGGAGTTAGCTACAGCTAAAGGACTGGAAATTATAGCACCCATGGCTCCTTCGAAGACACAAGCAGATCTAAAGAAATATGTTGACGGTGAAATCTGCTTGAAACCTTTTGGTTTAGTCTTCTCTGGGAATGACAAGTCAGGTAAATCAAAATGGTTTTTATTCCAGTCAAGTGAGGTCGAAATATATTCAGCTTTGCAATATACGGACTTGATTGTTAGTATGAATCATTTCAAAAAGAATAACAAAGGAGATAAGAAGGAACTGAAGAAGATTATCTCATGGTACACTGAGATACGAAGAGTAGTGTTGTACTCCATTCAACTGTTTACAAACTGAAGTCTTCAACTATGTTTTCAAAGAGGGAGAATGAAAGGGTAGTTTGGTTGTAATGAGTCGAACCCTTTTGTGAAATCTTCGTATGGTCTGTATTATATTTTACTAGGGCTCATTTAATTCGAAGCTTAAGTGTTTTAGCCTTAGTATATATTTTTTACGCTTTATGTATCCTATAAATAGGATCATTTACTAGAGTTAGATAACTTGAACAACATTGTCTGTTCTCTTTGTAAAACCTCTTAAAGCGTAATTGAGCTGAAGTGAAGATCTTATTTACATCATGTGTTCAATTACTAACTGACTCATAAACATTTACTCTGATTCATTTTACACTCAATTCTTAGTTCCATCAGGACGGTCGGATGGGTGACTATGCCCCAGGTCCACAACCAGACAAGGAAGAGGAGATAGGATGGAAACTTGTGGCTGTCAGGCTCCAGAAGGAATTAATACCGAGTTCACATCGTGAACATTGTGTTCATGTCGTGAACTCTGACATAGTGTCGGGGTTCACGCCCTGAACTTTATAAATTCATAAACTTCGCATACGAGTTCCGTTTTCGATGTTCTGTATATCCACTTGTAGGTGAGATTATGCTCTACAACTCTCGTTTAGACTCCGTCGGGTAATTTTGAATTTATTTTTTATTATATTATTTTTAGTAGGCCGGGAACGTAAAACTCCCTTAGAAATTCATAACTCCTTCAGCTAACATCCGTTTTCGTCTGTCTTTTTACCATTGGACTACTGTCGACGAGATCTTCGATTCTCGTTTAGATTGTTTTGGCTAGAAATCACTTGATCTCCAATTTGAACTTTGGGTTGCATACTGTTGAGTCGAAACTTCGAAAAATCATAATTTCCTCATACGAAGTCAAATTTAGACGTTCTTCTTATGCACGCTCTCGGTTTAACGGATTCTACGACTTTCGTTTAAATCACTAAGGCTAAATATCGCTCTATTGTAAATTCACTATTTACGTCGCGCAATGTCGTGTTGGTTCTGTCGCGAAACTTTGACAGGTCATAACTTCTTCGTTATAACTAGGATTTCGGCATTCTTTATATTTCTGGAACCCCTGTCACGACCACTACAGCTTCCTTCATAGATATCAGGCTTATCTAATATTTTATTATTACGCTTATTCTTATTCTTAATTCAATTAAGCCACACAATTAAGCATAAAACACATAATAGTCAAATAATACATTTCTATTATTTCAAAATGAGTTATAAAGGTTAACCTACACTATTACATCAACATTAATGACTAGCCTAGAAACACGAGCGTTACAATTATCTCCACCTTAGGATGATTCCGTCCCCGTAATCACACATCAACAAACAAATGCGGATAGCAACTCATCATGTCACTCTTCGTTTCCCAGGTGAGATTTGGACCATTCGTATGTTTCCAACGGACAAGAACTAATTCGACCATCTTGCATTGTAGGTTTTTAGTCTTACAGTCAACGATTGCTTCTGGTTACTCAATTAACTTCTTATTTTCATCAATTTTCAATTCCTATAGTGGAATCATGTCGGGAACTTCCCCCATGAACTTCCTCAGATAACACACATGGAAAGTGTTATGAATTCCATTCAGTTCTTCGGGTAACTCGAGCTTGTAAGCTTCGTTAAATCCTCTGAAGAACTTTAAATGGTCCAATAAACCTTGGACTTAACTTTCCCCTTTTTTCCAAATCTTATAATTCCCTTCCACGATGAGACTTTAAGCAAAACCGAATCTCCAACTTCAAAAGTCATCGGTATTCACTTGTTGTCATCATAACTCTTTTGACGATCCTGAATTGCTAACATTCTCTCCCTAACTATTTTCAACTTTTCAGCAGTTTGATGGACTATCTCGAGTCCCATAAACTGCTTTTCCCCAGCCTCAAGCCAGCAAGACGGCGTACGACACTTATGTCCGTACAAAGCATGATAAGGTGCCATCTTTATGCTCGAGTGGAAACTATTATCGTAGGAGAATTCTACCGTAGGTAAATGTTCATCTCAGTTACCTTGGAATTCCAGGGTACATGCTCTCAGCATATCTTCAAGCATTTGTATCGCTCATTTGCTCTGACCATCAGTCTTTAGATGGTAAGTTGTACTCAAACATAACTTGGTACCCAATCCCTCTTGTAGACTTTTCCAAAACCTTGAGGTGAAACGACTATCATGATCCGACACAATCATTAACGAAACACTGTGAAGTCTTACAATTTCCTTCACGTAAGAATTCACAAGCTTATCCATAGACCATTTCTCATTGGCTGCTATGAAGTGCGCACTCTTAGTGAAGCGATCAATGAGCAACCAAATCATGTCATGACCATTCTTTTTTTTGGGCAGTTTAGTGACAAAATCCATAAGAATGTCCTCCCATTGATGCATAGGCACATGTAAAGGTTCTAAACTCCCGTATGGTTTCTAATGTTGTACCTTGACCCGCGCACATGTCACACACTCCGCCACGTACTTTGCAATAACAAGCTTCATTGTCGGCCACCAGTAATAAGGTTTCAGGTCCCTATACATTTTAGTGCTGCCATGATGAATTGAGTACATGGTTCTGTGAGCTTCTTCCATCGGAATATCTCTTATTCCTTCTGACTTAGGTACCCAAATACGATCTTGTAATACCTTCAGTCCATGACCGTCTGTACTAAACACCAACATTTTGCCCAAACGTTCCTCCTTCCGGTCATTCTTTTCAGAAGCTTCCTCGTGAGCTTTCTTTATACTTTCCACAATGGTCGAGACAACTTCTATTCTCAACACTCTTGTCCTCTTTATCTCAAGATTGACTTTCCGACTGAGAGCATCAACGACAACATTTTCTTTACCGGGATGGTAAAGCATCTCACATTCATATTCCTTAAGTAACTCTAGCCAGCGTTGTTGCCTCCTATTCAATTCTTTCTGACTAAAGAGATATTGGAGACTCTTATAGTCAGTGAAAAGTTTGCACTTCGTACCAAAGAGGTAATGCCTCCATATTTATAGAGTGAAAACTATCGCTACCAGCTCCAAATCGTGAGTGAGGTAGTTCTTCTCATGCTCCTTTAGCTGTCGAGACGCATATGCTATCACCTTTTCTATTTGGGTCAAAACACATCCCAACCCAACAACAGACGCATTGGTATTAGCAACGAAGTCTTCTACTCCATCCGGTAGAGAAAGAATCGGTGCCTCACATAGTTTCTTATTTAGCAACTCGAATGCATCTTTGTGCTTATCACTCCAAGTATAAATAGCTCCTTTGTGAGTCAAAGCTGGTAATGGAGTAGAAATTGAAGAAAAGCCTTAGATAAACCTTCAGTAATATCTGGCTAATCCCAGAAAGCTTCGGATCTCCGTGGGACTTTTCGTTTGTTCCCACTTTATCACCTCGTCAATCTTTGCTGGATCAACCATTATCCCTTCTAGGTTGACCATGTGACCCAAGAATTGGACTTCTCGAATCAAAAAATCACATTTGGAGAACTTGGCATATAGTTTCTCCTTCTTCAAGACTTCCAACACTTCTCGCAAGTGTCTGTCACGCTCCTCCTGGCTTTTCGAGTAAATCAGAATGCCATCTATGAACACTATCATAAATTTATCAAGGAACGGTTTACAAACCCTGTTCATTAAATCCATGAATGTTGCTGGAAGATTGGTTAGTCCAAATAACATAACCAAAAACTCTTAGTGTCCATATCTTGTTCTGAATGCACTCTTTTTGATACCCTGCTCTCTCACCTTCAACTAATGATATCCTGACCTTAGGTCGATATTTGAAAAATAACTTGAACCCTGTAGTTGATTGAGCATGTCATCAATCCTCGGCAACGAATATCTATTCTTTATTGTTGCCTTGTTCAACTCTCTGTAATCGATGCACATTCTCATACTTCCATCTTTCTTCTTCACGAATAACACCAGAGCTCAACAGGGTGATGAACTAGGTCTAATGAAACCGTTGTCCAATAACTCCTGAAGTTTCATCATCAACTCCTTCATCTCCATCGGTGCTAGCCGGTAAGGTTCTTTTTCTATTGGCGTCGTCCCTGGTAACAAGTTTATTCTGAACTCCACTTGTCTATCATATGGTAATCCAGGAAGATCTTTCGGAAATACTTCCGGATAATCACACATTACAAGAATGCTTTGCATCTCCTTTTTCTCCTTCTTTGCATCAATTATGAATGCAAAATATGATGTACATCGTTTGCCCATACACTTTCTGGATTTCATTAGAGAAATGATTCCATAATTTACTCTGCGTTTGTCCCCATGCGAAATAAAGGAGTAGTTGGCTCCAGAAGCAAATAAAATTTGGGCATACAATTTTTTTACGAGAAAGGTACCTAAAGCGACATCGGCTTCATCTTTCGCAGCCTCAAGTGTCATCTAAAAGGCTTTCGCCTTTAACTTTATTGGAATATTGGGTTTTGCTGCCTCCTTATTTTTAGGACAGTCTTTCAAAATGTGCACATCTTCGTTACATCCAAAGCATATTGGATGGACACTCATTGGCATAATGCCCAGTTTTTCCACATTTGTAGCAGGTCACCTCCTCACTACACTTCCCAGAGTGCTTTTTCTTGTACTTTCACACGATTTTTCTTCGCCTCCAAACTTCTTCGAATTAGAATTCGAAGATTTGCTTTTCTTGCTGGAACTTGAAGTTCCTTCAAACTTTCTCTTATCACCAACTTCAACCTTGCTGGTGGTTCTTCCCTTGATCATGTCCTCAATAGACTTGGCAGCTCAAATAGCTGCCTCCATAGTAGGTGTCTGATGTATTGGCACCGCATACTTCCATGGGAGTCCCTTTGCGTATGGGTCAACTTTTTTAGCTCGTCTAGGACGATGGGCATGGCAAAATCTATTTTTTCCGTAAAGGCATTAGTGTATTCATCGACTGACATGCTTCCTTTAGTCAATGTCAGAAACTTGTTCTCAAACTCTAGTAGATTTTGGGATGAGCAGAACATGCACTTGAACTACACCAAGAACTCTGCCCAGGTCAGTTGTAGTGGCTCATTAGGGATTAGGGTCTTCCCCAGAGTGTTCCACCAATGAACAACTCCACCCCTGAACTGGCGTACTGCAAAAGGGTCTACAACTTGCCTCTGCAGCCACACATCATGAAGGCTAGCTCCATTTCGGAGTTCCAATCCATGACTCCGATGGGATCTTCCTTTCCAATGAAGGTCGATGGTTTGCAAGTCAAAAAGTCTTTGTACTTGCATCCAAGTCCATCAATTACTCCCTCCTGGTGGTTTTGTCTAACTAATGGTCGGTTGGCTTGACCAACAGTCCCACTGAAGTTACCTCCTTCCGAATGCCCTTCATTCAACTCGGGCTGTTCAATCGGCATTGAAAGTTCTTCATGATTCTCTCGAAGCAGATGTCTCGTTTCTTCAATCTGACGATCCAACATTGTTTGAATCATCAATTGTACACTAGCCATTGTTATTGGCTTACGTGTTGCTGCTACAACAACCACTCGCTCAATGACAGGTGGTTGATTCATGTCTTCGTTCACGTTTCCAACTCTACTTTTGGTTCTTACCATTTTTGATCTACACACTGAATAAGGTGAATTTAGATCCTCAATCATGATAGATAATTAAATCATCTTAATCACTCCGAAACGTTTACGTGCTAGTTCTAATACTGTAATCATACGCTTAGAATCCTAAACACATAATGTCTCCAGATCTGGTTGGCAACAAACCATAGATCCAAGCAATTAATATCATATATAACAAACATATAACATTTATCATATAAAAGTATTTAAGGCAAATTTCCTAAAATAAACTAGTACTCATGTCTAAAATATGACAAACACTCATCTCACAATTTTCACTTAACATTCTAAGTTTAAGTCTAGAAACCCTACAAATTCCTAGTTTGCTTAAACTAATGCTCTGATACTACCTGTGACATCCCCAAGATCACGGCCAGAAAAGACCAGTTTCATTTATGCTTTTAAAATAATTTCAGAGTAAATCCATTAATTTAAAAGAGTTGCGGAATTTATCCCTAAAACATTACATGATAAAATAAGATTTATCAAAGCATTTCTTAAAGAAATGTATTTTCATTATATATCAAAACTCCGGATGTCATGTTCCGATACAGACACAAAAGCATAAACAATCAAATATACACCTTACACAGTTATATACAACTAGTGGTCTATAAACAAAAACATCTTCACAAGTTCCCCAACTTATGCTCTCGCACCACTACCTGTAATACAAAGAAACTGAGTGGGTCAGGCTTGGGAGCCTAGTGAGCATATAGGGTTTTCAACCCACAATAAATAGTTATATTTAATTTCACCAACCAACAATAACTCGAGTACCCATTCCCGTTATCCTCACTTTACGTCCCTTTGACAACAACTATTATAAGGGAGCTAATCTAGGATTTTCATCGGGACACACACTACTGCAAAGGGTTTTCAACCCACAATAAATAGTTATATTTAATTTCACCAACCAACAATAACTCGATTACCCATTCCCGTTATCCCACTTTACGTCCCTATGAAAACAACTATTATAAGGGAGCTAATCTAGGATTTTCATCGGGACGGACACTACTGCAAAGAGTTTTCAATCCACAATAAATAGTTATATTTAATTTCACCAACCAACAATAACTCAATTATCTATTCCCGTTATCCTCACTTTACGTCCCTATCACAACAACTATTATAAGGGAGCTAATCTAGGATTTTCATCGGGACGGACACTACTGCAAAGGGGTTTCCTCAGCAATGAATGACCTAAGGAAACCATGAGGGGGATAGAATACAACAAATGAACACCCAAGTTCACTACACCTATAGGTTATGAGCCTGCCAGCGTTCCACTAAACTGTCTAGAAAAGTCCGTGGTCATCATCAATATTCTGTTGGACGACTAGATCACAATCATATTGAGGCCTCTCATCATTTTTATTTCATCACACATCACTATCTACCCATGTTCTACCCAACATATTTGTAGATAAAATATACTTGTTTCTATACAGCTTAAAACCTGTATAACATATTCATTCAATACTCATACCACATAACAAATTGTATATAGTCACATAAGATGTATCTCATAGAGTATAATTCATATACGTGTATTACCGGAAAGCAACTACAAACTTAATCATACCATATATCTAATACATTCATCAATACTTGTATTAAAATCGTGTATATGAAAGGGACTATGCACTCACTCGACAAGATGTTTATCGGACAGCACTACGAGTATAAGTGTAGTATTCTTCAATGGAATTGTGATCTCTTCACACACCGGGCTTCTCATGGGCAGAGCTTCGGCTCGGGAACTCTGTTTCTCGCAATCTTCAGGGCTTCGGGACTCGCTTCGGGTATCGGGATGATAGTTGGGCTTAGTGGGGTTAAAAGTAGGCTTAAAGATGAGTAGAGTAGGAGAGAGGTTAAGGAATTAGCAGCCAAACCCGACTGCCTTCGGTTCCTATTTATAGGGCAGAAATACTGAATTCACGTTGTGAATCTCAAAATTCAAGTCATGAGTTCAGTAGTCATCAGGTGTGTCATCGTAACTTGTGGCTGTCAGGCTCCAGAAGGAATTAATACCGAGTTCACAATGTGAACACTTTGTTCATGTCGTGAACTCTGACATAGTGTCGGGGTTCGCACCCTGAACTTTAGAAATTCATACACTTCGCATACGAGTTCCATTTTCGACGTTCTTTATATCCACGTGTATGTGAGATTATGCTCTACAACTCTCGTTTAGACTCCATCGGGTAATTTTGAATTTATTTTTATTATATTATTTTTAGTAGGCCGGGAGAGGAAAACTCCGTTAGAAATTCATAACTCCTTCAGCTAACGTCCGTTTTCGTCTGTCTTTTTACCGTTGGACTACTATCGATGAGATCTTCGATTCTCATTTAGATTGTTTCGGCTAGAAATCACTTCATCTCAAATTCGAACTTTGGGTTGCATACTGTTGAGTCGAAACTTCGAAAAATCCTAATTTCCTCATACAAAGTCATATTTAGACGTTCTTCTTATGCACGCTCTCGGTTTAACGGATTCTACCACTTCCCTGGACCAACCCCACCTTAAGTCGACGAAGCTGCATTCCAGGCAGCTGTATCTACTGTGGTCATCGCAGCAATGGCACTAATTCACCAAGGGAACAATGGAGGAGTCAACGGACAAGGGGCCGGAAGTTCGAAAAAAGGGATGAATCAAGGATCCACCAAAACATGTTCCTACAAAGACTTCACAAACGCCAAACCACGAACCTTTAATGGTACTGGAGGGATGATCACCCTAAAATGATGGATCGAGAAGGTGGAATCGGTATTCGAGATATGCGATTGTCTTGAGGAGATGAAGGTGAAGTTTGCCGCATGCACTTTCGTTGACCAAGCGCTCACTTGGTGGAACGGACACGTGGAAGCCATGACACTCCCCGTAGCCAATTCCATGCCATGGGAAGAAATGAAAGAAATGCTGATGGCCGAATACTTCCCTCGTGGTGAAATTCAGAAAATGGAACAGGAGCTGTGGAATCTCACTGTCCGGAACGCTGATATAGATGCCTACATATCAAGGTTTAGCGAACTGTCTCTGTTATGCCCTGGTATGATTACCTCAGAGGGTAAGAAGATCGAGCGATTCATATGGGGACTAACCTCCCCGATCCAAGGAAACGTGATAGCTGCAAATCTTGAAACTTTCGACAGTGCCAAGAGATTGGCTAAGAAGCTATATGACCACAACAACAAGAATGGTGAAAAGCCAGTAGAGACTGAAGTTAAGAAGGAAAATCAGCAAGAAGGGGAAGAACAACAAGAGGAAGGGACGTCAAGGCTCCGAATCGTCCAAGAAGCAGCAAACAGTGGCAGTTAATGCTACAACCTCTCAAGTTCCATCCACACCACATGCTCCAGCCTCAGCTGCTCCAAGTGCTCCTAGACCTTATTCTGGTAATCTTCCCAAGTGCAACAAGTGCGGTCTCCATCACAATGGAGAATGCAGAGAGATGCAGTGTACTAGTTGCAATCGGAAGGGGAACACAACAAGGTACTGCAGGACTTACCCTCCTCAGAATCAACAACAAGGAAGCAACAACAACAATAACAGCAACAACAACATCACCAACACTTGCGGCAACAATGCAGGACCTAGCCACACCTACTATGGATGTGGAAGGACTGGGAATTTCCATCAAAAGTTCCGTAACAACAACAATCCCGAAAATGGAGGAACAGGAAGGGTACTGACCATGGGTCAGGGAGAAGCGATTCAGGATCCCGTTGTTGTTACCGGTACGTTTCCCCTAAACCACACTTATGCATGCATCCTATTTCACACCGGAGCGGAGCGAAGTTTTGTGAGCAATAAGTTTAAACATTTGTTAAAACAACAACCCCAGAAGCTTAATAAAACCTTTACGGTGGAAATGGCCAATGGGAAAACTGAATCTACTAGGGAAGTCTACATCGGATGTACCCTGACTCTAAATCAACACGTCCTCCGAATAGACTTAATGCATGTTTCCATTAGGAGTTTCAATGTGATTATTGGCATGGACTGGTTAAGACCCCACCATGCTGAAATTATGTGTCACGAGAAGGCCGTTCGCCTTCACCTTCCCGATCACGAAACCCTAGTTATTTACGGAGACAAACCTAGCACGAACCTTCGCATCATCTCGTGCATCCAGGCACAGAAGCATCTGCGAAAGAACGATTTGACACTCCTGGCGCATATAGTGGATAAAACCAAGGAAGAGTTTAACATTCGAGACATTCCCGTATCACGTGAATTCCCAGACGTATTTCCTGAAGATCTTCCTGGGGTACCCCCAGAGAGACAGGTTGAATTCCGAATTGATCTTGTTCCATGAGCAACTCCTCTCGCTAAATCGCCTTACTGACTAGATCCTACTGAGATGCAGGAATTGTCCAGCCAACTGAGTGAACTCCTGGGCAAAGGATTAATCCGACCCAGCTACTCACCATAGGGAGCTCCGGTCCTCTTTGTCAAAAAGAAGGACGGATCTTTTAGGATGTGCATCGATTACAAGGAGCTAAACAAGCTCACTGTAAAAAATTGCTACCCTTCCCACGAATCAACGATCTATTTGACCAGCTCCAAGGAGCTAGTTACTTCTCTAAGATAGATCTACGATCTGGGTACCATCAACTCAAGGTCCGGGAAGAGGATATTCCTAAAACCGCTTTTCGAACTCGTTACAGACATTATGAATTTATCGTAATGCTCTTCGGTCTAACGAATGCCCCTGCCGCATTCATGGACCTAATGAACCGAATCTGTCCGCCATTCCTCGACAACTTTGTTATCGTTTTCATTGACAAAATTCTAGTCTATTCCCAAAGCGAAGAAGAGCATGGCCAACATCTCCGATAAATCTTGGAAACCCTGCGAACGGAGAAGCTATACGCAAAACTCTCCAAGTGTGAGTTTTGGCTCCGTAGCGTGAACTTTTTGGGTCATGTTGTTAGTCAAGAAGGAATACATGTGGATCGTTCTAAGGTCAAAGCCATTGAAGGATGGGCAGTTCCAACAACACCCACCGAAATCTGCCAATTCTTAGGCCTAGCAGGTTACTACAGGAGATTCATTCAGAACTTCTCTAAGATCTCCAAGCCACTTACCTCGATTACACAAAAGGGAGTACCATTCAAATGGATTGACAAACAAGAATTTGCATTCCAAACTCTGAAGAAAGCACTCTGCAGTGCTCCGATACTATCTCTACCAGAGGGAACGGAAGATTTCGTGGTCTGCTGCGACGTGACAAATCAGGGTTTAGGTTGCGTTCTCATGCAGCACGGAAAGGTGATAGCTTACGCATCCTGCCAACTAAAGACACACGAAGTGAATTTTACAACCCACGATCTGGAATTGGGAGCAGTGGTCTTCACTCTGAAGATTTGAAGGAATTACCTCTATGGTACAAAGTGCACCATCTTCACGGACCACACGAGTCTCCAACACATCCTGAATCAAAAAGAGTTGAATATGAGGCAAAGAAGATGGGTTGAACTATTAAATGATTATGAGTGTGAAATCAAGTACCACCCATGCAAGGCTAATGTGGTAGCTGATGTCTTGAGCCGGAAAGTGTACTCAAATCGTCGCGTGAAAACTCTCTCAATAACCATCCAATCTCACCTAACTACTCAGATCAGGGCAGCCCAATCAGATGCCATGAAGGCAGAAAACAGAGCAAGCGAAGCATTACGCGAAATGGAAAAGAATCTAGAGGTAAAAGAGGACGGAGTATACTATTTCATGAACTGTATATAGGTCCCTAAACTTGGAGGATTTAGGGAGGTAGTCATGAATGAAGCTCACAAGACGCGAAACTCCATCCATCCAGGATTGGACAAAATGTACTTGGATATTAAACAACATTATTGGTGGCCTAACATGAAGGCAGAAATTGCAACATATGTCAGCAAGTGCCTTATTTGCGCCAAAGTAAAGGTGGAATACCAGAAGCCCTCAGGGTTATTACAGCAACCAGTAATCCACGAGTGGAAATAGGAAGGGATTTCTATGGACTTTGTGACCAAGCTACCCAAGACGTCAGATGGATTAGACACTATATGGGTAATATGTGACCGATTGATGAAATCCGCCCATTTCCTGCCAATAAAAGAATCCTACAAGATGGAGAGACTGACAAGAATATACATCCGAGAAATCGTGAGGCTTCACAGAGTACCAGTGTCTATCATCTCAGATAGAGATAGTAGGTTCACTTCACGTTTTTGGCAATCACTTCAGAAAGCACTTGGAACCCATCTCGACATGAGCACTGCTTATCACCCACAAACGGACGGTGAAAGCGAAAGAACCATCCAGACGCTCGAAGACATGCTTCACGCATGTGTGATAGACTTTGGGAAGTCCTGGAATACCCACTTACCCTTAGTTGAGTTCTCATATAACAACAATTACCATTCGAGCATCAAGGTCTCTCCTTTCGAAGCGCTATATGAACGTAAGTGTAGATCATCGTTGTGTTGGGCTGAGGTGGGCGACACCCATCTAGCAAAGGAACTAGCATCGGACAAGACGTTAATGGGACAGGAGATCATACGTGAAACCATGGAAAAGATAGTTCAAATCAGAGCTCGACTACAAGCCTCGTGCGACCGACAAAAGAGTTACGCTGATAGACGGTGAAAGCCATTAGAGTTTCAGGTCGGGGATTGAGTACTGTTAAAAGTTTCTCCCTGGAAAGGGGTCATTCGCTTTGGAAAATGGGGAAAACTAAACCCACGATACATTGGACCTTTCGAGATCCTTGCCCGAATAGGTCCAGTGGCGTGCAGACTGCAGCTACCCGCTGAGCTTAGCAGTGTAAACCTCGTGTTCCATGTTTCTAATCTAAAGAAGTACCTATCCGATGAAACTCTCGTCATCCCCTTTGACGAAATTGAATTCAATGAGAATCTCTTGTTCGTTGAACAACCAGTCGAAACCATGGACATGGAGGTGAAGCGTACTAAGTAAAGTTGCATCCCGATCGTGAAAGTATGGTGGAACGCGAAGCGTGGGCCAGAATTCATGTGGGAATGCGAAGACCAAATGAAGCAAAAGTACCCTCATCTATTCTAGCATTCTCAGATCTAGATTTCAAAATAATTTTGGGATGAAATTCCCTCTAACGGGGGGATGATGTCACAACTAGAAATTTTTGGTGCCTTGTAACTACAACACTTATGTCAATTATGAATCAAAAACATGAAAGTATGCATGATGCTTACTCTATGACAACAAAATTTCAATCAAACACTTCATACAAGCACTACAAATAGTCAACAAGTAATTGGAAACCTAAAAGTCCTTGTTTAAGTCCATTTTGGACTAGGACTTCCTTATTGGGCCCAATAGACCAATAAGCTTCCAATTGGAATATCTTGGGCTTAGAACTCTTAAATGGGCTCTAATTGGACCCGCTATCATTTATTTTAATATTTTGGGCCATATTGGGCCTAGAATGAAATAAGATATTTAAATGGACCATATTGGGCCATAATTAACCAAAGTTAGCCCTCATAGGTCATAAAAATCATATTTATAATTATTTGGGACAAACATCACTTAACATAACCATGAAATGGGCTTAAGCATATAAGGCCCAAACCTCATCTTTTTCCCTCTCTATTCTCGACCCAAGCACAACCCAAAAGGAGGTGTTGACTTTCCTATGCCACCTCACAATTGTTCACAGGATAACCATGCATTGTTTTCTCATGTTCCCATGCACCATCTCATGTATTCATGCAAATCAATTCAAAACCCTCTCTTCTCTCCTCTCTCTTTTGCTCTCGGCCGAACACAACACACACACACTCACAAAAATCCACTCCCTTCTCTCTAAGTCTTCAAGAACATCTCCCTTCTTTTTCTTTAAAACTTTCGAGATCTAGAAGGCTTTCAAGGATATTCTCCACAAAAACTCATCATCTAAGGTAAGATATTACTTAGATCCATAATCTAGCTACTTCTTTTCATCAAAAATCATCTTTTAATCCATTCAAGTTCATGGTCTTGCATCTTAGCAACCACTAAGTTCGAGATCTATCCAAAGAACTTGCAAGGGCCGAAAATAGCACCAAACTTCTACAAACCTTCTTCAAAACCGAAACCACACCCAAGGTGAGTTTCATACCCCCTTCTTTTTGGTTTTTATGAGTTTTATGGGGCGAGAATACAAGTAAATGTGTAGATCTATGTGTAAATGTGTGCTATGTGTGATTTGATGCATCTATGTGTGTGATATTATGTGTTTGTGATGAATATGTTATTCAACAAGTGTGTGAAACCGAGATCTAAAACATGAGGTAGGAAATAAACATAACTTAGACTATTTTACACTAATCAAGTCAAGAAAAATAGTTTATATGGTTAGGATGAACATACTTGAACATAAAATCCATTTTTGGACATAAAAAGTCAAAAATCCAAAACTTAGGGGCCAAACCAACAAATTACCATTTCTAGAGGGTCAAAATGGTCCAAACAGTTTCTAAAATAAATTTTTTGAACATCAACATTTTTTAGGGGTTTAAAATGTAAATTTTGGATTTAATGGGCTAAAATTGGGCTTTTCGGCCCAATAAGCTTCAAATTGCGAGATTTTCAAATTTGAAGGGTTAAGAATGCAATTTTCTATAAATAAAGGGATTTAAAGTGTAATAAAACTATTCCAATGGTCGAAAATGCTTTTCAAATTCAAAAAGGATCAAAAATGTAAAAAATTTCTATTTTGGGCCAAAACTATCAAAGTTGCGAAATTGAGGGTTTTAACTGAGAAAACATCAATCTGGAAGGACTAAAGTTGTTTACAAAATAATTTTTGGCTAAAAATGTCTTTTCAACAAGTTTATGATATAAAAGTGTCAAAATAATGTTTTAAGGACTAAAAATGAAATACTTTTTACATAAAGGACTAAAAGTGCTATTTTTATAAAAGAAAGGTTGTGAAAAGGTAAAAATCTTACTTTTAAACAAATTAATTCATTAAGACAAAATACAAGATCCACGACTACCTACGAAACGTAAAAACAAATACACTCTCAACAACCAATATCGTTACAAAACGAATAGATTCGGTCTCGAATCATTAACAAAACAAAAATCAATACACCATAGTATTTCAATAAACACACGATAACTACGAGGAGTCAACATTCAATCTTTGGGCTTGAAAGTTTCAAATCATGCTTGTTGGGCCTTGCTAGTCTAATAACATGATCTTTGGGCCCGAAGGGAACACACTTACATGTTAATGGGCCTTCTATGACCCAATTACATGTAAAAGGAATTTCAATAGCTCTATTGTGCTATTAGGCCCTAATGGTCCATTAGTACTGTTAGTGAGGTCGAGAAGTCAAATGAGAGTCGGGCCAAGTGCCTTTCGCATTCCCGATAGCCTTGAATAACTTATGGAAATAAAGGGGGATTTGTACCCTCCTTTCTCCTCGGTTGTTGGGCTTATGAGAATTCGAGTAATCAGATTTGTGGCGTTAATCAAGAGGAGTCGGGGTGGTTGGATTGTGTGAGTAGTATGGACGACGCCTTAGGGATCGTTCGTAACCTGTAGTTATAAACTAGTCATTTTCATTAATGCGTGATTGTAACCACTCACAAACCCTAGTTAATCCAATATCACCTGGGTAATCAAAAACATTCATCGTATTGGTATAACAATAAACAAGTCATGTAATTTGCGTAATGGGAAAACATTAGGTTTTCCCGGAAAGTTTGACATTTTCACCTGTGTGATGTATACAAAGTTCAACAATTATACATGCTTTCAAAATCGACAAGCATATTTACGGATCTTCACACTTTTTATAAACAGATACTCTTTTCAGAAAATATCAGATTTTCTGGGTTTTTCAAACTTCATAAAAATCATTTTTCCAGAACATTACTTATGAACTCACCAACATTTCATATGTTGACCGTTTTCAAAATAACTTGTATTCTCAGGTAACAGGTAAGCTAGAGAATAAGTACCAAGTCATGTCATGATGTTTTGCTTAAGCTATCTATTAGACATTCTATGTTATGGAATTGTAACGTTTAAACAATGTACTGAATGTAAACAATATCAGTTGTAATATTCCAATGCATGGTGATGATTTGTGTTATGATTCATGTATATTCATTGTGATGGTATTCAATTTGAGTCACAAGAGCCCTCGAACGTTTCCGCTGTTCGGTTCGGGGGTGTGACATGGACCTTCTCCATGCCCTAAACCTCTTCTTAAGCTTAGTTTTAGGTGTTTTAGTCTCTTGAGGCCTTGCATACACGTAAAGTTGGCAACTTTACGTGGTAACTACACCCTAGGGGGTTAGATGTATAGTTTGGAGCCTTGGTTTCACTTAAAAACATTTGAATGAGAAAAGGACTGAAGGAACTCGATGAGTTGGATAAGGGTTTTCCCGCTTTCTGGATTCTGAGTGAACTCGGCGAGTTGGTGAGATAACTCAACGAGTTGGTTAAGGTTTTCCCGATCTTTCGACACTACATGGACTTGACGAGTTGTTTGGAAACTCGGCTGGTTGACTCGAGTTTTCATGATTTCTGAGTTCTAAAGGAACTCGACAAGTCAGTAAGCTGCACTCGACGAGTTGGGTCAACATGGACTGTTGACCTTGACCGTTGACTTTGACCAAGGGTTGACCAACTTTGATTTCTGAGGGTAGTTTGGTAATTTGGAATTTTGATAGAATTAGTCATATGGTGGTTACAGGTGGTTGAGTTTGGAGCTGTGATTGGGAGTTGGATATTATCACTACAGCACTACTTGTGTGGTGAGTTTTCCTCACTATACTACTAGGGTCGAAGGCACCAATGCCAGCCCTTTTAGGTTTGTTATCCTGGTTATCGCATGATGATATGCTTAGTGATCTGTAAGATATGTATCTTGGTATATAGGATGATGCTATGTTTAGTGACCTGTTAGGTCAGTATCCTGATATATAGGATGATGTTATGATTAGTGATCTGTTAGATCGGTCTGACTATTTGTACATGTTAGCATTTGTTATCTATATATTGATTGTATGCTTAGGGTGGGTTGAGGCGGTCCTGCTTTGTGTAGTAGGCCAACATACCCAGGGCGACAAGGATAGACGGAAGGCCAATGGGGGGTACCAGTCAGGCCGAAGGCCCAAAGAACGGTCCAGACAGGCTGAAAGCCTGTTAGGGAGGACCAGACATGCTGAAGGTTCTAAGAGTGGTCCAGACAGACTGAAGGCCCGGTAAGGGCGGTCCAGTCATACTGCAGACTCTATATGGATGTTGTTTGTTATGATATTGTTATGGTTTGTATGACATTGGTATTTTGAGGGAAACTTACTAAGCTCCGAGCTTACAGTTTTTGATTTTGTTTCAGGTACTTTGGATGCTTGTGGGAAGGCGAAGGCATGATCACGCACCTCCTTACATTTTATAATTTTGATTTCTGGGATACTCTATTATGAAACTAATTTGAAAACATTTTGTAATAAGTAATGGTTTTTGGATTCGTGAAAAAGTTTTAGATTTTTTTGAATTTTATGGATGCTACAGTTACTTACATATTTCACAAGTGCAATTGCATCTACGCTTTTTTTTGTATCTAAAACTTGATTATCGCGTATATTCTTTAGTCAAGTCTTGAATTCATGATACAATTTCCTCTACTTCATATTTTGGATTTACATGTAATCTATATTACCGAATGTGTTTAACTTTTAGATCATTTAAACTATGGCATACCTATGTTGATCATCGAAGGAAATTATATCTTTCAAAACCTATCTTTTCATATCCCTGGGGTTCAAATTTTTTTCTCAGGAGTTAATGAATATTGTGCATCGTAATTATAACTTCACCTTAGTGAACTTATGTTCAACAGATCTTGCTTGTACTATTTGTGATCTTGGATCGAGTTACTTTATGTTTAATCTAACATTTAATTCTAGTTAGATCAGAATAGCTACCCATTCACCAACACTTATGTTTAATCTAACATTTAATTCTATTTAGATTAGAATAGCATCCAATTCACCAACACTGAAGTTTTTTATTTCACCTAGTCATCACCGTAGATCATTCATTATGTTCATTAAAGAAGATAACCGTTGCCAATAAATAGAGTTTATAAAGGATTTACTATTAAATGAATCATACTTATTCTTTATGTAACGACCCAAAATTCAAGAAAAAAAATTTTCTTTTAATAAAACATTACTTTAAGCAAAGTCATCATTTCAAAACATAATCATAGTATTAACTTTCAAAACACATGTTCATTATCAGAGTAAACATTCCCAGGCTGTCTAATCTATGGTGTGTGCCATGCGATCAGCCCGAGCTCTTCCCTCCGCTACCGGAAGAACCTGAAACCAAAACTGGAAACCGTAAGCACGAAGCTTGGTGAGTTCCCCACCCTACCACATACCATGAATAATCACATACTACACATACTGGGCCACGCCCGCTATCTTGGGCCTTACGCCCTACCTCGGGCCTCGCCCGCCACAACGGCCCCGCCGCTCCAGGCCCCGCCTGGCTTCGAGCCTCGCTCGGATACAGATCTGTTTCACTTAGGCCTCGCCTGCCACAGGGCCTCGCCCGCCAACAAGTAATAACACATAACATATCACAACACATAAGCTAAACTCATACGACTGGTCCTGTCCTAAGGCCTCGCCTATCCTGGACCTCACCCCTGGCCTGCTACTGTTGGGCCTTGGAACCCCATCCATGCTCCTACTGGTAGTGAGATACGGGCCCAACCCACCCGCACTCCTTCCCTAACATGGGCCTCGCCCCTGTTCTGCTACTAATGAGATATGGAACCCCATCCACACTCTACTATTGGTGAGATACGGGACCTCACCCACACTCACCTCCCTACCAGGCACATACATGTATCACACAGACAACAAGTATAAACTATCATATAAACAAATCCTTGGGCACCCACCCGCTATTAATGGACCTCGTCCTGAATATCATACTAGCATAATGTGCCTAGGGCTAACCCCCGTGTCTTCTACTCATAACTACATGGGTCGGCATTGTGGCCTTAGACCCATTCACACAAGGGAAACACACCTGCACTGGCTGAACTTGCTGATGATCTTACTAGCTGCTGCCCTGCAACTCACTGAACTCCTGCTCCCCTTACTCCCCGAACTACCAATATCAATGCAACACTGAGTCTAACTGACCCCCGAAAGACAACCAAGTAAACCCTGGTCAAAGTCAAAGTCATGGTCAAGGTCAACCTCCCAGGTCAACCCTACTCGCCGAGTCATCCTACTGACTCGCCGAGTTCATATATTCAGAATCCTTCCTTTCACGTCTTAACTCGCCGAGTCAGTCCATGACTCGCCGAGCCTACCGATTTTTGAGTCATGACCTATCCAACTCACCGAGTCTCCACTCGACTAACTAATTCGAGTCTCAACTCAAAGGGTTTGGGGTTTCGCAACCTGACTCGCCGAGCACAAGGCAATCTTCATCTGACTCGACAAGCTGTTCATCCTACTCGTCGAGTTGCTCCTCGTCTTCATACTACTCGCCGAGTCCACTCAAAGGACTTGTCGAGTCCATTCAGATCTCCTTACATGCAGAGGACTTTTGAGTCATGCATTGACTCCAAACTGTAGATCTACCCTTCCCAAGCCTATTCCTCACGTAAATTTGCAAACTTTACGTGTAGAGAAGGAGATCTAGGCAAAATACACCATAAACTGGGGTTTAAGGCAAAGAGGCTCCATAAACAACTCAAGGGCTGATACTTTATGCTTCTCAAGACCATAAAATGCTTAGATCTAAAGTAGCAACTTTAGATCTGGCTTCTAACTCAAATGAATAGCATTATGGCTAAAAAGCCCCAACAACCACACATAGATCTAAGTGCAAAAAGGGTCCAAGAACTAGTTTATTACCTCCAAATGCTCAGAAATGAACTCACAATCCCAAATCTATAGTCCTTTCTTGCTCCTCCAAGTTCCTTCTTCCTTCTCCAAGCTTTAATGCACCTTCCAAGGAAACAAATGGCTCAATCAATGGATATGGCGGCTAGGGTTTGATGTTCTGGGTGAAAGAGGCAGTAAAGGAACCCTAAGGAGGAGAAGGAGGTGCTTAAATAGGCTCCAAGTCCCGAATTTAGGGTTTTCTCCGCACAGTCCAGACTCGCCGAGTCCCTTTGGCCGACTCGCCGAGTTAGTCACTTACTCCTCGACTCGAATCCTGCTCGGACTCGCCGAGTCTCCCTTTAAATTTAGGGTTTTCTTTCCTTTCTTGTCCTTTTAGACTTCGGGTGTTACAAATCTCCCCCACTTAAACTAAACTTTGTGCTCGAAGTTTGCTATGATCCACCGCCTGCGATCTGCCTCCAATACCCCACCACTTAGTCTAACATAAGCTGCCTAACTTCGCTGGCCTTTCGCTCAGTCATTCAGACTGACATTAATCCTTACAGATAAAATAATCTTGGGTCCATCCTGACCCTGAAGATTCTGGAAACACCACTTACTCAACCGAAAATCCTTCTGATACTCTCCGAGTACTGCAACATAGGGGTTCACCCCTTCTTTCCTTGCGCGATTTCCTTACCTTCACAAGCCAACGCTCCATAACCATCTATCCCCTCTGCCACTGTGAAGACCCTGTCTTCACCTAATCTATTACTCCCACTACTCCCAGTACGGGTCATCATCGCCAGTATCCATTGGGCATTCTTTCTACTATCATTTGGTGTCGAGCACCCCACGATCAACTAACTGAATTCCACCATACGCTGCATACTCGCACTGCTACTGACTGGAAATTCTGCTATTCCTTATCTAGCTTTTAGATGAACTGAGACCACCCTGGTCCTTACCAACCTATCAATATCTGGATTACTGGCTCCCACCGATCGCTGACCCAACACAACCACTAGTCGCTCCTAGTGACATTCGAAGAAACTTCAACCACCTATACTACTCAATCTATTCTACCAAGCTGGCACTACAATTTCCCAGGATCCCCGATCCCCTATCTAGACACTAAGTTCCTTACCAGGTCCCACCTGTGCTGCTAAAACTCACGGGCCTCGCCCATGGGTCTCACCCGCCCCTATCCTTCTAGTCTCATTTGTCTAACCACTCTCGCACGGACCTCACCCACGGGTCTCACCCAACCATACTACTGACCAACCTTGCTCTCAGGTCTCACCTATACTGCTATTCTCATACGGGCCTCGCCTGCGAGTCTCACCCAACTATATCCTAGAGCGGCCTCTCCCAAGGTCTCACCTCTCAAGGGCTATACAGGCAAACTTCTTACCATTCTCATCCATTACCCTTTCATGATCCCTATATGAATGCTAGGAGATAAGGGCCTCGCCCCGACTCCGCCAACGAAGCTACTATGGAATGCTACGGCTTACCCGCAGTCTTACATCACCCTCTATCGTCGTCTGCTAGTGAATGCTACGGCTGCCCCGTAGTCTGACAGCACGTTCCACCACTGACTGCTAATGAATGCTACAGCTACCCCGTAGTCTTACAACACTTTCCACCACTAACTGCTAGTGAATGCTACAGGTGCCCCGTAGTCTTACAACACTTTCCACCACTAACTGCTAGTGAATGCTACGGCTGCCCCATAGTCTTACATCACTTTCCACCACTGATCGCTAGCGACGAAAGCTGAGGCTCTCTCGCCGCTCTTCAATGCTCTACATGCTGCTTCTGCCACTGTCTACTAACACGAAAGCATCCCATGCTATCTGACCTCAAGATCTTCATTCCGACTCACACGAGTCGTACAGGCGATCCTTCAACTTGAATTCCGATCCACATACTCACCATCACCATTACCCACACGAACTAATGGGGAGTTTCTCAAACTCCCAACCCTGAACTACTCAATCCATCAAACACTGAACTACCTCTTTTCCTTTTCAGAAATCGCGTACTCGTTCTGGATTTGCATGCTCTTACCCTTGTACACTTGGAGGATTCTCCCCCACTTCAATCCTACTTACACCTCGTTGCTCAATGAATAGAGATCCCAATCCTTGTTACCATTCCATAATCAATCTGCGGAGGAATCCCAAGCTAACCATAGCTAGGGATCTAACCTGTCCATTTCTAAAACTTATACGGCTCTGAACTAGCGAGACCTACCAAGTCCTTCCAAGGCATACTACAGTTACTACACCCTAAGTAATCTTTTCCAACAGAACCCATCCCTTAACTGCTATCCAAATATCCAAGGTATGTAAATGGCATATAACTTGATCAAAATCAAACCGCTCAAAAATAAAATACTCATACTGATAATGATGCAGAACCATAACAATATAATCATGCATAAATAAAAGAAGTGAAAATGGAAGTCGCATACCTGCAACGTCCGGCGCTGCTCGCGTCTCCAAGGTAGCCATCTGAAAAGCCCTGCCTCCTACCGCAGACGCCTCTGCACGGCCCTGACAGCCGTCTGTGATCCTTAAGGTTGCTGGGGCAGGTGCCATCACCCGTCCTACTGAAAACAAACTGGGGCACTGGGCCTTCTTGTGGCCCAGCTGATTGTACTGAAAACATATCAAGTCTGATCCCTGAGTGGGGGTAACAGTACAAACCCTACTAAAATGACCAGTCTGACCGCACTTGAAGCAGCCAGACTCACCACCACTACCACTCCTACACGCGCCCCCGTGCGCCCTGCCACACTTCCCGCATCGACTACGGTCCTGATAATCCCTCGATCTCGAATCCGATCCCTTGGGCCTTTTGCCCGAACTCGCAGCTACCTGAACCTCATCCGGCTTCCTCTTCCGGATCTGCTCCAAATCAATTTCCCTCTCCCTGCCCGGGAAATCATATCTTCCAGCGTCTTACAACCGGACCAGCTCACGAACTCCCTGATGTCAGCCCTCAGCATCTCGTGATATCAGGCCTTCTTCATCTCCTCATCCGCGACATACTGCGGAACAAGAAGGGCCCTCTCCCTAAACTTGGCGGTGATCTCCGCCACAGTCTCAGTGGTCTGCGTCAAATCCTGAAACTCCCGGGCCAACTGTTCCACCTCAATAATTGGCGAAAACTCTGCCCTGAACCTAGCTGATAAATCGCTCCAAGTCATCGCGTCCAACGCGGCATCATCACCCAAAGCATGACCAATCTCTTCCCACCAATCCCTCGCTCTGTCCTTCAGAAGACAGGAAGCGAGTCTGACCTTGTCCTCCTCAGGACACCGGCTCGTACGGAACGCATTGACCACATCAGCCAACCATCTGCTGCTAGTGATGGGGTCCCTAGCCCCATGATAATCTGGTGCCCTGCAAGCCCTAAACTCCCGAAATGTCAAGGTACGCGCTCCCATCAATGCCATCATCTCAGTACGGAAGGCTCCCAGTCTCTCATCCAAAATCTCCAATATACCCTCATTGACCGTGCCAAAGATCACAGGAGTCTGAGCTAGAATACTACGTGTAACCTCAGCTGATATCAACTCTCTCATCCTCTCCTCAAGCTACTCGGCCCCTAAACCCGAGCCCGATCCCTCTCCGGCGCCTGATCCGCCCGTTGGTCTCTCTCGCAAAGTCACCATACTGAAACATATAACATAACCACTATCAGAATACTCGTCACTGCTGCGAGACCAAACATACTCACTACCAGGTTCTCGGTCTTATCTCGGCCTTTCCAGAATTGAGTATGGATCCTCTTCTTTCAGTAGTATGGGCCCATACTACCTTCCACATCTATCCGTACTTTCCTCAAGAACTGCTTCGACTCCACCAGGTCCCTTTTCTACTACTACTGCTCCCAGCACTACCTCATCCTAGGCTTACCCTAGGGAAACCTCTAACTCAACTCAAACCAGCCCTCAGTTGTTGAAGGTCTCCTTGTGATGCCAATTAGCCATCAGCTGGATACCATCACATGTGACGAGGCTTAGATAATCCTTCGAGTAAAAGACTCTTTCCTACAACGGTTGGACTCAAACAAGAGCTGCGCAATAGGATCAAATCCAACACTCTGAGATTATTCAACCCTGATCACATGTGACGTGTCGTATCCACCTATTGGTTAACTCCCATCACTCAGAATCCCACAATGCACAAAGCAAGCAGCATTCAGACAAAGGGAAAATCTAACCATAACATAATCAAGCAATCATATTCACATAGTAAGAATCTGAACAAGCATGCAACACAAACTCATAAACTCGGGCATAACCTAAACATGCTATCCTACTACTATCTATTCAGCACTATCATGCAGATCAAAAGCACATATAATAGGCACATAAGGCATCATCCCTAGATCCTTAGTCCTAATCTAGCATGCTGTTCTATTAACTGATAATCAAAACATAGACTTGTATGGGTATTTTGGGGTACTTACTTGAGCTCAGTTGATTGCATGCACCACACCTCTTTTCTCTTTTCAAAGTTCTTTTCTTTCTGAATTCTTTTTGCTTTTGTAAAACTGTTTTCTTTCTCAAAACTCTCTTTTTACAAATCTGTCTTTTCATTTTGAAAACTTCTATACCAATTCCTTAGTTTGAGTTCAAACACACCCGAGAGCATGTCCGAATCCCTCAAACCAAGGCTCTGATACCAACTTGTAACGACCCAAAATTCAAGACCAAAAATTTATTTTAATAAAACGTTACTTTAAGCAAAGTCATCATTCCAAAACATAATCAGAGTATTAACTTTCAAAACACATGTTCATTATCAGAGTAAACATTCACAGGCTGTCTAATATATGGTGTGTGCCATGCAATCACCCCGAGCTCTTCCCTCCGCTACCGGAAGTACCTGAAACCAAAACTGAAAACCGTAAGCACGAAGCTTAGTGAGTTCCCCACCCTACCACATGCCATGTATAATCAAATACT
This sequence comes from Lactuca saligna, assembly GCF_052625555.1. Lineage (NCBI taxonomy): Eukaryota > Viridiplantae > Streptophyta > Magnoliopsida > Asterales > Asteraceae > Lactuca > Lactuca saligna. Next base: position 96,324,115 of record NC_136419.1, on the reverse strand, counting down.
GCACATACTGGGTCACGCCCGCTATCTTGGGCCTCGCCCCCTACCTCGGTCCTCGCCCGCTACAACAGCCCCGCCGCTCCAGGCCCCGCCTGGCTTCGAGCCCCGCTCGGATACAGATCTGTTTCACTTAGGCCTCGCCTGCCACGGGGCCTCGCCCGCCAACAAGTAATAACACATAACATATCACAACACATAAGCTAAACTCATACGACTGATCCTGTCCTAAGGCCTCGCCTATCCTGGGCCTCACCCTTGTCCTGCTACTTATAGGCCATGGAACCCTGTCCACGCTCCTACTGGTAGTGAGATACGGGCCCAACCCACCCTCACTCCTTCCCTAACTTGGGCCTCGCCCCTGTTCTGCTACTAATGAGATATGGAACCCCATCCACACTCTACTACTGGTGAGATACGGGACCTCGCCCACACTCACCTCCCTACCAGGCACATACATGTATCACACAGACAACAAGTATAAACTATCATATAAACAAATCCTTGGGCACCTGCCCACTATTAATGGACCTCGTCTTGAATATTACTAGCATACTGTGCCTAGGGCTAACCCTCGGGTCTTCTACTCATAACTACATGGGCCGGTATTGTGGCCTTAGACCCATTCACACAAGCAAAACTCACCTGCACTGGCTGAACTTGCTGATGATCTCACTAGCTGCTGCCCTGCAACTCACTGAACTCCTGCTCCCCTTGCTCCCCGAACTACCAATATCAATGCAACACTGAGTCTAACTGGCCCCCGAAAGACAACCAAGTCAACCCGGGTCAAAGTCAAAGTCCTGGTCAAGGTCAACCTCCCAGGTTAACCCTACTCACCGAGTCAACCTACTAACTCGTCGAGTTCCTATATTCAGAATCCTTCCTTTCGCATCTCGACTCGCCGAGCCTACCGATTTCTGAGTCCTGACCTGTCCAACTCACCGAGTCTCTACTCGACTCACTAATTCGAGTCTCAACTCGAAGGGTTTGGGGTTTCGCAACCTGAGTCGCCGAGTCCAAGAACAGACTCGCCGAGCACAAGGCAATCTTCATCTAACTCGACGAGCTGTTCATCCCACTCGTCGAGTTGCTCCTCATCTTCATGCTACTCGCCGAGTCCACTCAAAGGACTTGCTGAGTCCATTCAGATCTCCTTACATGCAGAGGACTTTTGAGTCATGCATGGACTCCAAACTGTAGATCTACCCTTCCCAAGCCTATTCCTCACGTAAATTTGCAATATTTACGTGTAGAGAAGGAGATCTAGGCAAAATACACCATAAACTGGGGTTTAAGGCAAAGAGGCTCCATAAACAACTCAAGGGATGATACTTTATGCTTCTCAAGACCATAAAATGCTTAGATCTGAAGTAGAAACTTCAGATCTGGCTTCTAACTCAAATAAATAGCATTATGGCTAAAAAGCCTCAACAACCACACATAGATCTAAGTGCAAAAAGGGCCCAAGAACTAGTTTATTACCTCCAAATGCTCAGAAATGAACTCACAATCCTAGATCTATAGTCCTTTCTTGCTCCTCCAAGTTCCTTCTTCCTTCTCCAAGCTTTAATGCACCTTCCATGGCAACAAATGGCTCAATCAATGGATATGGCGGCTAGGGTTTGATGTTATGGGTGAAAGAGGCAGTAAAGGAACCCTAAGGAGGAGAATGAGGTGCTTAAATAGGCTCCAAGTCCCGAATTTAAGGTTTTCTCCGCACAGACCAGACTCACCGAGTCCCTTTGGCCGACTCGCCGAGTCGGTCACTTACTCCTCGACCCGGATCCCGCTTGGACTCGCCGAGTTCCTCCTTCGACTCGCCGAGTCTCCCTTTAAATTTAGGGTTTTCTTTCATTTCTTGGCCTTCCAGACTTCGGGTGTTACACTTTATGGTATAAATAAACATAAAGTTTTTATCTGTAAATGGTTGTATTCAATATTTAGTTATTTTGTTCTTTATCTTTTAATTAAACAATTAATTAAATTAATTAATCAGTTTAAACCAAATTGATTTAATTCTTATTTTTTAATTAAACAATTAATTAAATTAATTAAATCATTTAGGAATTAACTAACTATCTCAATTAAAGCATTAATTAAACAATTTAAATTTAATCCTATCCTTCTAATTAATAAGACATGAAGGCTAGGGTTTCAAGAAACCCTAAAAAAGTTGAAAATTACAAGTAGCTAGGTTTTTTTTTCTATAAGCTCTAATCGTGATAATTTCACCTCATATGCAATCAATATAAAACCCCGCTTTGATACCACTAAAGGGTTATATATGTTATCAAAACATGTAAAGCGGAAAAATCTTAACACTTAAGTTCACATGCAACCAATAAGGATTTATGTTTTCTCTAATTGATAGCAACATACAACGAACATCAAGAACCCTAGAAAAACCGTCTGAAATTCGAAAAAGTGAAAAAGTAGGGTTTACATACCTTAAGACTTATTATAGCAAATAAGCCTTTTGATTCCTTTACTTTTCACTTCAGAAAGCTAACACCAACAATTTAGTGCCTCTAATGAATTGTACTCAAACCTAACAACTAGAAGACAAGATGAGATAAGAGATGGGATAGCAAATTCGGCTATTCTTTTGAAGAATCTAGTGCAAGAAAATAGGTATTGTGTCCTATTTATAGATGCTTAAGGATCCCCCTTGGAAACCAAAGAGTCATTGCATGATTAATTCTAGTTAACATAGAATTAGATCCAAATTAGTTATGATTAATTAATTAATTAGTTATTATTATGTCCAATTAATATATTAATCGTATAATATATTAATGAAATATTTGAATTCCCAATTAACTTATTATTCATATAATAAACTAACAAATTATCCACTCTCTCTCCAAATATCATTCCACTCGTTATTAGTTACGAGGGCAATCTAAAAAGGATTTTGCTTCTAATTCAAGTATATACCAATTTAGTTACACCTTAATCCAACAAGGATTTCACTCAAGGGTGCATTTGAGGCTGAAAATAATGATGAGAGTAGGTCCAAACCCCGACCGGTAGACCCGGACCTAGAAAACCCGGGAACCGGTTAACAATTTTTTGTAGGACTGGAAACCGGACCGGTATATAGGAACCGGTTCCGGTTCGGTTCCAAGTGAAGTGGGTCTAGAACTGGGAAAATCGAAAATATCAAAGTGGGTCGGATGGAATCGAGTAAAGTGAGTCTAGAATCGGAAAACCTAGGAAAACTATTTTTTTTTTGGTAATCACTTAGTGGTTGAACTTTGAAAATTTTCAACTTTGATATCCCAACTTGGTGAACTGTAAGTCATTGAATATTAAACCAAAAATGACAAAATTGTAGTCTAAAATCATGTACAAATTCTAAACTACGCATTGCAAAAACCCTCATGATAATTCGACTTCAAACGAATTAGATAAGCATATTTTTAAATTTCACCGAATACAAAAATAAAGCTGAAAAAAATCGCAGATTTGATATCCCGACTTTAGGAGACTATAAATCAATGAATATGAAACAAAAAATGACACAATTATATTCTAAAATCATGTACAAACTCTGTACTACACTTTGGAAAAAACCACACGCTATTCCGACTTCAAATGAATTAAATATGCATGTTTTAAAACTATCACAGAATACAAAGAAAGCTGAAAAACATAAAATTTTCAACTTTGATATCCTAACTTTGAGAGACTATAAGTCAATGAATATAAACTCAAAAAATGACAAATTATAGTCTAAAATCATGTAAAAACTATAAACTACACTCTGGAAAAAACCTAATGTCAATCCGATTTCAAACGAATGAGCTATGCATGTTTAAACTTTTCACATAAACTAGTTCCGGCCCCTAAAACCGATTCTGGTTCCTAACATGATTCTGATTCTTAAACCCGGTTTACCCGGACCCGAAGGACCCGAAACCTGGATAGAGCCCTTCTTTAAACCCGGGACTCGGACCGGTTTTACATGTTCTGGTTCTGATCCGATTTTCCGGTTCTAAATCTCATCCCTAGCTGAAAATGACGTCTCCTAGGGTTTTGTCCCCGTTAAATAGGCCTAAAACCTGAGAAAATACCATCAAACCAAGGGCCGAATGTGTTGTGCCCTATTATAGGCTCCCCGACACCTTTAATAAAAATCCCTAGATTCTTAATTAATCAGATTTAAGTCAAAAATAAAATATGTATCGGGAATACGGATGTTACAGTTTCTCCCAACCAATTTTCATTTTCAACTTTCTATAAATAGACATTTTATTTCAACTTCTATGGATTATGGGTTCGACTAGAGGGAATCCTAGCACCAAACTAGTATAAAGAACACTTAACAATAAAAACAAACACGTACATAGTTAAACTCTAACTTTGTACAAAATTTAAAAATAAAATGAAATCATAAGTTATATATGAAATATTCTAAGTTATTTCAAGTTTCTAGCCGATTTAGTATCTTGAGTGAAGACAATGTTATATACGTTTGATTCTCAAGAACGTGACATGTTTTCTATACAAGACAAACTAAGTTGTTATAGGCGACAAGATGGTAGTTTGATTCTTTAAGAAGATGAAACTAGTTGTCAACTCGGAGTTGAGATCAATATATGTTGAACAAACGAATAGAGCCAAAAGTGATATCATCTCTTTTGTAATCCAATAGCCATCCATGTTCTCTATATCTATTAATAATAATTACACAAATCTCTGTTACTTGTTTGTATTTCATCATACTATATATGTGTTTACGTGAATAAAAAGCTTACGTATTTGAGTATAAACAAAAACAACAGGATCTAACTACTCCTTTTCCATTTCATATCCAAGAGATTCGATTAGAATAACTCTTCAATAGAAAGGGCCAACTTTGTACATGTTAAGAGGTAGGTCCATAAGTGGTAGATCCATAATTATGTTTTATCGGAGAGATGGAGGCATTGGTGATTATCATGCGACAATAACATGAGGCGTACATGTACACAACAATGCACTTTACAACATCGAGAAAATTAATTAAAAGAAATAATGCATTAATGCAATGCAAATGTTTATGTTACCAAACATGCGTTATGCTCCTCGAGTCCTAAAGTGCCTCTTTGTGAGGGTGTTCAATATGAAGATGTGGAAAGGTTTTGTCCCCCAATATCATGGATCCATTTAGAAAAATTAAATCAACAAACATATAGCGTTTTTAGATTAATACCTCTAAAGTGAAGACTTGTTTAATCCCAATGGTTGATACATGAGTTGATGCTAGATAAATGTCAGACAGCTTTTCGGGTTAGTTGGTTTTGTGGTGGTCACCAAATCGGTTTTCCGGGTTTACAAGTTCGGATTGGTCACCTGAATAAGACTAGGGCCAAGTAAAAGTTACCCTTGTAATAGCCCACTAACCCATTTAAATGGAGCCTAAAAATAAAGTAGTATTACATTATTATAGGCTTGTAGCCGAATAAAATTTACTTCTTTTTTCTTCTTAACAGATTTCAAAACAAATTGTTGATAGTTTAATGTTTTGTATATTAAATACAGTATTAGTTATTTACTACGAGAATATAATTAACAAAAAGCCGTTGTCTACTTATAGTGTTACAGTAGGAGAAAAATGAAACACATTTTTTTAACTTGCTTCATGTCTCTTTTTTCTTTTTGTAATACATTGATTTAACAAAATATTGTTGTCTATTATTTTATGACTTTTGTCATTTTCTTTGGTAAAATGTTGTCTACTATATCTTGACCCTTTTTGCTTGTTTGTTACGCCAAAGTGAGAAGGAGTTAAAATGACCATTGCTTTTCTTCCTGATGAGAACACCAAACTAACCACAAGTCTACTGACCACAAGTCTAGTACCATTCACATATTACCAAGAACCATTCTCATCACAATAGATTAGAAACAACCAAAAATATCACAAGAACCATTCTAACATTAACAAGAAAAATTGCAATTTCATAGTGTATAACAAGAAAAAGGGATAATGACTTGAAAGGGTAACAAACTTTCGGTTTTTGTCACATTTAGTCACTAAACTTTTTTTCGTTATCCATTTGTCATTGAACTATTGAAACTGTTCACATTTTACCCTTATGACCGGCTGTTACCTGTCATAAGGGTAAAATGCGAACAGTTTCAATAGTTTAGTGGCAAATAGATAACGAAAAAAAGTTTAGTGACTAAATGTGAACAAAATCGAAAGTTCGTTTCCCTCTAAAAAGTTCAATGACTAAATGTGAACAAACTTCCTATTGTATTATGTTTTAGCAAAATTATTTATTTTTGTTTAATTGTAGCAACATTTGTTGATGAAGAAATCTATGAAATAAAAAAAAAAACAAAATGTAACATCCGGATTTCCAGGTATCATCATTTAAGTATTTTTCTTTTGAGTTAAGAAGAGAGACTCGACGAGTTGACACCTCAACTCGTCGAGTAAGGTCGCGACTGATGACTCGGATTAATGAATGAACTCGACGAGTCGGTGAGGCGACTCAATGAGTCCGCGCTGTTGGCAGAAACCCTAAATCTTTGGGCCCAAGCCATATTTAAAGGCACTTATGGCCTTCAATTGCGACTACCTTTCCCATAAGTGAGAACCCTAGCGAGCTTGAGTGTGTAGAGTGAGAGGAAGAGCTATCTTGAGCTTTTTGGTGTGATAGATCTGGACCCTTCTAGGTTCAGAGAGCCGAGAATATGAAGCTTTAGTAAAGTAAACCTTGGGGTTCGAAGTTAGGAAGCATTTATGGGATTTTTATGGTATATATAGTTACTTTCATCTTACACTAGATATGAAGTATTTTATATAAATTACGTGCTATGTGTGCAGATTATTTGAATACTTGCTGTCTATGCTGGATAAACGATTTTATACATGTTTTAAAAGATTTAAACAGTATATTTATTTTATATCTACAAATATGTTGCGGTTGAAACATGGGTAGATGAAATAGTTGGTGTGTGATGAAATAAAATGATGAGAGATATGTGATGATAGAAAGGTGGTGATAATTAGGTAAATAGATGATGATGAATATGTGATGTACGATGAAAGGAGATACCATAACCTTAACCAGCAATGTGGCGATGTAGTCATCTACCAGAATATAGATGGCGACTACGGACTATTCTAGACAACCCAGTGGAAACACCAGCAGTCTCATAACCTGTAGGTGATGAATTACGAGTTCAGGTGATGTTGTAACTACGTATTCATGTGATGGTACTCTAACCCCTTACTATGAATTACGAGTTCAGACGATGTTGTAACTACATATTCATGGGATGTCACAAATTTCGCATGCCAAACCAATGGTCATAATTCACATCGGTGAGAATGGTTCATTTTTTTGTAAAACCAAAATCAGATTGGAAATTTAGATTTTTTATTTTGGAAAATGTCAAACCATTGGTTTTTTATTTCGGTTTTGGTTTTTTTGTTTTTGTTTTAAATATATTTTCAGGGTTTTTGTTTTGTTTTGTTTTTTTTTTATTTCATAGATTTCTTCATCAACAAATGTTGCTACAATTTAACAAAAATAAATAATTTGCTAAAACATAATACAAGAGGAGGTTTGTTCACATTTAGTCATTGAACTTTTTAGAGGGAAATGAACTTTCGATTTTGTTCATATTTAATCACTAAACTTTTTTTTCGTTATCTATTTGCCATTGAACTATTGAAACTGTTCACATTTTACCCTTATGACCGGCACCAGCCGGTCATAAGGGTAAAATGTGAACAGTTTCAATAGTTCAATGGCAAATAGATAACGAAAAAAAGTTTAGTGACTAAATGTGACAAAAGTCGAAAGTTCGTTACCCTTTCAAGTCATTATCCCCAAGAAAAATTCAAACTTTCATCATATATATATATATATATATATATATATATATATATATATATATATATATATATATATATATATATATATATATATATATATATATATATTTTGCAAATTTAAGAAAAAATAGACAATATTGTTGGAATTTATAATAATAAAGATTATTTTATTATAAAATACTAACAACTATTATGAGTATTATATGTTTGATGAATTACAATATCGTTATTCGTTAATATATCAAAATCATTGTTCATTATTATATTTTATATTTTATAGTATATTATAAAATATATTAGTCATATCTTGATTTTTAAGATGTATAAATTATAAAGTTTTTTATACATATCAAGTTATGTATAAATAAATCATTAATACTTGCCAAAAGTTTGAAGATTTGAACTAAAAAATGTTATCAATAATTCAATTTGAAGCAAAATGACAATTTTAAAATATTAAATTCATATATATAAATTAATTTATATTTCTTAACTAGATGTCGACATTAATTAATTTATATCAATAATATAAACAGATAATATAAATATATAAATAATATAAATATAATGTCTAAATATAAAGTTTTGATTTAAAATGGTAATTTTTATTATATAATAATTAATAGTAAAATATAATAATCATTTATCTGAAAGAAAACTTTTGTCAAAAAAGCTATTTATCGCAACTTTTTTGTACGGACACACATCTAGTATATATATTAAAGCACAAAGGTTTTAGAAATAGTATATTTTTAGCTTTTTTAAGTTTTGCTACAAAAGTTTCAACACTTTTTCATTTTTGGTCCCTCCTTAACTTTTTTTAAGTATTACCACAAAAGTTTCAACAATTTGCGACTTTTGATCGTCATTGAACTTTTTACCGTATTAGTTTGTGGAGTTCTCAATTTTCACCCCCCCCCCCCCCCCCCCCGCGCGCGCGTGCGCGTGCTTCGCTATTTCATGCTGCTTGCCATAAAGGGTTCAATAGTTTCCCACTTTTAGTCCTTGACATTTACCAAATGTGACAACTCAACTTTTTACCACATTAGTTTGTGAAGTTGCCGCTTTTGGTCTACCCCATCTTTGATATTCTACTATACTCGCTTATTTTTCTCAAACAATATATATATATATATATATATATATATATATATATATATATATATACTTACCAATGATAAATAATAGATATTGAATAAAGTATTTGTAATATAGGTAAAAATAAATATTTCAAAGTACGATGTCTTAACTGGAAAAAAAAATACCAACATGGGGTGAAGCCCATGTTTCTTTTACTAGTTTTCATTAATTTATATAATTATTAGAGCTTAGTAAGAACTCTAAACATTTTGATATAAATAGTGGATAACATATTTTATACAATATTAATCATCATCATCTAAAGGACTCTTTCACACACAAGCACATATGAAAAGAAGAAAAAACATGCTTTCCCTTTTTGTCCTAATCATACCCATTGAACATTTCACTTTTTTTTTCGAGATTAAACACAACTCTAACATCTTCTTGCAACATTTCCCATAGTTGGCGCTCTCGAACATTGTGCACTGCCAGAGCAACACTCGCACAACATTTTGTCGTCGTTGCCCTCTGTTCTTGGTAATCTTTTTTAGGAATTGATGTTCTCTTTCGGATCTTCTTCTTGAAATCGGTTTAGGTTGCTAAAATAATTCTTTTTATGATGTTCTTGTGATATGCATATGATATTTTGTTTATTTTGTGATGTGCATATATAAGCTTGTTAAAATGCAAACACATATTATCTTAAATGTTCTAATGTTTGTGAAATTTGATGAAATGCATCTATTTATGTTAAGTGAATGTAAAATATTACTAAAATGCATCAAATGTTGCTGAAATGCTTATAATTTTGCTGAAATAGGGTTTATCTTTGCTGAAATTGTTGAAATGCACCTGAAATGTTGTTGAAAAACATCTATTTTTGCTTAAATGCTTATAATCTTTCTGAAATATGGTTTGATGTTGGTTTGATTTTGCAGAAATATTTTATTTTATGATGTTCTTTCTGAAATTTGGTTCGTTTTTGAAGAAATATGCTTATTTTTTTAATGTTCTTGCAGAAATGTTGTTTGATTTTGGTGAAATTTTCATGTGTTTATTGTTGGATTTTGTTGAATTTATCCTAGAACTGGCACAAAAGAAACCTATGATTAGTTGGAAGGTAAAAGATATAGAAAAAACTTTAGTAGACAGGGAGAACACTGATCAAGTACAAAAGGGAAGAGTGATGGTCAAAGCGTAAACCGACATGAAATGGAGTTCATAAGGCAATGAATACATGAATAATTTGTGTGATAGAATGTGAATCAATTATATTCAAATGCTTAAAATTAATTTGTAGGATTTTATTTGGATTTTAGTATGTTGTCGTGGATATGAAAAATTGTAAGTTTGATTTTCATTTGTGTTTAATTTGGATTTATGTTTTATTTATATTTTGTATGACATCTTATATATTTTATTACCATTATTCAAGAAGTTGGTTAAGTTATTATATAAAAACATAATAATAAAGAAGGATAAAATGGTGTTATTTTATAAAATATAATAATAGAGAAGAATGTCGTAGATCATAGTTTTGTAGCGAAGCTAGGCTGTTGAGTTTGAGCTATGAGTTCTGACCTGAGCTAGTCTTTCAGATTAGGCAGGGAACATGAGGGATAGTTCCTCACTACCGAAATTCCCTTACAGTTCTAGAAGGTAAGAGAAGCTAGGGCTTTTGAGTTCCAGTAATCAAGCCAAACTAGAGTTACTGAATTCACTGAGATTAACTTTAGATATTGCATTTCCGGTATAGCATTTACTATTCGAGATTTTTGGTATGTAATTGACTCGTATATAAAGAAAGAAAGTCTCTCAATTCCTAGTTCGATATTCTAGATATTCCATTAGAATGACTGATGTATTTTGATCATCTAATACAACAATTTAGATGTCTAACAAAACAACTTGTTTATAATTAGAGGAAGATGAATTTACAGCTTATAAAAAAATTTATAACATCCCAAATTTCAACAAAATTTTTCATTTTGAAAATAAGATTTAAGCATAAAAAATTCATTCTTTGAATAAATAACATAACAACTACTTGGATTGTGGTTACTTTGTAAGACATGTAGAAGATATGGTGGATAACCTATTGACCTATGTTTGAATCCTGGTACTACTTAGTCCCTGTGGCCATGGAGTTTTGTCTTCAGTGACTCCAGGGCATGATGCATAACCTCATGTTTGCAGTGGGAGATTAGTCGGTGCGTGAAAGGTGGCCTAGAACCCCTGTTAGGGAAGTTCTATTTCCAAAAAAACTTAACAACTATTTGTTTCAAATTCATAAAATATAATGTTAATAGAAGTCAAATCATGAAAACCAACATGTCACACCCCCAACCAACAGCAGAAACGCTAGATTATGCAACATTATTATGTTGAATTTCAGGCCATAGACATGCATTGAATAATAAACCAAAATATCATACAACGTTACTTTTTATTCATTAAATAAAATATATTACATAATTCTTCAAGATATAAGTAGGTCACAAAGACAAAGTACAATAATAGGGTGCATAAACTTCTTGCTGCAACACCGGGGTTACTTCCCTTGTCTTCCAGGCCCATTCTCCTGAGAATAAATGTGGTTTCAAAGTCAATATAATATTGGTGAGTTTATATGTTTTATTATTATAAAATGTGTTGTAGTTGTTTAGTTATCTTAGTTATCCTGAGCTTGCTCCTTCTATTTGAGTGTACTATCATTACTTTCATAGGTTTTATTATTATAAAACGTGTTGTAGTTGTTTATTTATCTTAGTATCCTGAGCTTGCTCCTTCGATTTGAGTGTACTATCACTACTTTCTTAGGTTATTTCCTAGTAGTAGTCTAAGATAGTTAGTTTTATTTTAACAATGTTAGGATGAGTTACTATAATCGAGCTATGACTGTTGAGAGTTCCCCGAAAACCATGATGCTTAATCGAATGTTGCAAATGTGTTTCGAAATTTATGTCTGTTTCGACTTGCCGTCAGGTTATAGCTAACAACCACATGCGGGAGTGTCAATCTCATATAGATCTATACATGTATTTCTCGCTTACTTAAGATTTAACGATTATAGGCTAGGGAATAGCTGAAGGTCCTTTAGCTAGGAGATAAATATGTCTCATCTAACCACTTGTTGTGTGAAGTAATTTTTGCACCTAAATGTTAAGTTAATAAGGGAAGAAATTGAATGTATTTACTTATATTTGTCAAATGGTTACATGGTTCCTTTATTGCATTTTTTTGTTTGTCGTTAAATTCCAAGGGTGGTTGATGATGTGTTTTCCGAGTTGTAAAATCCACCCCCCGTTAAAGGAAAAATTTTCCCGAAATTTAGCTCGCATTCATGGTGTTCTCGAACATGTGAGGCTACTAACTCTTCATCTGGTCTTTGTGTTCCCTTGTGGATTTCATTCCTCGCCTAGAGTTTCATCCTACTTTGACTATATGAATGCAACTCTATTTAAGTCTTTTGACTTCGCGATCCATAATCTCGATTGACACCTCAACGAAGTTGAGTTTTGTGTCTATTTGTATCTCTTCGATATGTATAATAAGTGTGTCCTGTGAGAGACATTTCTTAAGGCTTGATATGTGGAAGACATTGTGCATGCTTTCTTGGGAAAATGTGAGTCGGTAGGCTACCAGACATTGTGCTACTCATTTCTTGGGGAAATGTGAGTCGGTAGGATACCAGACCTACTCTAGCAAGGATCTCAAAGGGTCCTATGTATCTCAGGTTAAGTTTTCCTCGTTTGCCAAATCTTATAACTCTTTTCCAAGGAGATAATCTTAGCATGATTCTATCCCTAACTTGAAATTCAAGTAGTTTTCGTCAAAAATTAGCGTATTTCTTTTGAAGGTCACGAGTCGTTCTCAATTGTTATTTTATTTGAACAATCTTCTTGGCGGTTTCATGAATAATTTCTGGTCCAGATAGCAAAGTGTTCACTGCGTTTTGTTTTGCTAACTGACTGTCACCGACTTTTGTCTAAAAAATCAACGAACAACACTTTCTGCCATAAAGTTCTTCAAATGGTGCAACCTTTATCCTTGTGTGATAGTTGTTGTTATCGGAAAACTCAACCAAAGGTAGTTGAGTATCCCAAGCATCTCCAAAGTCTATCACACATGCTCTAAGCATATCCTCAAGTGTTTGTATAGTTATTTCGTTTTGACCATCTGTCTGCAAATGGTAGGATGTGCTCATGTCGAGACATGTTCCTCATGCTCGTTGCACTATTTTCTAGAAGTGGGATGTAAATATGTTATCTCTATCATAGATAGTAGATGTCGGTATGCCATGTAGTCAGACGATTTCTTTGATGTAAGTCCTGGCCAGCTTTTCCATTTTATTCATCTATTTGTTGGGTAGGAAATAGACAAACTTAGTCAGACGATGAATTAATATCCAAATCGTGTTGTAACCACTAGGCTTCTTGGGTAGTTTCATGATGAAATCTATGGCGACTTGCTCCCCTTTCCACTTAGGTATTTCGGGTTGCAATAGTAGACCTGAGGGTTTTTGATATTCTTCCTTGACCTTAGCGCAGGTTAAGTATTTGCTCACATAGGTGGCGATTTCTGCTTTCAGTTTTGGCCACCAATACCTCTTCTTTAACTCAAGGTACATCTTATCTTACCCTAGCTGAACTGAGTACCTTATTCTATGAGCTTCGTCTAAAACCGGACTCCTGATATTGCCAAACTTTAGCACCTAGATTCGGTCCATGAAACGTAAGGTTCCATCATCCTTCGACTTTAATTGTTACTCCATTCCTCGCATGCAATCCTATACCTTGTTTTCTTCCTTAAGTGCCTCAAGTTGTGCTTCTCGGATTTAGGCAGGAAGATTTGACTAAATTTTCAAGGTGAGTGCTTTCAGTATGCGAGGCTTGGTTTATTCTTTTCTGCTTAAAGCATCGACTACCATGTTAGCTTGCCTGGATGATATCAGATCTCACACTCGTAGTCATCTATCAGCTCTAACCATCTTCATTGCCTCATATTGAGTTCATTTTTATTAAAAATATACTGAAGACTCTAGTGGTCGATGTATATGACACACTTTGAGCCATACAAGTAGTGTCGCCAAATTTTCAAGGCGAAAATTACAACTCCCAATTCCAAATCATGGGTAGTGTAAATATTCTCATGGGCTTTAAGTTGGCATGAAGCATATGTAATTACTTTGTCTCTCCTATGCCCTGGTGTGATGCATCGCAAAAGACAACAAACTCTTTGGTTCCTTCCGGGAGTGAAAGAATTGGTGCGCTACCCAACATGTTTTCAATTTCTAAAATGCATATTCTTGTTTTTCCTCGCATTTGAACTTCCTGTCCTTCTGCATCAGTGTTGTGAGGGGTTTAGCTATTTTTGAGAAATTTTTGATAAATTTACTATAGTATTCCACCAATCCTAGGAATTGGCACACCTCTATTGGCGTTTTAGGTGCTTCACAATTCTTTGAATGCCCTTGTTGTTGACTACGTGTCCTATAAAATGTACTTCTCTGATCCAAAACTCACACTTTGAGAATTTTACATACAATTTCTCCTTTCGTAGAAACTCTAAAATGATTTGTAGGTGTTTTCCATTTTCTTCCTTTATTCGTGAGTATATAAATATGTCATCGGTAAATATAATCACGAACTTATCAAGGTAAGGTTCACAAGCACGATTCATTAGATCCATGAAGACTGTTGGAGTGTTGGTTACACCAAAAGGAATAACTAGAAAATTATAGTGGCCTTATCGAAAAGATCTTGAAGTTGTCCAAATAGTGCTTGCATTTCCAAAGGGGCTAATCGGTAAGGAGATTTTGCTAATGATTTTTCCCCTGGAACTAGGTCAATTCGGAATTTGACCTCGCGAATTGGTGGTAGTCCGCGTAAGTCCTCCGGAAATACATCAGAAAAATCACATACTTGCAATATGTCTTTGATTTCCTTCTCGCTCTTCTTGTATACGATGCGAGCTAAGAAAGCATAATATATCTTGTGAAGGTACTTCTTCTTCTTCATGCAAGATATAATTTTAAGGATTTTGGTCAGATTATCTTCGTATATCACTAAGGATTCTCCGTTGGGCAAAGATAATCGTATTTCTTTGTCATAGAATAGGATTTTGGCCCTGTGCGGTGACAACCAATCCATGCCAATTATGACATCAAAGCTCCCGATGATCATAGGCATGAGGTCGACATGAAAGGTGTAGTCGTTTATAGCTAGACGCAATTTTCTAATATTTCTTGAGTACTATCACATTCTCTGTTATACATTTCTACTACGTAAGGCTCATCTAGGATCTTAGACTTATGGCTTAAAAGTTCTCTAAACTTAGGTGCAATAAAGCTTTACTCAACACCAGAATTAAAGAGTATAGTTGCGTATAAACCGTTAACAGAAAATGTACCTATTACAACGGTTAGGTCTTCAATGGAGTCCATTGCGCCAATCACAAAAGCTCTACCACGAGCATCTACTACATCATTTCTTAGTTCTAGGCAGTTCCTCTTGATGTGCCTAGTTATTCCACATTCCTAACAATCTTGACCTTCAGGCGCGTCAACAATCCCTAAATTGGTCGTGGTGGAAGGTGAAAGATCTAGCATGCTTAAGAGTTACATTAAAGTGGTGTTGTTAATTAACATATGATATTAATGGGTCACACTAACAACAACTTGATATAATTTATTATTTATTAGAATTTGATTTAAATAAATATTCAGTAAACTCTTACAATTAATTAGATTTTTTTTATTTTTTTTATTTTTTACAAATATAATAATTTTCATTAGCAAGTAACATTATATAATTCATATGGTATAAATTGATATGTCATGTACAACATTTTAGATTAGGTAAATTCTTTTGTATTTTACTAAAAAGTTAAATTTTATATTTTATAAACATGGGGAACAAAATGGTCTAAGTGTCATAAGTGTTTAATGGGATAAGGACCTTTGGATATTTATTCAACTTTAAAACCACTTTATGGGGCTTGCACTTTTTGCTTCTCTTGGAACATGTCGAAATCGTAAGTTCATTAGACATGCACTTTCTCTCTCACTTTTGATCGTATCTTGAAAAACACTTGCTTATCTTATGCTCTCTTGAAGTTCATATTGGTTATGAACTTCAAGATTAAGAGTTAAGAGTTTATGGACTAGCATCTACATCAAGTTGAGTCATTGTTGGGGTCTCTTAATTTCATCATTCTTCATAAACCTCCAAGCCACCCAAGAGGATCCAAAGAACTACAAAGGTTGTTATTTCTTCATCCTTTATTTGATTAGTGTTTATATCTTTCTACAACTTGCAAGATGATCCTTGGTGGGTATAATCTTGTTTTATGTTATTCAAATTATCAAGTCTTTCGTTGCTAAAATCTCAAGTTTTTGAAACTAATTTTGAATAAAAACCTAAAAATTAGTATCAGAGCAACCTTGAAAGTTTGGTTAGATTTTTTGATTTTTGGAAATCTTAGTTTTTGAAGAATATGTATAACTTTGTTTTATATAAAAACAAGTTCATACATATTTTCTATGACAACTTTATAATTGTTATTTTTTTATGCGACAAAAGTTTCATGCATATTTTGTCATTTAAAGTTGTCTAAAAAATAATGGTTGTTTAATGTGTGTGTTGATATGCATGATGTGTATAAACCAGTCAATGACCATTGTGTGTGTTGTGTTGGTATGTTTATTGTGTTTATTATAAAAATGTTTGTAATAATTTATTTATATTATAAAAATGTTTGTAATAATTTATTTATTCATATGGTATGTAATAAATTAAATATATTAGTTTTACTGGTTTATTTTTTAAGTATTATATTAGTTGTAAAAAGAATTTATTTGTACACAAATATAACAAGAAACGAATTTGGAGCCATTTTTTAAAGACCAAAGATCAATTTTCGAGGTTAAGAAGCATGCTAAAAATTAATGACAGTTTCTGAAACGTGTCACTAATGTTTTTTTCTTAAGAGTTGTTAGACTTTTAGCGATAGGCTGAAGTATTGCTTTTGAAAAGCTTTTCTAATCTTTTGCGAGGAAATTGTGTTTTCTCAAGTGGGAGCTTCTACAACAACATTATAACAATATTTTTTTATTCCCTTAAAATGTCCACTTAGGAATGGACTTGACATTTTTGTGTTGGCTCACAAAAATATCATTAGTTGGTTATATTTATACACATTTATTTTTATACATGTTTGTGTTGTTTATTTTGATGTAATTATTATCTGTGGTTGATAGATTATTTTTTCACATGCTAAAACATTTTTTAAACAAAATAAACATCACATGGAATTTGGTTTTCAAAATTTATAACGTTGACATAAGATGTAACAAATTATTGTTTTAAAATAAAATCCAGTTTTATAAAAATATTAATAATATCAGATTTTAAAATACTCAAATATATGTTTTAAAATGGTGGTTTTCGTAATTTATACAAACTGCAAATATATATAAGTAATAAAAAGAAGTTTTATTAAAGGTATAAAAGTTCAAATGCACTCAAACTTAATGCCGATTATTAAAATTGAATCATGTCAAATTATATAAAAACTGTTTTTTATATAGAACTTTTAAAAGTGGTTTTCTTTTGAAAATTGGTATCATGGTTATTATATGCGTGTAATAACCCTGATATCATATGTTTTTTAAAACTAGAATTATAAAACTTATACATGACCATTTCAAACCTTAAAGTTATGCAATCATTTTTGAAGAGCAGTCGCACATCTCTTGTATGCACTAGTAAAATAAATGACACCTAAGCGCTTAGTGTTATCTTTTAATGGTCGGGGTGTATTCACGATTTATATAACCAAGTTATAGGCCGATTACACAAGTTTTCAAATTGGATGATTTGATCAGAAATCTTTTGTGATAAAGGATACCTAAGCAAGAGAAATCTGATGTATAGTGTGATCAAACATGTCTAATTAAATTTGTTATTAGCGATCCCGTAAATCTAGGAATTATGCAATAAGATATCATTGATAATCGATGTTTACCGGGTTGGATTCAAATGAATGGGATAAAGGATACCTAACCAGTTTTTTTGCAACTTGGATCCTAGACTTTGATAATTAATGTTTTTGGAAACTAAAAGGGTATTAATTATTTGAAAATACTAAATCAATTTTGTTAAAATTTTGTAGTTAAATAATACATTTTCATTACCATGAATTGTCATTTTTGTTTAATGACTTAATGAAACAATAACATTCACTAGATACAATTCCAATGAACGGGTTCATGTCTTAAGAGACAATCTCGTGAGAGATGTGAAATTGTATACAATTAAATGTCCTAGTCTTAAAATATTTGAGATGAGCAATAAGCCTGAACATGATACCTAATAAAGGGATCACTGTAATGCTAAAGATGTTTCTAACATCAAACTAGGAATACTACAAGGACAAAAGAGTCACCTTGTGTGATCCAGG
Organism: Lactuca saligna; assembly: GCF_052625555.1. Taxonomy (NCBI): domain Eukaryota; kingdom Viridiplantae; phylum Streptophyta; class Magnoliopsida; order Asterales; family Asteraceae; genus Lactuca; species Lactuca saligna. Next base: position 96,305,736 of record NC_136419.1, on the reverse strand, counting down.
AGACCCACGTTTTATGGAAAAAACACCTTTAAGCCCAAAATATCTAATAAGGACCACATAGATGGATCTTGTTTCTTTTGTGGAGAAACTCGACACAGGAAGAGGAACTACTCCTCTTATTTGGAAAGAAAGTCTAGAAGAGACTAGTACTTGAGGCATCTACTAGATAGAACTTATACTTTTCATATAACACTTAGGTACTTGGAAGTTAATTTTTAATTTAATATTTGCAAATGGATTGCAGATATTTATAGAAGAGTAACAAGCTGAGCATAATCAAGTTGGGAGTACACTTTCGGAGTTTAGTTCATTAATTTTGCTAGGACCATAATGTACTAGTAATATAAAACAATGTTTGTCTCTTGGAAAACTTTATGTTTTAATTTAGCTTGTCTAACTATATGTCTTAGTTATTTTTAATTTAAGAATGATTGACTATTTACTTAAATCGTTTTTTCACAACGATCGCCTTCATATTCGGAAATGATTAAAATTCCGTTTATGAGAATAGATCACTTAATAAGAATTATAAATTAAATATCAATATTTTGATAAATAACAAGTTCTATATGCAAAATACATTTGACTTAAACATGTTTTAAGTCAAAATCATTATTGAAATTGTTATCTTTATTATATAAATAACATTCACATATTCCAACTTCAAGAAAGGGATATTTGAAGAAAAATAATGTAGTTTATTTGACATTTGTAAATCTTATTTATATATAAAAGATTTCCAGAAATTTTCACTAAGTAATAGATAAAATAAGTTTTTGAGACATTGTACATTATGGTATATGACTTCCTTTCTAATGAATGTCTAAGATTAAGCATAAGATATCGAATCAATTTTATTAACAACTATAGTAGTTATAATTATATTTTACATGGTAAAACATAATTGTGAAATCTTTGCTTAAGTTTCTAAATATAAAGTTGATATAGAAACCGGTATGAGCTATCTAAGACCTTAATGATAATAAAGGATAAATTAAATCTTACTTGGTATGATTTACTTTCTAATCGGTAGATATGTTCTCTTTTTATTTCCTTGGGATAACACCTAAAACACTGTCAATTGTACCTTAAGTACAAACACCAACTAACAAGTATATATAACATTTTATTCATAACATTTTTTTTGGAAAGGCTTCATCGCTATCTTACTTAAATGTTTTATTGATTTGAAGCCTATAGTTAACTAAAGCTTCTAAACCCAAAATCTACTAAATACATATTTGTATATAATACTCTAAATGTGGCTTAGATTATTATATGAAAACCCACAAAGAATAAGTTTTCTTATTTATTTGATAGTTGAGTTACTAGAAAACAAGCTTCTAAAGACAAAGCAAGTGGGAGGTACATGGAACTTGAAGCAACTCAAGAACCATAACCTGATGTAGTTATAGTTGGCACTGGTTTTAACAAGGATTGTTAAACTTGAATAATAGATATTCACAAACACAAATTATTCGCATTAGTGGTAGAATTCATCTATGATTTGAGAAATCTGGAATCTCTCATTGATGAGATTTTATTCATGGCTTCTGGAAAATCCATTAAATACCAAGATGCTATGTCAGATCTCGAATCTGATTAGTGACTTAGAGTCATGAACATGAGATGTAATCCATGTGTAATAATCAAGTATGGTCTTGATTGAACTTCATCTCTATTGCAAGGCTAGAAGGAATAAGTGATTCTTCTAGAAAGAACACATTACATGGATAGCTATACATATTTAAAGCAAGACTTGTTATAAAAAGATGTTCTCATACTCATGTTATTGACTATGGTCCTTATCATGCTCATGACATTGACTGTAGTCAAACCCTTTTCACAAGTAGCTATGATTAGATCAATAAGGATATTGTTTACTCTAAAATCATATTCTCAATATGAGGTGTAGCAAATAAATTTCAAGGAATACCGCTTTCTTAATGGACATATACTAGAAGATATCTATATAGATCAGGCTGGAGGTTTTCTTAATCCATGTTATCCTAACAAAATTTGTAAAGCTTAAGATCCACTTGTGGATATAAAGCAAACATCTAAATGTTGCAATCATCATTTTAATATAAAACCATAAGGATTGCTTTTAAATCAAAATGAATAGAACATGTGTGTTTACTAAGAACTAGTGGGATCATAATGATATCTCTAATATTATATGAGTGAGACATACTTAATCATAAGAAATTCCATTCTGACCATGCCAAGCCTTTTCACCTTGACTCAGAATGTATTTCTAAAATGAAAGACTTAGGAATGACAAGATACATTATTGGAATGTAAAATCTATAGAGATAGATAAAATGAATGCTAATTTATTTTTTCATATCTTTATGCATATATAGAAAATATCTGAAAGGGATCAAGACACAAAATTCCTTTGAAGGAATCTTGGCATTGTCATCTAGCACCGAATTTGAGCTAACCTAAAAAGGAACCTAACTCTACCACTCGAGGAGAAAGAAACCTAACGAGCTACCTTACAAAAACCAAACATATGAGTAAACCCCCAATATGACATGACAAGTTCACAAATAAGCTACCATAAGAGAACAACACCCCAAAGGGTATGAAAAACTTCCTAAGTAACATTCACTCAGAAAACACTTTTTAGGAAACTCATTTTAACCATATAACATGGAATGACCAATAAGAAGACAAGTTGCTAAGAAAACTAACTAGTTAGGTGGAACTAACTTTAAAACCAAGAAATATGCTAAAAGCATCACCCTAATAAAATGATTCCAATAGCAAGGATCAACTCATTATAATCCTTACAAGACTTACAATGAACCAAACCAAATTCGACTTATGTGTCTAGAAGATAAAATCACACCAACACAAGAACTAACACTTATAGACCCAACTATTATCAAGACTATAGTAAAGCGACAAAACTCTGACACCCTAGCAAAATAAGAAATAACTGAAACAAAACCTCAGAGCTAAAAGAAAAACTAGGAGTGGAATAATGACAAGAGTAACCAAAATGCATACATTTACCAAAAATTCATGAACGAAAACCCTAGATCCTTCTATGGAGATAAAGGAATAATTGGTCTGATCTAGTAGATCAAGGAGATAGAGTCGATCTAAAAACCCATCACTGTGCTAAAAGACTGTTGTGTTAAGTTCACCACTTGCACATTCATGAAGACAACTCTCAACTTGTGGAATACTAACGCCAAGACCTTAGGAGTGGATACGACCGACACAATCTCCTGGGAAGAAATGAAAAGGATTATAGTAGAAAAATGCTTCCTCATGGGAGAAGTACCAAGAATGGAGAAAGAACTTTGTTATCTAAGTACAGAAGAAGAAAATATGCCATCATATACCAGACATTTTAAGGACCTAGCCACCAGATATCTGGAGTTGATAAAGACAAAGGATAGGAAGATCAAGAAATACATTGAAGGACTAACACCATAAGTTCAAGGAGAAATAACTAATGCTCAACCAAAGACCAAAGAATTGGCCTTCATACTAATAAAACAGACAACCATAGAATAGCATCGGTCGAATAAAACAATGCAAAAAAAGTCAATACTAACAAGAGAAAATATGATGGAAATTCAAGTAGATACGTATACCATAAGTCATAAAGAAATCCTACATTGCTACACTCGGACCTTATACAATAAGTCTTCCACGATGCAATAAGTGTAAGTGCCACCATGTAGGAGAGTGTATAGAACTAAGTTTGTATGAACCACGGTAAATCCCTCAGAAGCACGACCCGTGCCAAAAAACAAGAGGTTGGATGTATTGATTATCGTAACTATTTTAATGTGTGGAAAACAAGAGCATTTCAAAAAGGGTTGCCCTGAACCTAGGAAAATCAGTGAAAGAATACTTGAGGGAAGGTAGTAAAAAACAACATAAATTATGTAACCCCAAGAGCTACCCAGACAAGTTAGCATGTTACATATGAAACAATAATGTACCCAACACAAGGAATTAAAAGAGGTTGCAGTCTTTTAGATAAAGATTCATAAGACGAGTAGGATACATAATGTGTCCGCCTTTTTACGACCCTAATATATTAAACCACGTGATTAGAATTTTTTATAAACTCAAACAACCAACAAAAGATATCTCAAATCAAAGATTAAGTTGTCAATAATACCTAGAATAGACACAATTGATAATGGGAATAATGACCATCTATAAACATATTAAAAAGAATGATCAATAACATTCTAGGGTTTCCTATTGGTGTAAAACAAACAAACAAAGAAAGTCTTAAGAAGTCAAATCAGACAAGAAGATCCTACCATGATTACTCCCACCTGTTTTCGTTTGTAGAAACCTGATATGTGCATGTTGGCCCTATATTTAGTATGGATTTTTATCATTTATTAGCTAATTAATTGCATACTATGGATAAAAGGTACTTAATTATGTTTGAATTATATTTTCAGTCCAAAAAAAGGTGCTCGGAAGCAAAAGGAAGTAGGAGCAGCTATCGGGAAGGTTTGGAGCGAACAAAAGAAGAAAGGACCAAAAAACACAAAGGACTCGACCAGTAGGGACGTCTACTCGAAGAGTTCCCAAGAAGGTTCGTGAAGCAGAAGAGTCCTTGACTTGCCGTACACGGGAATTTAATGAGGGAATCGATGAGTCGGTCTTGGACTTGACAATTCGAGTCGAATCTATAAAATAAACCCTCCAAATCGATAGAAGAGACTTCTGAGAACCCTTGGAGGAGAAGTTGCGATTCAGAGTGAAAAGAGACACCAGGAAGAGTGAAGATTCAACCCATTTCAAGTTTTGAAGGATAACTAAGGCATACTTTGATTTCTCTCAACTAGATCTAGTTATTAAACCATGTTTATGTTATTAAATTTTGTTTTTGAGTTTTTCACTGTCTTAATTATGAGCTAAACTTGCTAGCTTCTGTTTGGATAAGACAATTTTGAGACTATGGTCTGATTAATGGTAGGATTAACATTTAATTGGTGATTTTGTTGAATCAAGCTTTTTAAAGATCCTTATGCATTAACCATAACTATTTTCTAGTTAATAGGAAGACACTTAGGCTGCATGGACATCTCTTAATTATTTACCTCATGTGATTTATGTGAACACTTTATTATGTGCCTAGGATTAGTGAATATGAAACTAGGATTAATTAGAGAATGGGTAAGTTAATGTGTGAGCCGTTTTGATAAACCAAAAACAAGAGGCTAATTGAATTGACCAATTTGATTAACCATTACAAGTCTTCTTTAACCCGAATAAATAACCTAGAGAATTAATTAATTTAGACAACTGGCCACTGCTTGAATTAGTTTATTTTCTAAGGATTAGCATAGAGAATGTGAAACTAATCACCTAAATCGTTAGCCAATAAAAGTTTAATCCATTGCACTATTGCCATTAAATCAACCATAGGATCAATTGAGTCGAACCTGAACAAAAGTCCCTTTAGATATTGAGTTTAGTTGGTCTTTGCTTGCTTAGTTGTTAGTTAGTTATTTAGTTTAATTGTTATTAAGTTTTCTAGTCTTGTAAAACTAGAGAAAACCTCTCTTTTATTATTTGCTATTTTGTTTTTAGATAATTTTGGTAATTAGTTTAATTGATGTTCCCTGAGTTCGATACCCTGCTTACTAGATCTATACCACCAATTGACAGGTCCACTGCCTTTCGTGTGATTAATTTATAATTTAGAAGTAGGAATAAAACTAGTTGGTTAAACACACATCAAAACCATAATCCACACCCTTCTAGCGGACACTCGACGTGCGCCTCCCTCTCTCTCCCTCTCTTTCTCTCTATCTCTCTATCAAGCAAGAAAGGTACTCAATTTCTTCTTTATTTCTGTAAAAGCATTGATTTTTAGGAGATTGGATGTGTTAATTGGTAAGAAACCCGTTATTGAAGCTTTTGAATTTCTAGGGTTTCGATTTTGACCCAATTAGGATGTTATGGATGAAATTTCTTATACTACTATGCTCAAAATACATCCCTGGACAAACCCTTGCAGTAAATTTTGATTTTTATGGATGAAATTTGACAGACTCGTCAAAAGACTCTCTCGTAGTTCGTACGACTCGTCGAGTCGGTCTACGGGCTCGGCGAGTCATGTTTGATGCAGTTCAGATTTATTTTCTAATTGTTCTGTTCGTTTTTTTTTGTTACTTATTTATGCATGAACATGTTTTCATGGGGTCAAAGCTCAAGAAGAAGCCAAGGGGATTTTCCTTGGATGAATTTTTCAACAATCGAGTCCAAATCTACAATGACTAAGTGGAAGAAGAAGCTTGCAGAAATCCGGAAAAAGGAGATTTGTGTCCCCAATGCAATTGATTGGGAATGACTGGGGAGAGTTCGTTATGAAGAGGAGTTGGCTCCTTATTTAGTCAAGACATTTGTGCATAATGGGGAGTCCATCACGCGCGATGGATGGAGTCGCATCTTTCGTATCCAAGAGTCGGTCTATCAAGAGTTGTGCTTGGAATTTTTCTCCACAATACATTTACGGGGTGGGGACGATTACTATAACCCCAAGAATATTACTTTTTGTCTTGGGGGTGAGGTTCGTCATTTTTCCATGGTGGAATTAGCTTGGAGGTTGGGAATTTATGACCTGCAATTGATCTACACGGATGCATTTCGTACTTTCTTGGAGCATTGCCATAAAGTATTCCCGGATGGTGTCACAAGCACAATTTGGTGGAACATTATTGCCAACAAAGTCTACATTCCCAAATCGGCTCCAGAAGGGAGCATACGATCACCTACGCATCGCCTTATTCACCGCCTTATTTCAAACACCATCAATCAAATAAAAGATGATGATGATGAGGTTTCTAACCTTGATGTGTTTTATCTTTGGGGCATCATTATACCCAACACCTTTTTCAACGTTCCATGGTGTGTGGCTTCATATTTAGCTAAAGGGGCGGTCAAGGACCGCAAAACTTCAAAAATTAATGGTGGCATGTTTGTGACACGTTTAGCCCACTCTTATAGGTTAATGACTTGTGGCGCTTGGAACTTAATGACAGTGGTTACGACCCCTCTCTTTAATCCTATTCTTTTTCGAAGGGCTAGAATTATTGAGGATTATGGAGGGGGACATTATTCTATTCTCGATGATGATGTTGTGATCGTACCCGAGGAGCCGGGTAGGAGAGTTAGGCAAAGACAGGGAAAAGCACCTCCTGATCCATCAGTTATTCCGGTGGAAGATGAAATACCCCCGAAATGGTTTAATGTTGAAGGAAGACAATATCAAGATGATTTGGGAAGGGGTGTGAATTTTTCAAATCAATCCTTTATTCAAATGTTCAACCAATTCAACATCCAACATGTGGACGGGGGCCAATATCCTTATATACCGACTTGGGAGGAGAGGATAAACACAAGGCAAAGCGGAGCTGGTGGGAGTGGGGCAATGCATGATGATACTGATGATGAAGAAGATGAAGATTGATTTGTTTTTATTTATGTTTTTGTTGAACGATTTGTTTTCTTTGTTTAGTTGTTTGTTGGAACTTCTAGTAATTAGGATTTTAATTTCTCATGGTTTGTTTAGTATCTTTTTAGATTTTGAAAATGGGTTGCCTACAAAGAGTCTCAATAGTAATAGGAGTTTCGAGTCTAGGCGGAAGCGAGAGTGAAGTTCAAGTTTCGAGTCCGGTCATGAGGAGCGTTCAAATGAGTTTAATTACTGAAGAAAAATATTAGATTTGATATAATTCTGAAGTGGATAGGATTTATCAAAAAGAATTGGAGCAGAAACAGTTTTTTTTTTCACCCAGCGACTGACTCGCCGAGTGCATCTACTGACTCGACAAGTCCAAGTGTAAAAACACGAATTCTGCAGTTTCACGACTCAACTCGGCATGTCTGACTATTGGCTCGATGAGTGTCTACGAGTTTCACCTTTTAGCTTCAGGCTTGACGATTATATTCCCATAACAATTGGATTTTATCAAGACGATTCATTTTTGGAGATTTCCGAGAGTTTTTCCTTCATTTTTGGAGTTATTGCCACACGAGACTTGACACCCAAGACATGGATGAGTTGTTCCCATGTCTAAAGTCAGCTAAAGATGGAGCTAAATTGAAGAATATCAACCTCGCAACTACTATCCTAGGGGAGTTTGTTCCGATTCCCTCTTTAGTTTATTCTTCTTTATCATGCATGACATGCAATAGGGACATTGCATAATTTAAGTGTGGGGTAGGGGGTTGGTTATTACATTAGTTAAATTTGAAAATTTATGCATTTTTCCATTAAAATTGTTAGGGCTAAATTAGAAAATTTTGGTAAAAGCAATTAGGATTCCATGCTAGTATTATGTTTGATGATTTTATGAGGACCCAAATGTTTAGTTGAGGCTATATACGTTATAAAGCATTTGTGGCCCCCTTGTTCTAGTGAAATCATGGGACAAAAACACAACCTCGCTTAGTTTGAGGGATGCAATATGTTTAGCATCGTGTACCAGAAATGTATCCAGGAAAATTATTATATTTAACCAATAAGGGCTGAAATTGAGCGCTCCTGCTTAAGCATGTACGATTTGAGTAAAAAAAAGTGAGTTACATGTGAAAAAAAAAATTTACAGTAAAAAGTTGTTAGAATTTTTGGAGCTGTCAAGATTAAAGTATGAAGATCGAAGATCAAAATCCCAAAAGTTCAAAAGCTGAAGATACCGAAAAATCAAAAGATGGTGAATTCAAATATATTAAAGTCAAAATTATCAAGAATGAAGATTTCCAAAGAGTTATATAAGGGTATCAAGAATTGTAATTTTTAGTTTATGTATGCTTAGGTTGCTCAACAAAAAATACCTTGAGGTTAGGAGGTTTTCTACGGATGGATTCAGAGGGATGCATAAAATGAGCATTGTTTGGAAGAAGTGGGCGAGTGTTTATGAAGATTGTGAGTATTTAGAATTGAGGGGGGTCCTTAGGAAAAATTTAGACACAAATGCATGCGTTGCGGTCTTGGCATTATGGTTGGGTTTGCTTGGGATTGTCCTGTAATGCTAGTATGTTTAAAATTCAGTTTTACTTGGGGGCAAGCAAAAGTCAAGTGTGGGGTATTTTGATATGTGCATGCTAGCCCTATATTTAGTATGGATTTTTATCATTTATTAGCTAATTAATTGCATACTATGGAAAAATGTACTTAATTATGTTTAAATTATATTTTCAGTCCAAAGAAGGTGCTCGAAAGCAAAAGGAAGCAGGAGCAGCTATCAGGAAGCTTTGGAGTGAACAAAAGAAGAAAGGACCAAAAAACACAAAGGACTCGGCGAGTAGGGACGTCTACTCGATGAGTTCCCAAGAAGATTCGCGAAGCAGAAGAATCCTTGACTTGCCGTACACAGGAATTTAATGAGGGACTCGACGAGTCGATCTTGGACTCGATGTGTCGCGTCGAATATATCAAAGAAACCCTCCAGATCGATAGAAGAGACTTCTGAGAACCCTTGGAGGAGGAGCTACAATTCAGAGCAAAAAGAATCATCTGGAAGAGTGAAGATTCAACCCAATTCAAGTTTTGAAGGATAACTAAGGCATACTTTGATTTCTCTCAACTAGATCTAGTTCTTAAACCATGTTTATGTTATTGAATTTCGTTTTTGAGTGTTCCAATGTCTTAATTTTGAGCTAAACTTGCTAGCTTCTGTTTGGGTAAGAAAATTTTGAGACTATGGTCTGATTAATGGTAGGGTTAACTTTTAATTGGTGATTTTGTTGAATTAAGCTTGTTAAAGATCCTTATGCATTAACCATAACTATTTTATGTTAATAGGAAGACAATTAGGCTGCATAAACATCTCTTAATTGTTTACCTCATGTGATTTATGTGAACACTTTATTATGTGCCTAGGATTAGTGAATATGAAACTATGATTAATTAGAGAATGGGTAAGTTAACATGTGAACTTGTTTGATAAACCAACAACAAGAGGCGAATTGAATTGACCAATTTGATTAACCATTACAAGTCTTATTTAACCCGAATAAATAACCTAGAGAATTAATTAATTTAGATAACTGGCCACTACTTGAATTAGTTTATTTTCTAAGGATTAGCATAGTAAATGTGAAACTAATCACCTAAATCGGTAGCTAATAAAAGTTTAATCCATTTCACTATTACCATTAAATCAACCATAGGATCAATTGAGTCGAACCTGAACAGAAGTCCCTATTGAATTTAGTTGATCTTTGCTTGCTTAGTTGTTAGTTAGTTATTTAGTTTAATTGTTAGTTAGTTTTCTTGTCTTGTAAAACTAGAGAAAACCCCTCTTTTATTATTTGCTATTTTGTTTTTAGATAATTTTAGTAATTAGTTTAATTGTTGTTGCCTGAGTTCGATACCCTACTTACTAGATCTATACCACCAATTGACATGTTCATTGTCTTTTGTGTGATTAATTTATAATTTAGAAGTAGTAATAAAACTAGTTGGTTAAACACACATCAAAACCATAATCCGACTAGTTACCCAAATATGGAATACGTACGAATCATGTATTGTAAAAAAAATTATATGAAACATGGTTCTATGGAACTCGAATGCCAACTCCACTTACTCAATATTTCACCACGATTATGAACTATAAATTAATCACACAAAAGCATGATGTAATGTAAATACCTCAAATAACACAAGCTAAATTTCGGGGATGAAATTTCTTTAATGGTGGGAGAATGTGACAACCAAGAAAAAGGTGTCGCCACCCGGAGTAGTGTTACACATAAATGTAAAATAATAAGGTTATAACATTTATGTTTCAAAACCTAATACTCAAAAATATGTCGCCAATTAGAGAGTAAAGCAACAAATTAGGAGCGCAAAAAGTCGCAACATCCTACAAATTGGGTAACATATTTGTGAAGTACACATTAACACGATTCCGAAAATATAAAATTAGTGAAAATATGCCTTCCTATAAAAGACATATAATTTTTATAAGATATAAAAATCAACTGCGAACAAAATATTGCAACGTAAAAAGTTACAAAGAAGAAGGTAAACGTTTAGCTAAAATCACCAAAAGGAGAATTGTAGTACTCCTCGAAATAAGAATTTTGAGACAAATAATGCCAAAAGCGAAACCTATATGAGAGTGTTTTGATTTTTGGAAAAATCATCGAGAGTATAAAAGTATACGCTAAAAATAAAGTTAGAATTAGCCAAAACAGCCAAAAGGAAAGTTGTAGTACACGTCAAGACCTTCACGTAGATATAAAGAACATCGAAAACGAAGATCGTATGCAGGAGATATGGAATTTAGAAGATCTTAAAAACGAATGTGAACACCCGCGTGCCACACGCCAAACGTATACTAACACCCGATACATGAAGATTTGAAGGACGTGGCCCACTAAAAACATAACTCGTGTCAAACGTTGGTTGGAGCCAACGCGCATGTGCACGACGTTCGCCCCAATGACGTCGCCCACGCCCTGTATCCTTCGTTATAAATAAAGGTGTCTACCTCCTCCATTCTTGCACTATTTCAACTAGTTTCTCTCTCTAGTAGAACCTTTTCTCCTTCTGAAAGATCATTGAGTTGGCGAGGCTCCGACACAACACATGGGTTACACGAAACACACTTCAAGGGTGAGTTCACGGCCTCACTTTTACAATTTTCAAATGTTTTACAGGGAGGGGGGATACATGTTATAATAGTACATTGTTAATTTTATAATTATCGCTAACTAAATATAGTATTAGTGATTTAATTATAACTAGAAACGTTATGATGATATTATGTCTGGTAGATACCTTGCCAAACTTTTAAGGATAATATTATTCTTAGTCGTTATACTAGCCAATTTTTAAGGATAACTTTGTACCTAGTCATTGGGGAAACTTTGGATACAACATCGTATCTACTTGTTATGCTGGCCAACTCTTTAAGAAAAACATTATACCTAGTCATTATCTTGACCAACTTTTGGGATAACATTGTACTTAGCAATTACTATGCCCGAATATTCTTCTAGAATAGACTATGCTATCATATATATATATATATATATATATATATATATATATATATATATATATATATATATATATATATATATATATATAGGGTAAAGTGAATATACCTAACAACCTTATATAAGCTTAGGTACCTAACCACATTATACTACATTTTTTTGCATTATATTTCCATTGCAATCGTATAAGGTTCTTAAACTTCAACCATTAATTTGATTTACTTCCAAGATTTCCATACATTCACCATTATATTCCTCCTACACCATTTGATTTGTAACGGTAGTATATGAAGCCCACCAGGGGGTCTCCGATAGAAAGATGTTATTTGAAGGAAGATAATGGAGAAAGTCCAAAATTTTTGGAAGCAATCAAGTTATGAGGTTGAAATTTAAGAACTTTGGGTGATTACAATGCAAATATAATACAAATTTACAGAGTATGATGTGGTTAGGTACCTAAGTTTATATAAGGTTGTTAGGTATATTCACTTTACCCATATATATATATATATATATATATATATATATATATATATATATATATATATATATATATATATATATATATATATATATATATATATATCAACATAATGAACATAACAAGAGAACGCAAAATACATTATACGAGTACAAAAAAACCATTGTTAAATGAGATGTTATTCATTCCTTAGCTAAATAACATTTAACTAACCTTGGTCTATAACGTAGTACCTTTTATTTTAGAACAAATTACTAAAATTGCTTCTGTGGTTTGTCAAAATTATGTGTTTGGTTCATAATGTTTCTTTTGCACTCGGACCATCCCTATTATTCGATTTCTTTTCGAGTTTAGTCCCTACCATGTCTGAAATGACTATTATATCCCTATATATTTATTTTATAATTTATTTATATCTTTTATTTATTATTGCATTAGCTCCACAATTCTTACCCCACCCCTATCTTTCCTTGTTCATGAACCGATCACAACTTACCATCAACTCTCCTACATCTTCGGTAGCCACCACCGGTGGTGCCTCAAAATCAAAACAAATCAAAGCTAAATAGAAGGTTATATAGAAAATCAAACACCAAAACTTCAAATAAATCGAACATATCTACATGGTCATTAATGGAAAGATTATTCAGAAAAAATCCCCATCCCCAGCCACCATCTCCAGCCATTGGACCGCCTGAAACTTGAAATCCATAATAAAAAATTCATCCATTTGAAACCAAAAATGCTTCATACCAGTTGTAAAAATGCATAAACCCTTATCAAAAATCACAAAAACATCTGAAAAGTCGATCGCCTCTCATCTCCACTTAGCCTCCGTCGGATGCCGCTTGTCCGCTGGTTGTTTCAATGGAAGAAGATAAGAGGGGTTTTCGAAGAGTGGTTTCTAGTGTTTCTGATCATCATCTCGTCGCATAGATTTTGGGCTTGTGTTTGTGTTCGTCGGGGTTTAAAAGTTTATGGATGATTTTCAGTGTGAGTTTCTTTTTCAACAACTTCATCAATGAAGGGTTGATTTTCAAGTTGCAGAGATGGTATTTGTCTGATAATCAAGTTGATGTGTTGTAGCTATGGTGGTGGTCGCCGGTAGTGGGCGTGTTGGTTGTCCTGGTGATGAATCGTCGGAGGTGGAACAAGGTAGTTGGGGAGTTTTCAAGAGAAGAAGAAAGAGCCATTGAAGTAGAGGAGAGAGAAAGATGAGAGAGAATTAGACGTAGGGTTGTAAACGAACTGAACGTTCAACAAACAGTTCATGAACCGTTCGGCGGGAAATTCGTTTATGTTCGTTTATTTAATAAATGAACGGGCACGAACATAAATTCCCGTTCGTTTAGTTAAACGAACGAACATAAACAATAATCTTGTTCGTTCAATTATGTTTGTGAACGTTCATTTATGTTGTTCATTTAAGTTCGTTTATATTTGTTCATATAATTTTAATTTAATATTCGTATGTATATTTAAATGTGTTTGATTACATTACTATATTATATATTCATTTATGTGCATATATGTTAATTTATGTTTTTTTATCTTCGTTCGTTTAACTTGTTTACAAACATAAACAAACAAACATGAACAATGTAATTTGTTAAACAAACAAACATGAACAAAAAAGTGTGTTCGTTTATCTATTCGTGTTCGTTTATTTGTTCGGCTAACTTAAATGGACAAACATGAACAAGCTCTCGTTCATGTTCATTCGGTTCGTTTACAGTCCTATATAGACGTGAAGAGGGAAAGAGTGTTTAGATTTTTTACATTTCCTTTTTTCTTTTTTTTAATGATAATAAGTAAGAAATTTTGAAAAAGAAATATCTAAGGGGATTATAATCATTTTATTACTGATAAAGATTAAACTCGAAACAAAATAAAATTGTAAAAACTATTCAAGTATAATAAAAATGTTAAAAACCAAATATATAACTTTGAAGATAAGAATTTTAATAATTTTTCTTTATTTTAAAATCATAGTACCGTCTCTAATAACAACTCTTCAGACTTTTCGTTTATATTACACCTCTCAACACAAATAGTGCTCCTTTTTCTATACGAGGATATTGTATTAATAAAACAAACACTATTATCTATATGAGGAGATCGTATTTATAAAACAAACACTATTTATTATTCATCATGTCACATCAATATTAAAAATTATATGAAATACCATCCTTTCGAAAATTAGTGTTTACATTAAAAAAAACATATTAAGGAAGCATTAATTACCATTAATTTTATATAGTAAATTAAAAATTTTGTTTTTGGGAACTGATTTGTACACAACATTTTTTCTCCGCACACAACAATTTGTGCTTTAAAGTGTTGTATTGTACAACTTTATAATGCATAAATTGTTGTGTACAGCAAAAAATTGTTGTGTACGAATCACTTCCTTTTGTTTTTATTTTGCATTTAATATTTCATTTTAAGCTTAATTGGTTAAGTAATAATTATGGATATTTTAGTAAAAATATTATTTATTTTTAGAAGTTGATTATTATTTTGATAAAAAGATAAACTATAATTTTGAAATAGAGAAAATTTATAATTAACATTATATGAATTTAAAATTTAGAAAGTTTTAAATTATTTTGCAATATCGTATAGTTTGTTAAATTTTTTACACTAAAAAGTCTTCGAGATCCACCAATTTTGCAAAAAAAAGGAAAAATCAATAATATCCCATTGACCAAATTCCCAACTAATTGTTGATCAAATTAAATATATATAGTATCCAGTATCCACATGCTAATTTCTAATCTAATTAAATGCATTTACGGGAAAAAAACGTTATGTAATTCAAATAATTAGGTGTTATTTAACAATTAATACTTGACTATTACTTAGCTATTTAATACATACAATATATCGCATAACAACAAACAAGGAACGTTCTATCTAATAATCAACATTACTAATTTTTTTTAATCCACAAATACATTAAAGAAAAAAAAAAAAAAAAAAAAAAGACCACTCCAATCAAGAAACTAGGAGAGCCAAAGTAGAGCACAGGAGGTAACGAAAAAAATAGAAGAGTTTGCAGACAAGGAACCGGATTGACACACCACTCAATCCATTTAAAATTAAGCTATATTTGATCCAAAAAAATATTGGATTATGTGTCTCAGCTCATAACTATAATTAGTATGTACTTGACCCGATAATAGCAAGATCCTTTTTGGTTGCCTTCATCATAGCAACGTGACTCGATGAATAATGGAGAAAGAGGTTAATTGTGATTTATTAATATATCATAAGAATAATATGTTAAATGAGAAATCATATTATTTAATTAGTATTGATCAAAAATTAATTTACAATTAATTTGGTGATAAAAAAAAAGAGTGGTTAAATTGCGGGGACTGATATTGTAATTATAAGATAATTGTAAAGTTTGGCTTGTGGATCCCTAAGGAAGGGATGGACGAATTCTATGAAGAAATCCATATAGATTTCGTCCATTAGGGGCTTCTGGAAGGATCTATTGGATTGCTTAAGCCCTAAGCAGAGAATTAGGGTTTCAGTCAAATACCTTAATCACTCAGCTATATAAGGAACCCCTAGGACTCCCAAAATCGGACACTTGCTTCCTAGAGAATACCCTAGCCGATTTTGAGCCTCTTAAACCTATTTCATATTCTTCCAACTTGCTACTTGATGTTTGTGATCCATTTGAGGTGCAACAATTGAGGCACTAAGCTCTTGAAGATCAAGATCTACAAGCTACAAGTGAAAGGTATTCTTCTAACTTAGATTTGCATTATGATTTCTAAAAAATGTATGCTAGTTAAGGTTCCTACTTTGGATAACTTGATTTGCATGTATAAATTGAGAAAAACATAGATCCGAAGCATTAGGGTTGCATGTACACTATAGGGATGTTGTAGTGTTCAAAAACCATTAGTGGTATCAAAGCTTAGGCCGGTTTTTTATGTTGTATTTGATGTTATGTTCAATTGTTCAAATCTGAATGAAATCGATTTCTGGCCCTTGACAGATGAACTTGACGAGTCCATATTGCGACTCGACAAGTTGAAGCAACTCGATGAGTCCAAAGCCTGAATCGACGAGTTGACTCGTCTGATTTTAGGATATTCGTAATTTTAGCCTAAATGTAACATCCCGACTTCCATGTATAATATTTAATTACTTTACATTCTTTATTCCATAGAAACTCGACGCGTTAGATGCCCCAACTCACCGAGCAGAGGACTTAATGGTTGCGTGATTTTTTGAGTCTACTCGACGAGTTGGAGAACCCAACTCGACGAGTAGGTGCTGAGTGAGAAAACCCTAATTTCAGGGTTTGTGTCCTATTTAAAGGACCTTAAGCCTTCATATATGCCTCCCTTGTCACCTTAGAGCTCTGTTTGAAACCCTAATCGTGTGTATGTGCTTGTGTGTGTGTGTGTGACTGAGATAGAAAGAGAGAGAGAGAGAGAGAGAGAGAGAGAGACAGATAACTTTAGGTGTTCTAGTGCATATTTGGAAGAGGATTGAAGAGCATCAAGCCTTGGAACGAGAAAAGGCTTTTAGATCAAGTGTTTTTCTGTGATAGCTTCAGTTTGGAGGTAAAATGCTACCACCTTGAGCAATTCTTTTGATAGATCTCCTTCTAGGGAGTTTTAGGGATTTTTCCCCTTATCTTGTGGTTCTTGAGTTGCTGGAGCTTGTCATGGAGTTGAGACTCTAGATCTGAACAAAAAGAGGTCCCATGAGCCCAAAGATCCAAGCTTTAGCAAGCTTTGGGCAAGTCTCCATGCATGAAACCCTTTATGGAGCTTGTTTTGGCATTTTTGAGCACTAGATGTCATGCAAGAACATAAAGATTGCAGCTGTACATGATAAGTGAGCCTTAGAAGGTTAGATCCAGAGTATGAGACATCATTTCTACCTAGAAACGTATGAATGAGGAAATGGTCTAAAGGGACTCAACGAGTCGGTGAGCTGACTCAATGAGTCGGTTAGGGTTTTCCCCGATGAGTCTGGACACATTGTAACTCGGCGAGTTGATGAGACAACTCGACGAGTTAAGTTGGGCTTTCACGATATTTCTGAGAAAACGAAGGAACTCGACAAGCTTTAATGAGTTAGGACCGGAGGGTCCAACCCAAGTTGTGGGATAGGAGGGTCCCCACTGAGACACATTGACCGGAGGGTCTCTATTGAGATATAGCCATAAGAGGAAAATGAGATGTGTTTGGTATTTTGGGGAACTCACTAAGCTTTGTGCTTACCGTGTCATGTGATATGTGTTTCAGGTACTTCTCATGATCACGGTAAGGCTTCAGCTTGATTGTACACACGAGATGGAGTTGATGTTTTAGAGGATCATTAACTATTATCAAACAATTATTGAATTGTGTTTTGTGATAATTTAAACAATTGTGGTTTTTGAAAAGTGATAATTTGAAATTATGTGATTTTAACAATGAAAATTTTAGTTGAGAATTTACAGTGTTACAAGTTGGTATTAGAGCCTTGGTTTGAGGGATTCGGATGCACTCTCGAGTATGTCAACCCAAACTGAGGAATTAAGAAAATTTTATAAAGAGAAATGATTTTTCTAAAATGTGTAAGAGTTTTAAAGAGAAAACAAGACGAAACAGTGTGTACAATCAACCAGAGCCCAAACGGTGATGTCCCAAAATACCATTATTTGTTTATATTAAGAGATATTTATGATATATTAGAGCTGCATGCTAGAGGATAGGCTAATCAATTCAGAAATTAGGGCTAGAGTTGCCAGATTCATGATGCCTTAGTCTAGGGTATGCAATTGATGGATCTTATCTGCTATTTTCTCTATATGTGTACTAAGTAGGGAGAAATATAGCAGGTATCTTTAGAGATAGTTTTGAGTAATCTAGGAGAGATACCTAGATGAGCACTGATGAATCTACCAAGAGAATAGTGGAGATCTATGCGGGATAGATTACTATAATTAGAATCCTAGGAGGATGACTTGGGATAACTACAGGTTGGTGTGGAAGATAGTATTGGGTCCGTACAACTAAAAGCACCGGATCTGTATGCGACCCAAGTAAGAATCTTAGGATTCTAAGGAGCGTGTAGGGTGGGTAATCGAGTGTGTGTATTGAGCTAGTCTCTAATAATTTTTTGTTTGCGTTTCAGAGACACTACGGTGATTACCCGTAACAACCCCGGGGGCAGTGGTACTAGCGATGAGGAGATCTGCAGGATCATTACGGAGGAGGTGGTCGCATCTATCAGAGAGGCCATCCCAAAGATGTTCGGTTCTATTAACACCAACCTGGTCGATATTTCCGATGAGCGATATGCTGTTGTCACGGAGGTTCATGCTACCACAACCACTGTAGTCGTGGCTGCTAGTAGGCTACAAGGAGGTGACTCGTTGTTGTTATGGGAGTTTAGGAACATGAAGCCACCAGAGTTTGTGTTGGGTTTTGATCATTCGAACACTCCTAAGTGTACATGCAACCCTAAATACCTTGTATCTATGTTTTCTCTATTATACATGCAAATATGAACTTTCCAAGGTATTTATCCAAACTAGCATAATAACATTGATTCAAATGAATATATCAAGTTAGAATTACATACCTCTTTGATGTATATTGTCTTCATGAAGCTTGAGTGCCTAGT
This sequence comes from Lactuca saligna, assembly GCF_052625555.1. Lineage (NCBI taxonomy): Eukaryota > Viridiplantae > Streptophyta > Magnoliopsida > Asterales > Asteraceae > Lactuca > Lactuca saligna. The sequence continues at coordinate 96,286,598 of NC_136419.1, read as the reverse complement.
GCCCCAAGTGTGACACCTCAAATGGTTCACACAACACCAAATACACATAGAATGACTTGAGAGAAATTGGAACACTTCATAAAATCAGCTAGCCCTTTCTATCACTCATAGTGGCTGATTTTCTCCAAGAATAAGATCATTATATAGTAAGGGTTACACCATGTAAACCCTAATTGTCATGGACTTTCATTTCCATGATCCGTTGGTACAAATACACCATGGAGCATCTTATGGGTTTTAGCCCAACTTGACAATCCATGGAGCATTAGCCCACTATATAAGTGTGGATGATTTACACAATCAACCCATATATTTAATTAGTCTTCTTTTGATCACTTAATTAATCCTAGATTAATTCTTGATCAATACTAATTAAATAATCTTATTAATATATTAGAACTTATAATATATTAACAAACCTTAAGTGTTATTTCTCTCATTATAGTCTATCCAAATGCATGATGCCATGCAACCCAAATGGACCATGTCAGGTCAGGTCTAGTCTTACCAATTATAGTTATGGACTTAGACATTAATCCAACAGTCTCCCACTTGGATAAGTCTAAAACTATTATTGCGTATGACTTCAAGAGCCGACTAGCAATCGTAGCTCTCAAAAGCTTGTGTCGAACTCTGACCTTGTAGATGAACTCTATCCTTTGTCAACAACTTGTCCATTAGATAAGGGTTCATATATTCCTCTATTCTAGATATCATATGGACTGAGACATGGATTATAAATCATTCTCTCTATCCATTTGTTGTTTCCCGATTTCCGATTTATGACGACTGACTAGTTGAACAAATCAAATCAGTCCTGGCCCGGCCGAGCACTTACATTTGTCAGCACCAAATCATTGAGGGGCCCACAAATATCGCTTTTATCCTGAAGGTGAAAGGAATGGACAAACTTCAACTCATATGGCTTGTTCTACTACTTGTTGAATCATACACAAAGGCACATTTTATAACAACGAGTTACCGAATGCGTTTTCGTGCAATCAATGTACAACCAACTCACAGTAATAACTCATATCTCTAGGTTTGAAGAATATAAGATATTATCTTCTCATGATCACTCGTGATAAAATCCATGAAGTGATTCCAATGATCGTGGGTTGAATCCAATACTCAAAACTTATGAGCACTCATGACTGTTGTAGTCCTTTGTTTGACATCTTAGACCTCTACAAGTCAACCCATGACAATCTTGATTCATATCTACTTCCAATATATGACCGACTGTGGATGGTTTGAATAACTTAGTCATCCAGAACAATGACCTAGTTATTCTGGAAGTTAAAAGATGCAAAGTGAAACACAATAATAATTGAATCTGATATTGTATCCAAACCTATGAACATAAATAAAACACCTTTTATTTATCACCATATGGTTACACATTATTCATTGTATACTGTTTTAAGTATCAACTTTATTCTTGAATTTAAAAACAATAGTTGTCCCATGCTCCAAGCATGTACACTATGTTTTCTAAACACTGGTCATGCCATACACCAAGTATGCATACTATGTTTGTCTATGATCTTTAATTTGTGAAATAGCTGAACTGAACATAACTCCAATGATCCTCTTTTCACAGTCCCAAATCCCTACTGCAAATGCAATAATTCCAAATCCGTTCCATTTACTGAAATCTGTTAGATTCTAAACTTATATGCATTGGTCCTCTTATAATGACTATGCACAAAGTCAGAAAGACTTGACAACAACCATTATAGAGCATTCCAAAGGAGATCAACTTCTTGGAAACACCCTTCTTGCATTAAGTTTCCTAATCTTACATAGATTGAACAATTTCTAACTTTGAAACATTTCCATATTCCATTTTGACTATCACTTCTGAACAAGAGTTGCCTCCTTACAGATTATGTCAATATGGTCCTTCCAGAATTATCACTATACTTCCAACTGTCCTTCAGCAACCAATCTTTGGTAAACCTTAGATTGTCTTCGACAATTGTTTAATCCTTTAAGTCATATCCAATTCTAGACCTTTTTACCTTCTTAATGCCCCAGACATTTGGAAATTTTTAGAAAGGATGAATATATGACATGTAATCGATTCTATATCTGAAGCATATGAGACATGATTTATGATGTCTCACATAAAGACTAAACCAGTCTTTTGCTATAATATTTCCATTTCAATTTGCAAAGTTTTCATAATTCAGATTATGAAAAGGGATGTCGTAATCATAATCGAATATTAGAACACAAATAATGGACCCATATACAGAATTTCCTTATGTTGTGCCATTCCAACATGAAATTCATATATATATATATATATATATATATATATATATATATATATATATATATATATATATATATATATATATATATCCTTGACTAAATACAATTAAAACCTCAATCTAAGCTTTAACACCGTTTAATTTCAAACAATTTTTCATTTAATTTTAATAAAACATTTCATTTCCAAATCATCCCAAAGTCATATATCCAATATTTTCACCAAAAACACAATACAAAATCCATATCCCAAGATCTCAAAAAAACATGTCATCTGCAAGTGTGTACGGATCATACCGGCACCTTCCCGCGATCATCATTGGTACCTGAAACACATAACACACATACAGTAAGCATAAAAGCTTAGTGAGGTCCCCAAAATACCACATACAACACATATGCTTTTCCAGGCCATAACTCTATAGGATCTTCCGATCCAAGTGTCTCAGGGGATTTCCATCCCATAACTCTGGTGACCTTCCGGTCCATGTCATCCTGACCTTCTGGTCCACATCATCGTAATCATATCATAACATATCACACATACAACATGCATCATATATTCATCATACACATAAGACCTTCCGGTCACACATAATTACCCCATCGGGTAAGGCATAGTGCGAAGACCCACCTCGCTGATGTCGGATAATCACTCGATCTCGATTCCCCGATGTATCGCCTCTTATATCATAAGAACATCTCTAATTAATACCTTCCTGACTTAGTTTGACTAACACTATTAAGTCAACTCTAGTCAACCCTGGTCAACGCTTCTCAACGATCAACCTTTGACCCAACTTGTCGAGTCTTGCGTAGACTCATCAAGTCCATACATGAACTCGAGTCCTTTGAATCCCTTCTGACTCACTGAGTCAGTCACCCAACTCGGCGAGTCATCCACTGATCTGAGTCACGGGACAACCAGCCCCGACTCATCGAGTCTGCTCATGGACTTGGCGAGTTCGTTTCATGCACAACCTCAAACAACCTTCTGAGGTCAGATCTATTCCTCTAATCCATAAATCTAACCTTTCCAAGCTCAATAATCATGTAAAGTCTCTATCTTGATGTATATGCAACATTTATATGACCATATATTATGATTTACCCCAAATACCACAACCCAAGGTCATAACCTCCATTACTCTTCATAAAGCTTGATGAGTGAGGCTCTCTGGACCTATATGGATCCAGATCCAAAGCCTCATCACCAGAAAGGGACTATTTGGCAATGAAATCAACCTAACAAAGGCCACAAGAAACCCTAAATCCAAATATACTTCATAAAACAGAAGATGAGCCGAAATAATACCTCAAATGCGATGATCTTAGCTTCAAATCCACAGAATAGCAACCTCCTTTGCTTCCTCTTGGTTAGGACCTCCTTCTTCTTGCTAAAAAACACCACAAAGGTCAAGAATGGCTTCCTTTCTCTCTTAAAATGCTCAAGCACTCTAGGGTTTCTTTCTTTGGACTGGTAGTCGCAAATGAAGGCCATAAGGGCCTTTAAATAGTTCCTAAACCCGATAAATTAGGGTTTCTTTTGTCAGCTCTGACTCGGCGAGTCACTCCCTTGACTCGTTGACTCCCCTCATTAACCACGTCATCTAGTCGTGACCAGACTCGATGAGTCTGAGCACCAACTCGTCGAGTCACCCTACATAAATAAAGAATTGCAACATAATTCAATATACCTAGGAAACTGGGTGTTATAATTCTCCCCCACTTGAATCAGACTTCGCCCTCGAAGTCTTGCTCAACAAATAACTCCGGATACTGCTCTTGCATCTCTGACTCCGGCTCCCAAGTCAGCTTGGACCCCTTCCGATGTTGCCACTGGACCTAAGCCAATGACACCTCCTTGTTTCTCAAAACCTTGATCCTCTTATCCCGAATCGCGATCGGCCTCTCAACATAGTTTAGGCTCGCATCCACCTAAATGTCCTCTAATGGAACCACTGCTGACTCACCGGCGATACACTTCCTCAACTGAGACACATGGAAGGTATCATGAATCTGACTCAACTCCGCAGGTAGCTCCAAACGATACGCTACCCTGACCACCCTAGCGGTCACCCTGAAAGGACCAATATACTGAGGCCCCAAGTTGCCTCTCTTCCTGAATCGAATCACACCTTTCCAAGGTGAGACTTTCAGGAGAACGAAATCACCCACCTGAAACTCGAGCTCTGACCATCGTCTATCCGCATAACTCTTCTGGAAGCTCTGGGTTGTCATCAACCTTTGTCTGACTTGCTGAATCTGCTTGGTGGTCTGTAGTACTATTCTGTGCTACCCATCACCCGCTACCCTACTTCTCCCCATCAAATGGGACTCCGAAACCTCCTCCTATATATCAACTCAAAAGGAGGAATACTGATGTTGGAATGATGGTTGTTGTTATAGGATAACTCAGCCAAAGGCAGGTACGTGTCCCAACTCCCTCCAAAATCCAATACACATGCACGAATCATATCCTCAAGAGTCTGAATAGTCTGCTCACTCTGACCATCGGCCTGGGGGTGATAGGCAATGCTGAAATGCAATCTCGTACCAAACTCCTCATGAAACTTCTTCCAGAAACTGGAAGTAAAATGTACATCCCGATCTGACGCAATCGAAATCGATACCCCATGCTGAGATACTATCTCCCTTACATATATCTCTGCCAATTTCTCCACATAAGAGCTCTCACTGATGGAAAGAAAGTGGGCACTCTTCTTCATTTGATCCACTATCACCCAAATCGCATTGACACCCCCTTGGAGTTCTATGTAACTTTGCGACAGGTCAAGCACCTCTCTACAACCAATGTTACATCCCTCTTCATGCATGGCCACCAATAATCTTTCTTCAAATCCAAGTACATCTTGGTAGCCCCGAGATGGATCGAGAACCTCGATCAATGCGCCTCCTCCATCAAGATGCTACGTGCCCCACCAATGAATGGCACCCAAATACGACCCTGAAATGTCATAACCCTCGACTATCAGTCATAAACTCAGATAATTGTCCAATCACCTGCTCTTTCTTACGGTTCTCCAGCCTCACAGCCTCGGTCTGAGCCTCTCGGATGGCATCCAACACCAGAGTCATCAAAGTCATTCTCATACACATACCTTGGATCTGGGCACTCACTGCCCTCCGACTCAGGACGTCGGCTACCACATTCTCCTTGCCAGGGTGGTACAGGATCTTATAATCATAATCCTTTACCACATCGAACCATCTCCTCTGACGCATGTTCAAGTTAGGCTGATCCAATAAATAATTCAAACTCTTGTGGTCCGTGAATACAGCACACCGAACCCCATATAGATGGTGGCGCCAGATATTAAGGGCGAACACTACTACCCCCAACTCCAGATCATGAGTGGGATACCTCACCTCATGAGGCTTCAGCTGCCTCGATGCGTACGATATCACATGCCCCCTCTGCATAAGCATTGTGCCTAACCCAGATATCGATGCATCGCAGTAAACCACAAAATCATCAACTCCCACTGGAAGGTATAACACCGGGGCTTCGCACAACTTCTGGCGAAGAGTCTCAAACGAGGTCTGCTGCTCTGGACCCCATGAGAATGAAACACCCTTCCTGGACAACCTAGTGAGTGGCACTACAATCTTGGAGAAATCCTTAATGAATCTCCGATAATAACCAGCTAACCCCAGAAAACTCCTGATCTCGGTAGCGGACTTTGGCACTTCCCAACTCATCACTGCCTTAATCTTGGCCCGATCAACCAATATCCCATCCTAATTAACGAGATGTCCTAGGAACTAGACCTCCCGTAGCCAGAAATCACACTTGGAGAATTTGGCATAAAGCCTCTCCGATCTCAACACCTCAAGAACCTCTCTCAAGTGCTCCTCATGCTGCTCCCGGGATTTAGAATACACCAGAATTTCATCAATGAACATGATCACCGATCGATCCAGTATCGGCCTACATACTCTGTTCATGAGATCCATGAATGTTGTTGGCGCATTGGTGAGCCCGAAAGTCATCACCACGAACTCATAGTGCCCATAATGCGTCCTGAAGGCTGTCTTTTGGACATCCTCATCACGCACCCTCATCTGATGATATCCGGACGTCAGATCAATCTTGGAGAACCAAGATGCCCCCTGCAGCTGATCAAATAAGTCATCAATCCTCAGCAATGGATAAGGGTTCTTAACCGTTAATTTGTTCAACTCCCGGTAATCAATACACATCCAGTGTGAACCATCCTTCTTCTTAACGAACAGAATCGGCGCTCCCCAAGGCGAGATGCTCGTATGAATAAACCCCTTCCCTAAAAGTTCTTGCAGCTGTGAGGATAACTCCTGCATCTCCGGCGATGCCAAACGATAAGGCGCCTTAGCGATAGGCGCGGCCCCGGGAATCAAATCGATGCGAAACTCCACCTACCTCTCGGGAGGCACACCTGGCAACTCCTCGGGAAACACGTCCAGGAACTCTCGCACTATTGGGACATCGCCAAGCAAACTTGGCCTCCCAGAGGCCTCCCGTGCATCCATCACATAAGCTACAAACCCCTTGCAGCCCCGCTGCAAACTCTGCCTCGCCCTGGAAGCCGAACAGAATGTTGACCCACTACGAGTCCCCTCACCATAAACTGTCAGCACTCCCCCACTAGGATCTCGGATCGTCACCAGCTGCTGCTCGCAATCTATTACTACCCCAAATCGACTCAACCAATCCATACCCACGATAACATATACATCCCCCATTGCAATCGGGACCAGATCTATCGGGAACCCCACGCCGAAGATCTCAAGTACACACCCTCGAATCACATCTGTGGCATACACTGCTCGCTTGTTAGCTATAGAAACACACAAAGGTCTACTCATCGCCTCTCGCTGGATACTGATGTGCTTACTAAATGCTAATGACACAAAAGACCGACTCGTACCCGAGTTAAATAACATCAAGGCAGGTACAAAATTCACAAGAAAAAGTATCTATGCATAACATAATATAAACACAAGATTTTATTACAACATAAATAAATATGAACATAATACATACTAGCCACGGCGTCGGGTGCTGTGCGGACCTCCTCCGCTGTCAGTTGGAACGCTCTCCCTTGTGCCTTTGGTGCCTCGACCTTCACCATCCGACCCTCAATAGCTTGCCTAGCAGCAGGGGCAGATCCTTGCGGCATCTCATGTGTTGTCCCCCTCAACTACGGACACTCAGCCTTTCGATGTCCAGTCTGGTTGCAATGAAAGCAAACCATGAACCCCTTGGGGTAATCCTTGGCAATATGCCCCTCCTTTCCACACTTGTAGCAAGCATATACCTACAAACCCCCTCATGACCCTTGCCACACTTCCCACAAGTGCGGCCCTTCTGTCCCACATATCTCGAATTGGCGGGCTTTCCCCGCTTGGCCGCCGGCTGAGACTGTGTCGGTCGGCGATCCCTGCTCTGAGACTCGACCTCCTCCCTGGCCTGAGTATCCATCTCAATCTCCCTCTTCCGGGCATTTTCCTGGAGCTTAGCAAATATTTGGTATGATGAGTTCGCCGCGAACTCACGAATGTCTCTCCTTAGAACGCTCAGATATCGGCTCATGCGTGCCTGCTCGGTTGACACGTGCTCAGGGCAGAACATCGCCCTCTCATGAAACATCCTGGTAATCACAGTCACTGAATCAGTACACTGCTTGAGGGTCAAGAACTCTTGAGCCAATTGTTCCCGTTCCACCGGGGGAATGTACTCGTCTCTAAACATGGCGGTGAACCTCTCCCAGGTCACCATTGAAATCTCCGCAGAACTAAGATGCACAGTCACAAACTCCCACCAGTCCTTCGCTCCCAAGCGAAGCTGGTTCAGTGCAAACTGAACCCTTAGATGCTCTGGACACAAACAGGTGTAGAATCTTCCCTCAATGTCAAATATCCATCTCATCGTAGAAATCGGGTCCTGCGTCCCGTCAAACTCTAGTGGCTTCGTGTTGCTGAACTCCCGGTACAGCAACGAGTCACCCCCTATGGCCTGGCAATAGCGACAACTGCAGTGGCTGTAGTAACAGAAGCATCAGTAAGAGCAGCGTACCGCTCATCAAAGGTCTCAATCAGTGTGGTCTTAATAGACCCGAACATCTCTGAACGTCAGCTCGGACGACAGTAACCACCTCCTCATGAATCATCTGGCGGAGCTCCTCATCTCTCACACCTTCCTCACTGGTCTCTGGTCTGTGGCGTGTCCCAACCATGATGTCTCTGAAATACAACATAAAAATAGCAGGGACTCGCTCGAGTATACCCGCACTCGATAACCCAACCCTTCTTGATTCCTAGTACCCTAAGGATTCCTACTTGGGTTGTACACTGATACGGTGTTTCCAGTAGTACGGGCCCAATACCACCTTCCACACTGCACTAGTATTCATCCCAAGTCATCCTCCAAGGATCCCAAGTCACAAGTACTCTATCTCTTTCCACACATAAACTACCTTTCAGTAGACTCTCTTAGCACCTCACTGCTACTTACTCATTCTAAAGCATCCTATGGAAGCAGAAATCTTCCTAGGCTAATGCATCACGAATCAGGCCAATCTAGTCCTAATATGAATACCTAGCCTACTCTAGCATGCATAATACATTTCAATATATATATATATATATATATATATATATATATATATATATATCTCATAACACATAATGTAAGGGTAATTTGGGAAATCACCGTTCGGGCACTGGCTGATCGTACACATTGTTTCCTTGCGCATCTTCGAAATTCTTTTATTCTTTAGAAAAATTGCTTATTTTAGGAAAATCTTTCTCAAATCCTCAGTTTGAGTTCAAATACACCCAAAGGTGAATCCGAATCCCTCAAACCAAGGCTCTGATACCAATTTGTAACATCGTTTAATTTCAAACAATTTTTCATTTAATTTTAATAAAACATTTCATTTCCAAATCATCCCAAAATCATATATCCAATATTTTCACCAAAAACACAATACAAAATCCATATCCCAAGATCTCAAAAAAAACATGTCATCTGCAAGTGTGTACAGATCATGCCAGCGCCTTCCCGTGATCATCACTAATACCTGAAACACATAAGACACAAACGGTAAGCATAAAAGCTTAGTGAGTTCCCCAAAATACCACATACAACACATACTCCTTTCCAGGCTATAACTCTATAAGATCTTCTTATCCAAGTGTCTCAGGGGATTTCCATCCCATAACTCTGTTGACCTTCTGGTCCATACTCTGTTGACCTTCCGGTCCATGTCATCCTGACCTTCCAGTCCACGTCATCATATTCATATCATAACATATCACATATACAACATGCATCACATATTCATCATACACATAAGACCTTCCGATCACACATAATTACCCCATCGGGTAAGGCATAGTGAGAAGACTCACCTTGCTAATGTCGGATAATCACTTGAGTTCGATTCCCCGATGTATCACCTCCTATATCATAATTACATCTCTAATTAATACCTTCCTAACTTAGTTTGACTAACACTATTAAGTCAACTCTAGTTAACCCTGGTCAACACTTGTCAACAGTGAACCTTTGACCAGACTCGTCGAGTCTTGCATAGACTCATCGAGTCCATACGTGAACTCGAGTCCTTTGAATCCCTTATGAATCACCGAGTCACTTACCTAACTCGGTGAGTCATCCACTAATCTGAGTCACGTGACAACCCGCTCCGACTCGTCGAGTCTGCTCTTGGACTCGGCGAGTTCGTTTCATGCACAACCTCAAACAACCTTCTGAGGTCAGATCTATTCCTCTAATCCTTAGATCTAACCATTCCAAGCTCAATAATCACGAAAGTCGCTATCTTGATGTACATGCAACATCTATATGACCATATATGATGATTTAGCCCCAAATACCACAACCCAAGGTCATAACCTCCATTTCTCTTCATAAAGCTTTATGAGTGAGGCTCTCTGGACCTCTATGGATCCAGATCCAAAGTCTAATCACCAAAAAGGGACTATTTGGCAATCAAATCAACCTAACAAAGGCCACAAGAAACCCTAAATCCAAATATACTTCATAAAACAGAAGATGAGCCGAAATAATACCTCAAATGCGATGATCTTAGCTTCAAATCCACAGAATAGCCACCTCCTTTGCTTCGTCTTGGTTAGGACCTCCTTGTTCTTGCTAAACAACACCACAAAGGTCAATAATGGCTTCCTTTCTCTCTCAAAACGCTCAAGCACTATGGGGTTTCTTTCTTTGGTCTGGTAGCCGCAAATGAAGGCCATAAGGGCCTTTAAATAGGTCCCAAACCCGAGAAATTAGGGTTTCTTTTGTCAGCTCTGACTCGGCGAGTCGCTCCCCTGACTCGTCGATCCCCTCATTAACCACGTCATCCAGTCGCGACAAGACTTGATGAGTCTGATCACCAACTCATCGAGTCACCCTACATAAATAAAGAATTGCAACATAATTCAATATACCTGGGAAGCTTGGTGTTACATAAGCTTTTAGATTTGAGATGAAGTATAATTTCCTCTCCCTTAATTATAGCAAAACAACTCTTTCCCAATTGATTTTTTTTTTTGTTTTCTATAATTAACATTGCTAACTTGCAATACTTATCATAATTATCATGCTCCCACTAACATGATGATTATTAGCATAACACTTATGCTCCCACTAGCTTTGACATGTACTCAGAAATCAGCTGGACTTTTAGAAATCAATACTTTATTGACTTTCTTACCAAATTTCAGATTTCTAATACTAGATTGCTTTGATAAAACTTTATCATAATCATACACCTTATCTTAGATAGCTCACAGGTGTGTCTTAACAATTTTAAGAACTATGAAAAGGGATGTCGTAATCATAGTCTTGATTTTTTAGACCATTGCCACTTCTCACAAGTCCATGTTAGTGTGCCTATAAACCACACCCGCTCCACTAACGACTTTAAGAATGCAAATATCACAATTGCTATCTAGCTAAAATCTACTTAGTGAAAGTGTTTCCTCACTATCATTTTCATGAATCGGAGAGAAACCTTATGACACTTAGATTTAATAGTGTATGTGTTCTTATCCATGTGAATTGTTAAAACCATAGTCACAAGACAAGGATAATGACAAATCCAAACTCATATGGACTGAACTCAATCTTAATTTCTTGCCATCTGGCAGCTCAAGGGCCTACCATTGCTTCCAAGTTATTGTGCAACCAATTGAGAACTCTAAGAACTTATATGCAAAGCCAACATTAATTGGAATGGGCACAGAATATGTCAACACGATAGGTTATGAACCTCAATTCATGTGCTAGTGAAGAACTTTAGGTTTTATTCTTGATTAGTTCTTGAGACTTTCAAGACCTTTAAGACTTCCACTGTCCTCTTGACACATAAGACTTTCTTGTCAGATATCCAAGAGATAGTGTGGATTCTAATCAAGACATACACTTCACACAATTGGCCTTAGTTGGTCTTTGTTTTATCCAAAACATCACAACTTACCAATTTCAAATGTACAAGAGTAGAAAACTTTTACTCTTACATTTGACATGTGCTTTAAATCTTCTCTAAGACATGTCACTCAAGTTACAATCTTGGAGTATGACTCTAAGACTTGTATTGGAACGAAGTATGACTCATCTTCTTGATTTAACCATTTCAACAATTCAAGATTCCTCGTCTTAGTCATAAGAATGCACTAAGATTTCCTTAGAGAACTAATTGTGCTATGGTTTCTTAATCATTAAGATGATCACAAAAACTGATACTAAAGTACTCTCCCATCTTTTCAGATTTGAGAAACTTTTATCTTTCTGCCTAAGTTGATTCTTCTTATTTGCTCTGTCATACATTGGATCTTTTCCAATGTTTTAGAACTTATACTTAATCTTGTAAGTATAACCATATTTACTGAGCTTTAATAAATTATGACGAATAATCTTATTGATCTTCTATGGTGGACTTGAGCAGTGTACAAGAATGTGTACTCGATCCATTAGTCCTTCACTTGACCCACATATACATGTGAACCAGGAACTAGTCTTAATTTTCCAAAGATAAAAAATTCTCATTCATCATGCTATACAACTTGCATGATTCCAAGTTACGGTCCAATTCAAACTTGGGTGATGAGGATCTTTCCTTATTTGGTAAATTTAGACATTACCACAAATGAAAGAATCAATTTCCTATTTCCACTCTTGCTATTTATGGAATCAAATAAGCAACAATTTTTTTCACAAACGCCATTGTAAGGATACATAAAATAATTAAATCAAAAATTTCCTTTTATTTTAAAACTTAACAGAAAAACTTATCCTTACAATCCATATGAAAACTTGTTGTTATCTATTCCTAAGCAATATCTCATAACTCCTAAGAAGTAGCTCAAGAATCTGATCTTCAAACTATACGATAGAAACCCATCTATGCGATCAGATTCAACATATTCTTTCTTTAAGTTTCTTCACTTTTCCTTGATTCTTAAAACATCACCATGTGACCCAGTCACATCATGTATCAAGAATCTCATAATAGAAACTTAGCAGAGTTAGATAGTGGATTTTACCTGCAGTAGAATCAACCTTATTGACTTTAACACCCTTAGGTAATATTGGCAGCTTCACAACCAATGCCCCTTCCTTTGGAAATTTAACATATGGACGCTTTGGTAATGGAACATGGGACTATCACAAACTTCTCCTTTCTCTTTACCATTTGGTCAACCTAGTTGACTATGGTCGATCCCTTTCCATTGGGAAGAGAGAGCTTTACCGGATATCCTGTGTCACTATTGTCAATGTCCATAAGTTTTTGGAAGTTGAACTTAGCAAATAGATAAGATCATTAAGGGTACTGTCATAGTCTGTTTCATAGGAGTCCCAAAGGAACTCACTATGTGACTTAGAAAGTAGTTGAGCCACCAACTTTCTCAAGACTTTGACACCCAACTCTCCCGACTTGTCAATATGTGACTACATCTCCAAGATGTGACCACACATAGACCTTTACTTGCCAATAGGGGTTGAGTGGCCTTAAACTTTTCAAGAACTTGTGGGTTAGGGAGAATAATTGGAGAAGGTTAAAGAAGTATGATTTCCATGGGACATCATCTTCATTTAGGAAAGCTTGTTTCAAGAGATTTGGGAAGATCATAAATGTCTAAACCATAAATCTTTTTGGGAGATATTCAAGATAGTTGATTTAAAGTTCTTAATATAACACCCAATATGAAATATTAAGGCTAGGAGCCAACACAATACTTTTATAACTTGGAAGAGGGATGCCGTAATCCAAGCTACAAAATATTTGAAGGTAGGTGAATGACGATTCACTAATTTCCACCAAGATAAACGAAATGTATTATTAGGTTTTAATTGGTTTTGAAACTCCTAGATCTTTGAGATTCATTGAAATTTTCAATGGCATGTTTCAATCTCGAGTGTGCTCTTCAGGTTTTGTGACTGGGATGCCGAGAATCACAAAACAAGGTGTGAAGTAACCATGCAAATTACTTGGTACTCATAAGTGTTTACCCCTTAATCGATGTGTCGGTTAACGACACACACTCCACCGATACTATGATAAATATTAAGTTACCCTTTGCCTACCTTGTTAAGTCCAGGTTAGTGTGCCAGCTAACCACACACGCTCCACTAACGACTTAAGCAAAGTGCAAAGTGTAATTTCATGGGTTAGCACCTGATTCACTTTTTCCTAAGTAACTAAGATTGGGTATTTATAAAAGCTTTAGTTACTTAGTATTTATCATTAATACTTTTAATGAAAGGAGAATTATAGTCCTTGTCCTACCCGTTCGGCTAACGACCCTCCACCAGTCAAGGAAGCGGTGGGTGAGAGTGGACACCCATTAAATTGCCATTTTATAGGCAGTAACCTTATATCCCCCTTATAGACCAACTTTGTGAATGAGGCCTACTAACGGTAAGACTGACTTTACTCTTATATATATATATATATATATATATATATATATATATATATATATATATATATATATATATATATATATATATATATATATATATATTATTAAATTATAGTATTATAAAGTATAAGGGTTGAATTTGAACTTTTAAAATTCTAAGGGATAACTTGGAATTAAAGTATTCATAACTGAAAACTTTTCAAATTCCAAAACTTGAGGGCAAGTTTTGAAACTATTCAAAACTAATTAATTCCATAACTTACGTGTTTAAAATAGTTTTAATTAAAAGACTCTTCAAGTTCCATCACTTGAGGATAAGTTATGGAAGACTTTAAACTAATAAAAGAATGTAACTTTTCATTTATTTTGTAACCTATGGAATTGATTAAGGTTACACATTTTATTACTTAATGAAGTGACTCTTGAACCTCCATAACTTGAGGACAAGACTCTTCATTTTTTGTAACCATTGCCAACTTTTATGAGTTTTATGAAAATTAAATGTGACTTTTCATATAACTTGAGGACAAGTTACAAAAACATATTTTAGAATCAACTCTTAGATTAAAACGGATTGAGAGCACATAATTAATTAACTTTTCTATTAATCTAAGCAACTCATAAGAACAAGATAATTCAAATCAAACTTTTTCATGTAATTAGCCTAATCATTAAACTAATACAAAACATGAATCTATTGAAAATTATCTTTGAAATTGGATTAGTATGAACATTACCAAATCAAAAACAAGTTTGTAAGTTCAAAAACAGCTTGGGGTAATGTTCCTAGTCCATTTCTAGCCAAAAAAAACACAAAAATATGTTGTCTGGGGATCCTACTCGTCGAGTGTATCAACCTACTCGATGAGTAGGATGATTTTCTTCATGGACTCGGCGAGTTCATCGGTGGACTCGACGAGTCCAGTGCCCAGAAAGCCAGAAAATCAATTTTTTCAGCAATTTGCATCAAGTATAATTGAAAACAAGCCTAGGCTCTGATACCACTGTTGGGTTTTGATCATTCTAACACTCCTAAGTGTACATGTAACCCTAAATACCTTGGATCAATGTTTTCTCTATTATACTTGCATATATGAACTTTCCAAGGTATTCATCCTAACTAGCATAATAATATTGATTCAAATGAATATATCAAGTTAGAATTACATACATCTTTGATGTAGATTGTTTTCATGAAGCTTGAGTGCCTAGTGCCCCAAGTGTGACACCTCAAATGGTTCACACAACACCAAATACACATGGAATGACTTGAGAGAAATTGGAACACTTCATAAAACCGGCTAGCCCTTTCTATTACTCATAGTGGCTGATTTTCTCCAAGAATAAGATCATTATATAGTTAGGGTTACACCATGTAAACCCTAATTGTCATGGCATTTTATTTCCATGATCCATGGGTACAAATACACCATGGAGCATCCATGGAGCATCTTATGGGTTATAGTCCTACTTGATAATCCATGGAGCATTAGCCCATTATATAAGTATGGATGATTTAGACAATCAACCTATATATTTAATTGGTCTTCTCTTGATCACTTAATTAATCCTAGATTAATTCTTGATCAATACTAATTAAATAATCTTATTAATATATTAGAACTTATAATATATTAACAAACCTTAAGTGTTATTTCTCTCATTATAGTATATCCAAATGCATGATGTCATGCAACCCAAATGGACCATGTCGAGTCGGGTCAAGTCTTACCAATTATAGTTATGGACTTAGACATTAATCCAATAGTTTGATGGGACACATGATCCGATTGCTACCATGACATGGATCTCCGACATTGAGGGATGTTTCTATATGTGTTCATGCCCAGATCACCTGAGAGCTCGGTTTGCGTTGAACCAACTTCGCTTGGGAACGAAGGACTGGTGGAAGTTCGTGACTACTAGTTTTACTCCTGTACACCATGCTCCAGTGACATGGGAGAGGTTTACACAGTTGTTCAGAGATAAGTATATTCCCCAGGTAGAGAGGGAATGGTTAGCCCAAGAGTTTCTGTCTCTCAAGCAGAAGACAAAAACTGTGACCGAGATCATGAGGATGTTCCATGAGAGGGCGTTGTTTTGCCCTCCGCACGTGTCCACTGAACAGACACATGTGAGTCGATATCTGAGCATATTGAGTTCGAATATATGGGAGTTCGCGGCGAACTCGTCATGCCGGACATTGGCTGAGCTTCAGACCAATGCTAGGAGGGGGAGATTGAGCTAGAGTTGCAGACGAGGGAGGAGGAGGAGACTCAGAGTAGAGATAGGAGACCAATACAGTCGATGTCGGCGATGAAACGGGCAAAGCCCACTAATACGAGAGCAGGGTGTAGTTGCAAGGAAATCAAGATTGAATAACAAGATCAGAGTAAAGAATGATTGATGAACACAAAAAGTAAAATATAATCTGTTTGGCTCCAATTAGCTTTCAACAAGTATAGAGAGAATAGACTAGATTATACGAGTGAGCAAAATCAAAGTTCTTATCAACTCTAGTACACTTCCCTATTTACAAGAAAGATGAAAGCAAAAAAAATACAAGGGACTGTCACATTGAGATTCGAAACATATATGCCCTTGTAATAAGGTTACAAACTAAAGAAACATTACAATGCCATTCGGCACCTCATAACTAAATTCGAATTCTACATTCTCTCCCTTTGTGAGAAGTGACGAATCAACTCATTAAAACTTTTGTAGCTTGATGAATTATTCTTCAGATCTCATCATACCAGTTGACAATCTTATGAATCTATGCCTTTTCTTTATCATTGTTTTGTCACACCTGTTCATCCAAACGAAGAGATTAGTGTAATGAGATGTATATCTTTCTACATAACAAACTTGAAATAGGAATTTTGAATTGTTGCTTTTCTTGTTTTTTCCCACAAAAGCAATTCCTAAAGGTTTCAAGGTAATCTCTCCATCTTCAATCTTGTTTATATTCTCCTTTGTCATCAACATGGTTTGAGGAATTTTAACTTCTTTTCCCAAAACTTTAGTCAATTCAACATCAGTTAAGGCTAATGATCCAAAATAACCTTCAATGAAAATCGTTAAGTGACCAAACCCATTCAATAAATTTTCCTTGTTTGTCACTTCAAGTTTTGAAATATCTACACTTTTCATAATTAATGCCACAACCAAAAGATCATGAAGATTCATCAATGGGAAATCGGCAACAGAGAAGTCGAATGCAACATTATTTTCTTGAACAACATGAAACCTATAGTTCTATAACATGCCTTCGAACAAAATGTCCTTTGTAATGCCAAGAAATCTTATTATCTTAACCAACAAATACACCTCCTCCTCCTTCTTTCCCAGCACAACATGAAAAGAAAACTTCATGCACCTGTACTCAGACTTATTCTTATACTTATCAGCAACATTGAATTGTTCTTCAAAAAACATCATTCTATTCAACGAAAAGTCCAACTGATTCATCAGTGAGTTTATAATATCAAAGTTTCTTCTAGGAATTTTCTCAAAATCGTGCATCTCCCCAGAAATAGTCAAGGCTTCAAGATATTCATAGTGATAAAGCTTTGTTGGGCCACCTTTGTCAAGACCAGGAGGATCATTTGCACGTTATCGAAGTATAGTCTGGAATTGTCTTTGTTTCTCCATTTCAATTTCCATAGCATGTTTCCTCTCTTCTTACGACATTTCATGACTTATTCCTTTTCCTTTGTCTTTCTCTTGCTCACTTGGATTAGGATTAGATGAACTAGACTCTCCTCCAACAGTTCCAATAACATTTCCCTTTGTGATAGACCTTATTGTTGTTATTGTTGATGAAGTAACAGTTGAATTTGTTGGTAAACATGTTGGAATTTGAGTAGTCAAGACTTTTCTAACCACTTTTTCATCCCCAACAACACCTCCAGAACCACCTTCGCCTTTATTTCCACTCCCACCGCCAACATTTCTCCTTTTTCCCCCTTGCACCCCTATGCTCTGCGGCGCATTTGTTGGCATAAGATTGACAAATTTTGCAAGTGGAGCCAATTCATTATGAATTGTTGACTCTAACATGCAAAACGTTTCAGTTAAAGATTAAGAAGAAACAACCGATGACTTTAAAAAAAATCATACATCGACAAAAGATCCTTTAACTCTTTCAATAAATTTTCAACATTTCCAAAGCTCTTAGCATCAACCTCTGCTTTTGAATCAAATTTCACCCCCAAGGAAGAATAAAGCTCAACTGTTTTGCCCACAACACCAACAATTATATCTACTTTATTGTGAAGAGTAGAATAATTGTGATCTAAGGAAACTATCTCCTTCGTCGTGTCTTCTCTTAAATCTTGAACTTTAAGATTGAAATTTTCACGAACTGTCTTCACATCTTGAACAAAAAGAATATGGTGAGACTTGGAAGTTTCTTTCAATTCATGAATTGTACTATTGAAAGATCAAGTTGAGATTTGACCTTTAAATCAGCAGACTCGTCCATTTGATTAAGCTTATCCAATATACAATGCTCTTGGGCTTGCAACATATCATCAACATCAAGAGTAGAGATTGAATTTTTACCACCACCATCAGCTTGCAATTGAAGTAAAGAATCTAACTTTATGTTCAACTTCTTAGACTACTTTCCTGACATTAACATATGATCAGGAATGTTTCTTCCTTAGTATTGAACCAAATTTCAGCAAATGAACCCATAAAACCACCATCATCTATATCATCGTCATTACCAGTTTCTGGTTCTTCAAGGGATTGGGAAGGAAACAAAGAGGTAATCGGTTGTTGGATAATGTTGTCAAAAGTAGGAGAATGAGAAACCGAAGGATTTTGAGATGTATTGGGAACAATATATGGTGGTAATGAAACAGTGGTATCAAGAACCGAAGTAGAAAGTGACAAAGATATAACAAAAGTAGTAGTACATTGGGCTTCGGTATGTAAAGCTTCTTCACCCATATTAACATTTACATCAGTATTAGATATGTTTGCATTGATGTTTGAAGTTCGTGCCTCCTCATTAAATGACTCAATATTTGAAACTTTGGGTGGTATGACAGTTGTCTGCTTAGGAGTTGTTTGCTTTGGTTGTTCACCGTGATTAATGGTTGTGTCCACTATCGAAGTTTCCACACTACCATCAAGATTTCCAGTCTCCTCAAAAATCGATTTAACTGGAGAATCCCTCACTGGTGAAAAATGACACATTGTTATATTTTCAAATGGAGTTTCATGAACTACTTCGTCATCAGTAGAATCTTCATGCAATACCAACTTCCTCTGCTTCTTGTGTTTCTTGGAAATCTTCTTTGCCATATTCTCTGCTCTCCTTTTCTTCGTTTGTGGAGAAAAAGAAACATGGATTTCGCGAATGAGAAAAACCTTTCGACCAAACTATGGCTTTCGAACGAAGGAAGGTGAAAAGTACCAGCTTTTCAGGAGAATTGTGAGGTTTATGTGCTATCTTCTTGAGTCATCTGAGAACACTAGTCTTCGAAGATACCACATTCTTCACAAGATCAACAGTTTCAGTGGCAATAGGCTTTGAAATTTTCTTCGAAGCTTTGACAATTGGATCAACTTTCAGAGGACTTGATTGACTTTCCTTCTTAGATCCTCTTCTCTTCTTCGATGGTCCTTCAGTTGTTGGTGTGAGAAACACCCCAGTTTCGATATACGAATTGATTGTTGTTAAGCAATGCACCAAAACAGAATACAAAGGATCAACCTTTTTAAGAATCGCATATGGAACTCTAGCCACATTTGGAAACATTCCAGCATCATCCTCAACAGTTTTAGGAAACTGATACAAAGCAAACCCAACAATTTCTTCATTTTCAGGGACTAGAATACATTTTTTATCATATACATATTGAAGAATAAGACTCCAATACCTCGCACATGAAATTCCAACCTTGGAATTTGTATTCCCAATACTTTTAAAAAATTCTTCCCATAGTTGAGTAGCATAATCAACTTGAAAATCATAATAAATTCTAACCACCATTGCATATACTTCCAACCGTGCTTTATCGAATCTCACACTTCAACCAGTAAAGCATCAAAGATAGATCCCAAACAAAAAGTTCCAAAAACATGGCAACCCAGATTTCTTGAATTCACTAATCTTGGTGAGAGTAGGTTGATAACCCATCTCATTAAACATGTGAATCACTTGTTCATTCGAAACTTTGTAAAATGGCTCAGAATTAGGGATGTTCATAATTTTTGCGAATAACTTCTTGGACAATCTGAACTTCTATTCATTCTTCAATTAGAAGGTAACAACCAGCATAGCCTTGCTGTATCTTGTAGTAGAACCAGCCAAAGATAACCAGTACATAGGAACAACAAAAGAACTGAACATAGCAATAGACAGTACCAAACTCTTGAGAGCCACACCGAGCATCTATAATTCCTCTGGATAAATGCATTCATCACTTTGAACTTGTAAATTTGTGCTTTGAATCTTCATTAGTGGGTGAGACGAGACATCATTTGTTGTTTGGGATGGAACAATGTTGACATTAGGAGCCGTCGTGGTTAGGGTTTTGAAGTTCTTGAAGAAATCAGAGAGAATAAAGGAATTTCTTGTGAACTTTAATTAAACGTAAAATTGGAATCGATCCTCCAAGCCCCTTTTTATAGTTGATCGAAATTCTGAATTTGAAGCAGTTTATGCATTAAATGTGGCTGCCATGTATCCTTGAAAATTGCACCAATCACCAGAAAAGTAGACGTGCGTAACCAATAGATCATCACTTTTTCCTTGAAACCCAGATTGCAACACAAAATGTCACATCACATAGGGTTTTAACTTGCCCTAAGAGAATGAGAACCGTCACCACCCTTCGGCATGGAGGTTAGGCTATTTTGCTGAAAGACCCTCACTTTCATAATACTAAAACAATTTGTTACTCCAAAACATGCTACATGCATATTCACAAATAATATTTTACATTGATAATTTATTTACAAACGACTATATACAAACAACCTAAGTTTAAGTTTATTACAAAACTACCCATGATATTGTATATTTTATACATACTAAAACTTAAATACAAAAGTAATAGTATAAACTATTTTAATTCTTCCAATAGTATAAAGCTATATTGGATGCTTATTGCCTGCAATATATTAAAACATTAAGAGGGTATGCGGTGACGCTTAGTGAGTTCAATAATAGATACAATATAACGTTATGCCATATATATATATATATATATATATATATATATATATATATATATATATATATATATATATATATATATATATGGGGATAGGGAATATACATTACAACCCCACCTAAGCTTAGGTACTAAACCTCTAAAATATGTTGTTTTAACATGCTAAATATACTCGGTTTGGTTTCACTTGGTAAATATATCATTCTGCATAACATTTCTTTCTTTCATTATCGTTTTATTATCTCCGTTTTCTTTCCTCAATTATCGTTTATTACTTCATCCAAGTGAACATTACTAAACCCTAAACCTAAACCTAAGCCCTAAATTTAAACCCTAAACACTAAAGCTAAACCCTAAACCCTAAACCCTAAACCCTAACCCTAAACCCTAAACACTAAACCTTAACCCTAAACCCTAAACCCTAAACCCTAAACCTTAACCCTAAACCCTAAACCCTAAACCCTAAACATAAACCCAAACCCTAAACCCTATTATATCGATCTTCAATTTACATCTTGAAGTATTAATTGTGAATCCATTAATCGTAATCTTTATATAGTAAAACAATGTATTTTCAAGAAGTTTAGTACCTAAGCTTAGGCGGGGTTGTAATGTATATTCCCTTTTCCCTATATATATATATATATATATATATATATATATATATATATATATATATATATATATATATATATACACTTCAATATGGCAGAAGTCAAGAGGAACAAGGAACAACAAAGGCATATGTGAATCATGTGACAAACATTCCATATAAATCAATGACTTGATTCAAAGATATAAAATCAATGGGACATAACAATTTCCAAACCTGATATACATCAATAAAGCTTCGGCCCAAATGGCACAAAAGACATACAATTTCTGATTAACATTTTGGTAGATTTCAGGGTTATAGCCCTGTCTAACCATTTGTCAATACCATGGAATATAAGTCATTCTCTTACGAAGACATGCTCTACATGGTCAAAGGTTACATACCAGTACCACCGTGAACCTAAGTCCTTTCACTGATCACATGGTCAAAGGTATAACATTACTATCACAAATAACGGAAATAATAACAACTAAAAAGCACATAGCACACATAGAACATAATATACAATTGTTCCTATATACTGAAACTCACTTTGAAGTAGCCGGGGTTAAAATAGTAATTTCTGCAACACTCGTTCCTATAAATAGCTTTCTTCTATAAAAACCGGGAGCTTTCTTGAAAACTGGGCTCTGCGAAGGAAGAGCTTCAAACCAAAAAGATAAATTTCTCGGGTTTCTCGGGCATTTCGGGGCGTGTTACAGGTGTTAAAATTGGTACCGGGGCTTCAGGGGATGTCAAAATAGTGAAAATATTGAAAAAGGGGTAAAAAGTAGCAATTTTCCAAAACTACCCGGGAAGGATCGCAGCCTTTCTATTTATAGGGCGGGATTACGAGGGTCGGTCGAAGAGGACACGTGGTTGCTGGAGCGAAGGCCACGAAGCGAGAGGAGTTGGCGCGCATGCGAGACTTGGACGTAACACGGGGCGAGGCGCGTCGGACAGGGATAGGCTTCGGCTTCGGTCGAATCAGAAGGAAACAAGCATCGGACGTTCGAACGCACAGCACATCGGGTCACTAAGGTGCATCGGATACGGGGCGCGATCCTAGTGAAGCGATTACTATTCATGCAAGATTTTCCGGTATAATCCACTATTTCTCGGTTTTTGAGCCCCGAACTTCTAAAATCCATAACTTTCGCATACGAGCTCCGTTTTCGACGTTCTTTATATGCACGTGTAGGTAAAATTATGTTCTACAACTTTCGTTTTGACTTTGTCGGCTAACTTTGAGTTTCAATTTAATATTATTATTTTTTAACAGACCGGGACAGGAAAATACGTTAAAAATTCATAACATCTTCATCCGACATCTGTTTTCGTCAGACTTTATACCGTTGTACTACTATTGACAAGACCTTTAATTCTCGTTTAGGTTGTGTCGGCTAAATATCGCTCGATATTTATTTCGAGTTTTTAGTTGTCTATTGTTATTCCAAAACTTAGAAAAGTCATAACTTCCTAATACGAAGTCAGATTTAAAAGTTTTTTATATGAAAGTTTATTATTTTAACGGGTTCTACAACTTTCATTTAGATCACTAAGGCTAAAAGGTAGTTTATCTGAAACTCACTTTTTACGCGACATAGTGTTTGCCGGTTTTATTGCGGATCTTCGAGTGGTCATAACTTCTTCATTATAACCCGGATTTCGACAAGGTTTTCGCCTAAACTTTTATAACGAGATTATTTAAAAATTTAAATAATAAAATTTTACTTATTTGAAATTTCATATTTTCGCTAAATTTCACTATTTGGCATTTGAATGGAATCTCATAAGACTTCCACTACTTTCTTAATGATTCTAAGCATAGTTTTACTTCATTTCTAGTAAAAACCATCTGTTACAACTCAACATTCAAATTTATATAATATTTCGTAATATTATTCACTTTTATAATTTACAATACACAATAATTGAACGTGTATGTTACAAATACCTCCTCCTTTTGAGCATTTCATCCGCGAAATTACATTCATTAAAACAAATGGACATATTTAGCTTTTATATCACTCTTATTTTCCCAAGTATAATTTGGGCCTCGATGGTGTTTCCACTTGACAAACACCAACTCTACTTCTTTATTACGTAACTTAGTCGTTCTTTCATTCACGATCTCTTCATGCTCTTCTATATATCTTAAATTATTATCCAATTTCACTTTGGATAATGGAACTGTCTCATCATAGATGCTCAAGTATTTGCACAGATAACTCACAATAAGACATCATGAATACCTGCCAAATCTTCAGGAAATTACAAGCGGTATGCTTGTTTACCAATCCTCTAGATGATTTTGAAAAGACCAACAAATATGGGACTTAGTTTTCCTTTCTTTCCAAATCGCATAAGAACTTTCCATGGGGATACCTTTAGCATTATGAAATCACCCACTTGGAATTATATTGGGTCCTCTCCTCTTTTATGTATAGGACTTTTGTCGATCTTGGGCCGCTTTCATTGTTTCACGTACGACTTGAATCTTGTCGGTGGTATCTTGAATCATTTCAGGGCCTCCAAGGATTTTATGTCCTACATCATGCCAACATAATGGAGTACGACAATTGTGACCATATAATGCTTCATATGTTTTTATTTTGATTGAAGCGTGGTAACTGTTATTATATGAAAATTCGACAAGCGGTAATACTTATCCCAGTTACCACCGAACTCCAAAATACATGCACAAAGCATATCCTCTACTGTTTGGACTGTTCTCTTCGTCTGACCGTCTGTCTGGGATGATAAGCTATGCTAAGAGCAACTATAGATCCTAATTCACGTTGCATACTCTCCCAAAAATAAGAAGTGAAATGAGTATCACGATCGGAAATGATCTTTAGTTCCACGCCATGTCTTGCTACAATTTCAATTAGGTATACTTGTACGTATTTCTCCATTGGAGCTGTTTCATGCATGGCGAGAAAATGTGCACTCTTAGTCAGGCGATCGACGATTACCCAAATGCTATCAAGTTGTCTAGCATTCTTTGGCAATTCGGTAATAAAATACATGGAAAGTTCTTCCCATTTCCATACAGGAACACTAACACTTTCTGGGGTTCTGTAAGCCTTTTGGTGCTCTGTTTTGATTTGTAAGCATATCAAGCATTCTTGTACATATCTTCCAATGTCTCTTTTTAATCTTGGCCACCAATAGTCAACCTGTATAATTGATAATTAATTTTGTGACTAAAATAGATTTATTAAACTTAAGGGACTGGAACTGTAATTATAAGATAATTGCATTTGGGCTATGGATCACCTTGGAATAATAGGTTGGACAAATTCTATGGGGAAACCCATTAGAAATCGTCCAAGGGATATTCTAAAAGGGTCCATGGGCTACTTAGGGCTTAAGCAGTCAAATTAGGGTTTCCTAGTTGAAAACCCTAATGGCCTACATGTATATATAGTACCCTTAAGCCCTAAAAACGTGGCTAAGAGTTCCACTAGGGTTTTCTACACGTTTTGGGAAGCCTCCTCTCTCCTTATTCTTCATCCTCTTGCTCTTGGTGTTTGTGAGCCATTATGTGACAACCCGAAATTTCTATTCTGTACAAACAATATCAAGTCAATAGAAGTTAGAACAGTTGTAGTAAATTTCCAGACTTTTGGTATAAGTTTGAGTATTTCAGGATTTACACTTAAAGAGATATTAGGAGAGAGGATGCACTTGGGTTTCGTGCAACTCTGTTATTTCAAAACTTCCTGATATTAGAGTTCACTGCCTGAATAAAATATTTTCTGCCAAAAATCCCAGGAGTATATATATGATTCTTAGCCATATTATTTCATTTGTTACATTTCCAACTAGAGAAAAGCCATATTCTCTCTCACGCATCTTTGGACTTTCATCCCAAAACGTGAGTACTTCTATCTAAGTGTGTTATAAGGCTTGTTATGTGTTTAATACACTAGAAATCATAAGAAAACAACTAGATTAAAGAGTTTACGGCCCAAGAACATCTTGGACCGTAAACCCTTCTTTAAGGGACAAATGATGCCCTAGTCCTTTCCTCTTGATATGAAACTAGCTTAGACTCGTATCTTATTGTATATAGGACTAGAAAGCACCCACAAAACACCAAGAGTAATGTGTTTACGGCCCAAGAAGTTCTTGGACCGTGAACTCCAAACTCAAGGGTCAAACGATTCTTTAAACACTCCAAAAGCCATGGATACTATCCTTGATTTACTCCTAGTTAATTTAGGGACTTGAAATCATCGAAAACCCATCCCAAAGAGAGATTACGGTCGTAATCTCTAATGGTTTTGGTCCTTCGGCCGTGAATATCAAAGAAGGGTACCAATGTGTGCCTAACGCATTCATTAGCCTTAGATAATTGTCTAAAAACCTATCCTAGATAAGCATGGGGATTGAAGACATAAAAATACCATTTCCATATGGGTTTACGGCAGTAAACCCAAAAGGAAATGGCGTTGGGGGCGTAAACTCCTCAAAGGAGTGTATTAATTCCAAGGATTAATCCATCAAGTAGGAATGCTTCTAGGGAACATGTAAAGCTTCAAAGCACAAAATAACCTAAGGCTTAGGAGCTTATGGTCGTAAACTCGAGGCTTTATGACCGTAAACTCCTTGTGTGTTGGTTCTTGGGGAGTAAACTCAAGAATGGGGTCCTTTGGAACCCTAAAACCACTAGCCTTTTCCTACAACAACTTAGATGAAATCCTTAAAGCTTATAACACTTATACAAATTGTTACCATGTTCTAGAGTGTCTTAACTTATATTTTTAGAGATAAAGTTCCTAATTAGTTATTTATATATTGATTATATGATAACTAGGCTCGTTGTGTGTGTACAAGTCTCCACTTGTCACCTAGCATCGTAATCCGACACTTCAATCCAATCCACTCACTACAAGTGAGTTCGTACCCCTTAATCAATGATTTAAATGTTTTTAAATGATTTATGGGGGGGATACAAGTTAAATACTTATAGTTATTACATCAATCACATGTGATTAATAACTACAAACCAGTGGTTTTCTTACTGTTCAAACTGTTTATCAAACTGTATTGCTTCAAAACTATTTTACAAACTCTTTTACTTATCAAATACTTTTACTTAAACTCTTTTATACTTATTATCAATTGCATGTCTATGTATGTATAGTTATATAAGCAATGTTTAAAAGGCTTAGGAAGGCCCGCCCGCCCTATTTCCTTTTGGCCGTTGAGATGTGGTCTGGTAGGATATCGGGTACCCGTCCGAAGGTCGTTTAAATATTAGTTATATATCATGTGTAGATATATAGTCATAAAGGTTCTTCCAGTTCATTCAGTACCCTTGGGTAGCAAGGGTACACTTCCATGTTCATACGTACCAGTTACATCACTAGTAAGTTACCATAGGGGTAGAATAGGAGGATACTGATACTATTATTAGAACAATGAAACATACAATGAGTCAGTTCATTCATGAGTCAGTTCAAGTAGTACTCACAGTACATTACTATACATGCTAGATAAAGAGATAACATACATTACAGCTAGTACACACAATACATAACTATACATGCTAGATAGAGAGAACATACTTTACAGCTAGCACACGCAGAACATTTCAGTACATACAGGCTAAACAGAGAAAGATTACACTTTCAGTTAGCACATTCATTACATATACATTCATGCAGTTATGTGAACCATTGAGCGGGTCATGGCACTTCCTGCCATGACCACTCTTGTATCCCGAATGTAACGACCCGTTCCCGGTATGTTGATTTATTGGTAATTATAGTGAGTTTTCCTAGAGGGACTCGGCGAGTTCTAGCTTGACTCGCCGAGTCGGGTCGCGTCTGAGGGCACGCGTGAGCCGGCGACTCGACGAGTCCATAATATGGACTCGGCGAGTCCATCCGTCTGGGTGAAACCCTAAATCCCCGGGTTGCCCACTATTTATACCACCTTATAGCCCCCATTCTCGCCTCCCTCACCCTGAGAACACAGTGTTAGAGCCCCAAACCTCCATTGAAGAGCTTATTTGTGTTTGGTGCCCTCTTTGTGAAGGTGTGAAGAAGGAGAAGAAGGAAGAAGCAAGGAGAAGGGTTGGAGTGCAAAGATCCAAGGCCAAATCAGAGTTTATTGAGGTATTTTCGGAGTTCCATCTTATTTTATGCTTTAAACTTCCATTAGGGCTCTCCTAAGAGCTAGTTGGTGCTTGTTTCAAGCCTTACACTTGCATGAACGTCTTATTAAGTCGATATATCTATGGATCTGAATGTTGGGGTGTTGTAGAGCCCAGATCTACTGTCTTTTTGGGGTTATATTGCATGTTAGCCATAGATCTACCCATTTTATGCATCTTTTAGCCTTGTTTCCCTTATTCATGAGGTTGTGCACGTAAAGTTGGAAACTTTACGTGGTAAAACAGCTTATTGGACTCAGATCTATCAATTGTATGCATTGGATTCAAACAAAATCAAGTAAAAATCTGTTGCATGGCGGCGACTCGCCGAGTCGGAAGAACGACTCGACGAGTTGGGTCGCGAGTCCCGAGTTCTTCAGTTTTATCAGTGTCGAGTGGACGAGGTGAGCTAGGGAGTGGACTCAGCGAGTTGAGAGTAGACTCAGTGATGGAGGGACTCGGCGAGTTGTTCATACAACTCGGCGAGTCCAAGGCAATCTTCTTGGGGATCAAGAACAACTCGTCGAGTCTGTTCATACGACTCGGCGAGTCGGATGAAGATTGTCTGAGTTCTTGGATCCAGAGGGTACTCGTCGAGTCGATGCCCCACTCGACGAGTAGCAGCGTGAAGAGCTGAGAGATGAGACTAGGACTCGGCGAGTTGGGTAGCCCGACTCGGCGAGTCAGCCCAGAGTGAGTTGACTTTGACCAAGGGTAAAAGAGTCATTTTACCCCAAGTGCAGTGTTTAGTATTTGATTGAGTGTGTTTATGGACTTGTAGCCGAGGAGATTCAGGAGCAGCCGCCGTTAGCTTTCCGAGCCACACACTCAGCAGCCAGCTTACGAGGTGAGTTTCCTTCCAGTAGGAACGGGTCTAAGGCCACAATGCCGACCCGTTCAGTTAGCAGTAGTTTCCGGACTTAGGTCCGATGCAGTAGTTGGTATGTTCGATGCCTTCGTGGTTCGAACAGGATTTGTGTGCTATGTTTTATGTGTTAAGTACTATGTGTTCCGGGCCACGGCCCGATGTAGCATGTCGTGTATGTGTTATGCTAGTTGATGTGTTATGCTATGCCATGTTCAGTCAGACAGTTCCGGACTTCGATCCGATGCAGTTAGTTCCGGACTTCGGTCCGATGCAGGGGACAAGGTCCCAGTCAGTTCCGGGCTTCGGTCCGATGCAGTCAGTTCCGGACTTCGGTCCGATGCAGTTAGTTCCGGACTTCGGTCCGATGCAGGGGACAAGGTCCCAGTCAGTTCCGGGCTTCGGTCCGATGCAGTCAGTTCCGGACTTCGGTCCGATGCAGTTAGTTCCGGACTTCGGTCCGATGCAGGGGACAAGGTCCCAATCAGTTCCGGACTTCGGTCCGATGCAGTTAGTTCCGGACTTCGGTCCGATGCAGGGGACAAGGTCCCAGTCAGTTCCGGACTTCGGTTCGATGCAGTTTCCGGGCTTCGGCCCGATGCAGTGGGCAAGGCCCAATATGTGTTTATATGTTATTGTATGGTATGTGGTAGTTTGGGGGAGCTCACTAAGCTTCGTGCTTACAGTTTCAGTTTTGGTTTCAGGTACTTCCGCATGCAAAGGGAAGAGCTCGGGGTGACAGCATCGCACACACCGCAGCATGACTTTTATCCTGGGATGTCCCTTGATATTTTGAGTTGATGTAGTATGATACAGTTTTCCGCACAATATTTTATTATGTTTTGGGAATACATCGTATGTGTTTATGTTATGATACTTATATTACGGTTTAGATTATATTGAAAAACGAAAATTTTTGGGTCGTGTTTTTGGGTCGTTTCAAGTTGGTATCAGAGCCCTGGTTTGAGGGATTCGGATACACTTTCGGGTGTATCTGAACTCAAACTAAGGGAAATAAAAGATTTTAATAAAATAAGAATGTTTTACAAACAGAATTTTGAAAATACTTAGAAAGAAAGAATTGTTTTAACAAGATAGAGGTGTGTGCATGCGGTCAGCCGAGCTCAAGTAAGTACTCCCAAATTACCCATACAAATTATTTGTTCAGTTTCAGTTTCAGTAGAACAGCATGCTAGTATAGGGCTAAGGATCTAGGAGAATGCCTTATGTGCCTGTTTATGTGTTACAGCTTTATGAGTATTGCATGCTATAATTGAGTAGACAGCAGTAGGATAGCCTGTTTAGGTTATGCCTGATAGTACGAGCTTAGCATTCTATGCTAGTGCAGTTTCTTGTTATAAGAATAGTTTTGCCTGAGTCTGTTTCCCGTGTCCGAATGCTGCTTGCTTCGTGCTTAGTGGGATTCTGAGTAGTGGGAGTTAGCCATTAGGTGAACACGTCACACCACATGTGATCAGGTTTGAATAATCCCAGAGTGTTGGAACTGGCTCTACTGTGCAGCTCTTGTTTGAGTCCAACCGTTGTAGGGACGGATCCTTTACTTGAAGGATTATCTGACCCTCATCGCATGTGATGGTGTTTAGGTGGTGGCTAACTGGCATTATGAGGAGACCTACAGCAGTTGAGGACCAGTCGCATTGAGCTTGAAGTTTCCCTAGGGCAAGCCTAGGATGAGAGTAGCAGAGAATAGCAGCGATAGAAGTGACTTGGTGGAGTCAAGGCAGTTCCTGAGGAAAGTACGGATAGATGTGGAAGGTAGTAGGGGCCCATACTACTGAAAGCAGAGGATCCGTACTCGAATTAAGGAAGGCCAAGACAAGACCAGGAAGCTAGTAGTAGTATCATGATCCCTAGAGATATTTCAGTGTTCTGATGTTGTTATGATATGTTTCAGAATGGTAGTTTTGCGTCCGAGTCCAGCAGCCGGCAGTTCAGATGCCGGAGGGGGATCAGGATCGGGATCAGGCCCGGAGGCCGGGCAGATGGATGAGCAGACTAGGGAGTTCCTTTCTTCTGAGGTTACCCGCATCATACTAGAGCAGACTCCTGTGATCTTCGGTTCAATCAAGGAGGGTATTTTAGAGCTGATAGATGAGAGATTGAGTACTTTCCGTGCTGAGATGGCGGCCGTGATGGGGTCGCGCACACTTACGTTCAGGGAGTTCAGGGCATGCGGGGCTCCTGACTATCATGGGGCACGGGACCCCATAGCGAGTACCAGGTGGTTGGTGGATGTGGCCAACGCATTCCGCACTAGCAGATGTCCCGAGGGGGACAAGGTCAGATTGGCGTCCTGTCTTCTGAAGGACAGGGCACAAGACTGGTGGGAGGAGGTCGGACATGCCATCGGGGATGATGCAGCACTGGATGCCATGACCTGGGCTGATTTCTCTACCAGGTTCAGAGCGGAGTTTGCACCGGTCATCGAGGTGCAACAGTTAGCGAGGGAGTTCCAGGATCTTACCCAGACTACAGAGACAGTGGCGGAGATCACCGCCAAGTTCAGGGAGAGGGCCCTTCTTGTTCCTCAGTATGCAGCCGATGAGGAGATGAAGAAGGCCCGTTATCACGAGATGTTGCGGAGTGACATTCGTATGTTTGTGAGCCGGTCCAGTTGCAAAACACTGGACGACATGATTGCTAGAGCCAGAGAGAGGGAGATTGATCTCGAGATGGAGAAAAAGAGGAAACCGGAGGCGGTTTCGGGTTTAGGCAGTGTGGGCAAAAAGCCCAAGGTTTCAGATCACAGGTCCAGGGGTCAGCAGAGCCACGGTCGGTGTGGCAAGTGTGGGAGATTGCAAGAGGGGGCGTGCAAGGCAGGGAGTTCCGGCTGCTACAAGTGCGGTCGGACTGGGCATTTGAGTAGGGATTGTACGGCCCCTGCTACTGCGATTACAGCATCAGATCTGATTTGCTTTCAGTCCAATCAGAGGGGACACAAAAGGTCCCAGTGTCCCAGTTTAGCTGCAGCAGGGAAAGTGGTTGCACCTGCCCCTGCCACCCTGAGGATTACGGATGGCCGGCAGGACCGAGCTGATGCGCCGGTGGCGAAGAGCAGGGCATTTCAGATGACAGCAGAGGAGGCGCGAGCGACTCCTGACGTGGTGACGGGTATGAATCTTTCCTTCATCTTTTGTTATTATATTGCTTGAATATTACTTGATGATATGTTTTATTTAGGGTCGTTCTCGGTGAACGGCATCCCTGCTTTGGTATTGTTCGATTCGGGGGCTACCCGATCATTTGTATCGCTTGCGCTTAGCAAGAGATTTAGCAGAACTCCAGGGGAGCTGGATTGTCCACTAGAGGTTGAGATAGCAGATGATAGGACCGTGAGGGTCGGCAGAGTACATAGAGGGTGTTCCCTTCAGATATTTGATGAGCAGTTTTCAGTGGACCTGGTTCCTATTCCCCTGCGTGGGAATAAAGTTATTGTGGGCATGGATTGGCTGAGCCCCAATAGGGCGGTGATTGATTGTGAGCTACAGCTAGTGAGGATTCGCACTCCCAGTGGGGGAGAGATAGTGATTCAGGGCGAGAGGCCCCAGCGAGGACCGATCTTTTGTTCCGCCGCGAGGGCGAGGCGCTATGTTCAGCAGGGTTGCGCCGGTTTTGTAGCCTACATCTTGGATGCCCGGGAGAAGGGCAAGACGGCGATTGATGATGTTCCTATTGTTCGTGACTACCCGGATGTGTTTCCCGAGGATTTTCCGGGGATACCTCCAGAGAGGCAGGTTGAGTTCAGGATCGACCTAGTTCCTGGTGCGGCTCCGATAGCCAAAGCACCGTATCGACTTGCTCCCCCTGAGATGCAGGAGTTGTCTACACAGCTTCAGGAGCTGTTAGACAAGGGTTTCATTCGGCCGAGCAGTTCGCCTTGGGGAGCGCCGATCTTATTTGTGAGGAAGAAGGACGGGTCGCATCGTATGTGCATTGATTATCGGGAGTTGAACAAAGTAACGGTGAAGAACCGTTACCCACTTCCGAGGATAGATGACTTGTTTGATCAGCTTCAGGGAGCGTCTTGGTTCTCCAAGATCGACCTACGCTCCGGTTACCACCAGATGAGGGTCAGGGACGAGGATGTACAGAAGACTGCTTTCAGGACCCGGTATGGTCATTATGAGTTCGTGGTGATGCCATTTGGGCTCACCAATGCCCCAGCCGCGTTCATGGATCTCATGAACCGCGTGTGCAGACCGATGCTGGATCAGTCGGTGATCGTGTTCATAGATGACATCTTGGTATATTCCAAGACTCAGGGGCAGCACGAGGAGCACCTGCGGGAGGTGTTAGAGACTTTGAGGAGGGAGAGACTTTTTGCTAAGTTCTCCAAGTGCGAGTTCTGGTTGCGCGAGGTGCAGTTTCTTGGGCATCTCGTTAACCAGAAGGGTATTTTGGTTGATCCGGCCAAGATTGAGGCCGTGATGTAGTGGGAGGTCCCGAGGTCTCCATCTGAGATTCGGAGCTTCCTAGGATTGGTAGGGTATTATCGGAGATTTATCCAGGACTTCTCCAAGATAGCGGTGCCGCTCACCCGACTAACCAAGAAGTCGGTGGTTTTTCGTTGGGGGCCTTAGCAGCAGGCGGCGTTCGAGACTCTCAGGCAGAGATTGTGCGAGGCTCCGATCCTTACCTTGCCAGAGGGTGTAGAGGATTTCGTAGTCTATTGTGATGCTTCGATCACAGGTATGGGAGCAGTATTGATGCAGCGAGGCCATGTGGTAGCTTATGCCTCGAGACAGTTGAAGCCTCACGAGGCTAATTATCCTACCCACGATTTGGAACTGGGGGCAGTTGTGTTCGCCCTCAAGATTTGGAGACATTACCTTTATGGGGTCCGCTGTACTGTTTACACGGATCACAAGAGTTTGCGATATCTTATGGATCAGCCGAGTTTGAACATGAGACAGAGGAGATGGTTAGACGTGCTGAAGGACTATGACTGTGAGATCCTTTATCATCCAGGGAAGGCCAATGTGGTGGCCGACGCCCTGAGCCGCAAGGTGTCGACGGCCCCTATCAGAGATCTGTGTATGAGGATGACAATGATCACTCCCTTGTTGGAACGGATCAAGGAGGCTCAGATGAAGGGTCTCAAGGAGGAGAGGCAGAAGTGTGAGAGGATAGTGGGCCGAGTAGCTTCATTTGATTACGACAGTCGTGGTTTTTTGACACTTCATGGTAGGATATGGGTACCGTACTGGGGTGGGGTACGACAAGTATTGATGGACGAGGCTCATAAGTCTCGGTTTTCTATCCACCCAGGGGCGACGAAGATGTATCGAGATCTTCGATCGGATTATTGGTGGCCCTGCATGAAGCGAGATGTCGCTTGGTATGTGGAGAGATGTTTGACCTGTCGGAAGGTCAAGGCGGAGCACCAGAGACCTCACGG
This sequence comes from Lactuca saligna, assembly GCF_052625555.1. NCBI lineage: Eukaryota > Viridiplantae > Streptophyta > Magnoliopsida > Asterales > Asteraceae > Lactuca > Lactuca saligna. The sequence goes on along the minus strand of NC_136419.1, from coordinate 96,252,128 downwards.
CAAGATGCAGCCGTTAGACATTCCCGTGTGGAAATGGGAGGATATCACCATGGATTTTGTCACCAAACTCCCTAGGACCGCACGCGGGGTGGACTCGATATGGGTAGTAGTGGATCGGTTGACGAAGAGTGCCCATTTTATTCCGATTCAGGAGAGTATATCGGCGGAAAAGTTAGTCGATATCTATGTGCGAGAGATTGTGGCACGTCATGGAGTGCCGGTATCGGTGGTGTCGGACCGAGATGTTCGTTTCACGTCCAGATTCTGGAAGCGATTCCACGACGAGATGGGTACTCGTCTCCATTTCAGCACCGCTTTCCATCCTCAGACTGACGGGCAGAGCGAGAGGACGATTCAGACTCTCGAGGACATGCTTAGGGCATGTGTTCTAGACTTTGGGGGTAGTTGGGATACGTATCTTCCGTTAGCGGAATTCTCGTATAACAACAGTTATCATGCGAGCATTGATCGACCTCCTTTTGAGATGTTATATGGCAGGAAGTGCAGGACCCCGATTTGTTGGGGTGAGGTCGGTCAGTGAGTCATAGGGAGCACCGAAGTGGTGCTCAAGACGACGGAGTTGATCCAGCAGGTCCGTAGTAGGCTGCAGACTGCGCAGAGTCGGCAGAAGAGCTACGCCGACAGGAGGCGTTCGGACTTGGAGTTCCAGGTGGGAGATATGGTTCTTCTGAAAGTCTCACCTTGGAAAGGTGTCATCAAGTTCCGGAAGAGGGGCAAATTGGGCCCCAGATTTATTGGTCCTTTCAGGGTTTTGGCCCGGGTGGGTCGGGTTGCTTACCGGTTAGATCTTCCTGAGGAGCTTAGTTTGATACACAACACCTTCCACGTGTCGCAGTTGAGGAAGGGTTTGGTGGATGAGACGGCAGTCGTTCCCTTAGAGGACATTCAGGTTGATAGCGGCCTAAATTATATCGAGAAGCCGGTCGCGATTCTGGAACGGAAGACCAAGACCTTGAGGAACAAGGTAATTCAGCTAGTAAAGGTGCAGTGGCAGCACCGGAAGGGGTCTGAATGGACGTGGGAGGCTGAGGAGGAGATGAGAGCGCACTACCCGGAGTTATTTGCAGATCCAGCCGTAGCAGACTTCGAGGACGAAGTCTGAGACAAGTGGGGGAGAATTGTAACGACCCGTTCCCGGTATGTTGATTTATTGGTAATTATAGTGAGTTTTCCTAGAGGGACTCGGCGAGTTCTAGCCTGACTCGCCGAGTCGGGTCGCGTCTGAGGGCACGCGTGAGCCGGCGACTCGACGAGTCCATAATATGGACTCGGCGAGTCCATCCGTCTGGGTGAAACCCTAAATCCCCGGGTTGCCCACTATTTATACCACCTTATAGCCCCCATTCTCTCCTCCCTCACCCTGAGAACACAGTGTTAGAGCCCCAAACCTCCATTGAAGAGCTTATTTGTGTTTGGTGCCCTCTTTGTGAAGGTGTGAAGAAGGAGAAGAAGGAAGAAGCAAGGAGAAGGGTTGGAGTGCAAAGATCCAAGGCCAAATCAGAGTTTATTGAGGTATTTTCGGAGTTCCATCTTATTTTATGCTTTAAACTTCCATTAGGGCTCTCCTAAGAGCTAGTTGGTGCTTGTTTCAAGCCTTACACTTGCATGAACGTCTTATTAAGTCGATATATCTATGGATCTGAATGTTGGGGTGTTGTAGAGCCCAGATCTACTGTCTTTTTGGGGTTATATTGCATGTTAGCCATAGATCTACCCATTTTATGCATCTTTTAGCCTTGTTTCCCTTATTCATGAGGTTGTGCACGTAAAGTTGGAAACTTTACGTGGTAAAACAGCTTATTGGACTCAGATCTATCAATTGTATGCATTGGATTCAAACAAAATCAAGTAAAAATTTGTTGCATGGCGGCGACTCACCGAGTCGGAAGAACGACTCCACGAGTTGGGTCGCGAGTCCCGAGTTCTTCAGTTTTATCAGTGTCGAGTGGACGAGGTGAGTTAGGGAGTGGACTCAGCAAGTTGAGAGTAGACTCAGTGATGGAGGGACTCGGCGAGTTATTCATACAACTCGGCGAGTCCAAGGCAATCTTCTTGGGGATCAAGAACAACTCGTCGAGTCTGTTCATACGACTCGGCGAGTCGGATGAAGATTGTCTGAGTTCTTGGATCCAGAGGGTACTCGTTGAGTCGATGTCCCACTCGACGAGTAGCAGCGTGAAGAGCTGAGAGATGAGACTAGGACTCGGCGAGTTGGGTAGCCCGACTCGGCGAGTCAGCCCAGAGTGAGTTGACTTTGACCAAGGGTAAAAGAGTCATTTTACCCCAAGTGCAGTGTTTAGTATTTGATTGAGTGTGTTTATGGACTTGTAGCCGAGGAGATTCAGGAGCAGCCGCCGTTAGCTTTCCGAGCCACACACTCAGCAGCCAGCTTACGAGGTGAGTTTCCTTCCAGTAGGAACGGGTCTAAGGCCACAATGCCGGCCCGTTCAGTTAGCAGTAGTTTCCGAACTTAGGTCCGATGCAGTAGTTGGTATGTTCGATGCCTTCGTGGTTCGAACAGGATTTTTGTGCTATGTTTTATGTGTTAAGTACTATGTGTTCCGGGCCACGGCCCGATGTAGCATGTCGTGTATGTGTTATGCTAGTTGATGTGTTATGCTATGCCATGTTCAGTCAGACAGTTCCGGACTTCGGTCCGATGCAGTTAGTTTCGGACTTCGGTCCGATGCAGGGGACAAGGTCCCAGTCAGTTCCGGGCTTCGGTCCGATGCAGTTAGTTCCGGACTTCGGTCCGATGCAGGGGACAAGGTCCCAGTCAGTTCCGGGCTTCGGTCCGATGCAGTCAGTTCCGGACTTCGGTCCGATGCAGTTAGTTCCGGACTTCGGTCCGATGCAGGGGACAAGGTCCCAGTCAGCTCCGGACTTCGGTCCGATGCAGTTAGTTCCGGACTTCGGTCCGATGCAGGGGACAAGGTCCCAGTCAGTTCCGAACTTCGGTCCGATGCAGTTTCCGGGCTTCGGCCCGATGCAGTGGGCAAGGCCCAATATGTGTTTATATGTTATTGTATGGTATGTGGTAGTTTGGGGGAGCTCACTAAGCTTCGTGCTTACAGTTTCAGTTTTGGTTTCAGGTACTTCCGCATGCAAAGGGAAGAGCTCGGGGTGACAGCATCGCACACACCGCAGCATGACTTTTATCCTGGGATGTCCCTTGATATTTTGAGTTGATGTAGTATGATACAGTTTTCCGCACAATATTTTATTATGTTTTGGGAATACATCGTATGTGTTTATGTTATGATACTTATATTACGGTTTAGATTATATTGAAAAACAAAAATTTTTGGGTCGTGTTTTTGGGTCGTTTCACCGAATCTCCTTAATTGGGGAGCGTATGAGTTTACATATAGATCTATACTGGATTGACTATCCTACAACTTGTTGCTCGCTACAGTGGGACTTGCAAGTCTATGGGTGCAAAATGTCATTTCTTACGGCATCTTACATCGTCGTATTACTAGAGTCGGTATCAGGATACAGGTCGATCACATGGTACTTTAAATAACAATTGTTTTAAGGTAGTTAGTACCACGGTAGTCACTTATTACAAATACTACGGTACGATAATATTTTCCCATTACATTCACTTCGTGAATATTCACACGATGCACAATAATTTAGAAACTATATTTTTGGTTAATGATAATCATAATTTGGAAAACACACACTCTAAGAAGAGGCATACACACAGACACGAGATGCCTTGGTAGAAGGCTACAGTTAGTAGGAAACATAGGGTTTTCTAGGAAAGTTTTAACATTATACAAAACATTATACAAAACATCTTACAGAAATATCTTACAAAAATTTTCATACAAATTCAGACATTAATATATGTATAATCTCACCAGCATTAAGCTAATACTCGCTTTCAAAATAACTTGTATTCTCAGGTCACCACTAGACAGGTACAGGTGCCAGGCTTTTGAGAAGATGGTGTTCGTTCAAGACTCTTCTTTTATTTTGATATGTATATTTTTGGTGTCTATGACTTTGATAAAACACACATGTATGAAATTATATTATTAATGCAATGGATGATGTTGTTGCTTGTTATTCATTGTTGTGATACTGTACATGACGTCCTCCACCCCAAAATGTTTCTGCCATTCATGCTTTTGGGGTGTGACACATTACAGGAGTGACACTTGTGACTCCAAGATTTCTAAAGTCATTACAAGGAGGATTTGAGATTGTTATTGCTACATAACAATCAAGGTAAGATCTAAAAACCCTTTCACATGTTAATATGATTAATTCTATGCTAGAACTAGGGTTTAAAGTCTTGGATGAATTGCATGTACAATACAGAAACCTAGATCCAAGCATTAGGGTTTGCATGAGCACATAGGATGTTCTTATGGCCAAAACCCATCAGATACGACCTAAAAATATCTCAAATACCCCTTAAGTCAAACTTGGTCAAAGACAACGGTCCATGTTAACCAAACACGCCATGTTACCCCTTAGCCACGCCGTGTTCCGCCAACATCTAGACAGTCGAGGAAAAACCCCAGCCAACACATTGTGCTGACTTGCAACCACGTTGTGGTTGCCTACTTTTCCACAACTTAATACATTCAGTTGTTTTCTTCAACTCCAATAGCTCTAAAGCTCAGATCTAGACCAAAATGCGATCTAGAATGATAAAGTTTCCAACTTTATCCATTGGGACTATCTAAAAAGGTCCAAAACCTAATCCATAAGGCTTAATAATGTAAGGGCTTAACCAATAAGCACTTAATCTCTAAATTATGAAGTCCATCCTTTCCATAAGTGATACTAAACACCAAAACCATCCCAAAGGTGAGTGTTTTATAGACATACATGTCCAATTCATGTATTCAACCCAAATTAGGTCAAAATGAGGATTTATGACCTAATCTCTATGCATGACATCAAAACTTGATTATAATCCAGATCCAAGGCACTACTAGCTCATCTTGACCTGGAGATTCATAAAGTTGCAAACTTTATGAGGTCAAACCATTCCATCATTCAAGAACAAGAAACTAAAGGGACAAAACTCAAGATCTAACCAGTTGGAATGATACAAATCGAGTCTTGGACACTTACAAAGTGTAACGATCCAAAAATCAAGGGTACAATTTTTTATTTTTTCTATAGTTAAAACACAATATCATTTAAATCCAAGAATTCCCAAAAACATTGCTAATTAAAAATGTTTATCATAGTTCGTCCCAAAACCAGATATTGCAGAAACTCGGGTGTGTGCGCTGCAATCAAGTTGGGTCCTTCCTTTCCAAACCGATGATACCTAAAACCATAAACAAACTGTACGCATGAAGCTTAGTGAGTTCCTTAGAGCATAATCCATATAACCATATAATCCATATCAATCACATAAGGCTATCAATCACATAAGCCATATCAATCACGTGAGCCATATCGATCACAAAAGCCATACATATAAACATATAAGGAATTCCATGGGCTCCTCCACATGGTCTGATATCCAACTGCCAGGGGTTCCCCCTGGGGGGGGGGGGGGGGCTCTTCTATGCAAGTATCACAAAGATAACTAGCATATCACGTACTATCATAAACAACTAACGTTCCACATGTCACATAATCAACTAGCATACACAATCCAAGCATATAAACATATAAGGATGTCGTGTGATCCCCCCAAGGCCTTACACCTATGTATCATGGGCTCCACTCCATGGCCTTTAATTGGAAAGCCATGGGCTCCCCCACATGGTCTGGCATCCAAGTGTTATGAGCTCCCATGTGTTCTTTACCTGAAAAGCCATGGGCTTTGCCACATGGTCTTACATCCAAGTATCATGGGCTCCCCCATGCTCTTTACCTGAAAAGCCATGGGCTCCCCCACATGGTCTTACATCCAAGTGTCATGGGCTCCCCCATGGTCTTTCATGCAAATATTACATAAACAAATAGCATGGCACATAACATATAACCAACTAACCTACCACATATCACCACATTAACTAGTGTACTACATAACACAAAATGATCCGGCCTTGGTTCAACACATTGGTATGATGAGGAGACTCACATCACACTGAAAAGTCCCATGGATAAAACCCTAGCTGTTGGATGACAGGTTCCTGAACTGTCCATATCAAAACAACACCCAATTAATAAGTGGCTTCCAATACATAAACATAGGTCCATGCTTGGGGTAAAGAGACTAATTAACCCTTAACCTAACTTGGTCCAATACTAAGGTCCAAACACACACTCTTAAAGCCCAAAAACCAATTAATGAACCAAGGCCCAACATATGGCCTAATTTCGAAATTGGGCCGAAAACTCTACATGGACTTATCTTATGGCCCAACCATTTATCCTAGCCAAAACATTTGGCATCCCGATGGTCCAATATCTCATAATCATCAAGGCCCAATTATGGCCCATCTATGGCCCAATTTTCCAAATTTGTCCCAAGCCTCTCCAATGGGCCTTGTCCTAAATCCTAATAATTTCCTTAGTCCATAAACATGTTCCCCATATAGCCCACGAGGGCCCACAACAAATTAGTCCAAGAAATGGCCCAATAAGAACCCAAACCCAATTAGGGTTGTTCATATAAAATGACGATTAGGGTTAAGTGTTCATACTTAACCCATTAAGGACTTAATCCATTAAGTACATTACTCAACTAGACCAAAATTACAATGTGGTCGGGTATAATTCAAAATTCCAAATCCAGCGGTCCAAATGTGGGTCCCGACAAATCCAAAATACACATTTCCAAAAATTAGGGTGTCCAACCAAATCATTAAACCAACTAATCCAATAGTTAAGTTTTTACATTAATTAAAGTCTAATCATGTCGGGTACCACCCACTACCACCTCGGGCAGTAGTGGTTGGTGGTGGTTCATGGCGGCAGCCACCACCTTACGGTGGTGGTGGTTATGATCTTGGGACAAAGCAACACCAAAAGCACTCCAAACATCAATCCAAATGCACCCGAGAGCCCACAGCCACCGTAGATGGTGGCTAGCAGTGGCGGAACGACGGCAGAAGGTGGTGGTGGTGAGTTTTCTTTAGTTTCCTGGCCAAAAAAAATCATACAGCATTAACTCATTAAATATGCTCACACACACAACCACCCTCCCTATGGTGGTTGGTGGCAGCAAAGAAGTGGCTGAAGACAGTAGTGGGTGGCAGCCACCATCTCATGGTGGTGGTGGTAGGTTTTCTGGTCAATAAAGCACATCCTACACCACCACTTTCGGAAACAACCCATACATGCGAATATATACGCGCTCAATCACCTACAAGGCGACAGAAGCCCGCCGGAGCTAAAAGAATCATTGGCTAAGGCCGGAAACAGTAGTAGGGACGTACACTACATTCAACCCACAGAAATAAACGAAGAAAAGGGAAATTGGGTGGCGAGAGTTCTTACCGAGAGCCTTCTGGTCGTTCGCGACTCCGATATCGGCGATCATAGTTTCCTTCGTTGGTCTTGTGTCTCTTCCGGCTTCTCAATACATTTCTGACAGCAAGGCTATTGTGGTGGTGCTCCATAGCAAGGTAGTAGGCAGAAAAAGGGTGGCGATGCAAGCGGCTACTGAGGAGGCTCCGAAGGTGATGGCGGTTGTAGAGAATATGCTAGGGTTAGGGTTACATCTAAAAACAAGAGGGAAGGGAATGATGGGTTTTAAGTCCCGTGTTCCTTTCAAACTGATAAACAAAATTGTCAAATTCGGTCCCTCCCGCTCTTAATCTTTTCAAAACAGATCCCCAAGTTACCATTCAGCTCTCAGCATTTCAAAATCCTTTTCAACTTAAGTCCCAATCTTACCAAACAGCCCCTGACTCTTGAAAATCTTTACAAAATAAATCCTGAAAATTACACTTTAACCCCCTAAAATCTAATTTATAACATTTGGCTCCCCGAAACCAACACCCCGCTAAATATTATTGATTTAGCTATAAAATAATAATAATAATTACATCTTGGGGATTTAGAGTTTATTATTTATTTAATTGATTTTAAATGAAATGTTACACAAAGGTCCGGAAGTGTGCCACAGTGAAGAATGGGGACTTTCTTCCTTGGTCTTTGCTTCCTTACTCCCCCTTCTTCCATCTTTAGCTTCAAAAAACACCAAACTAGCTCAAAATGGAGGAAGATGATTAGGGCTTTCAAGGAACGATTTGGGGGAATGAAGGTTGATGTGAGGGAGGCAATGAGGGGGTTAAGGATCCTTAGATAGGGATCATCCCTTAAACTTTATGTTTTTCTCCATCAGTTGCCACCACGTCATGATGCAACACCACCACACCATGGTGGTCCATTAAACTCTGCAATCCAAAGGATTATTGCCACAGCATGGTGAGGCTTCACCATACCGTTGCCAAAGAGGAATCATGCACAATTTGGGTATAATTTCATACTTGGAATCGAGTGTTACAAATATCCCCCACTTAAATCAGACTTCGTCCTTGAAGTCCGCCACCTCAAATAACTCTGGGTAGTGCTCTCTCATATCGTCTTCTGGCTCCCACGTCCACTTATAACCATTGAGGTGTTGCCATTACACCTTCACCAACTCAACAAACTTGTTCCTCAAGGTTGTTGACTTCCGATCAAGAATCGACACCAGTCTCTCAATATAATTCAGGCAATCATCGACCTGAATATCCTCCAATGGTATGACTCCGGAATCATCCACTACGTAATTCCACAGCTGAGAGACATGGAATGTGCTATGAATTTGACTGAGCTCATCTAGAAGATCCAAGTGATACACAACACGACCCAACTAAGCCGAAACCCTGAAAGGACCAATATACCTGGGGCCCAACTTGCACCTCTTCCTAAATCGGATGACACATTTACAAGGTGACACCTTCAGGAGAACCATATCCCCCACCTAGAACTCTAAGTCTAACCGACATCTGTCAGCATAACTCTTCTGCCAACTCTGAGTTATATAGAGCCTACTTCGAACATGTTGAATCAGCTTGTGGTCTTAAGTACCACCTCAGTACTCCCCATCACCCGCTGACCAACCTAGCCACAACAAATCGGGGTCCTGCATTTCCTCCCACAGAGAATCTCAAAAGGAGGTCGATAAATGTTGGTGTGATAACTGTTTTTATACGAAAATTCCGCTAACGGAAGATACATATCCAAAATCCCACCAAATTCCAAAACAGACGCCTGCAACATGTCCTCTAGGGTCTGAATAGTTTGTTCGCTCTGACCATCAGTCTGCGGATGGAAGATTGTGCTGAAATGAAGACAAGTACGCAACTTTTCATGGAAACTCTTCCAAAACCTGGAAGTAAATTGGACATATCTATTTGAAACCACCAAAACTAGCACCCCATGACGTGCTACAGCCTCCCTGATATAAATCTTAGCCAATTTCTTTGCAGAAATACTCTCTTGAATCGAAACAAAATGTGCGCACTTGGTCAACCGATCTACGATGGCCCAAATCGAATCCACTATGCATGTAGTTCGAGGTAACTTTGTGATGAAATCTGTGGTAATATCCTCCCATTTCCATATGAGAATCTCCAACGGCTGCATCTTGCCATGAGATCTCTGATGCTTGGCCTTGAAATTCCTACAAGTCAAGCACTGCTCCACATACCAAGCCACATCCCGCTTCATGTAGGGCCACCAATAATTCGGATGAAGATCCCTATACATCTTCATCACCCCAGGATGAATGAAGAACCTCGACTTATGTGCCTCCTCCATAATAACCTGACGCACACCGCTCCAATACGGAACCCAAACCCGCCGATGTAGAGTCAACATCCCACGACTATCATAATCGAAGGAAGCCAAATGTTCCACAATACGCTCACTCTTTCAATGCTCTTCCTTAATAGCCTCGACCTAACCTTCATGAAACTGCTCCAAAAGTGGAGTAATCATGGTCATCCTAAAACATATATCCCTAATCGGAGTCGCGACCGCCTTGTAACTAAGAACATCAGACACCACAATCACCTTCCCGAGGTGATAAATGATCTCACAATCATAATCCTTCACCACATCCAACCATCATCGCTGCCTCATATTCATATTTGACTGATTCATCAAATACCTCAGGATCTTGTGATCTATGTAAATAGTACAACTGACCCCATAGAAGTAATGCCACCAAATCTTGAGGACAAAAACCACAGCCCCCAACTCCAAATCATGCATCAGATAATTCTCCTCATGAGGCTTCAGCTACCTCGAAGCATAAGAGATCACACAACCCCTCTGCATCAACACTACCCCCAAACTTGTGATTGATGCATCACAATAAACCAAAAAATCTTCGACACCCTTCAGCAGGGTCAAAATCGGTGCCTCACACAACTGTTGTCTCAAGGTCTCAAAAGCTGTTTGCTGCTTACGCCCCCAGTGAAATGTAATCGTCTTCATTGTCAATCAAGTCAAAGAATAACTATCTTGGAGAAATCCTAGATAAATCTCCATTAGTAACCAGCATCACCAAGGAAAATTTGAATCTCGGATGGAGACCTCGTAACCTCCTACTGCATCACGGTCTCGACCTTGGCCGGATCGACCATAATACTCTTCTGGTTGACAAGGTGCCTTAGAAACCGCACCTCGCGCAAACAGAACTCACACTTGGAGAACTTTGCGAAAAGTCTCTCCCTCCTCAAAATCTCCAACACTTCCCTCAAGTGTTCCTCATGCTACTCCCGAGTCTTGGAATAAACCAAGATATCATCAATAAACACAATCACAGACCGATCCAGAATTGTCCTGCACACGCAGTTCATCAGATCCATGAACACAGCTGAAGTATTGGTGAGCCCAAAACGCATCACCACGAACTCGTAATGACCATAACAAGTCTGGAAAGCTGTCTTCTGTATATCTTCCTCTCTACCTCATCTAATGATAACCCGATCGCAAATCAATCTTGGAAGACCAAGATGCACCATGAAGCTAGTCAAAAAGATCATCAATCCTCAGGAGTGGGTAACGGTTCTTCACCGTTACCTTATTCAGCTCCCGGTAGTCAAGGCACATGTGATGAGACCCATCACACAAACAAGATTAGTGCTCCTCATGGAGAACTGCTCGGTCAAATAAATCCCTTGTCCAACAAATCTTGCGGCTGTGTAGACAACTCCTGCATCTCAGGAGGAGCCAACCGATATAGTGCTTTAGCTATCAGATCCGCACTTGGAACCAGATCAATCCTGAACTTGCCCTGCCTCTCCGGAGGTACCCCAAGAAAATCCTTTGGAAACACATCGGGATAATCCCGCATAATGGCATATCATCCATGGTCGCCTTACCCTTATCCCGGGTATCCGCAATATAAGCGACATATCCGGAACAAACCTGTTGAATATAGCGTCTGGCCCTCGCTGCTCAACCCAAAATCAGCCCACATTGAGCTCTCTCTCCATGAACCACTAATTCTCCCCCACTTGGGGTTCGAACCCAAACTAACTGTTGCTTACAATCGATCACCACCCCATTATGGCTCAACCAATCCATACTCACAATAACCTTGTTACCACACAAAGAAATGAGAACCAAGTCGACCAGATACTGCTTACTGAATAACTGAAGATTACAACCCCAGTGAACCCTTACAACCTGAATAGATCTATCATTTGTGATCTTAATATCTAATGGACAATCCAGCTCCCCCGGAGCTCCAACAAACCTCTTGCTAAGCGCAAGTGATACAAAATGATCAGGTAGCCCCTGAATCAAACAATACCAAAGAAGATATATCGTTCACAATGAACGATCCTAAAATAAAACACATAAATAAACGAATACAATTCAATATAAACAAAGAGATAAGGAGAAGATACATACTCGTCACCACGTCAGGAGTCACACGAGCCTCCTCAATCGTCAACTAAAAAGCCCTACTCTTCACCACAAGTGCATCTGCCTGGCCCTTGTGGCCGTCAGTAATTCGAAGAGTTGCAGGAGCAGATGATGACACCGGTCTTGGTGTAGCTAAACTAGGACAATCATCCTTCTTGTGACCCCTCTGATTGAAATGTAAATAAATCAGATCAAATACCGAGGTGGTGGTGGTAGTAGCAGTTCAATCCCTGCTAATATGACCATTTTGACTGCACTTGAAGCAGCCATAACCATCCACCCTACACCCCCATCGTGCATCCTATCGCACTTGCCACTGCGACCCCGACCATGCTAGCCTTTTCCACTCACATAAACAATCTTGGGCCTCTTGCCCGAACCCCCGATACCTGATCCTCATCTGGCTTCCTCTTCCTCTTATCTTGAGATCAATCTCCCTCTCCATAGCCCTCGCTATCATATCCTCCAGCATCCTACTATTGGATCGCCTTACAAACTGCCGAATATCACTCCTCAACATCTCATGATACCTATCCTTCTTCATCTCCTCATCCACCACATATTGCAGAACTAGAAGTTCCCTCATCGTGTCGACCATTCTTGTGTTAAGATTGGTATACTTACTGATAGAAGGTCAAGGATAAATAAGAAACTCTTTGTAGAATTTGAAAAGGAACTGCTTAAGGTGAGTATTATTGAATCCAATGAACATTGGTTTCCTTTTAAATTTGATCCTACTGAAAATTACTATGAAAAAGAACCAAGTGATGATGAAGATGATGGAGATATTGATGAAGATGAGGAGGGTATCTAAAATACATGGATGGATGAGAAAGAATCTGAAAGAGAGGAAGGAAAAACTGATCCAGAAGAGAACAGATGAGATGATACAAGAAACATAGAGACATCGGTGGTGGAGGTATCAGAAACGATGCTAGTAATTGATGAGGCAAAAGTAATGGCGAAGTGTACTATGGTGGCACAGATAGAATCACTAGTGAAAAACCACGTGATGGTGCCGAAGACATCACTGACAGTAACTCTTGTGAAGCATAATTAATCTGTGGAAATTCTAACGCTAGAAGTGGAACAGTCTCCTTGAAATCAAAGGAATTAAACGAAAATGATAATATTCTCTTTCATTAGTATTCAGAAGATAATGTGGGGTCCACGCAAAATATTTCAATTTCCCTCACTCCAAATAACACCGAGTTTGTTAATAGGATACATATAGGATGCTTTGGGCCTTTCCATTATTTAATCCACAACGATTCTTTTAACACACCAGTCCAAACCCATAATGTCAATAAATCTTTAGGTAAAAGAACGCACAGTGAAAATATAAAACTCGTATCCCCCAAAACTTAATACCTCCCATGGCTAGCCTTAACGATCCAGACATCAACCATTCAGACTTCCACACACACACACACACACACACACTCTCTCTCTCTCTCTCTCTCTCTCTCTCTCTCTCCCAGACAATTGATTCAAGAATCATTCTGGATACCTTCAATCTTAATAGGTCCATTCCCCTCCAGACTACCAGCTCATGTAGCTCAGCTTCCCTTGAAGTGGTAAAAACTACATATATCGACAAGGAATTGGGTTTCGATATTGATTCCCAAAATCTAATCCTATTAGAAGTTATGGGCGAAATTGGAGAGAATAATGGCCTTCAATGAATGTACCAAGTCTAAATGTAAGAGTCATTGGAGAAGATCACAAGGTCACGTAGGTAAGAAGATTAATATCAAATAATTGTATCTCGTACATAGGGATTCAAGAAACTCAATTGATAGATGTGAATAGTATAAATATAAACAAGTGTTGGGATAATAGGGACTTTGGTCATACTGCGACACCATTATCTGGTAGATCAGGAGGGTTACTCATTATATGGGACTCTCAACTATACCAGGTTGAAGAGGTAATTACATCCAGAAATTTCTTAGTCACAAGTGGTAGATGGCTTGGAATTTAAGAGCCTATGATATTCACAAATGTATATAGTCTGCATAACTCACATGATAAGAAGATGCTTTGGGAAGACTTATGTCATATCAAGAATGAAAAGATTGGCAAATGGGTAATATTTGGCAACTTCAATACTGTAAAAAGAAAGGATGAAATATATAAATCCCAATTTTCTCCTTCTGATTCATTTTGCTTTAATCAATTTATTGAATAGTGGATTACATAATATACGTATGGGGGGTCACATATACACATTCTTTTGTCAGATTGACATCAAAATGAGAAAACTAGATAGATATTTGGTCTGCTCTAATTTCCTGGAACATTTTTCTTATGTTTCATCCTTCACTCTCCCAAAGGAGACCTTGGATCACAGCCCCATTATTCCGCAAACCACATACTCAGACTTTAGGAAAACACCATTCAAAGTTTTCAACTCTTTGATGAAAAGGGAGGGATTTGATCAAATAATTGCAAGTTCTTGGGAGAAATTCAAAGGCTATGGAGCCCTAGAAGCATATTTTGCTGCAAAACTAAGGTTTCTAAATAATGAAATCAAAAAATGGATTATGTTGTCGAGCATCGCATCCTCTCGGATGTTAAGATCATTGAAAGGCGTACATGTTTCCAATGAGTAATAGAACTTGAAAAATGGCAGTACTTGATTTAAAACAGAAGTTGAGATTAAAGTGGGTAATTGACGGTGATGAGAATCCATGCTTCTTCCATGGGTATGTCAACAACAAGAAATATGAAAATCGTATTCATGGCTTGATCATTAATGGCTCATGGAACAAAAACATGGAAGTAATAAAGAAGGATACATTTAATTTCTATCAAAAGAAGCTTTATGAGAGATGGATATCATGGCCAAAAATCATCAGCAACAAATTTCAAAGACTATATGCACCCACAAACACTAGTTTGAAGGAGCTCTTTCACTAGAAGAGATCAAATGTGCAATATGGACTTGTAGAATCGAAAAGGCACCTGGACCCGATAGATTCACCTTCCAATTCATCAAGAAATATTGGAACTTATTACATGGGGATATTCTCAACTTTGCTAAGTACTTTGAGTTATATGGTAGACTAGATCGGGGGTGAAACTCTTCCTTCGCCACTCTAGTACCAAATCAAAGATCCACTTCATCTTGGAGAATATCGACCGATTAGCATGATCGGATGTCTATATAATATAATTTCAAAAATTCTTGCGAATAGACTCAACAGGGTGATAGACATGAATATTGATGAGGTTCAATCAACCTATGTGGAAGGAGGAATTATTATGGATGGACCTATGATAGTTAACGAGTTGTGTGCATGGGCGAAGAGTAGAAAAAACAAATCCTATTATTCAAAGGAGACTTTGAAAAAGCCTTTGATTTTGTAACTAGGAATATTTGGAATTAATATTATCTTGAATGGGATACATAAGTAAATGGTGTATATGGATCAAAGGGTGTCTACAATCCACAAGATCATATGTACTGCTCTATGGATCTCCCACGGAGGATTTCAAAATGAGAAAGGCATTAAGGCAAGGAGATCCCCTCTCGCCATTCCTCTTCATAGCTGCAATGGAAGGGCTCAACATCGAGATGAAAACGGCGTGTGAGAAGAAAATATTTTATGGAGTCAAAGTGCCACACACAGAAACCACCATCTCTCACTTATTCAATACAGATGATGCTCTCTTTTTCGAGGAAGGGAGTAGAGACAACATAAAGAACCTAATGAGAGTACTAAGGTGCATTCATGTCGCATCGAGCCTCAAAGTTAACTTCAACAAATCCAAGGTCTTTGGAATCATAGCTGATATGCAGGAAGTCATTCGATGGGCAACACCTCTGGGATATGAACCTGTCAAATTACTTGTTACCTACCTAGGAGTCCCAGTAGGAGAAAACATGAACCTAAAAAATGGCAACCCATAACATACATATTCCATTCACGGTTTTCCTCTTTGCAAGTAAAAAACCATTTCCTTTGGTGGGTAGTTTAACCCTTGCTAAGGCGGTCCTTGGTAGCCTACCTTCTTATTTCTTTTCACTATTTGTTACGTCGGTGGGTGTTATTAAAGCTCTTGAAAAGATCATAAGCCAATTCATTGGTGGTGGTGGTGGTGGTGGGGGGGGGGGGGGGAGCATTGATAACAAACACAAAATAAGTGGGGTGGCTTGGGAAAAGATACTAACACCTAAACACACTGGTGATTTGGGCTTAATATCACTTAGAGCCACTAATATGTCACTAATTATTAAATGGTTGTGGAACTTAAAAATAGATGCATCAGCACTTTAGAGTCGAGTGATTATTGGAATTCATAATCTCAAATACAAACCCTTTGAAGTCTTATACAAGAAGTCAATTACAGTAGTTTGGAACAATGTGGCTAGGGTAAAAACTGATTTGCAAAAGAAAGGAATCAACATTAGAGATGTACTAAAATAGGTATAAGAGGGGAATGATACATTGTTTTGGAGTAATGAATGGTGTGGTAAAGGGACTCTCAAAAGAACTTTTCTAGATCTATATCAAATGGAGAAACAAAAAAGATGTAAAGTCAAAGATCATGTACAACATGGAAGAATGATATGGAATTGGAAACCACAACCAATATCTGATGAGCAGGTACACAACCTCAATATGTTAATATCTAAACTCGGTACATTTCAGCGTACAGTAGGATTAGATAAGTGGACATGTGGGTTATCTAATGATGAGATTTATCATGTTGATGTCTTGAGATCAAAACTAGATTATTACCATCCTGTGAATGATGAAGTTATTATTCCTTGGATATATGAATTCACTATCAAAGTCATTTCCTTCATTTAGAGAGCTAATTTAGGGCGAATTCCCACTTGTACCGCATTGTCATGAAGAGGTGTACCAATTTCATCCACATTATGCAACTACCTTTCATAGGAAGATAAAGATACATGTGATATCCTGATTCGGTGCCCCTTTGTTGTCACAGTATTGGAATGGATATTCAAATGATAGGATATGCCTGCCCCACAATTTGCTAATATTGGTGATCTGATCACATTGGCAAAAAACTAAGGAAAATGTCCTCAATGGAGAAAAAACTTCATAAGCATGTGCGTCCCCTAGTTTGTTTGTACGCATGTGCGTCCCCTAGTTTGTTCGTACTATATGGTTGATCTGGAAGGCTGGGTATGACCTTATATTCAAAAAGATTAGAATTGATCCAACAAAGGTGGCGAACAATATCAAGTATCTAGTGTATACTTGGTTGAAACATAGGATGAACAATTGTCAACACAAATGGGTTGAATGGTATGTGAGTCTCCTACTTTGTTAGTAAAACCTTGTATTAATTTTAAAGCTCCTATACTCCCGTTTTTTTGTTTGTCCCGTCTAGTTACTTGCTCGGCAGTAACACTTTTATAAATATTTACTGTTTCAAAAAATAATAATAATCCTTATATCACCATCCCATAAAACTTAATTAATTAACAAGATTCATTAGTGGACATTGTTTTCAAAAAAATTCATCCAATTGCTTTTTTCTAAACTTAAAAACTTTTTTTCATTAAAAATACTCCCAAAAACTTCTATTGATATGCTCTCACAAAAATCAGCTGAATTTGTGTGTTATTATTATTATTATTATTATTATTATTATGTAAATAACCCAATAAATAATAGGTAAGCTATTTAAAATAGAGTAAATTACACGAACGGTCCCTATGATTTGGGGTAATTTACACGTTTGGTCCCTAACTTATTTTTTTAACTCGGAAGATCCCTGCTGTTTGCTTTTATTACATGTTTGGTCCCTACTTTGTGTTTTTGTTACATGCTTGGTCCCTGTCTTACCTAAAAATACTATTATTTAAATATGAAAAAATAGTAGGGTAGGTAAGGTAAGGTGAGGACGGTGGGATTGTGGGTGTGTTTATCTAAATAAATTAAAAACCAAGGGAAAAATAGTCATTTTAACTAAGACAGGGACTAAATGCGTAACAAAAACAAACAGTAGGGACCTTCCGAGTTAAAAATATAAGTTAGGGACCAAACGCGCAAATTACCTAAACCATAGGGACCATTTGTGTAATTTACTCTTTAAAATATAATAATTATGAAAAAACCAAATCTCAGAGTACCACATCCTTCTCTCTGGTCCTAGTAGAAGACAAAAACAGTCAAAAGTCTTTTAAAACACCTACTTCAACCACTAAACTCATCATCTCGTTCATGGCGCGTATATCTCACCTCGCACTATCCAATCCCTTTCGGGAAATCTCAGGGCTGGTAGCCTGCCACGTCAGGCGCGTGTAATACACTACTAGTAAATCATACTTTAAATATACGGATAGTACATACATCGCTCTCGCTTTTTTACATACATGTCTCTCTACAATACTGTAGATCAAATTTCTACTTCTTGACCCTTAGTTTTTCTTGTTTCCAATTCGGGCTTAATCTTCAATGTTTTTACCAATTCCCCCCCTACTTTATCAAGAACATTACATATAAACCACATGGATTACTCTGTTCCAAGTCCCTCGTTAAATATAATCACATTTAACATTGTCTATAAGTGGTAATAAGCTTATTAGACTACATATTGGAACTGAAATATAATCGCAATTGACATATATATAAACTTTAATTGATAATTTTATATAATCTTTTTGAAAAATTAACATTTTTTTTATGTTATATTATATATGCTATAAACTATAATTTGATAAAAATTACATTTGAGGGCAAAGAACTTATGTATATGTTGAATAACTTTGTATTCATCACATAAGTTTGAGGTTTACTTATGAGGTTAACAATTAGGATAAAGATATCTCATTATATTTTTTTATTAGAGGAGACAAGTTTGATGTATTTATGAATAAATAAATCTGAATGAACGGATATATGATCAATAGACCAATGTGTTTTCAATGTATACGACATTTTGAATTACTATTCTAAACTTAAACCATTATTGTATTAATACATGTTTTTATTTGTATTTAGAAAACTAATTATTTTGACAACAAATTAAAAAATTGAACCCAAAAAATATTACACCAACCCAACCCAGTTTGAACCATGTCAAAATTACATGATTCGTTTTATACATTAATTTTGCCACATCCAGAGGTTCTAGTATTATATACATAAAAATATTACACAATATCATTTAAATATTAGTTTTTAAATCCTATCTACAAAGCTATTACATAAGATCCATTTACACATCATAATCGAGACATACATATATAAAGACCATATTTATCATTTATAAATATTGTATGTAAAATTACTCTTTCTTGTGGTTAAGTATTAAAGCATTGTTACCTTTTGAATCTTAATTGTAACAATCAATTTGAAAAACAAAAACCATAACAAAGGACACGTTTTGTACGAAGTTTAAAGTTGAAGGGCTTAAACTGGTAAAAAACAAAGAGAATAAGGACATAAATGTAGAAAAAGCTGCACCCCACTTTCCCGTATATACGATCGAATGTTGCCGTTACATTCCATATTTTCGAGAGTCACCAATAAAATAATTTAAGAGTAATATACAAGAGTGATCCCTATAATTGAGAGTATTCTCTTTATTTAGCATCTAACTTTTTTTTTTTGCTCATTTCATCCTTATAGTTTGGGTTTTGTTTCGGTTTGGTCAGTGATGGTGTTAAAAAAAACAATATACCCTTATCGGATTTCTTTCAACTTTATTTTCAAATTCTATTAATTATTTGTATAATTTATATGTGTTTATAAATGCTAGAAGAGCCACCAATCCCTTATCCCTCCCCCCCCCCCCCCCCCCCCCCCTCTTATCTTTTATTTCTCTCTACCCATCGACACCGCTCTAACCATCAACCATTATCGCCGCCACCACCACCTTTGATCATTGACCACCACCAACCAACACTGATGCCACCAAACAAAAAATACAACGTCGTCGTTGCCCAAACCTATAAACTCTCTCTCTCTCTCTCTCTCGTCATCTTTTCTTCATCACCACTGCATTGAAATCTAATTATCAGAACAACACCGAGAACATCTAAACCGACTTCAGCCTTTTCCTTAGAACAAGTAAACAAAAAATGGAAAGAAACTACAAAAATACGAAGAAATGAATACATCATTTTTTAAGAAACCAATTTTTAGAGCAAAAACAAGTTCCTTGATCAAAAGCCATGTTTATAAACCTAATTTGAAACAAAATAAAGAAATTACAAAGATAGGTGCCTAATTAAACCCTAATCTGAAATGTAAATAGATCATCGACCAAAACCGAAACAAATTCAAATCACAATAATGGTCCAAAGAGAAAAAAATTTTAGGACCAAATTGCAGACTATTTTAATCCATAGGGACTATTTGTGTAACTAAAAGTTTAAAGTTAAAGTTTATAGAAAGCAAGAGCCAGGAAGAAATGAAAGAAAGAGAGGCGTGAAAGGGTTACAGATAAAATCTCCTTCCTTTGCTTGTTTATTTTGGGCTCTCTCTCTCTCTCTCTCTCTCTCTCTCTCTCTAGAAGTGCAGAGATTAAAAGGTGTGTAGTCTAGAGAGAGAAACAGCAAAAGACATGTTAGAAAACCTCACATTCGTCTATTTCTTTTCTTTAAGATAATGAATTGGAGCTTCTTACATCTACTTACCACAAGAAGATGAAAAACGAGAATGTGTGTTCTGAAAACCCTGCATTTTCTTTCGATGATGGTCTGTTATGTGATGAGCAAGAAAACGATTTGGATTTCGGATGTGGGTTTGGGTTTGGGTTTGGTTTATTTGAACAAGAAATTCAAATCGTGAAACAAAAAGCTCATCTTTTTACCCATTTTGAACATGATCTGTTATGGGAAGAAGACGAGCTTGCTTCTCTTTTATCTAAAGAGAAAAATCTTGTTTCAGAAGAAGGGGATTTGTTCAGTGATAGGGTTTTACTAGGTTTAAGGAAAGAATCTGTCGATTGGATGATTAGGGTTAGTACCCATTACGGATTCGTTGCTATGACAACCATTTTGGCTGTTAATTACTTCGATAGATTCTTGTTGAGCGATTCTTTCCAGAAAGATAAGCCGTGGATGAATCAGTTAGCTGCTGTAGCTTGTCTTTCTCTAGCTTCTAAAGTTGAAGAAATCCATACCCCTCTTCTCTTAGACCTCCAAGTACGTATCCTCTATACATCACATCTAATCTACACGAATGCACTCTAACTGTTTGTGAAAATGCCAATGTCATTATTTTGTTATTTAACACATCTCTTTCTTTTATGGTTTAGGTCGAAGGATCAAAATACGTATTCGAATCCAAGACTATAATGAAAATGGAGCTTTTAGTGCTTTCTTCTCTTCAATGGAAGATGAATCCAGTAACCCCACTTGCAATCTTCGATTACACAATGAGGAGGCTTGGTTTAATCACTCATCGTCTTCATTCAGAGTTCATTAACAGATGCGAAAGACTTGCTCTTGCTGTCGTCAATGGTAAACCTTCTAAAACCCCTTCATAAACTCAATCATATCGTAATGAATCAAGCAATTGTTTTGATTTTATTCAAATCGAATATGCGATCATTGATATAAACATAATATTCAAATCAAATATGCAGATTCAATGTCTCTGGTTTATCTTCCATCTGTAATGTCCTCTGCTATAATGTTTCTTGTGTTCAACGAGATTGATCCTGACAACTCATTAGATTATCAAGAACGAGTCAAAGGTTTTCTTGAAATTAACGAGGTTTGTTCTTTTCCTTATTATATTGTTTCCTTTTATTTTGTTACATAAGTAATTGAATCATAATCATAATTAAAGTTTTTATTTACGAATTATGACAGGAAAAGATAGAGGAGTGTTCCAATTTCATCCTGGAAGTATCAGAAACGCAAGGTCTAACTCATAAGCGAAAGTACCATTTTACCCCTGAGAGTCCAAATGGTGTGATTGATTCCTATTTCAGCAGAGAGAATTCTAATGACTCATGGGCATTTTCGTCATCTGTTTCATCTTCACCGGAGCCTGTTTTCAAGAAGAATCGGGTTCAGGAACAACAAATGAGACTGGCGCGCCAGCATGTCGTGTGAAGCTCGTTGAACTTTGAGGGTATTATGGTAATTTCACAAACCCTTGTTTTGAATATTTATTTGCCGAAGTATGTTGTTTAAGGTGTAACTCTGCAACACTAATCAATAAGTTTTGCTGATAGGACCTTCATTCTTGTTATGTTGACTTTTTTTCTTGTTAGATTTGACTTTGTTGAAGTAGATCTAAAAAAAAAATTAATTTATCGAGATTCTTGATTGTTGTTTTCTTGATCAAATTGTTTGTTTTTGACTCAATCAACTTGTTGAAATATGACTTAACCCAATAAGCTATAAAGATAACGTTTTTTTAATTTATTACTTAACACATAAAGAACAATTCGATAGAAAACGTTAGAAAAAAATAAGTATTTTTGCGTTAGATTTTGTTTTTTTTGGATGAGATTTGATTAAATAGACAACCCCAATGGGTACTTTTTATTTAAAAAACAATATTAATAATTAAGTTATGATTACTTGTTTACTTTTATGTAATTATTAATATTATTTTTACTTTTTATTATAAATGCTAATTATATATATATTTTTAAGAGGAAGGTTTCTTGAATTTTAGGAATAGTTTATGGGAGGTGGTATTTTCCATTTATGATTTTGATTCGTCGCGTTTTAACTTTTATACCTTTCGTTATGTTTTTGTATCCAATTAAAATGAAGATATATATATATATATATATATATATATATATATATATATATATATATATATATATATATAATCAAGATATCAACTTACATAATTTATTGTATCAATTAAATTGCATTAATCATGTGATCATAAATTATAGTTTCGGATATGTATCGATGGATCTTGAGTATAAGAGGATGCTTTCTTGATTTTGTGGGGTTGCTTTCTTGTGTTGTTACCTTTCATGGTTGGTTTGTCATTGATTGTATGGCAATAATAATGTATCTTGTACTAATAACAATAATTATCAATAATTTTAAAGATATTGTTACATGGGATGTATATATTATATAAAGTTTTAAAAAATAAGGCTGGTGGGTATGGGTGCGGTCCAAGACCGCACTTCGTGCCACATAGGACGCGAACACCGCCCCCAGACTGCGGTCTTGGCCGCAATGCGGTCCTCCAGTACCGTGATTTTTTTTTTTTTTCTATATATATACATATCAATTTTTTTTTCACAACACAATCTCCTCTATCTCTCAATTTTTTTTTTTAAATCACCACTCTCTCAAAAATAAAAAAATTTAAATGTTATTTTTTTTAAGTAATCGCAATGTATTGTTTTTTTTTTTTTTAATTTCAAATAATAAAAAATTATGTTTTTTTATTAAAATAGAAGTTATATTAAATTACAATAGTTAAAAAAAAAGTTTTATTAAATTAAAATATCAAAAAAAAAAAAAAATGAAAAGTGTGGCACCACACCCTTGGTGTGGCATGAAACCACAGAGTGGTAAAAAGTGATATGACGCTTATGTGGCGGGGGAGGGAATGCGGTTTCGGTGGCACCACTCCCTCCAGCCTAAGAACAAAAAATGATATAGTGAGAATGTAAACATTTCACATCAAAAAGTTAAAGATCATTGAATCATGATTATGGAAATTATTGGTATCCACCAACTTTATTTCTAATCTTATATATATATATATATATATTGACTTAAAGTTTTTCTCATATAAATTTTCTTAATGTTACTAATTTTAGTCTTTATTTAAATAATTCATGGTTAACCTCTTTTAATATATTTTAACCTTTTTCAATATATCTTTTTAAATTAACTAATTTGTGTATATTTGTCTAAATTGTTTTATAAAAAGCCCTTTAATTGATTAGTTCTTTCTTAAACACACGATACATTTTAATAGTTTAGAAATATTAAAATATATTGTTTTAAAAGAAATATATTACAACAAATTGTTTGGAAATATTAATAAGAAAAATTTATTACTATAGTCCTAAAGAGAGATTGGGAAAGTTATACAATCATTATAAATTTATATTTCATATATGAAATGTTTTTATATTTCATACATGAAATGTTTTTATATTTCATAAATAAAATGTCATTAAATATTTAATAGAAAGAATTAATTAGTATAAAATTAAAATAAGTTCAAGAGGATAAAATGAAATATAACTAAAATATGAGAATGAGAGATTAAATATATAAAACATATAAATATATTAACCATTTAGTATATATTGAACAGTGAATAAAAAAATAACATGTCATTGTGTTCCAATGACAATAATCAATCAATTAAATAATAATAATAATAATAATAATAATAATAATAATAAATAATAAGTTATAACATAAGTCATTATCGGTGATGCTTTAGATGAATACTTTTTTTTTTTTTGGTACATGTGAGATGAATAGTTACATAGAATTCAGTTTGATATTTTTTTATTGGTTTAGTAAATTAGTTGTTTGATAACATAGCTTTTGATTATGTTATAGACTAATTCATATCGACTATCAATCAAGTTTGATTATGTTATAGACTATCAAACAACTCCATAATACAATTATAGGTACAACATAATAGAACTCTATACCATGGTGTTGTTTGACTCTCCAACAATTGTACTTTCCCTATGTGTGGCCACGATAATACAATTGTATTAGACAATTAATTTGTATTGTTGACTATATGTACAAATACCACTCATCATTATGTTTTCTTTTTCGATTTTATAAAGTTTAAAATCCAGTACGGTATAAGTACAAGTTTTGATGCAAAGGGTACACTCATAATACAAATATACGAAATTACATAATTATGGAAGAATATGAGTAGGTAAGTAACTTTATGGGAAGGGGCAGATGAGAGATTCGTTGAGTTTTGCATTGCATTGATGACTTACCCCTACAAGCAAAATCACATTTATTAGTTTGGGTAACTTGTCATGTTATCTCTACACAAAACATCAAATCTAACAATTTTATGTTAGTTTTATATATTTATATGTTTCGAATTTAGGTCAATTCCATTTTCATGTATTTCATGTCAGATGACTAAAATTGGTTTTATCGGAATTTTTAGTTTTATTAGTTTTATAATATTGAAACTAAAACTAAAGTTAAGGGACACTTATAAGAAATGAGCAACCAAATTGAACATTTTAGATAGTTATAGTTGATTGCTATAAAACATTAATAGCCCAAGTTTAATATATGGTTCTTACTATTTATCCAAAAGAGATAAATGTCAAAACTTTTGTGAAAGATGAAAGTGTTGGGGCAATATTTAAAATATGTATATTATAGTATAAGTTTCTCACCTAAAAAGGTTATATGTTATGTGTTTATAAGATATGTGTAGAGATGTATGATGAAATCATTTTTAACTAAGTTTTTATTAGACCAAGTCAACCATTTATAATGAGAGAGGTCTTCATATCAACTTGCCTTAGTAGAAATGTTGCTAGAGAGCCAATCAAGGCCTTCATAGAGTCCTTCACCGGATGTTGCACATGTACTTTGCATATACCTATTTAAAATGGTTCATTAACAAAGTTTTATCAACATTAAAGGGTAAACATTTTCAAAACTAATAGAGAAGTTTGAAATAAAGATGAAGAGAGGGATAAAATTGTAATTTACCAACGGCGATGGCGTAGTGAATGAAGACCAAGTTTTTCAGTAAGTTCAGAAACTCTCATAGCATTTGGAAGATCTTGTTTATTGGCAAACACAAGTATCGTTGCTTCACGAAGCGCATCCTTTCCAAAAAAAATGTTTTAAATATGACAAAAAAATGTTGATAACGCCTTCATGATAGGCTTTGATGGGTTATGATAGAACATTTTTTTAACTGTGTTTGACATGTATTGGATTGTGATCAACTCATGTCATGAAACAAAATTTGTAATTTTTATCTCACACAAAAAAGGTTAAAATGAAAGAGCTCGTTGTTGAGTGCCCATTTTATACAAACGAGATGCCTGTCATCCCCATCTTCGTCATCGAAAATAATACCAGAAAGATTATACAATCAAATGTAACAAACACAACCTAATTATATAGTACCTCATTGAGCATGCGATGAAGCTCATCTCTAGCTTCTGTAACTCGATCTCGATCATTGCTATCAACCACAAATATAAGGCCTTGCGTGTTTTGAAAGTAGTGCCTCCACAAGGGTCGGATCTTTATATGATATAAAAGATAATCACTACATAATAGGGGGTCGATGCATGTCATACTATTTTTAAGAGTATGGACTAGATATAGGAATTCAACAAGTTAGTGAATTCTTCTTTAATGGGCACCTCTCAATCCGTGGACTTAATGTTAATTTTCCAAATATGTAGAAAGATATAACCACTTGTGTGGTTTTTTTAATGATTTAACCTTTAAAACTTTTATTTAAAAGAAAACAACTATAACAAGAAAAATATTTTCTACTATTTTTTGTAATTCACTATAAGGACAACTTTATCGTTGAAAAAAAAAACTCTTACGGTTAAACTAGAAAAAAAAAATCTTTTGTTAAACAAAAAAAAAAAAAAAAAAAAAAACTATAGTTGTTTTTATGGAATTTGACAAAACATTAAAGACCTTTCTATCATTTTGGCTCCAAAAAGCCTTGTAAAAGATGATAGATAATTATTTGTTGCACTTAATAGATTATTGTAGTTTATAAACTAGTTTTTTTTTTTTTTTTTTTTGGAAAGGGAACTTCCCTAACGAGGGTTTCCGGGCCAGCTTTCGCGTACCGACTAATCCCCCGCTGCAAACATAAAGCTTTGCTTCATGCCCTGGAGTCACTGCAGGCGAACCTCCATGGCCACAATAAACTAGTTTTTTTATAAGCTACTTGACATGTTTATTGTTAAGCTAAAAACTAGTTTTTCAGCTAGTGAGCCAAACACAACCTTAATTCATATATATTAATAATTTAAAACACATTTGTTGCTTTGAGTACCTTGTCTTGTCCTCCTACGTCCCATACCGTAAAGCTAACATCCTTGTACTCCACGGTTTCCACATTGAAACCTATTTCCATTTCACTAGATAAACATATGCTCTTGTTCAAGTAAATAACACTAAGTTAAAAGCATATGAAGTAGATCTACCAATAGTTGGAATTGTAGTAACAATCTCTCCGAGTTTAAGCTTGTAAAGAATGGTGGTTTTCCCTGCAGCATCGAGTCCTACCATAAGAATCCTCATTTCCTTCTTTGCAAACAACATCCTTACGTATCGTGATATCGCCATGCCCATTTTGAATGGGTATAGCCAAGAAAGTAAAAGATATAAAAGAGTAATAACCCCGAAAGAAGTTCAAGTTTTTGTGGTCATTTACTTTAAGAGATCTTGATCAAATGTAAGATATTTAACTAGGTTTTCTTCGAATCAAATGATTAAAGTATGGTTAGAATGCTTGATATTTAATCGATCAATGTGATGTGAGAGTAAAGGGGTTAAAGGTCTTATCAAGAGAATAAAGAAGTAAGAATATGATTCCATTGGGAATTAGATGTGGTGAAAGAGTGAACAAAAAGGAAATGGAATCAATTTTGTTTCAATTGTTTTTTAGACTTTGAGTTTCAATTTTCAAAGGAAAAAAACAATTCCAATTCCATGGTCTTAGTTCTTCATTAGTCTATTATCCAAATTTATATCACTTTTCGTTTATTTATAGATGATGCCTATGGCTATAATTATCCTTTTTTTCATCATATGATACGAATAAGATTCATATTATCTCCCTTTTTGTTCAATATAATTAACAAAAAGTAAACTATTACTTTTATTATCGACAAAACTCACTACCAGGGTTATTTTTGAAATCATACACAAAAGATATGTGAAGCCCATAAGACTATTATTCTGTTGTCTTTTAATATTCTTATTTTGGACTTTTGTTAATAAAAAAGAAATCGGTTTCATCCAAACTTGACATGAACTCTAATTCTGAAATTTCAAACTAATAGTAATATAATTAAAGAAGCATTGAAGATATATTCATTGCATAAATATACCTATATTTGATCCTAAACTAAACAAGATAAACTAATTATATACAAATAAAAGACACTAAATGACAATCTTGAAAAAAGGAATTGGGTATGGATAAATTTTGCTAGTTTTGTTATTTGATCATTTCTATTTGTTTTTGCTACTCTTTCATTTTGTTTCTGATAATCCAAAACCCAAAATTAATTAACTAAAATATAAATAATTTTTGAAAATTTGGAAAAAAGTTAAGGGAAATATCCAATGAAGTCCTAAAATTTTAGTCCGGTTTATGTTTTAGTCCTAAACTAATTTTTGTTTACGAAAAAGTCCCAAAAACCGGCAAAAGTTTGCATTTTAACCCTTTTTGACTGGTTGGAACCGGTAACAAATTAATTTATGACTATTTCATAAATAGACCCAAAATATTGAGAATTTTCCGCAAAAACAAAAAATATTAGGGTTTTTCTGCAAACAAAAACCTTATTATTATTATATTAAAAATATAAATAAGTATACTATTTTTTAAATTTGTTATTATTAATATTATTAATAATACATATAAATACATTTAAATTAAAAAAAATATTAAAGATATTTTATAAATGTGAAGGTTGAGCGGATGGTAATGCTTTAAGCTTTAAAATCATGAATGTCTCTTTGTATATTCTAACTTTATATATGGTCATTTCACATTTGTTATTATTGTTTGTAATTCAGAATATTAACATTTAACAATTTAAAAGAAACTACTGATTTTTCAAATTGTTTACAAATAGTGAGCATGTGATATGCGTGTATGTCTTGTGTGTAAGTATTTTTGAATTACCAACATGTGTGTTGCTCTTTTTCATTACTTTATCCTTGTGGTTTTTTTGAAAACATAGCAGATATAGTGTGATAAAGCAAAATAAATCATATTACTTTCTATTAAATAAGATATTTTAATTAATATTTTCGAATTTTGATATGGACCACCAATGTAAATATTTATTGTGGATCTGTTGGATTTGAAAAGAAATCATTCAACCTTAAAAAAATTTATATAGAAAGTGAGAAATCATTTTATCTTAAACTATTTATACATAATTTTACAAATAGGCAACTTCTTTTAAATTGTTAAGTGTTAATATTTTGAATTGAAAACAATAATAAGAAATGTGAAATGATCATATACATAATGAGGACATACAAACAGTGATTTCAATGCTTAAAGCATTACCATCACCACCACCTTCACCTTTAAATAATTTCTTTAATATATTTTTATTTAAGTGTATTTATATGTATTATTAAAAATATTAATAATAATGAATTTAAAAATTAGTATACTTGTTTATAATAATAATAATAATAATAATAATAATAATAATAATAATAATAATAATAATAAAGTTTTTATTTGCAGAAAAGTCCTAATATATATATATTTTTTTGCAGAAAAAATCCCAATATTTTAGGTCATTTTGTGAAATAGTCCCAAAATTTTAGGTTAGTTTATGAAATAGTCCTAAATTAATTTGTTGTCGGTTCCAATCGGTCAAAAGGGGTAAAAATGCATACTTTTGCCCGTTTTTAGGACTTTTTCGTAAACAAAAATTAGTTTATGACTAAAACGTAAACCGGGTTAAAATTTTAGGTTTTTATTGGAGATTTCCCAAAAGTTAAACCACATTTAATTTTCCTGGATCTTATTTCTGGGATTTAAATTTTCATAACCTTCAAAAAATATAAGTAATTCGTAGATAGAATAGTAATGTGTTTTTATTTTTTATTTATTTTTGAAAATTTGGAGAAAAGTTAAACCACATTTCTATTTGTTTGTGCTACTCTTTCATTTTGTTTGACACTTACTATAAATTGTTAGATGCAAGTGTTTTTATTTTTTATTTATTTGCTTTTACAATAAATACTAGACAAAATTACATGATTGGTCCTTATGATTTGTCAGAACTAACATGGTAAGGACAAAATTACATGATTGGTCCTTATAAGTGGTTATAAAAAACCTAATAATGCAAACCATTTTTATATTTGTGTACCTCTAAAGTCTAAAATAAACCCAGAACAACAACAAAAAAAAACATATAAAATGGTAAAAGAACATGTAACATTTAGAATAGATGAACTTGAAACGTTCACCAAAAAATAAAATTTCAAATGTTTAGAGAAAAAAAAAAAAAAAAAAAAAAAAAATTGTACCATACGTATTATGTGTATATATCCTTATAAAAAACCCAAAGGACTAAACTTGCAAATACCAATTCTTTATGTCCAAAATTGACAATACTCAAATACGTTCTTCACCAGGAGATCAGGAGAGGTGATCCACTGGAATGCACATCGGAACCGTCGGAAACCTTTAGCCTAGGAGACAACGCCGTGTTCGCCGCCGCGTCAACTTCAGCGTTCACAATCGATTTCCTCTTCTGTGAATCAGACTTCGACTCTTCTTCTTCTTCTTCTTCTTCTTCTTTATTTTCATTATTCAGAAGCATAGCTTGAGCTTCTTCAACTATCGAAGCATCATCTTCAGCAGCATATAGTATCCTCTTTATAGCTTCAATACCCTGTGAGAAAACAAATCTAAATTATCTGCTTCTGAAAATTCAAAATATAAACCAAGTCTGAAGAAGAAGAAGAAAAATCACTGGTATATTTGACATGGTAGAAATCCGGCAGAGGATTTCAATGTCTCTGAGCTTCCCGAAGTAGAAATCTCTCTCTTTCTCGAGGCTATCCATTGTTAGTTTCAGTTCAGTGATCTGCGTAATGACGAATTGAAGAAGATGATGATGATGATGATGATCAAGTTAGGGTTTGTTTTTCATTTTGGGGATTTGTGTTGAAGATTTGTGTACCTGTTGCTCGTATGCAGATGCATCGATGGTTGTGTTCTTGACAGGAGGAGGAGGGAGTGTTGAGTTGGGAGTCGGTGTGTCAACTCTTCGAGAGTTATGAGATTTAGGTGGTGCACCGGTGGAAGTGGAACTCCGAGTAGGTTTTTTGCTGACGTCTTTCCCGCCTCTGCAAGCTTCTCTTCTCTCTTCAGGATTGTAACTGAAACGTAAATGTGGATGAAGATCATACAGAAAAAGGTGAATTCATGAATTGAACAAAGGAGGTTTGTGTGAAAGATGAACAAAATAGAAATGGAAAGGTGAGAGAGGTTTACTTTTGATTAGCGCCTCCGCTGACTGAATCGCAGTATCGTTTCATCCATTGCATGAATTCGAGGTTATCCAGTGGTCTTCCTTTCACCAGTTTGTTCACTTCGATGTGCTGTAATTACACATATCAGATTAGATGGATGAGTAATTCTAACAATCGGATGTGTATTCTCTTTCAAATTCAACGATTATACTTGCTAAAGTTCATCAATATGATAATAACAGTTGAAAAATATCAAAATCACCTAAAATTGATTGTTGTGGCAGAATAATCGAGTACTGTTTTTGAAATTTAGCAATTACAATCGACTACAAATTGAAATCTGATCGTATTCAAAATGAATGAGCAAAAAACTATAAAGTGTCAAGTAACAACTCCGATTGTAATCAGAATGCAATAACTAAAGTAGGAGATATTGAGATAACCTTGGTGATCTTGAGTTTGTTGAAAACATCTTGAAGAACCTTGTAATTCTGAATCATGTCGTATTCAGTTTTGGCATCGAAATTGACTTTGTGCATCGGAACAGCACCAGGATGCGCGACATCCATTAGCTGACAATGAACAGCACCCGAACATGCCTACATGGAATCAGATCCACTGAAATCGTTCACTAAAATCGAATTGTATACAAACAGTAACTGTTATAGTCATAATTAACCGAAGTATATCCAAATTTCGATCGTTACGTCGTCAAAACAATCAACAACTGAAAAACACATGAAATTTAGGGTTTAAACATTGAAGAACGCGTACCTCCTCGACTTTGGAGAGATTGAGTCGGAGAGTTGAGTTGATCCACGATAAGATCTCAGATCGGCCGACGAAATAAGCAGCGTCCATCATTCCGATGTTTGTCGCCATTTCCGATGACTCTGAATTGAAACTGAAGTTTCTAGAGAACGAAGATGAAGGGGATCGGTGTTATTAACGCTCCTGTGGAGAGAAAAAACGGTATGTTGTTTTTTTAAAAATGATGAGAGGGAGGCAGGATTTTGTAGGGGTTTTACGGGATTTAAAATGGACGTATTTGTGCGCGGCAATCAAAAAATAATTTGAGAAAACTGCAAATTTGGTCCCTGTACTTTGCCACTTGTTTTGGTTACAGTTGTTGTGGTTTTAAATTTGCAAATTTCATCATTTTTAGTAATTTTGTGGTTTTGGTCTATCTCCAAACTAAAACGATCGACTTGTCGTTATCTAATTTTTTTTTTTTTTTTTTTGAAATGACCAAAACCAAATCTCTCTCTCTCTCTCTCTCTCTCTCTCTCTCTCTCTCTCTCTCTCTCTCTCTCTCTCTCTCTCTCTCTCTCTCTCTCTCTCTCTCTCTCTCTCTCGTACGATTATACCTTTGTATCCCTCTTATGAAGCCCTCCAAAGATTAATGTTGTTTTACGAATAAAGAAGTCCATCAATCTAGGACAATAATGCAACTCAATCCTTCGTCTATCTAGAAAAAAAAATTGCATGAACTTGTTTTGTAACATTGATTAGCATACTCTTTCATAAAAACCATTGATTAGCATAGGTTTATGTGGATTTTGAGGACAATAATAATGAATTGGAGGATGAAAATCAAAATGCAAATTGTTAGAAAGAACGAGCAAAGTTCATTGTTTCCATTACAACCACACATTATCAAATCATAAGAAACCGATGATTTGTTGTTCAAAGAAAAATAAAACGATGATTTGAAAGTCTTGCCACAACCAAGAATTCAAATACAATCATCATTGATGGAAACGATAGGGTTATGTGGAGGCATTCAAAACTTTGGTTACCAAAAGGTCAAACAATGGCAAGATTGAAGAGTAGTTCACGAGCATCACATGTTATTGTAATCATCATCTTGGGGGATGTCGTTTTAGGTGTAGCAATGGTGTTTTTATATTGTTTTGGCCAAGAAGGAAGCAACAATCATAATGACTAGGCGAGTCAATTGTGCAACCATTTACTACAGTATCTTGAGTCCTATCATTTTTTATTTGATAAAAAATCAAATTAAATAGAAAAAAATATAAAATAATATTACTATCTACGGATAGACAAGTTACTAAGTTGGTCATTTTATTTTTGGGAGAGACTAAACCACAAAGAAACCTATTAAAATAGATAAAATTTGTAATTATTAAACGACAATAACCAAAGAAATTGACAAACAACGAGACCAAATTTATTGTTTTGTCTAATCATTTAAGCATTTTGTTTAGAACGGTCCCTTAGGCATTGCATGCTCGAATTCACACTTTCAATTGAAGTTTCAAAAGAAATTGGCAAACAAGATCCTTTCGTCTAACTATATTAGAAAACCTCCAGAAAAATCATATAATAATATAATTAATATACTCATCGTTTTATCTTTTATTTTATTTTAGTATGTTCTTATATCATTATTAGTTTTACATAAATAATTAAATTATATTACAGAACAAATAACTCTTGTCATCACCACTTGTCCTCACTTAGGCCTTAGAGCGTTAGACCTCACGTTGATTGCCGTTGGGCTATTTCATTACTGGGCCTATATAATATAGCCATGTTTTACTTACCAACGAGTCACGTCGGCTAATCCTATGCAAGGTGACATATTATTGAGTAAATTACACGAATGGTCACTATGATTTAGGGTAATTTGTGCGTTTGATCTTTAACTTATTTTTTTAATTCGGAAGGTCCCTACTGTTTATTTTTGTTACACGTTTGGTTCCTATCTTATCTAAAAAATTATTTTGCCCTAGATTTTTTAAAATATTTAAAAAAACACACCCCAACCCCAACCTCCCTCACTTTACGCTATCCATCCTACAATTTTTTCCTATTTAAATAATAGTTTTTTTAGATAAGATATGGACCAATCGCGTAACAAAAACAAACAGTAGGGACCAAGCGCGTAACAAAAACAAACATTAGGGACTTTCCGAGTTAAAAAAATAAGTTAAGGACCAAACGCGCAAATTACCCTAAACCATAGGGACCATTCGTGTAATTTACTCAAATCTAGAGTTTGTCTTGGCCTTCTTATGCTTAAAGGTGCAAGTTTTATGAGAGGAATTGTTACCATGCATGCATTAAGTTCCTTTTTAAGCTTAGTAGCTTCTTTTAGGCGTGCATAAAAGTAAAGTTAGCAACTTTACGTGGTTTTCTAGCTCAAGGAGGCCAGATCCGTGTTTTGGGGCGTGGAATCATGAGTTGAGTACTTATTGGTTTAAGCCTTGTGCTATTAAGACTTAGGGTTCGAGTTTTGGACCGTTTTCGGTTGTCCCTATGGGTAATGTTGGAAACTTTACCCTTCTAAGTTTCTATTGAGTCCATATCTGAGGCTGGGAACTCTTGGAGTCGGAGGAAATGACATAATTTATTAAGCTGCTGAAACTCGAGGAAACACAACATGTTTCCAAGGAAACACGACGTGTTTTCTGGGATTTGCCGTCTTGTTAGGATGGAGGGAGAAACAACGTGTGGTCAAAGGGAAACATGGCGTGTTGGGTCAACATGGGTTGTTGACCTTGACTTTTGACTTTTGTCTTTGACCAAGTTTGACTTATAGGGGGAGTTGAGGTGTTTTGAGTTGTATCTAAGGAATTGTTTTTGTTTAGGGATTGGGTAGAGCTGATATTCGGAGTCGGGACCTATTCAGCTATCGTTCAGCATTCGAGGTGAGTTTCCTTACTGGGTTTAGCGGGTATTAGGCACGAAGGCTGACCCACATTTGATTATGTTATTATATTTGTTATCTGTGTGATACTTGTATGTTCTTGTATATGTATGTTTATTGGTCGGGGCCCGTTATGTGAGTGTGGGTCGGGCCCATATCTCATTATTATCTGAGTATGGGCAGGACCCGTACCTCATTATTATCCGAGTGTGGGTGGGGCTCGTATGTCATTGGAGGGGGCACATTATTCGACTGTGGGAGGGCCCGTATCTCACTATTATTCGAGTGTGAGCGGGGGCCTGTATCTCATTTAGGCGGGCCTGTATCTCATTTAGGCGGGCCTGTTATATGATATGTATGGTATGTGGTATTTTAGGGAACTCACTAAGTTTTGTGCTTACAGTTTTTAGTTTATGTTTCAGGCACTTCTGGTTCCAAGGGGAAGAGCTCGGGTTTATTGCATCACACACACATATAGATTCCGTTTATGGGACCAACTCTGATTTTCATAATGTTTGACATATTTATTTTATTGGGTGGGATGAACAGTGTTTTGGAATACTGTTTTTACTTAAATCAAAATGAAATTTTTAGGTCATGATTTTTGGATGTTACACACGTACAATTCCTCACAATGTCATCAATCACCAAACGACTCCCATTGGTGCCAATTAACTACTGGATGAATACAATCACATGAAACATAACTAAAATAATCATAGATTAAAAGATTCAACCCAACCACCGTTTGACTCAGACAAGAGTTGCACAGTAGGACCAAATCCTTTACCCTAAAATTATTTAACCCATGCAGTATGTTACTTAACGTATTAAAATAATAGTTAGTCCACACCCGAAAGAGTTATACAACAATAAACAAGAAAAATCTATAGGAAATAAGGCATCATATATCAGGCAATTCCATCATGAAATTCATGGAACCTCTTTCCAATGTCTCAGAATTACACTTAAGCTTGTAAGTATAACCATATTTACTGAGCTATAGTAAATTATGACAAATAGTCTTATCGATCTTTTGTGGTAGACTTGACCAGTGCACAAGAATGTGTACTTGATGGATTGCAGGTGGTAGGGTGTTGGCACGGGATCACCAATATTAGGTCATGTACGGGTGTTGGGCATCGGTTAGGACCAAAAGCGGTTATAAAATGGGTATGGGTTGCAGGTGGTTGGGTGTTGGCACAGGTTGGCCAATATTATGTAAGACCAAATACCCCTATGGTATTTCTTGATGGTTGTGTTCGTAAGTTTTTAGACTTGTTGCCACATCACAACCATTCTTGGGAATATGCTAATCACTCCTCGGCCCAGCATAACGTAAAGTTTCACTATATACTCTTTTTATCAAGTAAATCATATGTGATTCATAACTACTACATGAGAACCTTCTTATGCGATATATATTCTCGATAACATCTTGTCTTTTGGAAATAAAACATGTTTATATATATACATCAAACACGGATCATAGACACTTTAGCTTTTACACAAATTTAGATTGCCCTTTATCAGTTGGTAATATCACTTCCCGTCACAACACCTACAAACAAGAATATTAGTAACATATTTTTTTTTTAATTTTTCTGGACTTTTTATTGTGTTTGGATTTTTGATTTGGATTATCGACATATACATAGGGTTCAAGTGGATAGAGTTCTTTCTTTTAGAGATGATGGAGTTTTGGGTGTGGGCATTCTTTTTCCGTATAATAGCGTGTTACATAGGGTTCAGTGGGATAGAGCTCTTTCTTTTAGAGATGATGGAGTTTTGGGATACTCGTAACCATACTAACCGACACTAGAGTACTTGACGCCCTGCAAGCGTCTATAAAACATGACATTTGTCACCCCTTGGCTTGGTAGGCCGTGGACTGTAGCTAGCAATCAGGGTCGGGGGTCATGACCTAATATTGGTCAACCCGTGCCAACACCGCACCACTTACAACCCATACCCATATTATAACCCCTTTGGGTCCTAACCCATGCCCAGCACCCATACATGACCTCATACTGGTCAACCCATTCCAACACCCGACCACCTGCAACCCATACCCAAGGACCAAAAGGGGTTATAATATGGGTATGGGTTGCAGGTGGTCGGGTGTTGGCACGGATTGATCAATATTAGGGCATGTACGGGTGTTGGGCATGGGTTAGGACCCAAAGGGGTTATAATATGGGTATGGGTTGCAGGTGGTTGGGTGGTTTCGCTGGATAGTAGACATGGACAGTGGGAATCTCGTTAATCCATTCATGCGCGTCACTAATTAGATGACGAGGCATTTGGCTACCTTAAGAGAGTCATAGTTACTCCTGCCGTTTACCCGCGCTTGGTTGAATTTCTTCACTTTGACATTCAGAGCACCTGAGCCAATCATGATGGTTGGGGTATAAAAAATGATCTAGATGATGTTATATCATCAGATGGAAGAGACAAGGTGTTTACTTCAGTAGAATAGGAATGAACCTACGATGCTTGTTAAACATCCTGAGCTGAAACATTGAGTAGTACCAATATTAGGTCTTGTACGGGTGTTGGGAATGGGTTAGGACCAAAAGGGGTTATAATATGGGTGTGGGTTGCAGGTGATCGGGTGTTGGCACGACTTGACCAATATTTGTTCATGTACGGGTGTTAGGCATGGGTTAGGACCAAAAAGGGTTACAATCTTTTTGATTTGTGCATTATGGACCATTTCTAGGGTTTTTGTCCCAAAGGTGGAGACTTTATAAGTAAAGGAGCTCCCTAGTCCTTGATCTGTCCATATTTAGTGTATAAAGTGTTATAGATCCATAAAAATCCAATCTTGGACCCTAACCCTTGCCCAACACTCGTACATGACCTAATATTGGTCAACCCGTGCCAACACCCGACCACCTGCAACCCATACCCATATTATAACTCCTTTTGGTCCTATCCTATTCCCAACACAAGTTATTTACAATTTGGATCAAACAGAAAATCGACTGTGTGGTGCTTCCCTAAGCCCAAAACCAAACAAGGTACAAGAAATGAGGCGGAAACCACACATTCCCTATCTGTCGGAAAATCCTATATTCACTAGGTACTTACAGAGTTAACTTTAATGGTCCAAGGTTAGTGTTGGAAACTCTAATAAGATGTATCTGGATCTAAAAAAGTTATACTCGTGGCCTAACATGAAAGCAGAAATTGGTACCTTCGTGGGCAAGTGTCTTACATGCGCCAAGGTTAAGCTCGAATACAAGAAACCCTCAAATCAAAGTTTTCACAAAAAAAATCAAATAACTATAGCAATAGAATTCAATTCCGATGACGGATAATTGAACATGAAATTACAGTGATTATTTGCAATTTATCAATATTCACTGTCAATTCATTGTATTTTTGAACATTTTATGCTTATCCTACAACTAGCATGTTGTTCTAATCATAACATAACATCAAATAACATTATGGTACCTTGGGGTCTACTTATTGGCTCTAACTGATCATACACATCACATCCTTTCTTGATTATTTTTGAAAACAATTTGAAAATCATTTTTAAAGCCTTTTTAGTTCCTTAGTTTGAGACTTGATTCACACAAATGTTCCTCCAATTATCTCAAACCAAGGCCTAGACACCAACTTGTAACATCTCAAAATCACAATAAATTTAAATTTTTTAAAATGAACCTTTTACTAATGAAAGTGTTTACAAAATCGTTATTTCCAAAAATATTAATTAAAATTAGAATCTTCCAAGATCAACAACATAAAAATCTAGGATGTGTACAGTCACATCTTCGCCTTCCCGCGAACATCATAAGTACCTAAAACAATAACCTAAACCATAAGCCAAAGCTTAGTGATTTCCCCCAAGAAACACCACATACATCATATCAAACAACAACATGCAGAACCAAGCCTTAAGCCTGACTAAACTGCCTCACAGGGCCTACAACCTATTTGGACCGATCCGAGCCTTCAACATGACTGGACCGCCTCGTAGGGCCTACAATCTATCCGGACCGCTCACAGGGCCTTCGGCGTGACTGGACCATCTTGCATGGCCTACAGTCTATCCAGACCGCCCTAGGTATCTTGGATTTTAGCACAAAGCAGGACTGCCTCAACCCAACGACATATCACATGTCGACATATACATAACAGATAAACATATAACCAGTCAAAAGACAAACATGCAGATATACAGATCACCATTGCATGCTAAAATCCTATATACCAGGATATCGATCTAATATATCACTATAGCATAACAACATCCTATATACCTTGATACAGGTCTAATAGGTCACTACAGCATAACAACATCCTATATACCACGATATAGATCTAATAGATAACTACAACATACAACATACGGTAACCAGGATATCAATCCTAAAGGGATGACCTTGGTGCCTTTGACCCATAAATACAGTGAGGAAAACTCACCTCAGAGTCTGAGTAATAATTGATGAGGTCCCGACTCCAAATCTCAGCTCTAACTATCACATATTCATCCAAATGACCAATTCTTAACCATAATCCAAAATACTCAAAATACCCTATAGTCAAACTTGGTCAAAGTCAATAAGTCAATTGAGTCAACCCAGCCGAGTCAACATAGCTGAATCAACTCAGTCGAGTTGACACAGAGTGCGTACGCAGGGCGTGCTCCAAAGGTATGTGGGGCGTACCCAAACCTTGACCGCAGATGGGCGATTTGACCTCATACGTGCTGCGTACTCAAGTTACACAGGGCGTACCCCCAGACTTCCTAAAACTTCATTAAGAGCTTAAAGCCTTAAGCTCTTACGTCCAACTTTCATATCCAAGGGTAAATCATTCTCAAGAGTCATAAATTTTCCAACTTTATGACTTTAGATGTCCATTAAGTGCTTAACACAACATCTTAAGACATTAATACATTCTAAAGAATACATGGAGCAAAACCAACCATTAAGACCCCATTTTTATAACTCAAGACCCATCCTAATGTGTGAAAGGATCGTTTAATGGAGCAAGAACATTCCATGCACAATAATCACCATTTTAGGATCACAAAGTGTCTTAAAAGAAATCTAGATCTACAAGATGGAGTGGTAAATTTTCAAGCTTTATACTTCCTGGAGGTTGCAAACAAGGTAGAAATCATAGATCCAACGTGGTTCCCAAATCCAAACTCTTCACACTTCACTCTTCACCTTCAAGAACTCCTCTAAACACTCCAATAGGCTACAAAAAGACACTCTTTCACTTAGGGTTTGCTTAAGTTCGATCTCATAGAGGGATGTTGAAGAAGAAAGGGGATATGAGGTTATAATGATGTTTATATAGGGTCAAAGCCCTAATAATTAGGGTTTGAACATCCTACACGTACACCCTGCATACGAGGTGTACGTCCAACATACTAGGGTCTAACTTAGGAGTAAAGTATATTTGTCGTTTAAAAGAAAAACTAATCAATTAAACACCGTATGTTGAAGAGTTAAGGATTTCAAAACATGATATTCTTATGAATCAATAAATTAAATAACATAAGTTGAAATTATTACAATCATTATTAAAAGATTTTTAAAAAATCATTGGAGTTTCAAATGAATGGGTTAAAATGTTTTGACTTCTGTTATAATAGATATATAAATATATAGATTTTAATCCTCTTTTAGTTTTTGTCTATTTTGACTCTTATATTTCGTAATAGTTTATTTTACATTCTACTTATATTTGAATATTATTTTTTTTATGACATAATATATTTAATTAAATGTAGAAAATAGTATTGAATTTATCATAGTAATTTTTAAAATTTTTAAAACAATATACACCAGAGATAAAAAAAAAACATTACCGTAACATACTATCTAGTAATTTTTTGTTTATTAAAATATTCAAATCAAATAAACGTTATTTTTATAATTATTACGTAAATTTAAAATTTGAAAAATCACATAACGGTAATATATATTATTATTTAATTTAAAAAAAAACTTTTTAAAAAGTCAATCAATACAATGGGTTTATAACAAAAGTTTTCTTGATCTATAGAAAGCTTCTAAAATGTTAACTATTAGATATATTAGATATATGCTAATATCTTTAAGCCTATTTTTACTTTTTGAGTGGTCAATTAAAAAAAAAATTCCATTAAATTATTTCTCAAAAATGTTTCAGATATTTAATAAAAACAACAAATTAAAGAATAATTAAGTGGGTTGAATGTACTTTTGATTATTTGATTTTTTTTTCCCAAAGACACATAAAATAATTTCTCCTTTTTTCCTTTTGATCGTTGATAATTTAATCACTAACACTTTGAAGTAATATGATAATGGGAACATCATGAAAATGTGGAAAACGAGCTTCTGGCCTTTTATGCACTTTTCCACCTTCGTTTTACATGCATTCATGCCTTATTTGATGACCAATTAATATAAGATATTTAATTTTCATGACTTGTTCCGCTTATAAATGATAAAGACAATAACAATAAAAACAACGAATAATATATAATCATAAATATTATGATTATCCTTTGAAAAATAAATTATCATAGGAAGAATGTTATATAAAAATTTGAATAATAATAAATTTTTTTTATTGATATTAATATTAGCAAATTAATAATAATAATAATAATAATAATAATAAAAATAATAAAATTCAAAATCAATAATTACACTGATATACTAATAACATTATAATACAAAAACATTTTTTTGTTATAAATATGATTTAATTATAGGTGAAATTTTATTTAAGAAAAATAAGAGTTTATTTTATATCATCCTAAAAAATCAATCAAAACATATTTAAATATTTCATTTACATTAATTACATTTACGATATATAGACGTGTGTAAGTTATAATGTGATGGAGATTGAGATGATTTGGATGGGTAACCAAGGAAGATGCATGGTTGATAGCAGAGAGCTTTTTTTTTTTTTTTTTTTTTTTTTTTTTTTGTGGAGTTTAGAGTTAAGGGTGGCTAAGACATCTAAAGATGCAAATGTGAGTGTATCGGGGTGGGTTTTTTGTATAGTTTTATGAACATGATTTGATTGTGAGTGTACGAGGGTGGTTTTCAAACTACCAAACGCTACAAATTAGATATGTCTAAGTCGAATGTATTAGTAAAGTAAAAAAAATGGAAGGCCGATATGTTTGTCAAGTTGACATGCATGTCATAACACAATAGAATTAACTTTATTACAGTGAATAAAATTGATAAATTACTAATTTTGAAGCATGCATTTCCTGATATGACTGAATCTTTGGTGAAAAGTGGAAGGTGTGTAATATATGAATGCAAAAGTAGTGGACTTATGTGGGTGGATTGTATAGAGATCTATGGTAATGTCACATCGACGGGAAAATGTGTTTGGTCTTGAAATCTTTCATAGAAAAGTCAAACTCATGAATTCAATAGTAATTTTTTTTATAATGGGTGAATTGGCGTTATTGAGGTGGTCCAACTCATCGAAACTCAACAAATGTATTTAGAAAAGCTCATACAACACCTCATAGTTGAGCTCGTCTAAATTTAGCATGATTGGACGTAGGCGTTGATATTCGTTATTCTAAAAGCTTTTTTGGAAGTTTTTTTTTGTTATGATGGTCATGACTACTAGGGTTTTTCCGTATGAAGAAGATGGGGGCTTATCGATGGTAGAAGAGAGAGAGAGAGAGAGAGAGAGAGAATAAAAAGAACAAATACAACTCTTAAGGAGGACGAAAGTCATGGCAAAAAAAGGGGGATGTACCATTGGTTCGAAGTGGTGGGTTGATACGTGTCTTCCCTAACCCGCCTACACCACTTTCAACCATGTGATGGCCACTTGTACTGTAGCACCTGGTTCATGGTACGTATTTTTAAATTAAGTATTTTTGAATTTTGGCCTGGGGCTCGGCGAGTTGGTGGCCCAACTCGTCGAGTAAAAGCAGATTGGACACGGGAGTTAAGTGGCTGACTCGGCGAGTTAGAGACCGGACTCGACGAGTCCGTGATGTCTGGACA
Source organism: Lactuca saligna (assembly GCF_052625555.1). NCBI lineage: Eukaryota > Viridiplantae > Streptophyta > Magnoliopsida > Asterales > Asteraceae > Lactuca > Lactuca saligna. The sequence continues at coordinate 96,209,407 of NC_136419.1, read as the reverse complement.
AAAACCCTAATATGAGGGTTTGCACCATATATAAACACCATAACTCAGCCTCCCTTGTCCCTAACACTCTCCTAGAGTTACATATCGAAACCCTAGTCGATTGTGTGTGTGTGTGTGTTAAGGGCATTTGGTGCTTTTGTTTACTTGTGAAGCTTGGAAGGAAGAAGAGGAGCTTGAGTATTCGACTTGGGGCTTGTGGATCCAGAAATCTCATTCCATCTCCAGCTTAATCAAGGTAAAATGCTCCTGCATTTGTCTTCAATTTGGTTGTTCATCTTTAGATTGTAGATCTTGGGTGCATTTAGGGCTTTCAAGCCATTTTCGTATTTAAGGAGTGTTATGTGGAATCTAGCCTTCAGATCTGGGTCTTAAGAGGGGTCTCATGGCATAAAGGTGCCAACTTTAGGGCCATGAGAGCCCCATGCACATTGTAGGAGACTTTATATGGATTTTTGAGCTAAAAACCCCATGCATGTGCATCAAGTTTGGAACTTTACGTATAAAATTGGCATTAGGAGGCCAGATCTATGGTTTTGGTGTGTTAGACCTCATTTAAATCGACTGTATGGAATTGATCAAGGTTGGACTCGGCGAGTTGTTCTTGGCACTCGATGAGTCGGTGAACATTGTGCACCAAACCCTTCCTGTGAATGGGTAAGTGTTAGGAAGGAAGTCCCTTGTGAGTTTAGACGCGAAAAGGGACCTGGGAGTCATGGGACTCGGCGAGTGGTATGAGCAAACTCGGCGAGTCCATAGCAATCTCCCAATCTTTGAAGATGGACTCGACGAGTTGTTCATACAACTTGGTGAGTCATAGACTAGAGAAGTTCTTAAGTTGGAGATGAACTCAACGAGTTCAAGAAGGAACTCGACTAGTCGGATAAAGATGGTCCCGATGTTATGATTGAAGGAGAACCTGTCAAGTTTTTGCTAGACTCGATGAGTGGAGCTGGGGTTTTGTGTGGGATTAGAGAAGCACGAACTCGGCGATTTGGTAGGCCAACTGGGCGAGTCAGGTCAAATGAATATTGACTTTGACCAATTTTGACTTTGACTGAACTTGGACTGACCCTGTTTAGGGTTGTATGTGATGTGTGTTGACTTGAAGGTTGTCGTGTAGGGATCGAAGAGTCGTAGGGAGTCGACTTGTGTGTCAAGGATAGTTCAGAGACTTCATGACATTGAGGTGAGTTACCTTCCAGTAGGGGTGAGTCAAAGGCCACAATGCTGGCCCACCAAAAAGGGGTATTTAGAAGATAATGGTCTTTGTGATAATTATCTTGATCTGGTTATGTCTTGGTTATGAGGTTTATCTGGATAGTATGTTATGTGTATGGTAGGGATTAGTTTCCCTGACAGTGGTCCTTAGGACCAAAGGGTAGGTTAGTACCCGGATATGCCTGACTGTATGCTTATATATGTTGAGTGTATGCTAGTAGTAGAGGGTGAAATAGTCCCCAGTTACTGGTTGAAAGATACCGATATGGATTACCAGTTGAAAGATACCGATGATGGTTACCGGTTGAAAGATACCGATGAAGGTTACCGGTTGAAAGATACCGATGAAGGTTATCGGTTGAAAGATACCGATGATATTGTATGGTATGTGGTATGATGGGGGAACTCACTAAGCTTTGTTCTTATAGTTTTGGTTTTGGTTTCAGGTACCTCTTCGTCGAAGGGGAAAGAGCCGGCGGTGTAGCAGCGCATCACACACGCACACACACATGTTTCCGCAAAAAGTTTTTGGGATTGTACTCAGATTTTCAATACTTATAATGTTATGGTTTGAATACAACATTATGATTTTGTAATGGATGTTTTATTGACAATGTTTTGGTAAAATGTTTGTTAAATGCGTTAATTCAAAAATGAAATTTTGGCCTTGAAAATTGGGTCGTTACAAGTTGGTATCAGAGCCCTGGTTTGGGGATTCGGACACATCCTCGGGGGTATCTGGACTCAAACTGAGGGACTAAAATATCTTTCAAGGAAAAATGGTTTTCTAAAGTCTAAACTGAGGAATTTTAAGAAAGACGAAGTGTGTGATGCGTGCGACCCATACTTGTTATGTTATGTTATATGGTGTTGATTCAGAGAACTGCATGCTAGAATAGGACTAAGGTCTAGGAGGATGCCTTGTATTCCTGATATATGATTATGAGAATTGCATGCTAGTTAGGGCTAAGGATCCAGGAAGGATGCCTTATGTGCTTGTTGTATGAGCTGTATGATAGGACTGTTTAGTCAGCAGTAGGATGGTCTGTGTAGGTTATGCCTGGTTTGGTTACTCAAATCACGAATGCTGCTTGCTTTGTGCTATGGGGGTTCTGACCAACTTCAACTAACTAAGGAGCTGATATGTAACAGTATCTGCAAACTAGTTAGGGGGAGGTGGTGGGGACTCTTAGTGAAGTTGATGGCGGAGAGTAGGTCGGAGAGTGCCCTAGGGAAGCCTAGGATGAGGTCAGTGAAAAGGGTATCTCTAAAAGGGACCTGGTGAAGTCGAAGCAATTCTTGAGGAAAGTATGGATAGATGTGGAAGGTAGTATGGGCATGTACTACTGAAAGCAAAGGATCCGTACTCGAACCAAGGAGGGCCTAGATGGAACCGGGAAACTTGGAAAGTGTGTGTGACCTCCAGAAAGTATATGTGACCCTGACATTCATATGTTTATTATTTCAGAATGGAGGTCACGCGACATGGAGCAGGAGGTTCAGGATCCGAGTCAGGATCGGGCTCGGGGGTAGGATCCAAGCATGTGGATGATGGGTTACGCGAGTTCATCACGTTCAAGATCACGAGGGGTATCCTTGATGCGACACCGGTTATCCTCGGGTCGATCAAGGAGGGGATCATTGAGTTGATGGAGGATCACCTCAGGGCATTTAGGAGAGACATGGCGACCACCCAGTCAGAACCACGCAAACTGTCCTTTTAGGACTTCATAGGGAGTGGTCCGCCAGATTTCCACGGGGTGAAGGACCCCATTATTGTCAGACGATGGATTGCGGACATTGAGTCCGCACAGCTGACCAACTTCTGCCCCGAGGGGTCGAAGGTACGATTTGCAGCAAGGTGTTTGAGGGACTGGGCTAGGGACTGGTGGGAGTCGGTTGGTGACTCTCTGGGAGCCTCGGTTGTTGAGGCCATGACATGGTCAAATTTTGTGACCCGGTTCAGAGCAGAGTTTGCACCAGCTTTAGAGCTTCAGCACCTGACCAGGGAATTCTTGGATATGAGACAGACTATGGAGACTACGGCGGAGATCACCGCCAAGTTATGGGAGAGGGATTTGTTTGTGCCCCAGTATGCGGGTGATGAGGACAGGAAGAGGACCTGTTACCATGACATGCTACGAGCTGACATCCGGGAGCATGTCAGTTTTTCAGCTTGCCCTACCCTGGATTCCATGATTGCTAGGGCTAGGGAGAGGGAGATTGATCTAGAGCACATCCGAAAGAGGAAGGCAGAGGAGGGGCAGACGGCGGGGGCTAAGGGGAAGAAGCCCAAGGGATCCGATGGTAGGCCGAAAGGCCAGTCAGGGCGGGACCGTTGTGGAAAATGCGGTCGGTCACACGGGGGAGCTTGTCGCACTAGGACAGGTTCAGGATGCTATAAGTGCGGCAAGGTTGGGCGTTTTGGCAGGGATTGTACCGCCCCTACTCCGGCGATACATATGTCAGACCTGATTTCCTTTCATTGCAATCAGAAGGGCCATAAAAAGGCCAATTGCCCTAGATTGGCAGAAGCAGCGGCGCTGACAGTGGTGCCGACTCCAGCGACAGGTCGGATTATGGATGGCCGGAAGGTCAAGATGGAGGCTCCAGTGGTTCGGAGCCGAGCATTTCAGCTGACAGCTAAGGAGGCACGCGCTGCACCCGATGTGGTGACGGGTATGATTTCTTATCCTTATGCTTTTATAGTATATCAGTGTGATTTCGATATATCATGTGCCTTGGTTAGGATCGTTCAATGTGAACGGAACCCCAATTCAAGTGTTGTTTGATTTGGGTGCCACCTGATCATTTGTCTCCCTTACGCTTAGCAAGAAGTTTTCGGAGTCTTCAGGCATGTTGGATTTCCCTCTAGAGGTTGAGATTGCGGACGATCGGTCGGTACGAGCATCGGAGGTCTATTGGGACAGTGTTTTGAGGTTGTTCAAGGAGTGTTACCTGGTAGACCTGGTTCCTATTCCGTTGAGGGGTAACAAGGTGATTATAGGCATGGATTGGTTGACCCCAATGGGGCAGTGATAGATTATGCGCATTAGCTGGTTCGGATCAGAACCCCAAGTGGGGGAGAGTTGGTAGTTCAGGGTGAGTGGCCACAGCAAGGACCAGCGGTATGTTCAGCAGCGAGAGCTAGGCGTTACCTTCAACAGGGTTGCGCAAGATATGTCGCCTATGTTATGAAGGCGACGGTGGGCGATGTGCCCGTGGTGCGTGAGTTTACGGACGTATTCCCCGAGGAGTTGCCTGGGATACCTCCAGAAAGGTAGGTGGAATTCAGGATCGACCTAGTCCCTGATGCGGCTCCGATAGCCAAGGCACCGTATCGGCTGGCTCCTCCTGGGATGCAGGAGTTGTCTATACAGCTGCAGGAGATGTTAGACAAAGGATTCATTAGACTGAGTAGTTATCCATGGGGAGCCTTGATTCTGTTTGTGAAGAAGAAGGATGGGTCGCTCCAGATGTGTATAGATTATCGGGAGCTGAACTAGGTAACGGTGAAGAACCGTTACCCACTCCCGAGGATTGATGACCTCTTTGACCAGCTTTAGGGAGCATATTGGTTCTCCAAGATTGATCTGCATTTAGGATACCATCACATGAGGGTCAGAGAGGAGGATGTGCAGAAGACTGCGTTTCGGACGCGCTATGGCCACTACGAGTTTATAGTGATGTCCTTTGGGCTCACCAATGCGCCTGCTGCGTTCATGGACCTCATGAACCGTGTGTGTAGACCGGTCTGTGATAGTGTTTATTGATGATATCTTGGTTTACTCCAAGATGCAGGAGGAGCACGAGGATCATCTGCGGGAGGTTCTGGAGAGTTTGAGGAGGGAGAACTTGTATGCTAAGTTCTCCAAGTGTGAGTTCTGGTTGCGCGAGGTGCAGTTCCTTGGGCATCTCGTCAACCAGAACGGGATCTCAGTGGACCCGACCAAAGTGGAGGTCATTATGAGATTGGAAGTTCCGAAGTCTCCATCTGAGATTCGGAGTTTCCTAGGATTAGCCGGCTACTACTGGAGATTCATCCAGGATTTCTCCAGGATAGCCGTACCCCTGACCAACCTAATAAGGAAAGTCGTGGTCTTTCGTTAGGGGCCCGAGTAGCAGGCCGCATTCGAGACTCTGAGACAGAGATTGTGCGAGACTATGTTATGAAGGCGACGGTGGGCGATGTGCCCGTGGTGCATGAGTTTACGGATGTATTCCCCGAGGATTTTCCTGGGATACCTCCAGAGAGGTAGGTGGAATTCAGGATCGACCTAGTCCCCGATGCGGCTTCGATAGCCAAGGCACCGTATCGGCTGGCTTCTCCTGGGATGCAGGAGTTGTCTATACAGCTGCAGGAGATGTTAGACAAAGGATTCATTAGACCGAGTAGTTATCCATGGGGAGCCCCGATTCTGTTTGTGAAGAAGAAGGATGGGTCGCACCGGATGTGTATAGATTATCGGGAGTTGAACTAGGTAACGGGGAAGAACCGTTACCCACTCCTGAGGATTGATGACCTCTTTGACCAGCTTTAGGGAGCATATTGGTTCTCCAAGATTGATCTGCGTTTAGGTTACCATCACATGAGGGTCAGAGAGGAGGATGTGCAGAAGACTGCGTTTCGGACGCGCTATGGCCACTACGAGTTTATAGTGATGTCCTTTGGGCTCACCAATGCTCCTGCCGCGTTCATGGACCTCATGAACCGCGTGTGTAGACCGATGTTAGACCGGTCTGTGATAGTGTTTATTGATGATATCTTGGTTTACTCCAAGATGCAGGAGGAGCATCTGCGGGAGGTTCTGGAGAGTTTGTGGAGGGAGAACTTGTATGCTAAGTTCTCCAAGTGTGAGTTCTGGTTGCGCGAGGTGCAGTTCCTTGGGCATCTCGTCAACCAGAACGGGATCTCAGTGGACCCGACCAAAGTGGAGGTCATGATGAGATTGGAAGTTCCGAAGTCTCCATCTGAGATTCGGAGTTTCCTAGGATTAGCCGGATACTACTGGAGATTCATCCAGGATTTCTCCAGGATAGCTGTACCCCTGACCAACCTAATAAGGAAAGTCGTGGTCTTTCGTTAGGGGCCCAAGTAGCAGGCCGCATTCGAGACTCTGAGACAGAGATTGTGCGAGGCGCCAATCTTGGCCCTGCCAAAGGCCATGGAGGATTTTGTTGTATATTGCGATGTTTCCAACTCAGATTTGGGCGCAGTTTTGATGCAGAGAGGGCATGTCATCTCCTACGCGTCGAGGCAGCTGAAGCATCACGAGACGAATTACCCGACACATGATTTGGAGCTGGGAGCTGTTGTGTTCGCCCTCAAGATTTGGCGTCATTACCTCTATGGGGTTTGCTGTACTATCTACACGGACCACAAGAGTTTGAGGTACCTTATGGATCAACCGAATATGAACATGAGGTAGCGTTGGTGGATGGACGTGGTAAAGGACTACAATTGCGAGATCCTTTATCACCTGGGTAAGGCCAATGTGGTGGCCGACGTGCTTAGCCGCAAAGCAGCGCTGATCAGGGATATCTGCCTAAGGATGACGGTGGTGACTCCGCTGTTGGAGCGGATTCAGGAGGCCCAACAGGAGGCCATGAAGGGGGAACATCAGAAGAGTGAGCGGATTGTAGGTCAGGTTTCCTCCTTTGACTATGATAGCCGGGGGTTGTTGACTTTGCACCGTAGGGTGTGGGTCCTGTATCATGGGGGTGTGCACCAGGTATTGATGGAGGAGGCGCACAAATCTCGATTCTCCATTCACCCCGAGGCGACGAAGATGTATATGAACCTTCGTCTGGACTATTGGTGGCCTTGCATGAAGCGGGATGTGGCATGGTACGTAAAGTGGTGCTTGACCTGTAGGAAGGTCAAGGCCGAGCATCAGAGACATCACAACAACATGCAGCCGTTGGATATTCTGCTATGGAAATGGGAAGACATCACGGCGGATTTTATCACAAAGCTTCCTAGGACCGCGCAGGGAGCGGATTCAATCTGGGTCATCGTTGATCGATTGACCATGAACGCCCATTTTATCCCGATTCAGGAGAGTATTTCGGCCGAAAAGTTGGCCGACATTTATATCAGGGAGGTGGTGGCGAGGCACGGGGTGCCAGTATCAGTGATTTCAGACAGAGACGTTTGGTTTACTTCTAGGTTCTGAAGAAGTTCCATGATGAGTTGGGAACTCGTCTGCATTTTAGCACCACTTTTCACCCGCAAACAGATGGACAGAGTGAGCAGACCATCCGGACCTTGGAGGATACGTTGCGGGCGTGTGTCTTAGACTTCAGAGGTAGTTGGGATACTTACCTTCCTTTGACTGAGTTCTCGTACAACAACAACTATCACGCTAGTATTGACCGTCCTCCATTCGAGATGTTGTACGGGAGGAAGTGCAGGACCCCGATATGTTGGGATGAGGTTGGTCAGAGGGTTATCGGGAGTACCGAAGTGGTACTCAAGACTACGGAGAGGATCCAACAGGTCTGGAGTAGGCTTCAGATTGCTCAGAGTCGACAGAAAAGTTATGCCGACAAGCGCCAATCAGACTTGGAATTCCAGGTCGGGGATATGGTCCTCCTGAAGGTGTCACCTTGGAACGGTGTCATTCGATTCAGGAAGTGGGGCATGTTGGGACCTAGGTATATTGCACCTTTCAGGGTTGTAGCCCGGGTGGGCAAGGTGGAATATAGGCTTGATCTGCCAGCCGAACTCAATCAGATTCATAGCACCTTTCATGTTTCCCAGTTGCGGAAATGTTTGGTGGACGATTCGGCAGTAGTGCCTTTAGAGGACATTTAGGTTAAGGACAACATGAACTACATCAAGCGGCCTGTAGCGATCCTTGACAGGAAGTCAAAGGATTCGAGGAACAAGAGAGTGGAGCTAGTAAAGGTGCAGTGGCAGCACCGAAAGGGCTCACAGTGGACTTGGGAGCCGGTGGATGAGATGATGGAGCTTTACCCAGAGCTTTTCCAGGAACAAGCAACAGACTTCGAGGACAAAGTCTAAAATAAGTGGGGAAGATTTGTAGCACCTGGTTCCGGGTACGTATTTTTAAATTAAGTATTTTTTCATTTTGGCTTGGGACTCGGCGAGTTGGTGGCCCAACTCGTCGAGTAGAAGCGGATTGGACACAGGAGTTAAGTGGCTGACTCAGTGAGTTAGAGACTGGACTCGACGAGTCTGCGCTGTCTGGACAAAAACCCTAATATGAGGGTTTACACCCTATATAAACACCTTAACTCAGCCTCCCTTGTCCTTAACGCTCTCCTAGAGCTGCATATTGAAACCCTAGCGATTGTGTGTGTGTGTGTGTTAAGGCTATTTTGGTGCTTTTGTTGACTTGTGAAGCTTGGAAGGAAGAAGAGGAGCTTGAGTCTTCAACTTGGGGCTTGTGGATCCAGAAATCTCATTCCATCTTCAGCTTAATCAAGGTAAAATGCTCCCGCTTTGGTCTTCCATTTAGTTGTTCATCTTTAGATTGTAGATCTTGGGTGCATTTAGGGCTTTCAAACCATTTTTGGATTTAAGGAGTGTTATGTGGACTCTAGCCTTCAGATTTGGGCCTTAAGAGGGGTCTCATGGCATAAAGGTGCCAGCTTTAGGGCCATGATAGTCCCATGCACATTGTAGGAGACTTTATATGGAATTTTGAGCTAAAAACCCCATGAATGTGCATCAAGTTTGGAACTTTACATATAAAATGGGCATTAGGAGGCCAGATCTATGGTTTTGGTGTGTTAGACCTCATTTAAATTGACCGTATGGAATTGGTCAAGGTTGGACTCGGCGTGTTGTTCTTGGCACACAACGAGTTGGTGACCATTTGTGCACCAAACCCTTCCTATGAATGGGTAAGGAAGTCCCTTGTGAGTTTAGATGCGAAAAGGGACCTGGGAGTCATGGGACTCGGTGAGTGGTATGAGCAGACTCCGCGAGTCCATAGCAATCTCCCAATCTTTGAAGATGGACTCGACGAGTTGTTCATACAACTCGGCGAGTCATAGACTGGACAAGTTCTAAAGTTGGAGATGAACTCGACGAGTTCAAGATGGAACTCGGCGAGTCAGATGAAGATGGTCCCGATGTTATGATTGAAGGAAATCCCGTCGATTTTTTGCTACATTCGACGAGTGGAGTCGGGGTTTTGTGGGGGATTAGAGAAGCATGGACTCGACGAGTTGGTAGGCCAACTCGGCGAGTCAGGTCAACTGAATGTTGACTTTGACCAATGTTGAGTTTGACTGAACTTGGACTGACCCTGTTTAGGGTTGTATGTGATGTGTGTTGACTTGAAGGTTGTCGTGTAGGTATCGAGGAGTCATAGGGAGTCGACTTGTGCACCGAGGATAGTTCAGACACTGCACGACATTGAGGTGAGTTACCTTCCAGTAGGGGTGGGTCTAAGGCCACAATGCCGACCCACCAAAAAGGGGTATTTAGAAGATAATGGTCTTTGTGATAATTATCTTGGTCAGATTATGTCTTGGTTATGAGGTTTATCTGGATAGTATGTTATGTGTATGGTAAGGATTAGTTTCCTTGACAGTGGTCCTTAGGACCCAAGGGTAGGTCAGTACCCAGATATGCCTGACTGTATGCTTATATATGTTGATTGTATGCTAGTAGTAGGGGGTGAAATAGTCCCCAGTTACAGGTTGAAAGATATCGATGTGGATTACCGGTTGAAAGATACCAATGATGGTTACCGGTTGAAAGATACCGATGAAGGTTACCGGTTGAAAGATACCGATGATGTTGTATGGTATGTGGTATGATGGGGGGTCTCACTAAGCTTAGTGCTTACAGTTTTGGTTTTGGTTTCAGGTACCTCTTTGTCGAAGGGGAAAGAGCCGGCAGTGTAGCAGCGCATCACATACACACATGTTTCTGCAAGTAGTTTTTGGGACTGTACTCTGATTTTCAATACTTATGATGTTATGGTTTGAAATACAACATTATGATTTTGTAATGGATGTTTTATTGACAATGTTTTGGTAAAATGTTTGTTAAATGCGTTAATTCAAAAATGAAATTTTGGCCTTGAAAATTGGGTCGTTACATGTATTGTGCTTCTACAATTGTATCAAAATATTTGTATGTTTTTAGTTAGTTTATGAATTAGTTTTGTACGCTTTCTTTAATGTTTTCTGAATTAGTTTTGCATGATTTTCTATTAGTTTGTGTTTATTTTAAAATTAAAAATTGAGTTGGTTGAGTGGGTTGGGATGGATGAGTTTCTATGTATTTTGGATAACACCCATGAATTCGAGCAAGACGTTTTAAGGGTTTGAGTTGCGATTATTCTTTCTATTCAATAATGAATAAATATTTATTTATTGTGTATATGTTATATCAATAAATATTATGTGTATATAATATTTGTATAAAATCTTATTATAAATATAACGAATTACGTAAATAATATTTATAATAAAAAGATTACTTTGAATAAATGAAAGTTGTAGTAGTTGTGATTACGAACTCGTGAGTATAAGGAACACCAAAACCTAATGTCGTATGAGTAAGTTATGATGTTTCAAAGCTGCATGCTCGATAGAGTGCGTCAATATTTGCTCTAAAATATAAAACAAAAATCGAGTACTTATTAGCCAAAGTAATCTAAACAAAATTGATGTCCTCGTAAATACGAATCTGTAGATGTAAAGAACCTTGAGAACAAGGCTCAAATGAAGAAGTTATGAATTTCGTAAGAGCTTTCGAAGTGTAAGCTTTATAAAATATAAAGTGAAAATAGAATGCGAACTAGCTGTTGAGATCTAAAGGAAAGTTGTAGCACACAGAAAGAAGAATCTGTGAATATAAAGAGCATCGAAAATGGAGCTCGTATGCGACATATACGATTTTTCCAAGATTGGAAAAAAGTACTTATGAAGGCGATGTGGCACCATTGGAGTGCGCACGTGGCACCGGCTGAGACCAACTCCCGTACCAACCTCAAGTTGACATGGCAACACAGAAGATGAACATGTGTCGTACCATATCAAAAAGCACAATACACTTTTTGAGAAAATCGTCCCCTGTAAATACCATGCCACACTTCACTTGCTAGTTGCAAATTCCGAGCTTCTCTCTCTTTAGAACTTTTTCCTACACCCTCGACATCAATTACTGAGTTTTTGGACATCTTAGTGGGGTGATGCAACATCGGAAAGCCTGTTTGGAAGAAGTATTTAGCGTTGAAGTTCTGCCCGTGAAGTTTTTGAGTTTTCGCTAGAAAACGTGTTATTCGGTTATCACTTACTATGCTTTTAAATGTAACTTATATTTAAGTTTATAGTCGTTATTATAAATATATAAATATGATTTATCAGTAATTCTAGTTGTTATACTGATTGATCTACTTACGTGAGTGATGTCTAAGCAAAATCTTAGTGAGGAGTTTCAAGTGGATTTTCCAAAAAATATATTCATATACCAAACGGATCCTACATCCAATATGATCTTACCTAGACATTCCTTGTTGGATAGAACTTGGGATTTCTTGGGATTAATGAAGAATTTGGGAAATAGATAATATAAACTTATAAATACGAATGGATGTTGAAACGTATTAATATTCATATTTAGGTCGTTCAAAAGGGAAAATCAGAAGTTAGACAAGGAGCTAACTTTCCTGAAAGTCTTCTACCTCAATCAGGTGAGTACATGGTGACTTTCAAGAACATGATTTTAATATAAGTATCTATACTTAAAAGATTGTATATATGTTTAAAGATTATATGTGAATTGAATGCTTATTATTTGGAATATGTGTTAAATGTATATTTGGTAATATTACATAACATACTATAACACTCGTGTTCCCATGTTATTTCATTTATGGCTTATTAAAAATTTTTCATTTTGGTCCCTTGCGTGGGGCATAGATCGAATATACGCACAACGTAGCTAAGGAAGTTTGATGCAGGACATCCATGCAGTACACATGGCGTACCATGCGTATGTAGGGCGTAATGTCGTTGGACTCAAACAATAATTTTTAGGGTTAAGACCCTATTTAAAACCCTTATAACCCTTGAGGCCTCCATTATCACCATCCTCCTTTCCCCTTTTCCGTCATTTCGAAACCCTAACATTCCAGAGCTTGTTTTGGACCTTTAAAATGTGCCTGGAGCATTGTGGAAGAAGGAGAAGCACACCATTAAAGATTGTTGGGTTTGGAGCTTGTAGATCTAGAGTTTCCTTCCCCTTTGCAAGCTTTTGGAGGTATAAAGCTCTTACCTTTATGGTTCTTTTGTATAGATCCATGTTAGTTTGGGTTTTGCATGATTTTTGTTCCGTAGTTATGGATCGTGTGAGTAAAAGCTATTCCAGAGCTTAGGATTAGCATTTCTTGGTGTTTTTTGAGGTTCTTATGTCATAAAATTTGGATCTTGAAGGTTATATTCCTCCCATGCATGACTTATTGGCCATTTTGTGAAGTTATGGACATAGGGTTTGATTTTGGGCTTAATTAAGCCATGCAAAAGCTTAAATATGTCAACTTTATCATTTGATACCTTCCCAAGATTCAGATCTGTGAATTGGATGTATAGTCTTAAGGTATTAAGAGCTTAAAATGGAATTTTGGCACATAATTTTAGGGTATGCATGGCATAACGGGTCTTTCCTGTTTCCTACTTGGCGGTAACGCATTATGCACAACGTAATTGCAGAGTACGCATTATGGGTTATTACACTAAATAGTAATTAGGGTTGGTTTGGATGTGTTCAGTGTGAGGAGGATCTATAACAACAATGTGTGTGTGATTTGGATATCGTCGGCTTAAGGTGAGTTTCTTCACTATAGTCGTGGGTCGAAGGCACCAATGTTGGCCCACTGGATTATTTTTTAGGATGATAGTTGTCATTGTAACATTTACTAACATGCATGTATGTACTTGTTGTCTTTGTGAATCTTGTTAATATAAATGTATGCTTAGAGGTAAGGGTGAAACAGACCCGTACCAGTTGAAAGATATCAAGGGAGTCGAAAGGGACTCAGAGAGTCGGAAAGGAATCAGGGTTGAAATAGACCCATTATAACATTAAGTTGATTTGTATCTATGGAATATGGTATTTTGGGGAACTCACTAAGCTTTGTGCTTATGGTTTATGTTTAACTTTTATCAGGTACTTTCGGTTCAAAAGGGAAGAAGCTGGCATGATCGCATCCTATCCACTAATGTTCAACATTTTATAATTTTGGGATTGTACTTTGATAACTATTTTTTCCACATTGTGATACTTTGATGGGTTGAAATGAATGATTCATGAATTTGGTTGACTTAAAAATAAAAATTTTTACTTAGTAGTTTTGGGTTCTTACAAGTTGGTTTCATAGCCTTGGTTTGAGGGATTCAGGAACGCTCACGGGTGTGTCTGAACTGAAATCGAGGAATTGGTAAGAAAAGAAAAAATATTTTTTCAAAAAGGGTTTTTATAAAAATGGGTTGTGATGCTTGCAATAGGACGAGCTCAAGTAAGTATTCGTAAAATACCCATACTTGTTTATTTGATTCAGTATGTGAATAAATGAATAGTATGCTAGATTAGGCCTAAGGATTTGCTTAGAATTTTATGTTAGGAGAGATGCCTTTGTATTGTATGAGCCTCTAGAACTGCATGTTAATATGAGTTATAGATGATATGATAGTATGGCCTATTAGGCAGTGCACTGGTTAGAGCTTGATTCTTGAATGTTGCTTGCTTTGTGCTTTTAGGAACCACTATTAATACTAGCTAACTATCAAGCGAATATTCTTGGTTACATGTTACCAAAATTAGATAATTTTAGAAGGTTAGGTTTAACTCTATTGCGCAGCTCTTGTTTGAGTCCAACCATTGTAGTCTGAGACCTTGCAGTCAAAGAATTATATATTGTCTATTGCATGTAATTATATTCGTAAGGTAGTTTGCAGGTGTTAGAGGGGGTGTCTCTGCAACTGATGGTGGAGAGTGGAAGGAAGGGAATCCTAGGAGAACCTAGGAAGCATGATAGCATAACACATGTGTTGTTTAGTAGGAATAGAGAATGTTGGTTAGTAAAGGAGTCACTTAGGAGAATCACGATGACTCTTGAGGAATGTACGGGTAGGTGTGGAAGGTAATATTGGGTCCGTACCACTGGAAGCATAGGATCTGCACTTGAGTTAAGGGAGTCACGAGGATAATAAGGGATTCATAGGGTGAGGGATTCTTTGAGTGTTCTTATGGTTTTCATTGCTTATTTTCAGTATGGTGGTCACTCAAGGTGGTTATGGTCCTGTTGAGGGATCGGGTTCAGGGTCTGGAGTCAAACCCTTAGATGATCAGATGTGAGAGTTCATTTCTTGATAGATCACCCGAGCATTCTAGGAAAGAATCTTGCAATCTTTGGTATGATCAAGGAGGGCATTATAAAGATTTTGGAAGAGCATATGTGCATGTTCCGTATTGAGATGGTGGCTATGGTGGGTGCACGCTCTCTAACTTTCCAAGAATTTCGTGTATGTGGGGTCCTGAACTCTTCAGGAAGGAGGACTCCATTTTTAGTAGGCGATGGTTGGTAGATATCGTAAACATTTCCAAAACTAGCTTCTGTCCAGAGGAGGCGAATGATATACTTACATCATGGCTTCTGAAAGACAGAGCCCATGATTGGTGGAAGGATGTAGGCCATGCCTTGAGGCGCAACTATTAAGGTGATGACTTTCGATAATTTTGTGATGAGATTCATGGTTGAGTTTGCACCATTGATTCAGGTACAACGGCTGGCGAGAGAGTTTCAGGACCTCCATCAGAATACTCATTCAGTGATGGAGATTACTGCCATGTTTTGAGAGAGGGATTTAGTAGTTACGTAGTATGTGGCGGACGAGAAGATGAAAAAGGCCATGTATCATGATATTATAAAGGATGAGACTTGAGATTTTTTAAGCTTGTCCAACTGTGGGACATTGGAGGACAAGATAGCTCGGGCTCACGAGTGGAAGATTGAAATGGAGACAGTAGGGAAGAGGAAATTGGTTTAGGCGCATGTATTAGAGGGATTGGGTAAGAAGACCAAGGTTGTTGATTTGTGTTTGAGAGGCCAATAGGGCCGGGGCCACTATGGTAAGGTGCACGATAGAGTTAGTAGGGTGGGTGGATCCGACTGCTACAAGTGTGGCAAGACCGGTCAGTTTTGTAGGGATTGCCCCACCATCCATGTATCTGATTTGATTTTCTTCCATTACAATCAAATGGGCCATAAGAAGGCCATATATATGAGTTTGGCAGTAAGAATGGTTGCAACACCCACTCCATCAACATTGAGGATCACTGACGGCCACCAGGGTAAGGCACATATAGCAATTGTGAAGAGTCGAGCTTTCTAGCAGACAGCCGAGGAGACTCGTACAACACTAGATGTGGTGTTGGAACGTTCCTAGTGAACGGTGTTCCATATTTAGTTCTATTTGATTTTGGTGCTACCTGATCATTTGTATCTCTTGTGCTGGCCAAGAGGTTCGGTGATTCTCCTAGGGAGCTTCATTATCCATTAGAGGTAGAGATCGTTGACGATCATCCAATGTGAGTATCTAGGGTTCATCAAGGCTATGTTTGGGAGTTATTTAGCGAGCGATATCCGATTGATTTGGTTCTTATTCCTTTGTGCGGGAAAAATGTGATCGTGGGGATGGCTTGGTTGAGCCATAATGGGGCAATAATTGATTTTGGGCACCAATTAGTTTGGGTTCGAACCCCAAGTGCGGTAGAGCTAGTTATTCATGGAAAGGGTGCCCAGCCTGGACCGGTTCTGTCTTCAGTCGCGAGAGCTAGGAGATATCTTTATCGGTGTTGTTCTGGTTTTGTGGCTTATGTATTGGATACCTTAGAGGAGAGAAATAAGATGATTGATGATGTGTCGGTCATTCGAGAATATTCAAATGTGTTCCCGGAGGACTTGCCTAGATTGCCTCCAAAGAACAAGGCTGAGCTATGTACTGATCTGCTTCAAGGTGAAACTCCATTAGCCAAGGTACCTTATCAGTTAGCATCCCCATAGATGCATGAGTTGTCTACACAACTATAGGTTCTATTAGATAAGGGGTATATCTGATCGAGTAGTTCCCCTAGAAAATGCCGATTCTATTTGTGAAGAAGAAAGATGGCTCCAACAAGATGTGCATCGATTATCGGGAGCCAAACAAGTTAACAATAAATAACCATTATCCACTTCCGATGAATTATGATTTGTTTGACTAGTTACATGGTGCATCTTAGTTCTCCAAGATTGATCTGCGTTCAAGCTATCATCAGATGAGGGTTATGGATGAGGATGTTAAAAAGATGGCCTTCAGGACTACTTATGGTCATTATTAGTTCATGGTGATGCCTTTTGGGCTCATCAATGCACCAAAAATGTTCATGGATCTCATGAGCAAGGTTTTCATATCGATGTTGGATCAGTCAATCATTGCATTTATTAATGATATCTTGGTCTATTCTAAGACCAAGGAGCAGCATGATAATCATATGTGAGAGGTTGTGGAGACTCTGAGGAGGGATAGGCTTTATGGTTACGTGAGATGCAGTTCTTGGGGCACTTTGTCAATCAGAAGGGTATTTTGGTTGATCCGACCAAGTCGAGACCATGATGTAGTGGGAGGTTCCAAAGTCTCCATCTGAGATTCAGAGTTTCCTTGGTTTAATTGGGTATTATCAGAGGTTTCTTGATAATTTCTCTAGGATTGTAGTTTCGTTGACCAGGTTAACGAATAAGTGGGTTACTTTCCGTTGGGGGACTGAGTAATTGGAAATGTTTGAGACTTTGAGGCAGAAGTTATGCAAGGATCCAATTTTGACACTACTAGAGGGTATGGATGATTTCATGGGATAGTGCAATGCATCGATTTCGGGATTGGGTGCAATATTCATGCAAAGGGGTCATGTGTTAGCTTATGCTTCGAGGCAGCTGAAGCCTCATGAGGAAAATTAACCCACCATTATTTGTAGTTGGGGCGGTGGTTTTTTCCATCAAGATTTGGTATCATTACTTGTATGGGGTTTGTAGTATCTTTTACACGGACCACAAGAGTTTGAGTTACTTGATGGATCAGCCAAATCTGAACATGAGTCATCACAGGTGGCTCGATGTGGTGAGTGATTATGATTTTGAGATCCTTTACCACCATGGGAAGGCCAATGTGGTGTTCGATACCCTTAGCCGTAAGGCAGCCGATACTCCTATGAGGGATGTATGTTTGAGGGTGGAACTGATTACCCCAATCTTAGAGCAGATATGTGAGGCTTAGGTTGAGGCTATCAAAGAGGAGTACCAGAAGAGTGAGTGCACATTGTCCTTCCCATGAGATCCTTTATCACCATGGGAAGGCCAATGTGGTGTTCGATACCCTTAGCCGTAAGGTAGTCGATACTCCTATGAGGGATGTATGTTTGAGGGTGGAAGTGATTGCCCCAATCTTAGAGCAGATATGTGAGGCTCAGGTTGAGGCTATCAAAGAGGAGTACCAGAAGAGTGAGTGCATAGTGGTTCAAGTGTCCTTTTTTGATTATGATAGCCAAGGATTGTTGACCTTTCATTGGAGAGTTTGGGTCCCATGTTTCGGGGGTATGCAACATATTTTGATGGAGGAGGCGCATAAGTTGAGGTTTTGTATTCACCCGGGTACAACAAAGATGTATATTGACCTCCTACTTGATTATTGGTGGCCCTATATGAAGTGGGATGTGGCCTGGTATGTGGAGAGGTGCTAGACTTTCAGGAAAGTCAAGGCTGAACATCAACGACCTCGCGGAAAGATGGACCCGTTGGGTGTTCCCATTTGGAAATGGGAAGAGATCACGATGGACTTTATCATGAAGCTACCGCAAACAATGCTATGGGTGGATTAAATTTGGGTTATTGTCGATTGGTAGACCAAGAGTGCTCATTTCATTCCTATTCAGGAGAGCATCTCTGCAAAGAAGTTATCATATGTATATATTCGGGAGGTTGTGGCATGACATGGGGTTTTAGTCTCACTGGTTTCAGATTGGGATGTTCGGTTCACTTCTAGGTTCTAGAAAAGTTTCGATGAGGAGTTGGGTACTCCTCTACTTTTCAACATGACTTTTCTTCCGCAGACTGATAGGCAGAGTGCACGGAATATTTAGACCTTGGAGGATATGCTTCGGGCATGTGTGCTGGTTTTTGGCGATAGGTGGGATACGTATCTCCCATTCGTTGAGTTTTCTTTCAACAACAACTACCACAATAGCATTGATCGACCTCCTTTTGAGATGCTCTATAGGAGGAAGTATCAGACCATGATTTGTTGGGGTGAGTTTGGTCAGCGAGTTATGGGCAGCACGGAGGTGGTGCTCCAGACAACCAAGTTGATTCAATAGGTATACAGGAGATTTCAGACTGCACATAGTCGGCATAAGAGTTATGCTGATAGGCGCCAATCAGATTTAGAGTTTTAGGTCGAAGATATTGTACTACTGAAGGAGTCACCTTGGAAAGGTGTCATCCGGTTCAGGAAGCGGGGCAAGCTGATCCCCATATATATATATATATATATATATATATATATATATATATATATATATATATATATATATATATATATATATAAAATACCTTTTAGGGTTAGTGCTCGGGTGGGCATAATTGCTTATCGTTTGGAGCTAGCTGAGGAGATGGTTAGATTCACAACACTTTTCATGTCTCTCAGCTGTAGAAGTGCTTGGTCGATGATTCCACAGTGGTGTCATTGGAGGATATTCAGGTGGGCGATTGCTTGAACTAGATAGAGAGACCGATTTCCATCCTCAATAGGAAGACCAAGACCCTGAGAAACAAGGAGGTGGGATTAGTAATGGTGTAATAGAAACATCGAAAAGGATCATAATAGATGTGGGAGCTTGAGGAGGAGATGAGGGAACATTATCTAGAGTTATTTGCGAAGGCGGACTTCAAGGACGAAGTATGATTCAAGTGGGGGAGAATTGTAACACATGTGTTCCTAGGTAGTTTCATTTATTGTAATATCTTAAAATAGTGGTGAGAATTTTCATTTAAAACTCTATCCAATCATTCATTAATTGTTCAAAACCAAAATTAAGTCACAATATTCAAAACATCATAGTAAATTATTTCAAATAGGGAAATCATAAGGGGAGGATGTTGTATCATCACGCTGGGCCCTTCCCTTTCGAATCGGAAGTACCTGAAACCATAAAAAAAAACTGTAAGTACAAAGCCTAGTGAGTTCTCCAAAATACCACATACATAAACATACAAGAGCCATGGGTGACCACCATGGTATTTTCTTGCAATATCAAGGGCCAAATCTTGGTCTTTCATACAAGTGCCATGGGCTACCCCCATGGTCTTTCCATGCAATGCCAAGGGCTAAATATCGGTCTTACATACAAGTGCCAGGGTCCAGATCTTGGTCTTGCATACAATTAACAAGGGCCAAATCCTGGTCTTTCATGCAAGCATCATAGAGACAACTAGCTTTCCACATAATAAGTAATGGTCTGACATTGGTGCCTTCGACCCATGGATACAATGAGAAAAATCATCTCACAGACAGATAAGCAACCTAAATAGCATGCTGCTCTGAGATCAATGCTACCAATCACCTTAAAAAATTCAAGGAGACAATCTCAGCATATAGGTCAAAATACCTAAAATACCCTAGATCAAACCCTAGTAATATGTAGGTTAAAGTCAACTAAGTCAACCGATTTGACTCAGTGAGTATGCGGGGCGTACTACGTTGTTGACTAGGGATCGAGGAGCTAACCACATGCGCACAACATACCCCTTGGTAACCTCATCGTACGCGGTTGCTCCCTACTTAAGCCATTAAGTGCTTATTTCTTAATCAGTTACGTCCAAATTTCATATCCAGGCTTAAAAGGATGTCCTTAGCCATAAAGTTTCCAACTTCATGGTTTAGCATGGCTATTAAGACCTTAGCTCCGTAAACCCTAACTTCTATACCCATTAAGACACTTTAGCTCATGCATGGAGAGAAACTAGTGACCAAAAACACATTTTATGACTTTTCACACCCTACAACCTCTAAAAGGACAACTCAAACGTCTTGGATTACCTCCTACTCATAAGGATCAAGTATGGGACAAAAAGTTGAAAACTTTGAGCTAAAACTAGACCCATAAGAAACATACACCAAGATTGATGATTTTTACCTCTACAAGATGCACAATGAAGAGAAAATGTTGGATCCAAAGTCTTGAGTGAAACACCACAACCTCAAGGTTCTTCCTTCTATAGAAAAGGGTCCAAAATGACACAAACAAGGGCTCTTCAAGCTTTACAATCTACTCATACATTTTAGGGTCTCAAAATGAGGAAGGGGGTTGAAGTTAAGATAGTGCATTAGTCTATAAAGGTGGTTAAATAGGGTCCAAACCCAAAAAATTGGGCTAGTACCCTAGTTGCATACACCCTGCATACTAGCACGAAACCGAGTACGCCCATCGTACCAAGGTGTACGCCCATCGTACTAAGTTGTATCCAGAAATATCGAAAAATGCCATTGGGGCCTATTCTTGCAAAAATTATACAACCCAAGGGTTAAAAGCGTATACCTAAAAATTTAGATGTTACATTTATGGCTTAAATATTAAAATTGATGCATTTTGGTCCACTACACGGGGTGTAGAATGCAGCTACGCAGGGCGTAGCTAAGGAAGTTGGATGTAGGTCTTCCATGCAGTACGTAGGGCATACCATGTATATGCAGGGCGTAATGCCGCTTGACTCAAACCCTGATTTTTTGGGTTAAGACCCTATTTAAAGGCCTTATAACCCTTGAGGCCTCCTTTATCACAAACCTTCTTTCCCCCTTTTCAGTCATTTCAAAACCCTAACCTTCTAGAGCTTGTTTTGGACCTTTATATTGGAGCATTATGGAAGAAGGAGAAGTACACCATTGAGGATTATTGGGTTTGGAGCTTGTAGATCTAGAGTTTCCTTCACCTTTGTAAGATTTTGGAGGTATAAAGCTCTCACCTTTATGGTTCTTTTGTATAGATCTAGGTTAGTTTGGGTTCTTCATAATTTTTGTTTTGGTCAAAAAATGAACAAGTAAGAATCAACCAAAGTGTGTGAGAGGTTGTGATATTCAGAATAATGCAAGTATAAAAGGTTGATCAAAGTGACACAAGTTGTTTACAAGGAAAGCCATTGATCGTTGCTAGGATCTTCGGCATAAAACCTTGGGAGGTGATAATGATCACCTGCGTTGATGGTTTTATTGATTGAAAATTGTCGATTACAGAGAAAATTTAAAGAGTACAAGTACAAGTGTTGTTACTCAGCTAAGTCTCGTGTGTAGTGAGATGAATACAAGTTATTTTTATATTCTATAGCTAAGAAACAAGAAGTCTGATAATTCTGGGATCCTTCAAGATCAACTTATAGACGTTAGTTGACTTAGTCTTTTGGGTCTCTAGCATAGTTGTGATGACTATTCGTTGAGAATAAGTCTTTGATAGATTATTTCTACTCATGTGAGAGAGATAACAGAGTATATAATCATTATAAATATTTGGAAAATAATACTAGTGATCCTAAAGTATGTTTGGGATCTTGGCTTTTGAGGATATTGAGGTTTGTGGATCCCAAGGTTTGAGGATCCTAATTGTAGTCTTGAGATCCTAGCCCTAACATTTGCCCCCAAGTTATCCCTGAAAATATGTGATATAGTTCTTGATATATTGAAAGCATAAATTAAAATAAATAAGTAAATATAAAGATGAGGGTAAAAAGATAAGATTTTTGAATTTAAAATCCTTAATGGCTCACTTTCTACCCATTTAAGAGAAGTTTACGAGGCATTCAAATCATACGCCTCTCTCTCTTTAGATGGCATTATAAATAGAATCGAATGGTAAGTTTACCTTTACTCTTTCTCAAGCCCTTCTGATCATTACTGGTTAACTTCGAAGGTAAATTTCTCCTTCTCTTTTTTTCATAAACTTCTTTAACATGGGAAAAAAGATGACCATCTCTTACAAAAACGTTATTGGTCTTCCTGAAGATGAATTCATTGATCAAAAGATCATGTCTTATGATGAGGCATGCTCTTTTGACGATGGAGAAATCCAGTCTCTAAAGGCTGGTGGAGCTTTTCCTCCTGACATTGTATTTAGGCCATATGACCCTCTAATCCAACCGGATTTCATTTCCTCTTCATGGGTGTGCTTTCCAGAGTAGCCTTTTTTGTTAGGCCTAAAATTCCCCTTCTACGGTATCATTTTTGAATTTTTTTAGGTTACAAAGATCCCTTACATCCAAGTGACACCTATCAACTGGAGGGTCCTGTATTGGGTTAAGCATCTGAATCAGACTCATGATCATGACATGGGTTTGGTTGAATTGTCCCATGTCTATGATCTTTCGACTTTTGGCAGTTCTTATTTTCTGTTCAAAGTCAAATTCAACAAGTCTCCTCGTGTATTTAAAAAAAATAACGATGGGGATTGGAAGGAGAGATACATCTTCGTCATGCGTGACTCCATTCCCGACGGGGATCTTTTGTCCACAGAATGGATTAATAAGGGTAGGATTTCAAGATTTTCTTTAAAGATCCCAAAATTTAGTTTCTTATTTTGTTTTGTTTTGTTACAATTTTAAAGCTTGGAGAAGTTATTTCTGTTGTCGAGGATACAGAAGAGAAGATCATTAACTTTCTTGCTCTCCCAGTAGTGGATAGATCCTTTAAGCCAAACCAATCCAGTCTCCTAGAGGGTTCATCCAACACCGTTTCCATGGCTACAGTTATAATCCCTTGTCTCTTCTTTGATTTGGTTACATGATATTCGATCTTATAAGGATCTTTATTTATGTTGGGTTTAAGACCACTCGATCCAACGCTAGTTTCGCTTTGGTAGACCTTGAAGATGACATGACCAACGACTTGATTATGGGCAAGCAGGAAAAGGTTTCTACTCTCCCTCCTTCGAAAAAGACTCAACTTGATCTGACCGTGTGGACTTTGGGATCTCGGAAGATAAAGACCTTTAAGGCTACGAATCTGTGCTTTTAGAACCTCATCATTAAGGATTCTCTTGGGAAATTGGCTGCCTTTAGAACCTCATCATTTAGTTTGCATTTTACTTGTTCTCCCCCTTACCTTTACTGATGTTGTGCTTTTTTCAGGTCTTCGCTCATGTCTCTCAGTTCGCCACTGGTCTTAGGATCCATTTTGAAAGAGCTGAACATGCTCTAAGGGAGCAAAAGAAGATCTGAAAGACAACCAACGGGGATCTTCCTTGGAGGATGGAGCCATTAAATAAATACAAGGTTGAGAAGGAGGAGGAGCACATCCTGTAGATTGAGGAGGTTATTGTTAATGCAAAGGCGGGTGCCCCGGTGGCTATCTGGGAGGTTAATATCAAGCTGGCAGAGGATCTTGAGAACTCAGGTTCTTGGAATGTAGTTGGATTGCGTGGGGCACTAGCAAAGTTAACTGGTAAGCTTTTCACCTCTACTAAGGATCCTGAGTCGAAGCCTGCACGTGGGGAGAAGAATAAGGATGCAACCAATGATGACCAGGCTAAGGTCTAGGCCTGCAAGAAATTAATCTAGTTTTTTATTTCATCTACAATGTAAAGAAATTAACTTTTTTTTTTGGGTTTCTCCGCTACCCTTTTTAATGTAATGGTTGTATTTCTCTTTCATATTTCTTTCTTGATTATCCTGCATGACTGTTATGGTACTAGGATCCTTCAATAATTAGGATCCTGAAAAACTTGGTTCCTATAAATAATCCCAAGGTAAAACTTTTTCAGTAAGTAACAAACCATATTTAATAAGTAACCTTTTAAAGTCAACTTAAAGATTGGAGGTATGATAACAACATAATATTCGGCTGGGATCCTGAAAAGTTTGGGATCCTAGGACTTTAGTTAGAATTTTTATAAAGTTTTTCAAAAATAAGGATATATAGAACCTGGTGATCTTTTGACTTGGGAATAATTTGAAGTTATGACTTCCTTATCTTCATATGACCCTGATTCTATTATGTGGAAGGATCTTTTCTTTAGAATTTCGGTGTGAAGGATCCTTATTAGACTACATTTTAGCAAACTTCAGGAAGGATGCCTTATTGAAACTTGAGGAAGGTCTTTGTATGACGATGCTATAAATCTTGTTTACTTTCTAGGGAGTATCCCATCTTCAGGTAACATGCTAATGTTATGACTTTATAGAAAGTATCTAGGGAAAATCCCAATTCAAGGTAACACGTTACTGTTACAAACCTTAGTGAATTACTAAGGAAAATCCTAAACCATGAGATAACATGTAAATGTTATAAACCTTAGGAATTTTCTATGGAACATCCCAATTTGAGATATCATGTACATTTATAAACCATAGGAAATTTCTAAAGAAGATCCCAACTTAAGATAACATGTAAATGTTATTAACCTTAGATTCATGACCAGAAAATCCGATTTGTTTATGCTTTTTAAAAAATCAGTGTATCCTTTCTGAAGAACAATATTGCGGAATTTTTTCCCACAAAACATGATAAAGATGCTATCAAAGCATTTCTGAAGAAATGTATTTTTATTTATGTTAAAACATTGGGATGTCATCGTCAATACAAAAAAAAAAAAATAATAAGCAAAACAAATTATTACAAGCATTACAATAATTAAACTAGTGGGCTAATACTCCTTGAACCTCTTAGCAGAATGTATCTTTCATATAGCCACCTGTGATACAATCAACTTAGTGGATCGGGTTGGGAAACCCGGTGAGTACATAGGGTTTTCAACCCACAATAATATCATTATTATGTTTAATCATCAAACAATTTACCCAATTTCCCTTCCCTATTATCTTCTTTATTCTTAAGGAACTTCCTTAAGAATCATCTATTCTTCATTTATTCATTCCTTAGGAATAGACATGAAGTCCTTCGATTCCAGGGTTTATCTAACAGACACTAATTTTGTAGCTACCAATGTTATACATTAGGCACAACTGCCAATGTTATCTATTAGGCTTTAAGTATATAGCTGTCAATGTTCATTTATAAGGCACTATGTCCATAGCTGCGAGGGATTTTAGAGTACATCTGGTAAACACGTTGTTCACAAATACCTATAGCTTGCAAGCCTGCTAGCGTTCCACTGGACTATCTAGAATAGTCCGTGGTCGTCATCTATACTTTGCTAGATGATTGGATCAACTTTAAAGTCAAGGCTTCTCATTATCTTACACATATCAACCTCTATATTATCTCTCATCATCCATATCATCTTTCATCTTTGCATCTTTACCCAACATATTTATAAGTATATAAATACATATACATTTTAAATCAAGTAAAACATGTATAAATCGTTCATCTAGCATAGATATTAGGAACACAGATAATAAGCACATATAGCATGTATTATTATTAAATACTTCATATCTATGTGTAAGATGAAAGTAACTATGCAATTACTTGTTAAATTGATGATTCAAAAGTCAGAAAACGCTTCGTAAGTAGCAATTGACTTTTCCTTTGACGTAACCTAGTATCATTATCAATAAGTCTTAGTTTATTTTTTATTGCGACTAATTATTAGTCTGGATTCATCGTTAACTCAAAGTCTACTTCAAGATCTATCAAGTAAGGAGCAACCAGGTAGTATCATATCGAAAGTAGCGTCCATTTGCTATATGAAGTATACTATTTGGAAATCCCACTTTAAAAACCTTACAAAATCCAGCCCATACATCATCCTTATAAGTAGATAAATCAATATAACTACTTGGAATCACTGATAAATCTTTTTTATAGGTTCATAATAACTACTTTTGATTATAAATATAAGTTACACTGAAAACAAAATAGTGTAGCTTAACTTATAGGGCTTTTAACAAATACCGGGAAACTGCACGGGTAGAACTCTAAATCTAAAAACTTCTTTCATCCGCTTTTTGACATCTCAGAGTTTCTATATCGCACCCTAAAACTAGGAGAAATCGAACAAGAAAGAAAGAAGAATTCACTAGAGAGTTTACATGAATTGAGTAAGGAAATATGGAGAATTCATCCTCTATTTATATGGATTTGATCATAGAGTAGGCCCTAAGATTTTTCTGTATGTTCCACGTTCAAACTTCACTTTCTATGTTCTTTATATCCACACATTGGTATTTATGAGTACTAAAACTTTTTTTTAAACCCAGTCAGCTATTTCTCATTCTATCTTTGATTTACAAATCTGTATCGAGTTTATTGCGCTCGAAGAGTAGGGACTAAGTTTCGTCTGTATCTTTAACATACAAGCTCTATTGTTGACGTTATTTATATCCACGTGTTAGTATTTATGAGTGCTACAACTTTCATTTAAACTCAATCGACTAATTCTCATTCTATCTCAGATTTACAAAGCTGTATTGAATTCGCCACGCTTGAAGAGTACGGACTAAGTTTCATCCATATCTTTCGTATACGAGCTCAGTTTTAGAATGTATTTATATTGTTGAGCTCCTATTAATAAGATCTTCAATTCTCATTTAGGCTATTTCGGGTAAAAATCGGTCGATCTAAAATTCAATTTTCGGGTTGTATACCGCTACACTGAATCTTAGAAAAATCATAACTTCCTCTAACGAAGTGAGATTTGGACGTTCTCTATATGCGCACTATCGGTTTAAGGTATACAATGAATGTATTTTACATCACTAAGTTTAAAAAGTATTTCATCAAAAATTCACTTTTTACGATACGCAGAGTCGTGCCTATTTAATCGTAAAACTTCAACGTGTCATAACTTCTTTGTTATAAGTCAGATTTTAGCATTCTTTATATGTACAAAATCCTTGTGAAATATAACATCACTTTAGCTAAGATTATTTATCCTAAATAATCTTCTATCTAAAAGTTATATTAACACTTATTATCTCTAAATTGAGTAGCCCGAATCTACAGGCGTTAAAGTTGCCAAACCACTAAAGCGTGAAATGATCCCCTCATTCACATCCCATTGTTGCATATCAAGCATCCAATAGAGGTGTATAAACCTTTACTCATGTGAAATAGGTAATTAACTCTTTAAACCTTAGATGGGATTAAGTACCCTTATTCATAAGAGAGATGATCAATCTCTATTCTTAGGAAATTCATATTGTGAATCATCGGATGTTTGCAGTCATGGAGCTCTTTTATGTTAGTATCCTCGAAAATTCAGCTATCAAGATACGTAGAGGTCAGTATCCTTGAGTGTTCAACCATCAAGATCCTTATAGGTCAGGATCCTTAGGTCCCTGCATGCAACAAACATTAGTTAGGGGTGGGCTTTAGCCTAACTAACGCCCCTTTGATGCTTAAGTTAGTAATGGTATTTGAAGAGAATAAATAATAAAAATAAAGGGTAAAAGTAAATTGCATGTGTACCTTAGGTGTGTTGGGAATCAACTAACCTTACTTACATAAAATAGGATTTGAGATGTATAACATTCTAGGATCTTGGTAAGATGTTTCCATCTAGGGTGGCCAACCAATATGCCCCCTTTCCTGCTGCGACATCTATGAGATATGCCCTTCCCATTTAGGTGTCAGTTTACCTGCACTAGGATCCTTGGTATTTTGGAATGTTTTCCTTAGTGTCAAGTCTCATATTTAGAATCTTTTGACTTTTATATTTTTATTGTACGCCTTTGTGATCCTCAGTTGATGAGCAACACTACAGATCTTGGCAAGATCCCTAAGTTCATGTATAGTGTCAAGATTCTAGGTCAGGATCTTGTTGTTGTCCTCTTGGTTTTGAAGTAGGTATCTTGCTGTTGGGATCACCATTTAATTGGGAATCATTTCTTCCGTTCCAAACACTAATAAGTATGGGGTTTGGCTCGTAGCTACCTCGGAGGTGGTCCAATATGCCCATAATATGAAAGGAAGTTCTTCTGGCCATCTTCCCATTTCTCGTCCAACTTTTTCTTCGAGTTATTGACTGTGATTTTATTGTTGGATTATGGTTGCCTGTTGGCTTGAGGGTGGAAAGGAGTAGACATTACCATCTTGATTCACCAACTTGTGAAAAAGTCCTTTTTCCTTTTTCTTATGAATTGGGATCCATTTTCGCATATAATTTCGATAGGGATCCGGAAGGGGCTACTGGAAATTTACCAACTATATCCATTCCCCATTTCATGAATGACCAAAGGGAGATGATAGGATATAGAGGTTTTTCTGGTTGATGATGTTTTTATATCTTTGACAAGCATCACATTTCTAGGAATGGAGGAAGGAATCTTCCTTCATGGTTGGCCAGTAGTATCATGTTCTCACAACTTTGGAGCATAAATATATGTTGCCAGTGTGGTTACTATAGTCTCCTTCATGTATATCCTTTAGGAACTCTACTAATTTATGAACTTCTAGGCACCTAAGGTATGGAACTGATATAGATTTTTTGTATAACTTACCTTGGATTATAACAAAATTTCAGATCCTTGTTCTGAATGCCCTTTTGCTTTTCTCTTCCTTAGGGGTTATGCCATTCTAGAGGTATTCCATAATGGGTCGGATCCAAGATCCTGAGGTTGGATATGGATCCTTGATGTTTGAATCCTGATTCTAATTTGTTGAATTAGGATCTTTGACTGTGGGGATGTCAGTAGTTTCCATGTGATTCTTGGGATCCTTCAGTCGCTTGGAAGGATCCTCAATTGCTAGGATCAATACATAGGTTATAGGGATCCTAGTTTCTAGCGAGATCCTTAGGGAAGATCCTAGATCGGCCAAATCATCTACTTCAGGATTGTCTTCTCTAGGAACCTGGTTTAGGGTAAATATTTCAAAATTCTGAGGCTAGGTTTTTTAGGATCTGGAGATATAGTGCTAGCTTCTCTCTTTTTACTACATAGGATCCATTAAAATGGTTAGTTAAGAATAAAGAACCGACGAATACCTGAAGATCCTTGATTTGAAGATCTTTTGCTAGTTGTAGTCCCATGATTAGTGCCTTGTATTTTGCTTTGTTGTTGGTTGCATTGAACTCACAACTGATTGCTTGGGGTAGGATGTCCCCCTATAGCGATTTTAGTATGATCCCCTTCTAGTTCCTCTTTGGTTTGATGCTCAATTTATGAATAATGTCCATATTCCCATGTTCTCTTCTTCTAGAATTTGTTTGGCTTCTATATCAACTTTGATTCTTAGATCATCGCTAAAGTCAACCACAGAATCTGCCAATGCTTGGGACTTTATAGCGGATCTTAGTTCATAATTTATGTCATACATGCTTAACTTCACAGACCACTTTTCCATCCTTCCTAACATTTCTGGTCTTCTCATAACATTCTTAATGGGATAGTTAGTTCTTACAGTTATAGGGTGTGTTTCAAAATAATGTCTTAATTTAGTAGAAGTCGTAACCATTGCAAGTATAAGCTTTTCAATGTGGGAATACTTGGTCCCAGGATCCAGGAGATTTTTACTTACATAGTAGATGGGATGTTGGTCCCCATTGAGATTGTTAGCTAATACTGCACTTACAACGTTCGAGGATAATGGATTTACTAATAGGGGTGGTGAACTCAAATATCTTTTAAGTTCCTAGAAAGCATCTTCATTTTCCTGGGTCCGTTCGAATCCTTTGTTCTTCTTCTAGATTTCGTAAAAAGGTCTGCATCTTTTTGAGGATCTTGAGATGAACCTGTATAGCTCTGTACATTTCCTATTAGTCTTTGAATATCTTTTGTCGAGGATGTTGATCTTATATCAAGGATGGCCTTGATTTGGTCCATGCTTGATTAGATTCCTCTTTTGGTTACCATTTATCCCATGAATTTACCGAATCTCATCCCAAAGTGGTATTTGGAGTGATTCAGCTTCATGTGATACTGTTCCAAGATGTCAAAGGCTTCTTTGAGATCCTTTAGGTGATCCTTAACTTAGGTGGTCCAAGATGTCATCAATGTAGACTTCCATGGTGTCCACCAGTCTCTCTTTGAACATCTTATTGACCAGTCTTTGTACGTTGCACCTGCATTTTTAAGACCAAATGGCATGATAGCATAATAATAGATACCTATTGGAGTTATAAACAAAGTGTCCTCTTGGTCAGAGGTTCCATCTAGATCTGTTGGAATCCTGCTGATGGGTCTATGAATGTTAGTAATTCATGACCCGCTGTTGCGTATATCATGGAATCTATGTGTGGTAGAGGGAAAGGATATTTAGGACAAGCCTTGTTAAAATCTATGTAATCTACACACACACACACACTCCACTTACCGTTCTTTTTTTGTACCGCGACCACATCAGCTAGCCATCTTGGGAATTTCACTTCCTTGATCATGTCATTTTTGAGAAGTTTTTCTACTTCTTCTTGTATAACTTGGTTTCTTTATGGTGTAAATTTCCTTCTCTTTTGGTGTATCGTCCTGAAAGATGGATCAACGTTAATTTTATGGGTTATTATGATTTTATCAAAACTTTTCATGTCCTCATGCTTCCATGTAAACATCTTGCTTCTATCCTTGAGTAAATTTAAGAGGTCATGTTCGACTCGTTCAGGCATTGAGGATCCTATGAGCATTTTGGCTTCAGGATCCTCAAGGTTCAGGGATACTTCTTTTATATCTTGATCTCTTGCTTCTAGCACGTCTGGTGCCCCTACCTTAAAGTCTTGTAGAATTCGTTGGATTCTTGTTGGTTTCCTATGATCTTCATTGTCCCCCGTGGGGTGGGCATCTTTACACATTGATGATACGTTGATGGAACGACCTTTATTTCATGGATCCATGGTCTACTTAGTATGACCTTATAAGAGGATAATGTATCAATTACACAAAAATGTTGTATAGAGTTTACCCCCTCTATGTATATTGGTAGCTTTATCTTGTCGGTGGTGTGCTTGTATTAGCCGATGAATCTGATCAACACTGAGGATCTTGAAACTATCTCAGACTCCAAGATCTTCATTCTTTTCAATGCTTCCATGAGTATGATGTTAACTAAGGATCCTCCATCGACGGGTATCATTTTGAAAAAAATGGTTGGCAATGTATAGAGTAATCACTAATCTGTTCGGTGAGCATCTTAGGTATCTTGTCTTTCCGCTTCGTCGAAGGTGATCTCCTTTTCGTTTGTGATCAATGTGTTCTTCCGTGGTCCTTTTTCCTTCTCTATTTTAGATACCTTTTTGTGCCTCTTTGCTGCAGAGTAAGAGGTATCAAAAATGTTAAATCCTCCAGAGATCACATTGATTACCTTGGAGTCCGTAGGGGGATCCTGGTCTGTCTAGGATCTTCTGAGGATCTTAGTCTTTTTCTTTCGATATCTTCGTTCTTCTTCCAAGGATTTCTTTGAGGTATCCTTTCCCTAGGAGATAGTTGATCTCCTTCCTGAGAGCTATGCAATCCTCTATGATTGACCAAAGTCTTCATGATGTGCGCACCATTTGGACTTGTCTTTCCAAGCGGTGGATTTTTCTCCTTTTCTTGGCCATCTTGCTTTGTCTCCAAGATCCTGCATAGCAAATATTACACCTGAAATACCTAGAGAAAACAATATTCAATAATCTTAGGAAAATATTCTTCCTCTCCCTCATTTTCAAGGGCATTAACCCTGTGATGGTCAGGTTTGGAATAAGGTTTTGATTTATAGGATCTTTGGGCCGAGAAATCGGCCTTCCTATTAGGGTGATCATAAGAGCTTGGTGGGTTGCTCCTTTTTTGCATCTCCATGTCTTCTTCGAGTCTGATGAATTTTAGTGCTCTGCTTCTGAATTCGTCCATTCTCTTGCAGGGAGTCATTACGAGGTCTTCATAGAAGGGGAATACTTCTTTAATCCCATTTTAAAGGCTTCAACTGCATTTTCCATGTCGATGTTGGGGATACTTAGAGCTTCCCTACCAAAATTGTTCACAAAAGTCATAAGGGATTCCTTAGGATCTTGAACCATCCGATAAAGATCACTAATGATCTTTTCGAATGTTCTGCTACAAGAAAATTGATTGTTAAATAAATTAATCAAATGAGAAAATGATGTAAATGAATAATGAGGAATGTTAAGAAGCCATTTTAGACTAGATCCTATAAGGGTGGAACCAAAACCCTTGCACATGAAATCTTCTTTCAAGTGAGTGGGGATGGGAAAGCTCTCCATCATCTCTTTGTATTGTGCTACGTGCTACTCAAGACCTGTAGTTTTTTCGTAAGGCTTCATGTTGGGGGTCTGAAAGTGCTTCCGGACTTCAGTAACATCTATTGTTAGAACAAATTTGGAGATCCTATAGCTCGGAGGGGATACTTTCGGTACAGGATGAACTACTCGGGGTAAGCTTGAGATTATTTGTCTTAGTTGATGTAGTTCCTTAGCCATGATCAGGATTAAACCTATATCAAGATTGACTGATTGAGTGGTAAGGATATTATTATCGACGTGGTTGCTAGTATCCTTGTTATTGGGATTGGTTTCTCGGATTCGCACGCCAATTGCGAATAAAGGCCAGTATTGAGGATCCTGTCTCATGAAGAACCGCTAAGGATCTCGGGTTATCAATGTTCAGGA
Organism: Lactuca saligna; assembly: GCF_052625555.1. Lineage (NCBI taxonomy): Eukaryota > Viridiplantae > Streptophyta > Magnoliopsida > Asterales > Asteraceae > Lactuca > Lactuca saligna. The sequence continues at coordinate 96,176,631 of NC_136419.1, read as the reverse complement.
TCTTCGACTGCAAGATTGAGGGTGCTGCCTCCTGATACTTATGGATTTCTATCCTCATTCTTTCTACTTCCTTGTTAATTGTCTTGTTATCTTCTTGCTATTGAGCGACCTTTCATTCTAGTCTCTTTATTATAGACAATATTTTTTTTGTTAGAAATCAACATGGAAGGATCCTGGAGTCCTGGGGTAACGACCGGCGATGTGTTTTTCTTCAGCGTTTTTGAGACTTTCTTGGGAGTTCCAGCCGACAAGGGTGGAAGGTTTTTAGAGCAAATGGGTAGAATTGAGGAAGAGTATAGAGTTGATTGAGTAGACATGGTTTTTTGTAGGATTTTGAACACCACGGCACTATGGTGGGTGCCAAATTGTTTTGGTCAAAAAATGAACAAGCAAGAGTCAACCAAAGTGTATAAGAGGCGGTGATGTTCAACATAATGCAAGTATAAAATGTTGGTCAATGTAACATAAGTTGTTTACAAGAGAAGCCCTTGATCCTTGCTAGGATTTCCGATATAAAACCTTAGGAGGTGATAATGATAACCTTCCTTGATGATTTTATTGATTGAAAAATGTTGATTACAAAGAAAATGTAAAGAGTACAAGTACCAGTGTTGTTGTTCTGCTAAGTCTTGTGTGTAGTGTGATAAATACAAGTGATGTTATAGTCTAAAGATAAGCAACAAGAAGTCCGAGAATTACGGGATCCTCCAAGATGAACTTCTAGATGTTACTTGACTTGGTCTTCCGGGTATCTTAAATGGTTGTGATGACTATTCGTTGAGAATAAGTCTTTGACTGATTATTTCTGAACATGTGAGAGAGATAATAGAGTATATAATCCTTATAAATATTTGGAAAATAATAATTAGGATCCTGAAGTAGGTTTGGGATCATGGCATTTGAGGATCTTGAGGTTTGAGGATCCTGATTGTAGTCCTAAGATTATAGCCCTAACAATTTTGGTCCCATGGTTTGGATATTGTGAATAAATGCTACCCCAGAGCTTACGATTAGCATTTCTTGGTATTTCGGAGGTTCTTATATCTTAAAAATTGGATCTAGAGGTTTATATTCCTCCCATGCATGAATAATTGGCCATTTTGTAAAGTTATGGACCTAGGGTTTAATTTTGGGCTCTATTAAGCCATGCATAAGCTTAAAGTCATCAGCTTTATCATTTGAGACCTTCCTAAGATTTATACATGTGAATTGGATGTACAGTCTTAAGGTATTAAGAGCTTAAAATGAAAATTTTGCATCAGGGTAGTACATAGGGCGTAACCCTTGGATACGCATGGTGTAACCGGTTTTGCCCAGTTTCCTTCTCGGTGGTACGCATGACATACTCCCAGAAGCCCATTTTAACCATTTTGGGCACTAGGCTATGTTTAGTTGGGTCTAGTATGGGAAGGTTAAATTAGTCTTTTACCCTTGGTTTGAGAGAAAATGTTTTGGACATTTAATCATGGGTTATTACCCTAAATAGTAATTAGGTTGGTTTAGATGTGTTCAATGTGAGGAGCCTCTATAGAAGCAGTGCGTGTGTGATTTAGATATCGTCAGCTTCAGGTGAGTCTCTTCACCATACTCTTTGGTCGAAGGCACCAATTCTGGCCCACTAGATTATGTTTTATGATAACCGTTGTTTTTGTGACACTTACCTCCATGCATGTATGAACTTGTTATCTTTGTGTCTCTTGTTAATCTGACCATATGATTAGATGCAAGGGGTGAAACAGACCCATACCTCTTGAAAGATACCGACGGAGTAGGAAGGGACACAGAGATTCGGAAGGGACTTAGGTAGTCGGAATGGATTCATAGAGTCTGTATAAAAAATTTTGTTTTTAGATTAATTAATCATTAGTACAAATTATTTTCATAAAACCAATGTAATTTAGATTTAGCACAACATCTTCAAATCAGAGTAAATCAAGGAATGCGGAAACCGGTGGTGTGTGCTCGATAATCATCCCAAGCTCTTCCATTTGAAAAACCGAAGTATGTGAAACATAAACTGAAAACAGTAATCACAAAGCATAGTGATTTCCCCAAAATACCACATAACATATGACGACAAAATATCATAAGACATACATATAGTTGTCATAGGCTGCCCCATGGTCTTTACCTGGAATGCCATGGACTCCCCCAAGTTTGATATCCAGGTGCCATGGTCTCCCCTTATGTTCTTTACCTGGAATGATATGGGCTTCCCCCGTGGTTTGATATCCAAGTGCCATGGGCTACCCCATTGTCATTACCTCGAATGTCAGGCTCCCTCTCATGGTCTAATATCCAAGTGCCATGGACTACCCCATGATTTCCCATGCAAATATCACAGAAACAACTAGCATTCTTCATAACAAGTAATGGGCGGGAATTGGTGCCTTCAACCCATGTATATAGTGAGAAGACTCACCTCGTACAACTGAATCAAATAGAAATTCCCTGGTCGTTGGCTGACGTATCCACGAACTATCAAAGTCAAAACAACACCCAATCAGCAATTGGGTACCAATCCATAACCATAAATCCATACTCAAGTCACAAAGACCATTTTACCCTTAACATATCTTGGTCAAAGACTAAGGCCCAATCTCACAATCTGAAAGGACCAAAGGCCAATTAATCAAACAACGCCCAAATATGGCCTAATTTTCCAAATTGGGCCCAAACCCCTTACATGGGTCTTACCTTAAAGCCCAACCATTCTTCCTAGTCCAAAACACTTATACTCAGATGGACCATTAATAACCTAACACCCAAGCCCAAAATAAAACCCAACCTTGAAGCCCAAAATGCAAAATCTCATCTGACTGAGTACCCTGCGTTTTCAGTGGGTACGCTAAGCGTACACCCAAGAAACCCAGTACGCCCCGCGTACGAGTAGGTACACCCCACATAGTATCCCTGCCCACAACCAACCTAGAAAAAGTTCTAATCCCAGAAGCCAAGATGTCCAAAACCTCATAATAGCTAAATATAAGTGACTTGATCCATAAAGTTGAAGGCTTTAAACCTTTGCATGGCTTAATGAATCCCAACATCATAGATGAACTCCAAGGGTTAAAATAACTCCAAAATGTCTTAAAAACTTCTTAATATTCAAAGGGACTTCTTATGTCATAAAGTTCCTGAATTTATGACTTAGCATGACTTAATGGAACCCAAATCAAAACCGTGGTCCCAAGCTTCATCAAAAGACTACCAAATCATGCATGGAAGGTTTATACTCATTAAGATCCAAACTTTATGACTCCATAACCCCAACAAGGGATAAATATGAAGCTCCAAGATTCTAGAGTAACTTCTACTCATAAGAACCACCATAAAGGGACCAAAATCATAACAACGTGCCACTTAGCTAGATTTACAAGAAAGAGTTGTTAAGGTTGAGACTTTATACCTCCAGAAGTTAGATCTAGGTGAACAAAGTATAGATCCAAAAGCTCCAAGTCAAGCAATGACTCTTCAAGAAGTTCCTTCTTCCTCCTCAGGCACAAAAAAACACACATAAATCACTTTGAAGCTCAAGAATCACTCAAATGGGACTAAGGGTCGATTTCTAGGTTTTAGAGGGGTGGAGGCTAAAGATATTAGGGTGTGGTTATGAGATTATTTTACTCCTAACCTAGCTTGGTCCAATATTAAGGCCCAAACCATAACTATAAATCCATACTTAGGGTAGAAAGATTATTTTATTCGTAACCTAGCTTGGTCCAATATTATGGCCCAAACTCACAACCAGAAAGGCCCAAAGGCCAGTTAATCAAACAAGGCCCATATATGACCAAATTTTCTAAATTAGGCCCAAATCCCTTACATGGGCCTTACCCTAAAGCCTAACCATTCTTCCTATTCCAAAACACTTGTACTCAGATGGCCCATTAATAACCTAACACCCAAGTCCAAAAGAAAAACCAAACTTGAAGCCTAAAATGCAAAATCTCATCTGATTGAGTACCCCTAGCGTTCTTAGTGGGTACGCTAAGCGTACACCCAAGAAATCCAGTATGCCCTGCGTACGAGGAGGTACGTCCCGTATACTATCCCTGCCCACAACCAACCTAGAAAAAGTATTATTCCCTTAAGCCAAGACGTCCAAAACCTCATAATAGCTAAATATAAGTGATTTGATCCATAAAGTAGAAGGCTTTAAACCTTTGCATGGCATAATGAATCCTAACACCAAAGATGAACTCCATGGGTCAAAATCACTCCAATATGTATTAAAAACTTCTTAATAGCTTCCAAACTTCCAGATCTGATTCAAAGGGACTTCTAAAGTCATGAAGCTCATGACTTTATGAATTAGCATGACTTAATGGAATGCAAATCAAAACCCTAAGTCCCAAGCTTCACTAAAAGACAACCAAATCATGCATGGAAGGTTTATACTCATCAATATCCAAACTTTATGACTCCATAACCCTCAAAAGGGCCTAATATGAATCTCAATTGTTTTGGAGTAACTTCTACTCACAAGAATCACCAAAAGGGACCAAAATCATAACAAAGTGCCACCTAGCTAGATCTATAAGAAAGGGTTGTCAAGGTTGAGACTTTATACCTCCAGAAGTGAGATCTAGGTGAACAAAGTCTGGATCCAAAAGCTCCAACTCAAGAAATGATTCTTCAAGAAGTTCTTTCTTCTTCATCAAGCACCAAAAACACACATGAATCACTTTGAAGCTGAAGAATCACTAAAATGGGGCTAAGGGTCGATTTCTAGCTTTTAGAGGGATGGAGGATGGAGATATTAGGGTTAGGTTATGAGATAGCAAGCTTAAATAGGGTCGAAGTGTCTAAAATAGGGTACTCCATACAGCACCTGCGACCATCTTGATCGGTACACCCATTGTACACCAAGGTATGGCCCGCATACTTCCATTTTCATAAGTAATCTACTCATACACCTGTGTATGCCCCGCATGCCCGGCTAAACCCAAAAAACCACCAAATCTTTGAAGGCCATAGCTGCTTCGTTATAAGTTTATTTTCGATGATCCTTATGACCATAGAATGGTAACGACAAGCCCTATACTTCTATCATTCAACGCTTGGTTCAGGTATTATATATTTTTCAAAATTTTAAGGTTTTGGACTGGAATTCGACGAGTTGGGTCATTCTTGGACTTGAGCATGGTTTGAAGTTTTGACTTCAAATCTGGACACCTCATTGCCTCTTTGGACGTAAAGTTTCCATCTTTATAAAGCATGGCCCTCCCTCATGCCCTAAACCCCTTATTAAGCTTCATATTAGTGTTTTAGCCCCTTGGATGCCATGCATGGATGTAAAGTTAGCAACTTTACGTGGTATCTTAACCCTAGGGAGTGGATCTGTATTTTGGGGTTTTGGTTTCAACAAGGACTGAATATGAAAGACTGAAGGAACTCGACGATTTGTGTAGCCAACTCGACAAGTCTAGTCGGGTTTCCTACTTTCTGGATTCTAAGTAAACTCGGCGAGTTGATGAGATAACTTGACGAGTTAATTAGAGTTTTTCCTGGTTTTCAGAGTTGTGAAGGAACTCAACGAGTTGCTAGATGCACTCGACGAGTTGGGTCAGCATTGATTGTTGATCTTGACTTTGATCATTGTTGACCTACTTTGACTTTAAGGGTGTCTTTGGTATTTCAGGATTTTAACAAAGTTAGTCAAATGGTGGGATTTGATCTTATCATTTTAGCATTTCATGAGAGGTGAGTCTCCTCACCATACCAATGGGTCGAAGGCATCAAAGCGGGCCCATTATGTGTTATTTGGAATACTAGTTGATTGCGTGATATGTGATATAATAATTATCCTTGTGATACCAGTATGGAAGACCCCAAGGGGTTCCTGTGGCAGTAAACTAAGACCATGTAGGGGTTCCAATGGCATTCGGTGTAACACCTTGGAGGGTTTCCATAACATCCCAATATGTTTACATGTTTAGTTATACAATATTTCTGTGTTAGGGAAGACCATGCGGGGGTTCCCATGGTAGGCAATTAAGACCATGTGGGGGTTCCCATGGCAAGTAGTTAAGACCATGTAGAGGATCCCATGTCAGTGGGTTAAGACCACGTGGGGGTTCTAGTGACACCTGGTGTAAGATCTTGGAGGGTTTCCATGGAATCCTTATATGTATATATGCATGTCTTATGTAGCTTATATGGATGATATGGTTTATGTGATTATGTGGATATCGTGGGGTATGTTATGGGGAGCTCACTAAGCATTAGCTTACAATTCGTTGATTGTTTCAGGTACTTAAGGAAATAAGGGCAAGGGCCCGGCTTGATGGAGCGGCATGCACTCTCTAGCATTTTAGTTGGGACACTCTGATGTTTTTGGATAATTTATTTGATATTATCGATTTTTGAAAACAAATGTGGTTGAAATATTATGTCTTTTGAGAATGATTTTGTAATTTAAAAATGAAAATTTTTATTGAAAATTTGGGATGTTACAAGTTGGTATTAGAACCTTGGTTTGAGGGATTTGGGAACACTCTTGGGTGTGTCAACACTCAAACTAAGGAAATGGTAAAATTGTTTTCAAAAATCAAAAGTTAAAAAATTCTTAAGACCTAAAAAGGGAGAGTGCAATGTGCATAATCGGCCGAGCTCAAGTAAGTGGTTCCCCGTTATGATTAGCCATGCTATACTGATATTTGGATTATGATATTTGGATGGTTTTGCTAAGTGTATGCTTTAAAAATTGTATACGGTTAGGATCATCTAACCTTAGAATGATTGCTTTGGCCTTATTTCATGTTTCTCGTCTGGTTGTGGTACTAGGGTAGAGTCTATTATTTGAAAGTCTATTTGATCCTATTATGTGCATAATTTGCATGCATAGGGAAGCCTGTTATGTCTTTTGTGATTTTGATTTGATGGGATTGAAAAAATCTTAGGATAGCCTAGGATTTGAGTTATGCAGTAATATGTGAGATATGTTTTGCTCTCGGACAAATTAGAGTTATCAGGTAGAGCGTTGGGGAAGGTACATGTAGGTGTGGAAGGTAGTATTGGGCCTGTACTACTGAAAGCACATGACATATACCCGGACTAATGCTTGATATGGAAACTATAAGGAGAACCGGTGTGAAAGGATCCCTATTTTGGATATCTTGATCATTTTGTTGTGTGGTATTTCAGATCAGGATGGTGGTGACGCATCACAGAGCAGGGGGTCAGGATCGGGATCTGGATCGGGCTATGATACCGAGCCCATTGATGAGAGGATGCGCGAGCTTATTGTAGCTGAGGTTACAAGAGGCATCCTTGATGCTACCCCAATTATTTTTAGGGTAGTAAAGTAAGTTTCCTGAACTCCCTTGTTTCGGGATTTCAAGGCGTGCGGAGCGCCTGAGTGCTTGAGGGTCAGGCACCCCGTAGGTAGTCAATGCTGGGTGGCAAACATGGAGAATGCCCAGTGCACGACCTTTTGCCTCGAGGCGGCAAAGGTGGGGTTTGCCTCGTGTATATTGAGGGACCGACCCAGGGATTGGTGGGAGGAGATAACTAGCTAGGTGGGATCAGCCGGTGTGGCTGAGATATCATGGGAGGAGTTTGTTAGTCACATTGATCTGGAGTTTGCACCGCCTATTGAGGTAAAATGGTTAGTGAGGGAGTGCCAGGAGCTCCAGCAGACCACCGATACTGTGGAGGAGATCACCGTCAAGTTTTGGGAACGAGCATTGTTAATCCCGCAGCATGCTACCAATGAGGATATGAAGAGGATGAGGTATCATTCCATGTTGAGGTATGATATCCATGAGTTCGTGAGATTTACATGTTGCAAAACATTGAATGAGATGGTGGAGAAGGCCCGCGAGCAGGAGATGGAGTTGGAGTTCCACACCAAGCGGATAGGTCAGGCTACAAAGGCTAAGACCTTTGATTCTTCTAGTAGGGGACAGTATGGTCGTGTCCGGTGTGCCAAATGTGGGAGATCGCACAGTGGGGTTTGCCAGGTGACAGGCCTGGTATGCAACCAAGAAGGGCTTTATTTGTTTCCAAGAAGGGCTTTATTTGTTTCCAATGCAACCAGACCTACAATAACAAGGCCGATTGTCCGAGGTTTCAGGGAGGGGGAGTAGCGGTGGTGGAACCTGCACCTGCCATGATGAGGATCACGGATGGCCGCACTGCCAAGGCGGATACTCCTACGGTGAAGAGCTGCATATTTCAGTTGACCACGGAGAAGGCTTGAGCAACGCCAGACGTCATGGCTGGTACATAATTTATTTTTCGTGCTTGATATTTATTTTCATGTTATGCTTATATTTATACATGTGCGCTTGTATAGGGACCTTTTTGGTCAATGGTATCTCAGTACATGTTCTTTTAGATTTGGGAGCTACCCGATCATTTGTTTCTCTTGCGCTCAACAAGAAGTTTAGGGATGTTGCGGGAACATTGGATTCCCCGTTGGAGGTTGAGATTGCGGATGAACGCACCGTGAGTGCTGCGAGAGTATATCAGGACTGTGTCATAAATGTGTTTTGGGAGAGGTTTCGTGTTGATCTGGTTCCGATACCGTTCTGAGGGCTGAAGTTGATCGTCAGAATAGACTGGTTAGGGGACAATGGGGCCATGGTAGACTGTGAGAGTCAATTAGTGAGAGTTCAAACCCCAAGTGTGGGAGAACTGGTTATTCATGGGCAGAGGGCCTTGCAGGGGCCAACCCTCTGTTTGGCTACAAGGGTTAGGAGACTTCTCTATCAGGGTTGTTCGGGATTTTTGGCATACATCTCAGATATGAGGGTTGAGCCCATAATAGATTTGGGTAGTGTACCAGTCGTGCAAGATTTTCAGGTTGTCTTTCCCGAGGAGCTGCCAGGGGTGCCTCCAGAGAGGCAGGTAGAGTTTTACATTGATTTGGTGCCAGGTGCTGCTCCGATAGCCAAAGCATCGTACCGGCTAGCTCCGCCCAAGATGCATAAGCTGTCTACACAGCTTCAGGAGATACTAGACTGAGGGTATTTTCGCCCAAGTAGCTCACCATGGGGAGCATCGATCCTGTTTGTGAAGAAGAAGGACATGTCACACAGGATGTGCATCGATTATCGGGAGTTAAACAAGCTAATTATGAAAAACCATTATCCACTTCCGAGGATCGATGATTTGTTCGATCAACTGCAGGGTGCATCTTGGTTTTCAAAGATTGATCTTCGGTCGGGGTACCATCAGATGAGGATTAGGGATGAGGATATACCGAAGACAACTTTCAGGACACCGTAAAGTCACTATGAGTTTGTAGTGATGCTATTCGCGCTCACCAATGCCCCAACAACGTTCATGGACGTCATGAACAGGGTGTGTAGGCTGATGTTGGATCGGTCTGTGATCGTTTTTATCAATGACATCTTGGTCTATTCTAAGACCAAGGATCAACATGAGTAGCATTTGAGGGAGGTGTTGGAGACACTGAGGAAGGAAAAGCTTTATGCTAAGTTCTCAAAGTGTGATTTCTGGTTAAGTGAGGTATAGTTCTTGGGGCACATCAGCAACCAAGAGAGTATTTTGGTTGATCCAACCAAGATTGAGGTAGTGATGCATTGGGAAATACTGAAAAATGCATCTGAGATTCGTAGCTTCTTATGACTAACAGGGTATTACCAAAGATTTATTCATGATTTCTCCAAGATTGTCGTACCCTTGACTCGCTTGACCAAGAAGAATGTGATTTTTCGATGGAGACAGAGAATATATGAGGCCTTGATTTTAGCACTACCCAAGGGATTGGAGGATTTGGTGGTATATTTTGATGCGTCTATCTCGGGGTTAGGGGCAGTTTTGTTGCATAGAGGACATGTGGTCGCGTACGCCTCGAGGTAGCTGAAGCCTCATGAGGCGAACTACCCCACTAATGACTTATAATTGGGGGTAGTGGTGTTTTCCCTCAAAATCTTGAGGCATTACTTGTATGGGGTTTGGTGTACAATCTATACTAACAACAAAAGTTTGAAATTTTTGATGGATCAGCAGAACCTCAACATGCAACAGAGGAGGTGGTTGGATGTACTGAAGGATTATGACTGTAAGATTTTATACCATTTAGGGAAGGCCAACATGGTGGCCGATGCCTTGAGCCGCAAAGCGGCAAGTGCTCCGATTAAGGAAGTTTGTTTGAGGATGTCGGTGATATCTCCCTTGTTGGATATGATCAAGGAGGCTCACGGGGAGGGTTTGAAGAGAGAAAATTGGAAGTTAGAGCATATTTGGGGTTGGATTCCCTTGTTTGTTCGGGATGGTCGGGGTCTTTTGACACAATGTGGTCGGTTGTGGGTTCCGACATCTGGGGGTGTGAGACAGAAGATTTTGGAGGAGGCACACATATCCAAGTTCTCTATTCACCTGGGGCCCATGAAGATGTACAACAATTTGAGGCTGAGTTACTGGTGACCATACATGAAATGGGAGATCGCCTGGTTTGTGGAGCGGTGCTTGACCTGCAGAATGTCAAGGTCGAACATCAGTGGCCTTATGGTAAGGTTCAACCGCTACCTATTCCCATGTAGAAATAGGAAGAGATCACCATGTACTTCATCACGAAGTTACTGAGGACGGAGAGGGGCGTGGATTCAATTTGGGTTATTGTAGATAGAATGACAAAGAGTGCCCATTTTATTCCGATCTACGAGAGTATCTATGCTGAGAAATTAGCAAATATTTATGTGTGATAGGTGGTTGTCAGGCACGGAGTGCCAGTGTTAGTGGTCTCTGACTAGGATGTCTGTTTTACATCTAGGTTTTAGAGGAAGTTCCACGAAGATCTAGGAACTCAGTTACATTTCAGCACTAGGTACCACCACCATAAATATGGCTAGAGTGAGCGGACGATCCAAACGCTTGAGGACATGCTACGAGCATGCGTACTAGACTTTGGAGGGAGTTGGGATACATACCTCCCACTAGGAGAGTTTTCATATAACAATAGTTATCAAGCTAGTATTAACCGACCCCCGTTTGAGATGTTGTATGCCTAGAGGTGCAATACTCTTGTGTGTTGGTGTGAGGTAGGGCATCGAGTCATGGGAAGTACTGAGGTGGCCCTCATACTACTGAGTTGTGTTGGATTAGTGTCTAAGTCCATAACTACTTTGGTATGTACTTGACCCGATGGTGCATGGTCCTTTTGGGTTGCCTTCACCAAAGCAACTTGATAGGATGAATTATGGAGAGAAAGGATTAAATATGATTTATTAATATATTATGAGAATAATATATTAAAGGAGAAGTCATATTGTTTAATTAATATTAGTCAAGAATTAATTAGTAATTAGTTTTGTGACTAAAAGAGATTAATTAAACTTAAGGGACTGGAATTGTAATTATAAGATAATTGCAATTTGGGCTATGGATTTTCTTATATTAAGGAGTGGATGAATTCTATGGGGAAACCCATAAGAAATCGTCCAAGGCCTTAAGGAAAGGAGTCCATGGGTTGCTTAGGGCTTAAGCATCCAAATTAGGGTTTCCTTGTTAGATAACCCTAATAGCCTCACTATATATAGACCCCTTAAGGACCAAAAACGTGGCTAAGACTTCTTCTAGGGTTAGAACACGTTTTGGGCAGCATCCATCCTCTCTCCTCTTCATCCTCTTGCTTATGGTGTTTGTGAACCATTAGAAGAGTGACATTTGTGACTCTAAGCTTTCTAAAGTCAATACAAGGAGGAATTGGGATTGTTCTTGCTACATAACAATCAAGGTAATATCTTGAACCTAATTATATGTTAATATCGATTTCCATATGTTAGTATTAGGGTTTATAGTCTTGGATAACTTGCATGTACAATAGAGAAACCTAGATCCAAGCATTTGGGTTTGTATGAACACATAGCATGTTCTTATGACCAAAACCCATCATTAGTAACACGATGCATAATGTTTTAGTGATAGTACACTAATAAACCTTGTTGTGTGTGATTCGGTGAGTGAGTGCAAGAAAGCATTGTATCAAAGTTTATCCGTTCCTTTTATCCAAAGAAGGATAAAAGCGATATCTTTGGCCCCCTCGATGATTTAGTGATGACAAACATAAATGCTCGGCCGAGCTAGGGCTAATTTGATTTGTTCAATTAGTTAGTCGTTATAAATCGGAAATCGAGAAATAGTACAAAGAGAATGATTAGAAATCATGTCTCATACAATATCTAGAATGGAGGAATATATGATCCCTTATCTAAGGACACACGTATCTGCCATATGGGATTAGTATTATTCTTGTGTTTCACTTTGCATGTTTTGACTTCCTGAATAATTTAATTGATTAGAACAGTCAAATTATTCGAACGGGCCATAGTCGTTCATATGTTGGAAGTAGGTATGAATGAAGACTGTCGTGAATTGGTGTGTTGATTGTCTAAAAGAGTATTAGACATAAGCAAATGTTTGCTGCAACGTTCATGAGTGCTTATGAATATGAATTTGAGCATTGGATTAAACCCACGCTCACTTGGATCACTCCATAAATTGTATCACAATTGATTGGTGAGACGATAACATCTTATATTCTTGAAACCGAGATGTGTGAGTTGTATCTTGCCAATTGGTTGCACATTGATAATATGAAAATGTACTAGTAACTTGGTGTTATAAAACATATTGTTGTGTGTGATTCGGTGAGTGAGTGCAAGCAAGCATTGTATCAAAGTTTATCCGTTCCTTTTATCCAAAGAAGGATAAAAGCGATATCTTTAGTCCCCCTACTCGGCGAGTCCATGGGGGTACTCGGCGAGTTCGAGCGTCAGATGGAGCTATTTTCAGGATTTCTTGTTGTTTATCTTTGAGATACTTGCCTTTATCATATTAGATCAATATAAATCCGATTTTATGATATATATATGAGTATATTCTTGATCTAATTGAAGATATTTATCAATTAATAAAATATTTGTTTTCTGATGTGATAATTGATTAATTATTTTGATTAAATTGGTAAATTATTTTGCAAGAAATCATTAAATAAATCAAATATGGATAGTTATGTAATTAAATGTTAATTTAGATTGTTTGTTATTTGATTCTTATTGTTATGAAAAGTTTCATATTTTCCCCTTTAGGTTTTATAGTTTAAATTTGAACTCAAAAGCTTTGTTGTTTTGAAATTTAAATAGTTGAAACCCTAATGTTTTGAAAAGGTTTCAAAACTTGCCCTCAAGTTTTGGAATTTAAATTTTGATTAAAATTTTAATTTTGATGTATATTTTAATTCTAAACCCTAATGTTTTTGAAATGTTTCAAAACTTGCCCTCAAGTTTTGGAATTTAAAAGTTGATTAAAAGTTTAATTAGGAATGTTAATTTCTAAAACCCTAGTAATGTTTTGAAAAATTCAATTCACACCCTTTTGGTTTTATTAATTAATTAAGGTGTATAATTAAAAGAGGTTTAATAAATCCATAAAAGTTTTGGTTTGCAATTTAATTGAATTAAAAGTATAATTATTAAATTTGACCACCTATTATTTTAAAAGTGTAAAATACACCCTATACTATATATATATAATATTAAAAGTCTAACATTATATATATGTATGAGTAAAAGTCAGTCTTACCGTTAGTAGGCCTCATTCACGAAGCTGGTCTATAAGGGATGTTTAAGGAAATTGCCTATAAAATGGCGATTGAATGGGTATACACTCTTACCCACCGTACTCTTGACTAGTGGAGGGTCGTTAGCCGAACGGGTAGGATATGATGAAACCTTCCATTATAAGTATAATGAAATAAAAAGTAACTAAATGTTTTGCAAATTCCCAATCTTAGTTACTTACGCAAAAGTGAATTGATGCAATTCCATGAAATTACACTCTGTGCCCTTGCGAAGACGTTAGTGGAGCGTGTATGGCTTACCGGCACACTAAATGATTGTAAACAAATGTGGCAAAGGGTGATTCATTGTTTATCATAGTTCGATGGAGCGTGTGTGGTTTACCGGCACATCGAATAGGTGATCGTTACAATGAAGGCACCATGTGAATTTGCATGGTTATTCACACCCGCTTTGTGATCCTCGGCATCCCAGTCGCAAACAAGAGGGGCATATCGAGATTTAAACATGCCATTGAATTGTTCAATGAATCTCAAAGGTTCTAGGAGTTTTCATAGATTTAAAACTTAAATTTCTTTTTCATTTTTCATGGTGGAAATTGGTGAATCGTCATTCACTTACCTTCAAATATTCTGCAACTAGATTACGGCATCCCTTTTCTAGGTTGTAGCATATTGTGTTGGGTCCTAGCCTTACTATCTCATTTGGGTGATTCACTAAGGACTCAATCAATCAACTAACTTGAATTCGTTTTCTCCCGTTTTGTAGATGTTAAAGTTCGACAACTATGGTCTTCCCAAATCCCGTGGAACAAGCATTCCACATGAAAATGGTAGTCCACGATTCGATCGAGGAACAAGAAATCATGCTTCACTTCCTCCACCTCCTCCAATTATTCTCCATAACCCACAAGATCGAAGAATTGAAAGATTCAATATCACTAAAGCCCTATTGGAAATCAAACATGAAGATGGTAAACCTGTGTGTGCCCACGTTCTAGGAATGAAATCACACATTGATAGGTTGATAATGTTGGGTGTGTCATTACCGGATGAGTTGGCTGTGAATTGGGTTTTGCAGTCACTTCCTAAATCATATAATGAGTTCAAAAGAAAGTATTATATGATGGATCATGACGACAACCTCATTGACCTAACTTACATGCTCATTGGTGCTGAATCAGAAATGATTTGGCGAAGCAATAGAGCGTATTTGTTGGGAAAGTCAACCAACCATACTTCCGAGGATGTTCTAGGAGAACCGACCCACGTTTGCTGCTAAAAGAAAGGGCGTTGGATACAAGTCTGCCCAAAGAGCCTGAAGAGTCCAGAAGATGGGAGAGTCAAAGTGTATGGCTGCGCTTCAGGAAAAATCCACTATCTAACTCGATTGAGTTCCTATTCTTTGATTCATGATACATAATGTGATAAGATTGCATTTGAATGTTTTGTTGGATCGATGAAAGGAGAGGAAGCTTGATGAAATAGAGCAAGATGAGTCTAATCACGAAGAAATGGATCTCGATCGCATAAATTTGAAGATTAGATTTTGAGCTTAGATAGTTATGATAGAGTTGTTAGATATTTTCCTTTTGAAATACATAATTTTCAATGGATTTTGCATTGTAAGGACAAATGTTTTCCGCTACTTTTATAAATAAAATAAATTTTCGTTTGACTTATTTATTTATTTGTTTATTCCTTTGCAATGAAATCGTTATGAAAATTGATGTTTGAATATTTCTACAACAAATGGATATGATTCTTATTTATGGTAAGGTCGAGAATTTACCAAATAGGGAGAGTTTCTCATCACCCAATTTTAATTGGATAGAAATTTGGAATCACGCAACTTGGTTGCATGATGAATGAGAAATTTCATATTTGGAAATTAGACTAATTCGTTGACAAAGTGTCAAGTGAAGGACTGGGAGATCGAGTACACAAAGTTGTGTGTTGATCAAGTTCACCATAAGAGTAACAAAGATATTCGTCATGATTTACTAAAGGTTTAGTAAATATGATTATACTTATAAGATTATGTGTAATTCAGAATTTATTAAAAAGGTTTAAATCAATAGCAAAACGAATAAGAAGAATCAAGTAGGCAGAAAGATAAAAGGTTCTCCATTCTAAGAAGAAGGGAGAGTACCTTTTATGCTTTATGATAGGTCTTAATGATTAAGAACCATATCTCAATTGATCCTCTAAGTGAGTCTTAGTACAATTGTATGTTTAAAAAGAGGAATCAAGAATTGAAGAAATGGTTAAATCAAGAAGTCAGTCATACTTCGTTCCAAAACAAGTCTAAGAGTTAAGATTGTGACAATGAGGTGACAAGTATTAAAAGGTTTATAACATTCATCAAATGTGGAAAGTTGTGATGTCTTGGATAAGACAAAGACCAACTAGGACCAATTCATGAAGTGTTTTGATAAAAACTACACTAACTCTTGAATATTTGTTTCTCAAGAAATGTTTATTGACAAGAGAATCTTATATGTCAAGGAGTCAGTAGGAGTCTTAATGGTCTTGAAAGGTTTCAAGAACAAATCAAATAAACCTTATCGATCATCACTAGCACACGAGTTGAGGTTAACAACCTATCGTGTTGACATTATTTTGTTTCTGTGCTGTTTCAATTGAGTTAATTATGCATGTGAGTCCTATGAGTTCTCATTTGAATGCATAAAAGGCAAGGACCTTGATCAATGGAAAGTACATTGATAGGAAAAGGTGAGTTGCTTAACTACTTGGAAGACATGGTGGGCAGCCATGCTACCATAAGGCAAGAAATCAAGATTAAGGAAGTTCAGTCCATATGAGTTTAAATTTGTCGTAAACTTTGGTTTTAACAAATTCACATGGATAGGAACACATACACCGTTTAAATCTAAGTGTCAAAAGATTTCCTCCTTCATGAAAATGATTGTGAGGAAATGCTTTCACTAAGAAAGATTTTAAAAAGATAGTGATTGTAAAATTGCATTCTCAAATTCGATTATGGTTACGTTATCCCTTTCCATGATTTGAGTTGTGAGGTTTGGCAATTAGTCTTAATTGTTTAGACACACATATGAATTATCTAAGGAAAAGGTGTATAAGTTCAAGAAGATTTGATAAAAGATTATCAAAGCACTAAGTATTAGAAACATGGACTTAAGAAATTCAATAGGTATTGTTTTTATGAAAGTTAAGATGTTTATGAATACATGTCGAAACTAGTGGGAGCATAAGTGTTATGTTTTATAATAATCATCATGATAGTGGGAGCATAAATGTTATGATTGTATGATTATTAAGAAAGGTATTGCAAGTTGGCAATATTAATTATAGAAAACAAGAGTCATTCTTTGCAATGTTGTAAGGATGGAATAGTTGTTTTGCTATAATTAAGGGAGAGAATATTATGATTCGTTTCAAATCTAAAGGCTTAGGTTGAGAAATGTTAATAAATTTAGTCAAAGGTACATAGTGTGTTCTTAAAATTTCGATTATGATTATGAAATTCCTCTTCAAAATTCGAATTTTGAGAACATAGCAAATAAAACATTATGCATCGTGTCCCATACGCTTCGGGTATAGGATCGATTGCAAATGCTTTAATATTTGACCATTCTAAAATTTTCCAAATGTCTAGCGCATTTAGAGGGAAAAAGGACTAGAATCGGTTTGACTAAAATAATTAAACAACTATCAAAGAACAATCCAAAGTTCGACGAGGATTGGGTGCTTATGAGTAGTTGGAAGCATGGTATTGAATGGACCATAATGACATTATTATGAATAGAAAAGATAGTAATAAGAATGAGTTGTCATATGGAAATTATGGAAATGTTTCCATATTGGATGGAGCATATCGACATCATTACGAATAGATAAGATTCTATTAAGAATGAGTTGTCATATGGAAAATATGGAAGCGTGTCCATATTGGGAATTGAATATTGAAAATCTATGTCTAGATTAGAAACTTTTATGCAAAAGGATGTTCAAAGGAATTTACTTTGAATGAGAGGCATCATATCTAATGAATTGTCTTGTAACAATCTCCGATAGAAGATTTTGTAATATCATTGGCAATAGTCTTTGTGACTTTGGTGCAGTGACATTACGAAAGGATCATTGCATAAAATGTTAGAATCTAGCATATTCTATAAGTAGCAAGAATTTGATATTCTTTCACTTATGGAAAAGGATTTGGAGTTGTGAAATGTTAATGATTGGAAATGTGTTCAATTTGATCTATTTCACAAAGAAAGAACCATAGGTAAACATTGTGTGCATGCTAGGAGCATGGGACATGTGTAATAATTCAAGTAAGAAGTTGACTACCCGAAACGAAAAATAATGAGTAATCGATATGGTGATAAATAAAAGGAGTTTTATTTATACTCAAAGGTTTGAGGCCATATGAGATTAGTATTATTCTTGTGTTTCACTTTGCATGTTTTGACTTCCTGAATAATTTAGTTGGTTAAGAACGGTCAAATTATTCGAATGGGCCACAGTCGTTCATATGTTGGAAGTAGGTATGAATGAAGACTGTCATGAATTGGTGTGTTGATTGTCTAAAAGAGTATTAGACATAAGCAAATGTTTGCTGCAACGTTCATGAGTGCTTATGAATATGAATTTGAGCATCGGATTAAACCTACGCTCACTTGGATCACTCCATGAATTGTATCACGAGTGATTGGTGAGACGATAACATCTTATATTCTTGAAACTGAGATGTGTGAGTTGTATCTTGCAAATCGGTTGCACATTGATAATATGTAAACGCACTAGTAACTTGGTGTTATAAAACATATTATTGTGTGTGATTCGGTGAGTGAGTGCAAGCAAGCATTGTATCAAAGTTTATCTGTTCCTTTTATCCAAAGTAGGATAAAAGCGATATCTTTGGGCTCCTCGATCGTTTAGTGATGACAAGCGTAAATGCTCGGCCGGGCTAGGGCTAATTTGATTTGTTCAATTAGTCAGTCGTCATAAATCGGGAATCGAGAAATAGTACAAAGAGGATGATTTGAAATCATGTCTCATACGATATCTAGAATGGAGGAATATATGATCCCTTATCTAAAGGACACGCGTATCTGATAAGAGTATAGTTGACAGCGGCTTTGGAAAAGCTATGATTTCAAATTAGGATCTGATGTCATACGCAGAATAGTTATTAGACTTATCTGAGTGTGAGATTGTTGGATTAGTGTCTAAGTCGATAACTACTTTGGTATGTACTTGACCCGATGGTGCATGGTCCTTTTGGGTTGCCTTCACCAAAGCAACTTGATAGGATGAATTATGGAGAGAAAGGATTAAATATGATTTATTAATATATTATGAGAATAATATATTAAAGGAGAAATCATATAGTTTAATTAATATTAGTCAATAATTAATTAGTAATTAGTTTTGTGACTAAAAGAGATTAATTAAACTTAAGGTACTAGAATTGTAATTATAAGATGATTGCAATTTACGCAATGGATTGTCTTATATTAAGGAGTGGACAAATTCTATGGGGAAACCCATAAGAAATCATCCAAGGCCTAAGGAAAGGAGTCCATGGGTTGCTTAGGGCTTAAGCATCCAAATTAGGGTTTCCTTGTTAGATAACCCTAATAGCCTCACTATATATAGACCCCTTAAGGACCAAAAACGTGGCTAAGACTTCTTCTAGGGTTAGAACACGTTTTGGGCAGCATCCATCCTCTCTCCTCTTCATCCTCTTGCTTATGGTGTTTGTGAACCATTAGAAGAGTGACATTTGTGACTCTAAGCTTTCTAAAGTCAATACAAGGAGGAATTGGGATTGTTATTGCTACATAACAATCAAGGTAATATCTTAAACCTAATTATATGTTAGTATCGATTTCCATATGTTAGTATTAGGGTTTATAGTCTTGGATAACTTGCAAGTACAATAGAGAAACCTAGATCCAAGCATTAGGGTTTGTATGAGCACATAGGATGTTCTTATGCCCAAAACCCATCAAGTTGATCCAACATGCACACGATAGGTTGCGAGTCGCATAGAGCTGTCAGAAAAGTTATACTGATTGATGTCATTCAGACCTCGAGTTTTAGGTGGGGGACTTTGTGTTGCTAAAAGAGTCACCATGGAAGGGTGCATTAGGTTTCGGAAGATGGGCAAGTTCAGGCCCTGATATATTTGCTCGTTCAGGATTTCCACCCGAGTGGGCAATTAGGCTTACCATTTGGATCTGCCGAATGAGCTTAGCCAGATTCACAACACCGTCCATGTGTCTCAGCTTTGGAAGTATGTCACAGACGAGGCCACGATTATTTCTTTGGATGGCATTCAGGTGGATGAGAACCTGAACTATATTGAGAGGCCTATCTTGGTTTTGGATAGGAAAACTAAGGCTCTTTGTAACATAGAGGTGAAGCTAGTGAAGATGCAATGGCATCATCGAAGAGGCTCCGAATGGACATGGGAGTCAAAGGATGAGACGAGGAGGCATTATCCGTACCTTTTTGCCTCAACAAACTTCGAGGATGAAGTCTAGTTCACGTAGAGAGAGTTGTAATGCTTGGTTCATGTATTATCTATTTTCAAAATTTTAAGGTTTTGGATCGAACTCGATGAGTTGGGGAGGTCCAAATCATCGTGTAGGGATCAATATAGACACTAGTTATGGACTCAACTTGGCGAGTGGGGGAGCCCCAACTCGACGAGTAGATACTGGAAAGGAAAACCCCAATTTTCAGGGTTTGTACCCTATTTAACGGCCTCAAACCCCCTTTTCTAGCCTCTCTCATCACACCCTATCCAGAAAATCCCTAATTCATGCTTATCCTATCATTTTGATTGTGTGAGAGCTTATAGAGTGCATTCTTAGTGTTTACTTGAAGATGCTTGAAGGAGGAAGTGCATAGCTGAAAAAGGAGGATGTAGATCCAGTGTCTTCACTGTTGAGGCATTCACATTGAGGTATAAAGTTGATATATTGATCATTAATTTGTTAGATCTCTCAATTAGAGGATTTTTGTCATTTTAGCTTATTCTTGGGTCATTCTTGGACTTGAGCACGGTTTGAAGTTATAACTTTAGATCTAGACACCTCATGGCCTCTTTGGACGTAAAGTTGCCATCTTTATTAAGTTATCGCTCTCCTTCATGCCCTAAACCCCTTATTAAGATTCATATGAGTGTTTTATCCCCTTGGATGTCATGCATGGATGTATAGTAAGCAACTTTACCTGATATCTTAACCCTAGGGAACTTGATATGTAGTTTGGGCTTTGGATTCGACTGGAAAGGACTGAATATGAAAAGATTGAAGGAACTCGAAGAGTTGCGTAGCCAACTCGACGAGTTGAGTCGGGTTTCCTACTTTCTGGATTCTGAGTAAACTTGACGAGTTGATGAGATAACTCAACGAGTTAGTTAGGGTTGTTCCCGATTTTCTAAGTTCTGAAGGAACTCGACGAGTTGCTAAATTCACTTGACGAGTTGGATCAACATGGACTGTTGACCCTGACTTTGACCACGGTTAACCAAGTTTGACTTTAAGGGTATCTTTGGTATTTCAGGATTTTAACAAAGTTGGTCACATGGTGGTTGTAGGCAGTTGAGTTCAAAATTGCGAGTTGGGATTTGATCTTATTAGTTTAGCATTTCGTGAGAGGTGACTATCCTCACTATACCAATGGGTTGAAGGCATCAAGGTGTGCCCATTGTGTGTTATGTGGAATACTAGTTAATTACGAGATATGTGATATGATAATTATCCTTGTGATACCAGTATGGAAGGCCCTGGGGGGTTCCCGTGGCAGTAGACTAAGCCCATGTGGGGGTTCCCATGGCATTCGGTGAAACACCTTGGAGGGTTTCCATGGCATCCCAATATGTTTGTGTGTTTAGTTGTATGATATTTCTGTGTTAGGAAACACCATGCGGGGGTTCCCATGGCAGGCAGTTCAGACCATGTGGGGGTTCCCATGGCAAGTAGTTAAGACCATGTGGAGGATCCCATGGTAGTGGGTTAAGACCACATGGGGGTTCTAGTCCATGGCATCCTTATATGTTTATATTGTGGCTTATGTAGCTTATATGGCTAATATGGTTTATGTGATTATGTGGATTGTGTGGGGTATGTTATGGGGAACTCGCTAAGATTTAGCCTATAGCTCATTGATTGTTTCAGGTACTTTAGGAGATAAGGGCAAGGGCCTGGCTTGATGGCGTGACATGCACTATGTGGCGTTTTAGTTGGGACACTCTGATCTTTTTTGATAATTTATTTGAAATTATGGATTTTGAAAAAAAAATGTGGTTAAAATATTATGTCTTTTGAGAACGATTTTGTTATTTAAAAATGAAAAATTTTATTGAAATTTTGGGATGTTACATATTAACTCATACCAGCCTTAAGACCTTTCAAACAAAAATCCAATTTCCACAAAAGCCTGAACTAACACTTTACCGAAATACCCTAGGCTCCAAAACATGAACCTTACTCCAGGATCACTTTAATTACATCATTCACAGCCAAATAGACATAGATCTCATCTTTTCTAAGGCCTTAAGCCTTATGATGACCGATCTTCAGGCCGCAACCTTGAATTAGGAATTGATTCGAAACAGGGCTTTACAAAGTCGGAAAGGACTCATGAGTGAAATCGACCTATTAGGATTTAAGCTGATTTATGTGTATGGTATGTGGTATTTTAGGGAACTCACTAAGCTTTGTGCTTATGGTTTATGTTTAATGTTTTTCAGGTACTTCCAGTTCAAAAAGGAAGGGCCTGACATGATCGCATCCACCACTGTTCAACATTTTATAATTTTTGGATTGTACTTTGGTAACTAATTTTTCCACATTGTCATACTTTGATGGGTTGGAAAGAATGATTGATGATTTTGGTTGACTTCAAAATAAAAATTTTCAGTTAGTATTTTTGGGTTATTACATATATATTGTGCGAGTCAGATATGGTTATATATGTGTTAATTATATATTTAGTAATAATATATAACAATCTAAACATAAGCATTATTACTTAAAAAGATTAAATTTATACTGAACACTTACTATTTTGTGTAAAACATATACTTGTATTCTAATAGTATTGAATAAATAGGAAATTGTATTGGAAATTGATTTAAGGTATTGTAAGCTTGTTGATTTATAAACCAAGACATATATTGGATGCTTATTTCAAAGTAAGTTGAATAAGTGAGTAGTTATACTCTGTATTGTGATAGTATTACATAAACATGAAAACTGTATTGAAAGTGAATTAAATGTATTGTAATCTGGTCTAGTTATAAACTACGGCTTGTCAAGGATACTTAGTTCAAAGTAAGTTAATAAGTGGGTAGTTTATCTAATGGGGTGTGTGTGAGATTGGAACTGAGAATAGAGTTATATTCTATGACACTATCACATGTTAGGGTATGAGTTACGTACAAGAGTACTATACTAGTATTCCTCATTTGTCTTACAGCTAGAAATGGTGTATATGTATTAGGCAACTAGTAAGGTGTGTCTGGTTATCTATCAGAGTAAGATGACAACCACTCACTCTTTCTAAACTATCCAGTGTAACGCTAGCGGACTCAAACTCTATAAATGAAAAAGAGTCATACTTATCTGTGAGAAAGGATTCGAGTATTCTATCCCTTCATTGTTTTCGTTATTTACTTATGCTTGTTGCGAAGGAACCTTGAATCAGTATAGTCAACTCGTTGCTTACAGTGATCCATTTGGATAGATCTCATAAGATAACTTTTATAGAATTAGTATGTGTGAATTGACAACATGGGTAATTAATAGTAGATTGCCTTATAGATATCTGTGTCATATGATATATCTATTTTATTGGTAATAGTTGGTTTTTGCTAGATTATCATATGAATTATTATTTTTAAAATATTATGGGATTTAAAATCCAATGTGTCTCACCAGGTTTCTAAACCTGACCCACTTAAATTATATGTTTCTTAGGTAGTGGTGCTGAGGCTGCTAGAACTTGATTAGGTTGTTGAGTGAATAAATAGACAGCATGTAATAGTAATAAGGACCATGAGGTTTTTATGCTATAACTTATGTTGTGTATTAATTATAACATCTATAGGGTGTTTGTATTTTGAAAGAACATTTGTACTCAAGATATTTTAATAAAATGAGATGGTTTTCGCAAACAAAGATAACATGGTTTTGAAAGCATAAAGAATATTTTTTTAGTTATGGAAAATAGGGATGTCACATTTGGGTTGAGAAAGATGGAAGAGAGAGAAAATAGAAAAATAATGTGACAGTAAGTTGAGTGGGTTGGGACGGAAGGACTCCCTCCACCCTGATATTATGTAATCAGACATATTTACTTATAGTTGTATTGATTATCAGTTGTCAAAATAAATATGATGTATCAATAGATATGGTTTGATTCTTTGATTATAGTTTGGATTTTAACCTCCATTGAGTGGTTTTCATGATTTTAATCTCAATCCAACTATCCTATTGATAGATTTGATGATTTGGGTAAAAATCTACATGAACCCTAGAGACCCCAACTTGGGGATATTGCAATTGATGATGAAATGGTATTAGATTCTATGACCTAGATGATATGATGGAAATAAATCCAATTGGAATGTTCAAACTCATCCATGATGGTAGAATTATGCATAAAATTGGATTTGAGATGGTTTTGGGGGAAATTGTGATGAAAACAATGGAATCCCTTGTAGTTAAGAATTTGTTGAGTAAAGGAAGTTCTTAATCATGAGTGGATACTCTTGTGATGATTTAAATGCAACAACATGAAGACTTGAATGATTTTTAGTTGAATATATGTGATATTTGGCCAAAAGAGCATTTTAGTAAATCTATTGATAATTACATAATGGTTGATATCTAAGAAGTGAATGGC
The DNA here is from genome assembly GCF_052625555.1 of Lactuca saligna. Classification (NCBI taxonomy): domain Eukaryota; kingdom Viridiplantae; phylum Streptophyta; class Magnoliopsida; order Asterales; family Asteraceae; genus Lactuca; species Lactuca saligna. The sequence goes on along the minus strand of NC_136419.1, from coordinate 96,152,171 downwards.
ATTCATGAACATGAATTGAAACTCTAGAAATGATACTGCAACATAAACATGAATGAACTCTAGTGAAGTTCTAGCTCTAGTGATTGTTTTAGACCAAGGTTAATTTGGGAACATGGAATAGAATTGAGGATTCCATAGTGACATTAGGTAAATACAATGAGATTGGTTGTGGCTTTATTTACTTGACCACACCCAGTGATATATTAAAAGCTTTGGGAATATGTCATATTGGTTAAAGAGTGTTTTTGAGAAACTTGAGCTCTTAACCGTTTCATTTGAGTGTTTGTAAGCATTATGAATTTAGTACTTTGATTGAGGACTTAATGAATTAAGTTGAATATTTTGACATGATAAAACGTCATCTATTAGTGCTTGGAAACCTTTACAGGTGTTACAAATGGTTACCTAAAAGGCTAAAACCATCCAAGAAAGTTTAGGCCTCAAAATGTGATTTTGTGGGTGTGCTTGGGCTGCCTCGGGAAGCGACCCATGTTTAGGGGTCAAAATGCACAACTCAACCAAAATCTGAACTATAGTATTTTCCTCATAAATTTTACATACAAACTCGGATTTATGCGCGATTTTTTTTCCAAAATTCATATTTTTCATGAGGAATGAGTTGAATCAATAATATTTAGTAATTAAACCTATGATGGGTATTTTGATCATTTTTTGACATTTAACTACTTGTTATATAGGTGGTGTTTGAGTTTGTTACTATAAGGAATAGAACTAGCAGAGGACTAGCTAACCTTCTTGTGATTGAGGTGAGTACGTGTTGGAATTTTCCCACTTTGGGATACATGGAAAAATGATTTTATGATAAGAAATACAAATTCTTTGATATATGAAATATTTTGAAATGAAAGTGTTAATTACTTTTGAAAAGAATGTTTTGAAAGAATGCCTTAAAAGTAAGAGTATTTTGGAAGAACAAATGTTTTGATAATTTGTTGAAATGATTTGAAATGTAGACGTTTTACTTTTGAAATAAGTATTTTGATACTAATGTATGGAATGTGTAAATCATGGGAAGTAATGAAAAGCATGAAAAGTAATGTAACGAATATATTGCTCAATCCATGATATCCCTATAACGGGATATAAAGGAATCTATCGAGGTGACGCTACCCTTTTCCGATATAGATGTTCTAATGGAAATGATGCTATGGTGAACTGATTTTGTTCTTTTCACCTTGGTATAGATAGGGATATTGCTAGACCCTACGTATAAAAATGACAACAATTCAATACTAGAATTAGCCCTTAATGAAAGAAGGGAATGAAATATGAAAAGAAATGTGTTTGGAATTATGTTATGTCTAATGTAATGATTTGATATGGAATGGAATATGTGTAAATTGTCTATTTTTTGGAAACGATAATTTTATAAAAAGAGAGCCCCCTTCCTAAAAGAATAAGACAGGTGAAAGAAACAAACAAATTTACAAAGTTTTAAACTGGCAAAAAACTCAATCTAAACAATTACAAATATATAAATTACCCCTACATTTAACCTAATTAAACACCAAAGAGATTATGTGATCCACCGTTTTTGTAGGGGTAGTGAAAACATTGTTAAAAACCTTGTCGTTCCTCGCTTTCCAAATGCTCTAAAAAGACCATATACGATCGCAACAAGAACTTTTCTCATCTTTGGACAATGCCCCAGTTAGCCGCAAAATTGATGAGCTCCTTAATAGAGTTCAAGCTTAGAGATGGATTGTTTCACCATTTAAAGATTTGAAACATCACCTTGTGAGCATAAGGGCAATTGAGGAGGATATGCTCGCTAGAATCAACACCAGTTGACAAAGCTGGACAAAGGTAGACAAGATCAAAACATCACATCGGTCAACAGTGGTGGTAGTCAGGATACGATCCAAGCAGGCTCTCCAAATGAAGCAAGAAACTTTGAGAGGCACCAAATTCGACCAGATACTTGGGTTGTCCACAACGTAAGTAAGTTAGAGTTAATGATAGAACTAGAATTATTGACATAGAAGTTACCATCAGAGTTAAGGTTAGAAATCCAAACGTTCTTGGAATTAGAGAGGCTAAAATTCTCAAGAAATGTATGGAGATTATGAAGCTCCTGCAACTCGATTGGATGACGGGGTGCCCTTTTCCACTTCCATGTGCAACTTGAACTAAAAATCGCTCAGAAATGAGACACGAATTTTTGGAATCCAAATAATGGAGGTAAGGGAATCTACATGCCAAAGAACCTCCTTCCATCCATTCATCGAGCCAAAATAAAATCTTAGAGCCACGGCCTACTTTGCATTTTAAAATTTTACCAAATAAAATGTCATGCTTGTGAATCGCCTGAATAGATTTGATGATATTGGCCCAAGCACAAGGAAATGAGACCTTTGCAAGCTTATTCATTGGCTTCCTAGTGAGGTTGTGTGTCACACCTCCCCAGGCCGTTGGCGGAAACGCCGAGTTGTGACGGTCGTTACACAGATTACCCAAATCACAAAGAACAAACCATAACTACCTTTTTATAAATCCATAATGTCTATTACAAGGAATAGATAACACTTATCTATCTTCAAGCTAATGGTCATTCCTTGTGTTGATCCTTATTCCATCATAGGAACACATGCGGTTTTGAAAACATCAACTTGATGTTTGTGAATTCATCGGTTTCTAGATAAACATATAATAAACTCTATTGAAAACTTTTTAGGAATTTTTACAATGATTATGATCATTTTACTTATATTCCTCATTCCCTATACTTTACTATATTATCTCTTCCAAAATTTCCTTGTACCTTGTAACTTATAAGTCTTCCGAATACTTTGAGTTTTCATGTTCTATATTCTTTTTAGGATATTCTATTGATCTTATCTTGTTATCTCTATAGTATATTTTACCAATCCTATCTAGCAATCTTTAAATGTTAGAATATCTTATTAACCCTAAATTATTCTATTAACTACTCGAAGGTGTCACTATTGGTAGTCAGATCTCTAAGGATGTTGGAATATATTACCATGATCCCCCATAACCAACATTGTAGACTAATAATTTTCTCACATGAAACTTCATCGGACGTTGAATATTGCTTGTTTAATAAAGAAAGTTATCATGTTGGGATTGTAGCTAGCTATCACAGGTGGGGGTGTCAAACCTCACATATCTTTCTGGATCTCACAAGATTAATGATTATAGGCTCAGGGTAACTGAATTTAATTAGCCTAAGGATGAATAATAAGAGCTCACTAATGCATTAACCTTAGGTATTTTATCTTTTATCTTTCTTACGTAGTGAATTCCTATAACTACCATAATATAAATCTTTTACTTTATATTTGATAATTTAAAATTAATAGATCTCATAATTATCTTGTGTGTGTGTGTGTGTGTATATATATATATATATACACGTGTGTGTGTGTGTTTGTGTTCAAATCATTATATACTTGACACCAAAATGTATAGCAAAAGCTGAAGCACGTCGCTCTATGATACTTCGTCTTCTTAAAATTTGTGAGTGTACCTGTCTACTGGTTCCCTGAGAATACAAGTGGTTTTGAAAGGTTATCAACATTAAAGTTGGTGAGTTCATAAGAATTTTTGTATTAGAAGTCTATCTTCGTTCCTTGAAAATGTTAGCGTGTTTCCTCGAGAAAATCCAATATTTTCTTTTGTAAATGAAATGTAGTCTTAGGCTTTAAGACCAAAATGTATGTGTGGTATGGCACTCTGCCATAGTATATTGTAGTCTTATTATTAAATAAAACATATAAATGAATGTTTCCCAAAAATGTATGTTGTAGTGTATATTGAAAATAGTGTACTGTGTTGTATTTGTATAAAAACCCTTTGTATGTATGTGCTTGGAGTCCACCGGCTGTACTTTAAAGTAGTGTAATGTAGTTCTATTATTATAATAAAACCATTGAACTTCGTTCCTTGAAAATGTATGTGCTTGGAGTCCACCGGCTGTACTTTAAGAACTTCATAATGTTATGATATTTGTCACCCCATACCTGCCGGTCTAACTATACCTAAGAATTTAGGTATAGGATTGTCAATCTCATATATATCTATACACAAATTCACGCTCACCCTCCAGGATACTTTGGTTATAATTCAAGACTTTAATATGTACACTAGTAGGTATGATGAAGCAGTAACTCATAATCCTATATTAACTAGTTTACGTAAAGTGTGTAAATGTTCTCTTGTTCTTGTACATTTATGTATTCCCCTTTTATAGTGTACTCCTAGTGTGAAATAATTATACTTAAATAATTATTTTTGTATTGTATCTTTAAACTTAGTAAAATAGTGTAAGTGTCCCATAAACTATACCTATTATAGTTTATATGTATGTTCTGCATGTAATGAAAATACTTGCAATTTAACATTTTGTATAAACGGCAATAAAATATTTATGAAAATACTCCTTTGCTCGGTATGTTACAAAAGGGTTACAATTTTATTTAAATAAGTTTTAATACTCATATATATATATATATATATATATATATATATATATATATATATATATATATAAGGCATATATAATTGAGATTGAAAAGGCAGTCGGGGAAGTAATTCTACCCTAAGCCCACAACCAAACAAGGAACAAGAGTTAAGGCAGAAACACTAGTTATAAGCCTGTTGAATCTTATATATATATATATACATATGTGTGTGTGTGTGTATGTGTGTGTGTGTGTAAATATAGTTGAAACATTTGAAATAATTTGGAATAGTTTGAAACAGTTTAAAATAGTTTGAAATCGTTTGAATGTTAACACAAGATTCCTGGTGTTTTACTTGTATCCCCCCCCCCCCCCCCCAAAACATTGAACAACAGTGAAAATGTAGAGGTATGAACTCACCTCGAATGTGTGTTCTTGTTTGGATACGACGTGATGGCGGTGATACTCGGGATAGAACTCATTTGAATAGTCGTATCCTAATAATAATTATACATGATATTGTATTTACATTAGCGAAATAATAATTTAAAGTGTTAGAAAACACTATATTATGTAATAATTACTTACAAAAATCCTTAGGAATTATTTGAAGGTGTTCTTGGGTGAAATATGAAGATTTGAAGGTGATATAAATGTTCTTGGGATTTTGGATGATGATCTGGGCAAATCTTATCAACACATAGAGTTTACGGATGGGTCTTGAGAGAAAAATTGAGAAGGATTTCGATCTAGAAAATGAGAAATGAAGAGTGTTTGCGGTTATGTGTGTGTGTGTGTGTGTGTGTGTGTGTGTGTGTGTATATATATATATGGTAGATTTCGGCCCTAATGAGCCTTAAACCAAAGTGATTTCGGTCCTAGCTTCCATAAAGGAAGTGATTTCGGTCCAAACTTCCATAAAGGAAGTGAACTTTATTGACTTTTATTGACCCGAAATCACTGGTTGTTACATTATCCCCCAGTTAGAGGGAATTTCTTCCCGAAATTATTTCTATAGTGAGTACTCATGGACTAGGAAAAAGATGCGGGTATCTTTGTTGCATTTGGTCTTCTCGTTCCCAAGTGAATTTGGGTCCTCGCTTGGCTTTCCAGCGGACCTCACTATTGGTATACGACTTTGTTTCGTTCTCTTGACTTCCCTATCCATGATTTCTACTGGTTCTTCCACGAAATGTAGGCTCTCATTTATCTTGATTTCATCGAGTGGAATCACAAGAGTCTCGTCGGATAAACACTTCTTTAGATAGACACGTGGAAGGTGAGGTATACATTATTAAGTTGTTGGGGTAGTCGGAGTTTGTAAGCTACGAGTGAAATCGCAAGAACCTCAAATGGTCTAATGTACCTTCGATTTAGTTTTCCATTCTTTTTGAAATGTACCATGCCCTTCCAGGGTGAGACCTTCAACAAAACGCGGTCACCAACTTGGAATTCAAGGGGTTTTCGTCTGCTATCTACGTGGTTCTTTTTTCTATCTCTAGAAGCTTTCAGTTGTTCTCGAAATTGAACGATTTTCTCTATCATTTCCCTTATGATCTCCAGGCCGGTGAGAGTGCTGTCAGGAACTTGCCCTTTAGCTAGTTGTGTGTCTCTCACTTCAGCCCAACACAGAGGTGATCTGTAATTGCAGCCATAGAGGGCTTCGAACGGGGCAACCTTGATGCTAGTGTGATAGCTATTGTTGTATGAGAACTCAACAAGTGGAAAATGAGTATCCCATGCTTTACGAAAGTTAATCACACAAGCTCTCATCATGTCTTCTAGGGTTTAAATAATTCACTTACTCTATCCGTCAGTTTGTGGGTGGTAGGCTATACTCATGTCCAACCTAGTTCCTAGAGATTTTTTATTGACTTCTAGAACCGTGAGGTGAATCTACTGTCTCTATCATAGATAATAGATATCGGTACAACATGCAGTCGTACCATCTTTCTAATGTAAGTTCTGATCAATTTCTCCATCTTGTAAGTTTCCTTTATTGGTAGATAGTGTGCGCATTTGGTTAATTGTCGATGATTACCCAAATGGTGTCATGACCACCTGTAGTCTTGGACAAATTGGTTATGAAATCCATGGTAATCCGCTCCTACTTTCACTCAGGTATCTCTAGTTGCTGTAGTAAACCTGAGGGTTTCTGGTATTCTACCTTGACTTTAGCACAAGTTAGGCACTTGCCCACATGGGTAGCAATCTCTGCTTTCATGTTCGGCCACCAATAGCATTTCTTGAGGTCCAGATATATCTTGTCTGAACCTAGATGAACGGAGTATCGATTCTTGTGTGTGACGTTCATGACAACATCTATGTAGCCACCAAACTTCAGTGTCCATATCTGATTCATGAGATAGTGAACTCTGTCACCCTTGATTTCTAAGTTCTTCTCCATTCCTCTTAAGGCTTCACCTGCCATATTATCAGGTTTCAAGGGTTCCAGCTGTACCTCCTTGATCTATGTGGACAGATGTGAATGGATGATCATGGTTCGTGCTTTTACTCTGCAACCTGAGTACTCCTTTCGACTGAGGGCATCTGCTACTACATTGGCTTTGTTGGGATGATAATGAATTTTGCATTCATAGTCCTTGAGTAGCTCTACCCATCATCGTTGTCTCAGGTTATGCTCTTTTGGTCAAATATGTGCTTAAGACTTTTGTGGTCGGTGAATATAGTGTACTTTGTACCGTAAAGGTAGTGCCTCAAGATCTTCAGAGAAAACGCTATTGCTCCCAACTCAACGTCATGAGTGGTGTATTTGACCTCGTGTGTCTTTAGCTATATCGAGGCATAGACAATGACCTTTACTCGCTACATAAGTACACAACCTAGCCCTTGATTGGATGCATTGCAATATTTTACGAAATCTTATGTCGCTTCCGGAAGAGACAAGATAGGTGCGCTGCATAAGGCTTGCTTCAGCCTTTGGAATGCAGTTTCTTGTTTCTCTCCCATGCTGAAGTTTACACACATCTGATTCAGGATGTTAAGTGGATTAGTGATTCTGTAGAAGTTATGTATGAACCTATGGTAGTAGCCAACAAGGCCTAAGAATTGACGAATTTTCATTGGGGTTTTTGGTGCTTTCTAATTTTCGATTGCTTTAATTTTGGAGGGATCCACATGTATCCCTTCCTCGTTGACCACGTACCTAGGAAGTCCACCTTTTGAATCTAGAATTCATATGTTGAGAACTTCACATACAAATTCTCTACCCTTAACGTTTCCAATACTTGTCATAAATGTTAGTTGTGTTCTTCCATACTTCGGGAGTAGACTAGTATATCATCGATGAAAACTATTACGAACTTGTCTAAGTAAGTTCGACACACACGGTTCATCAGGTCCATTAACATTTTGGGTGCATTTGTTAAACTGAAGGGCATCACTATGAGTTCATAGTGATTGTAGCGAGTTCTGAATGCGGTCTTAGGAATATCTTCCTCCTAGACTCGTAGCTGATGGTATCCTGATCTTAGATCGATCTTTGAGAAGAAACTTGCTCCTTGAAGTTGATCAAATAGATCATTTATTCGATTTAAAGGGTATCAGTTTTTGATAGTGGGTTTATTTAGTTCCTGGTAGTATATGCACATGCGGAATGATCCATCCTTCTTCTTCACGAACAATATTGGTGCTCCCAAAGGCGAGAAGCTTGGTCTGATGAATCCTTTGTTTAGCAGTTTATTTAGTTGGCTCGATAGTTACTGCATTTTTGTTGGTGCTAAACAGTATGGCGATTTGGATATGAGGGTAGCTCCAGGAATTAAGTCGATTGTGAACTTGACTTGACATTCTGGGGGAACTCCTGGGGGATCCTCGGGGAATATGTCAGGAAAATTACAAACTTCGGGAATGCTCTCAATGACATTTACTTCTTGCTTCTCATCCACTATGTGTGCTAACAATGCATGGTACTCCTTGCATACACATTTTTGGGCTTTGACGCTATAGATGATGCGAAGGTTCATACCAGGTTTGTCTTCGTAAATGATGAGGGTTTTTCCACTTGGCAGATTAAGGCGAACGGCCTTTTCGTAGCCTAGAATATTAACACAATAAGGAATTAACCAATCCATGCCGATGATGATTTCGAAGCTATTTATTGAGACCGGTATAAGGTCGATTTGAAAAGAATAGTCATTGAGAGTGAGGATACTGTTGGATTAGGTGTCTAAGCCCATAACTATAATTGGTATTTACTTGACTCGAGAGTAGCATGGTCCTTTTGGGTTGCCTTCACTAGAAAAATCTGATAGGATGAACATTTGAGAAAGAGGTTATTTATGATTTATAAATATATTACAAGTATAATATATTAATATGAAATAATGTTATTTAACTAGTATTTATCAAGAATTAATTTGGAATTAATTTAGTGATCAAAAGAGACTAATAAAATTAACAGGGACTGATTATGTAAATTAATGACATATATATGGTTTGGGCTAATGATCCATGATGGGCTAAGTTTATGTAAGTATACATGAAGAGTTAGCCCACATGAGATATGGATCATAACCTAAGTGTCTAAATTAGGGTGTATCTATGACTCTTGGATTCTTACACTATATATACAACCCCATAGCCTAAAATCGATTAACCTTTTGTGTTCTTAGAGTTCATTTGAGCTAATATTAGTGCATTGGACCCTCTCTCTCTCTCTCTCTCTCTCTCTCTCTCTCAAGTCATCCAATTGTTGGTGGTGTTTGTGACTTATTAAAGGCATCACATTTCAGGTTCTAAGTTCTTAAAGACCAAAGATAATAAGCTACAATAAGAGGTAAACAATCTAACTAGTCTTATGATTCAATTATCAAATTTTGTATGTTAGTTTAGGCTTCATGCTTTGGAAAACAATTTTGCATGTATAACTAGAGAAAACATAGATCCAAGGCATTAGGGTTGTATATGCACCTTAAGGTTGTTATAATGCTCAAAACCCAACACTGGTATCAGAGCCTAGGGTTGTTTTATGTTATGTTGTTGCATTGATAATTGTTTAAAGTTGAAGCAAACTGAAAATTGGATTCTGACAGACTAGACTCGCCAATTCCATGTATGAACTTGAAGAGTTCATGATGAACTATACGAGTCCATAAAATGACTCGACGAGTCGGACAGTCTGCTGACAAATTAACGGGATTTTTGGCATAGATTGGATTGGAATCACTACCACAAATTGTTTTACATCATAAAATTCGTTTTTTCTGATTTGGTAGTGATTATACTCATCCAATCAAAAGATAATTGTCAAAATTTTAAGATAATTTTTGGTTTATATGATAAACAAAATTACTTCTAAATGATTGATTTGATATTATCTTGCTTTATGAGTTTGGTTAGATCAATCCTAGATTATATGATAATTTTATTTGTTAAAATTCATCTAAATGTTTTTAATGAATTCCATAACTTGTCCTCAAGTTATGGAACATGAAAAGTCTCATCCATTAAAATGACATTAAACTCAAAAGTTATAGAAATGAAGAGTTTTGAAGAGTTTCAAAGATTGCCCTCAAATTTTGAAATTTGTAAAGTCTCACAAATGAAACATTTTATTCCAAACCCTAGAATTTTATAAGCTAAAATTCAACCCTTATACTATTATTATTATATTAAAAGTTAATACTTATATATATATATATATATATATATATATATATATATATATATATATATATATATATACACAAGTCAGTCTTACTGTTAGTAGGCTTCATTCACAAAGCCGGTCTATAAGGGGGCTATAAGGTTACTGCCTATAAAATGGTGGTTTAATGGGCATCCATTCTCACCCACCGCTTCCTTGACTGGTGGAGGGTCATTGGTCGAACAGGTAGGATAGGACACTAAACCCTCGTTAAAAGTATAATGAATTATAAAGTAACTAAACCCTTATAAATTCCCAATCATAGTTACTTTAGGAAAAATGTTAATTTTATGCTAACCCATGAAATTGCACTTTGCACCTTGCCAAGTCGTTAGTGGAGTGTGTGTGGTTCACTGGCACACTAACATGGACTATTAAGGGTGGAAAAGGGTAGTTGGATGTTTTTCATAGATCAATGGAGTGTGTGTGGTTAATCGACACATTGATTAGGTGATTAATGACATAGAGAGTACCAAGATAATTTTCATGGTTATTCACACCTTTTTGTGATCCTTGGTATCCCAGTCACAAACTTGAAGGGAATAATCGAGATTAAACATGCCATTGAAAATTTTAATGAATCTCACAAGAATATAGGAGTTTCAATTCATTTAAAACCTAATGTTCTTTTTCGTTTTTATGGTGGAAATTGGTAAATCTTCATTTAACTACCTTCAAATATTTTACAATTGGATTACGGCATCCCTCTTCCTAATTGTAGAAAATTGTGTTGGGTCTAGCCTTAGTATTTCATGTGGGTGTTATATTAAGGACTTAACTCAACCAACTTGAATTTCTCCCTTGTAGATGTCTAGTTCTGACAACTATGGTCTTCCCGAATCTTTTGAATATAAATTTCCTTATAAAGATGATATTCCACAAGACAATCGAGGTGAAAGATTAATCCCTTCTTCGTGTTGTAGTGGAACTTCTCTTCCTCCACCTCCTCCAATACTTCTCCTTGACCCACAAGTTCAAAGACTTGAAAAGTTCAAGGTCACTCAAGCCCTATTGGCTAGCAAACACCAAGATGGAAGGTCTGTGTGTGCACATGTCTTAGAGATGAAGTCACACATTGATAGGCTGGGAATGTTGGGTGTTGTTGTTTCAAGGAAGTTGGCTGTTGACTTGGTTCTTCAATCACTTCCTAAGTCATATAGTAGGTTCCTTAAGGACTACTATATGGTAGATCACGACATGAACCTTATTGATCTAACATATTTGCTTATTGCTGCTGAATCAGCAATGATTTGGCGCACTAGTAAAACAAATTTGATTGGAATATCTACTTTCTAACCTTCCATGGACACTAACAATGGATACATTGGAAGTCCAGAAAAGCTTTCTCTTCCCAATGGAAAGGGATTGGCCATGGTTAATTCATTTGACCAAATGGTAAAGAGAAAGGATAAGTCAGATATTGTACCATGTACTATTCCGAAAGAGTCTATTTGCTTCTATTGCCATGAGAAGGGGCATTGGTTGCGACTCTGCCGTATATACTTGAAGGACCACATGGATGGTAAAGTCAAAGTGTTTGACTCTGCTTTAGGTAAGTCAACTATCTAACTCTATTAAGTTCCTATTTGGAGATTCTTAATACATGATGTATTGTAACTACATTTTGGTGTTTTGTAGAATCAAAGGAAGCTTAAAGGAAGAGTATGTTGAGTTTGATCGCAAAGAAATGGATTTCGATCGCATGGGTCGATGATCAGATTTTTGAGCTGCTGCTTGAGAGTTATGATAGATTGCTTAGAAATAATATGGAACATAGTTTTCATTTGTAATTTCATTGTAAGGAAAAGTTTTTTCCGCATTTTATAAATAAATATAAATTTGATTTTATCTTATTTTATATTTACCCTTGCAATGACGTTTGTGAAAATTGATGTTTGCATATTTCTGTTGTTAGCAATATGGGAAAATGGATATGATTCTTTTGTTTGTGGTAGTGTCATAATTTACCAAATAAGGAAAAATTCTCACGCCCAAGTTTCAATTGGATAGAAACTTGGAATAATGCAACTTGTGTTGTGTGATGTATGAAAACCTTCGTCTTTGGGAAATCAGGTCTGATTCCTTGTTCACATGTATATGAGAGTCAAGTAAAGGACTAGGAGACCAGGTACACTTTGTTGTGTGCTGGTCAGGTCGACCACAAAGAACGATAACACTATTCGTTATGATGGTTATACTTGCAAGATTAAACGTAATTTTGAATCATTAGAAAAGTTTCAGTGTGTGGCAGAACGAATAAGACGAATCAAATTAGGCAGAAAGATAAAAGTTTCTCCAATCTTAAAGGAAGGGAGAGCACTTGAGTCTCATGTTAGTGATTATGGAACCATATCACAATTGATCCTCTAAGGACATATTAGTGCACTTATATGGCTAAGAAGAGGAATCTTGAATTGCTGAAATGGTTAAATCAAGAAGATGAGTAATACTTCGTTCCAAAATCAAGTCTTAGAGTCGTACTCCAAGATCGAGCTTTGAGTGACATAATCTTAATAAAGGTTTATAACACTTATCAAATGTAGAGTAAAATGTTTATTACTCTTGTACATTTGAAATTGGTAAGTTGTGATGTCTTAGATAAGACAAAGACCAATTAAGACCAATTGTGTGAAGTGTTTGTCTCGATAAGAAACTGCACTAACTCTTGAATATTTGTTTGTCAAGGAATGATTCTTGACAAGAAAATATTATATGTCAAGAGGTCAGTGGGAGTCTTGAAGATCTTGAAAAGTTTCAAGAACTGATCAAGACTAACCCTATTGTTAAATCACCAGCCCACGACTTGAGGTTTTAACCTATCGTGTTGACATATTGTTATTTTTGTGCCCATTTCGGTTAAAGTTAATTAATCATGTGAGTTATATGAGTGCTCAGTTGTTTTCATGACAACTTGGAAGCAATGGTGGGCCCTTGAGCTGCCAGGTGGCAAGAAATTAAGATTGAACAAGTTCAGTCCATATGAGTTTGGATTTGTCACTAACCTTGTCTTGTGATTATGGTTATGACAAATTCACATGGATACGAACACATACACCATAAAATCTAAGTTTCATAGGGTTTCTCTCCAATTCATGAAAATGATTGTCAGGAAACGCTTTGAATAAGTAGATTTTAAAGAGATAGAATTTGTGATATTTGCATTCTCAAATTCGATTATGATTATGGCATCCCTCTTCATAGTTCGAATTGTGAGAAATGGCAAAATGTCTAAAACATTTGGGACTTATTACTGAAAATTCTAAAATTGTTTGGACATACATGTGAGCTATCTAAGGAAAGGTGTATGAGTTTGAGAAACCTAGATGAAGTCTTATCGAAGCATATTGTATCATAAATCCGAACTTTGGTAAGAAAGTCAACAAGTATTGATTTCTAGAAGTCCAACTTATTTCTAGGTACATGTCAAAGCTAGTGGGAGCATAAGTGTTATGCTATTAAAGAATAGTTGTTATGATAGTCAGAGCATAATCATTATGGTAAGTGTTGCAAGTTAGCAATGTTAATTATAGAAAAAAGAAGTTTCAGTTCGTAAAGTTGCAGAGTTGGGAAAGTTGTCTTTGCTATAATTAAGGGAGAGGAACTCATACTTAATTTCAAATTTAAAAGATTAGATTGTGAGATATTAATCAAAATTAGTCAAGGATATAAATGAATGTTATGTTGTAATGGTTCAACATAAGGAAATTCTATATATGGAAATATTATAACAATAGATTGGTAAAGTATCATGTGTTTATGTAAAACATTATGAATCGTATACCATATGCTTCGGGTATAAGGTCGATTACATATGCTATAATATTTATGTGTTCTGAATTTTCCAAATGCCTAGGGCATTAAGAAGGAAAAAGGACCATAACCGGATATGACTAAAGTTGTTAAACAATTGCTAAGAACAATCTAATGTTCGCCAAAGATTGGTTGCTTGTGGGCAATTGGGAGTGTTGTAATGGATGGACTATATTGACATTATTATGAATAGACATGATTCTATTAATAATGAATTGTCATATGAAAAATATGGAAATGTTTCCACATTGGGAGTTGGATATTAAGAATCTATGTGAAAGTTAGAAACTTTTATGCAAGAAGGATGTTCAAAGGAGTGTACTTTGAATATGGGACTACGCTTCCATGGAATTGTTCTTGTGACATCTCCAAAGAAATACTTTATAATATCGTTGGAAAAGTCTCTGTGACATTTGTACCTCGACATTACAAAAGAAATCATTGCATGATAGTTTAGAATCTAACACATTCCAGCAGTGACAAGAATATGGTATTCTTACACTTGCAATAAGGATTTGGATTTGTGAAATGAGCATCATTAGAAATATTTTAATTAATCTATTTCACAAAGAAAGGACCATATGTAAACATAGTGTGCATGTTTGGAGCATGGGATGACTATTGTTTTAATTCAAGTATTAATTTGATTAATCGAAACTTATACAATGAATAATGTGTAATCAATATGGTGATTAAATAAAAGGTTTTTTATTTATATTCATAAGTTTTGAGACCATATTGGATTCGATTATTCTTGTGTTTCACTTTGCATGTTTTGACTTCCAGAATAATAATATTTTTAAAACTATCCACAGTCTATCAAACTTTGGAAGTAGGTATAGAGGGAAAACTGTCATGAATTTGGCTTGTAGACTGTCTGAAGTGTTTAGACATAGCAAAAGATTGCTACAACATTCATGAGTGCTCATAAGGTCTGAGTGTTGGATTAAACTTACGCTCACATGCATCACTTAATTGAATTTATCACGAGTGTTTGTGAGACGATAATATCATATAAGTCTTCAAACCGAGATATATGAGTTATTGACTATGAGTTGGTTGTACATTGATAATGTAAAAACGCATCAGTAACTTGGTGTTATAAAACGCATTGTTGTGTATGTTTAAAAAATAGTTAGTATAAGCATATAATGTCAAAGTTTATTTGTTCCTTTTAATTCTTGGATGATTAAAAACGATATCTTGGGTCCCTCGATGATTTTGTCTTGATTTTTGTGTTGGGCCCGGTTTGGACTTAATTGATGTGTTCAATTAAGTTCTATGTCAAACAAATCAGAAATCGGGAAACAAACTGTTGGACAATAAGTATGACATTGTTCCATGTATTTTTCCGGTTGATATCTTGAAGAACAGAGGATTATAAGATCCCTTATCTAAAGGATGTGTCAGAGTTCGACAACAGCTTTTAAGAGCTACGATTGCTAGTCAAATTTTTGAGTCATACTTGCAGTTATAGTTATTAGACTTATCCAAGTAGGAGATTATTGGATTAGGTGTCTAAGCCCATAACTATATTTGGTATGCACTTGACCCGAGAGTACCCTGGTCCTTTTGGGTTGCCTTCACCAGAATAATCTAATTGGATGGACATTTGAGAAAGAGGTTATTTATGATTTATTAATATATTACAAGTACAATATATTAATATGAAATCATGTTATTTAATTAGTATTGATCAAGAATTAATTTGGAATTAACTTAGTGATCAAAAGAGACTAATTAAATTAATGGGGACTGATTATGTAAATCAATGGTATATATATATATATATATATATATATATATATATATATATATATATATATATATATATATATATATGGTTTGGGCTAATGATCCATGATGGGCTAAGTTTATGTAAGTATCCATGAAGAGTTAGCGCACATGAGATATGGATCATAACCCAAGTGTATGGATTAGGGTTTACCCATGACTCTTGGATTCCTACACTATATATATGACCCCATGTCCTAAAATCGGTTAACCTTTTGTGTTCTTAGAGTTCATTTGAACCAATTTTAGTACATTGGAACCTCTCTCTCTATTCATCCAATTGTTGGTGGTGTTTGTGACTTATTAGAGGCATCAGTTTTGAGGTGCTAAGTTCTAAAAGGCCAAAGACAACAAGCTACAACAAGAGGTAAACAATCTAACTAGTCTTATGATTCAATTATCAATTTTTGTATGCTAGTTTAGGCTTCATGCTTTGGAAAACAATTTTGCATGTATAACTAAATAAAATATAGATCCCAAGCATTAGGGTTGTATGTGCACCTTAAGGTTGTTATACTGCTCAAAACCCAACAGGTACAACTTATATATATGTCGTTAGTGCTCACTGTCTTCCCGTTTTCCATCTCGACGGTGAATGTTACGTTTAGTGATTGTGTTTTTTTTTTGGAGTAGATGCTTAAACTTGTGGCTCATGAAACTCCTCTCCGCAACACTATCAAAGAGTATGCATGCATAAGAGTTATTGAGGAGAAATGTACATGTAACGATGGTGGGATCTGCTATTGCTTCTTCCTTCCCTATTTCTAGCACTCTTCCCACACCGTCAGCATTCCTTGCTTTCAGACAATCTCTCTTGAAGTGACCAGTTTCACCACACCCGTAACAAGACTGGCTTACTCCAACACCGGGGACTTGGGTGATTGGTTGTGCTGGCACCTTACAAAAATGGGCAGTGTGCCCCTTCCTGTTGTAGTTATTGTAATGCATCTCCTGGCATGGTCCGCGATGATGGAAATTACACTTGTTGCACTTCGGTAGGTTCCCAACATATTGCTTCACTAGTGCTGGGGTAGCAAGGGTAGTTGCAACATGAACAACCACAATCTGTTGTTTCTTAGCAGGGTCTTTGACGTCTGGCACTTCTTTTTATTCCAAAAATTTCTCTTGTTGTCACTACATTTTGCTTGATCGGGGACGAGGGCCATCACGCCTTGGCGGACTCCATGATCTATGAGTCTCTAGGCCAAGCGTTTGAAGCTAGTACATTCCCTTGGATATTAGGACATAGTCCCCAGATATATCTCTCTATTTTCTTACTCTCCGGGGTAACCATCCCGGGACATAGAGCTGCCAGATCACTGAATCTAGTAGTCTAAGCTGCTATGTCGGAGCCTGTCATGGTAATGTTCCAAAGTTCTTGCTCCAACTTTTGTACGTCGCCCCTCGGGCGATACTCTTCCATCATCATTGCTTTTAAGTTCTCCCAGCCCATTAAGTTAGCCACTATGAGGGTCAATGACTTGACATGGCCATTCAACTATGTAAGGGCCCTGTCAAAGAAGGTGCAGACAGCAAACTTCACTTTGCTCCCTTCTGGGCACGAACAAATCTCGAAAACTGCTTTTGTTTTCTCGAACCATTGCATTAGGGAAATGACTCCCCCTGCTTCCATTAAAGGATTTGGTTTTGCAGTTGGTGAAGTCTTTGTAGGAACACTCCCTTGGGTGTTCGAGACTTTCTCTGTGGTTAGAATTGTGAGCACCACTACCCGCCCTACTAGCACCACTTGCGTTGATTTGTGTCATGGCGGCTGCCACGATGGTTGTTACTGCTACTTGGAAAATAGTAGGATAATACTATGGAAGTGGTGGCGGTGGTGGAGTTGGAAGTGTGTTGTTGAATCGCCTGTTTGATTTGCATGGCGACATCTTTCTCTATAAGTTTTAAAAAGGAAGTGATGATAAGTACTCTATAGTGGTCATGAGTCAGGTGATATTGAACAAGATATATCTTAGTTCTAAATGCATTGTATCCTAAATTTTATAGTGTTCTATTAAGCAATTTAGAACAGAAGTGTACTAATATAAGTAAACAATTGCAAATTCAATTTATGAATTTATAACAACGCTTCTAATGTATTTGTATAGTGTGACCCATACCAGGTCCTCCTATAATCACATAGTATATACAAGTTTTATATAACCAAGACCGAATAGACCTTCGAATAAGTGATCCTACTCTAAGATCACAACCAAACAAGGAACAGAAAATAAAGCGAAATCACAAATTCTAAGTCTATAAGATCTTAATTATATATAACTCTAATGTATACACTTAGCAAGTATATATCTACTAGCAAGGGTCCTTTGTTTTCACATGATTGATTCTGGTAAGGAGGCCCTCCTCGGCTATTAGTTTATATAACTATCGAGGCCTAAATATTGTTGTTCTAGTGCTATAATGCCGTAAAATACTCCTATAGTATTTTAATTTCATGTTTGGTAAGTTTTAGACTTGTTGCAACACCACAATCATTCCCAAATACATGTTGTCCGTATCTCAAATAAATATAGTTGATAAGGCTATATTTATCCCATACATGATTACATAACTATCCAGGCTTAACCGCAACATCGAACTTGTCTAAATACTTTTATGTAATTCGTACCATGATACTGATTCTGGTATATATGCATGTTCGTATACTTTTACAAAAATACTTGTATCTTTAAAAGTATACTTTTAGTTAGAGAGTTTCAACCCTATTGTATTTATAGTTTTATATCTTGTATGATTTAATATACTTAGTTCACTATAAACAATGCTCTGATACCAATCCGTCACACCCCCAAACCTGAACGGCAAAAACGTTCGGGGGCGGATGATGTCATGTACAGTATCACAACAATTGAAAAATAGTAATCAAAGCACAACAACCATCATATTGAGAAAGTATAATTTTTACATCTATGTTCAAATCATTGTATACTTGATAGCAAAATGTACAGCAAAACCTGAAGGACGTGGCGCTATGATACTTCGTCTTCACAAAACCTATGAGTGTACC
The DNA here is from genome assembly GCF_052625555.1 of Lactuca saligna. NCBI lineage: Eukaryota > Viridiplantae > Streptophyta > Magnoliopsida > Asterales > Asteraceae > Lactuca > Lactuca saligna. Next base: position 96,133,426 of record NC_136419.1, on the reverse strand, counting down.
TGTCTATTGGTTCCCGGAGAATACAAGTGTTTTTGAAAGGTTATCAACATTTAAGTTGATGAGTTCATATGCAATTTTGAATTAGAAGTCTATCTTTGTTCTTTGAAAATTTTAGGGGGCGTTTGTGTTTTCTCTGCAGATCTGTGTGGTCTCTTCTGTCTGCGCGGCGTAGACCACACGAAGACTTAGAGGTCTACAGTGCATTTGTTTTTCTGAAGTGCGCAGACATAAAAACATCTGCGTGAGGCATTCACCACACATACTTGGGTCAGCCTCTTCTAAGGTCTGCGAAGTGATTTTAACCTAAAAAATGTGTCTCTTTCTTTTGTTTGCGCCTCAATCGTCAAAACATCCCACACTTCCCAGCCGATAGAACCTTGACCCATCAATCTTCAATCCATCGTCGACCAACCTCTGATTACACCGCCTGTCGGCGCCATCCTCCGATTAGCACCACCGGTCGCCGCTTTCGATTGTCCAGGTGAGCAGGCGACACACCCGACCAGGCCATCAGCGAACAACATCGAACAGGTTTGTTTCTTTCGGTTTTTTTTTTCAATTTCAACATGAAATTGAGGATTACTATTGCTGGAAAACTCACTAATGCACTAATTTGTTGATAAATTGTTGTTAATTGAGGATTACTCTTGCTTCAAAATAGTGCTTCAAATTGTTGGGTTGTTAATTGTTGATAAATGTTGCTGAAAATTTTAGTTCTTCAATTTGTTGTTAATTGTTGTTAAATGTTGCTAAAATTTGTTTCAAATTGTTCAAATTGCTTCAATTTGTTGTTAAGTGTTGATGAAAATTGTTATTTGTTAAAATTGTTGTTTATTTATTTATTTATTTATTTTTTTTATTTTTGTTGAAATGGATATAAATGTTGTTGAAAGTAATATTTTTTTTGGTGAAATTGCTATTAGAATGTGTTGAATATGCTAAAAATTGTTTCAAATTGTTGAAATAAGAGGTTGATTTTTTTTTTTTGCTGAAATAGCTGAAAATAGTTATTATTGTTTCAAATTGTTGTTGGATTGTTTTAAATGAAATTGTTATTGCAAAACCAAATTATTACAATTGTATGACTACTTTTATTGCATGAATTTTATTTCCAATGTTATATGAGTATTATTATTAAAATTTGGTGTTGAGAAATCTTTTTAAGTTTGTAAAATCATTTTATTTAAAATTCAGTTTATTTCAGCAGACTGCAGACATTAAAAAACAAACAGTCTTCTTATTGCAGACTGCAGACGTTTAGTCCACCTCTTCTGCTGCAGAGGCTTGCAGATGTGGTCCGTAGACTGCAAACATTTTGGATTCAGAAAAACAAACAGCACCTTAGTGTGTTTCCTCCAAAAAAATCCAATATTTTCTTTTGTAAATAAAATGTAGTATTAGACCTTAAGACCAAAATGTATGTGTGTTATGGTACTATGGAATAGTATACCTTAGTCTTGTTAAATTAAATAAAACGATATAAATGAATGTTGCCCAAAAATGTATGTTGTACTATTTTTGGAAAATAGTGTCCTGTGTTGTATTTGTATGAAAACCCTTTGTATATATGTGCCTAGAGTCCACCAGTTGTACTGTAAAGTAGTGTAATGTAGTTCTATTATTAAAATAAAACCATTGAAGTTATGTTTGTCCCGTAAAACAAAATGTTTAGTTAATGTTTATTGTGAATGATATTATAACCATGCTAAAATGACTATTGGCCTGCACAACATTCTTCAGACGTCGGAATATTATGATATTTGTCACCCCAGACCTGCCGGCCTAACTGTAGCTAACAGTTTACGTATGGGATTGTCATTCTGGTATAGATCTATACATAAATTCACATTCTTCCTCCAGCAGACTCTAATTATAATTCAGGACTTTAGCGTGTACTCTAGTAGGTATGATGAAGCAGTAGCTCACAATCCTGTATTAACTAGTTTACGTATAGTGTGTAAATGTTCTCTTGTTCTTGTAAATGTATGTATTCCCTTTTTATAGTGTACTCGTAGTGTGAAATAATAATACTTAAATAATTATTTTTTTATTGTATCTTTGAACTTAGTAAAATAATGTAAGTGTCCCATAAAGTATACCTATTATAGTTTATATGTATGTTCTGCATGTTATGAAAATCCTTGCAATTTAACATTTTGTATAAATGGCAATAAAATATTTATGAAAGTACCCATTTGCTTTGCATGTTACAAAAGGGTTAAAGTTTTATTTAAATAAGTTTTATAATCATATATATATATATATATATATATATATATATATATATATATATATATATATATATAATTGAGATTGAAACGCAGTCGAACAAGTAATTCTACTCTAAACCCACAACCAAAAAGGAACATGAGTTAAGGCAGAAACACTAGTTCTAAGCCTGTTGAATTATATATATATATATATATATATATATATATATATATATATATATATATGTAAAAATAACAGTTGAAACAGTTGAAATAATTTGGAATAGTTTGAAACACTTTAAAATAGTTTGAAATCGTTTGAATGTTAACACAGGATTCCTTGTGTTTTACTTGTATTCCCCCTAAAACAATGAAAAATAATGAAAACGTAGGGGTATGAACTCACCTCGAATGTGTGCACTTTTTTAGATACGAAGTGATAACGATGATCCTCGGGTTAGAACTCGTGTGAATAGTCGTAACCTAATAATAATTATACACGATATTGTATTTACATTAGCGAAATAATAATTTAATGTGTTACTATATTATGTAAGAAATACTTACAAAAATCCTTAGGAATTATTTGAAGGTGTTATTGGTGTCCTTGTGTTAAATATAAAGATTTGAAGGTGATATGAATGTTCTTGGGCTTTTGGATGATGATCTGGGCAAATCTTATGAACACATGGAGTTTACAGATGAGTTTTGAGAGCAAAATTGAGATGAATTTCGGTTTAGGAAATGAGAAATGAAGAGTGTTTGCGGTTATGTATATATAAGGGTAGATTTCGGCCTTAATGGACCTTAAACCAAAGTAAGTTTGGTCCTAGCTTCCATAAAGGAAGTGATCTTGGTCCTAACTTCCATAAAGGAATTAATTTCGGTCCAAACTTCCATAAAGGAAGTGATTTCGGTTTTGGTATGGGATTTAATTCCCAAAACCGAAAACCATATATATATATATATATATATATATATATATATATATATATATATATTATATATATATATATATATATATATATATATATATATATATATGTTAGACTTTTATTTGAACAAGTGTGAACTTCATTGACTTTTATTGACCCGAAATCACCAGTTGTTACAACACCTAAAGACTTGACCTAGATACTCCACCAGATGAGAGCTCTTCCCATAAATGTGTATGTTGTGAACTTAACTCTATGTTCATCAGAACACTTGCTCTCTATCTCCTTTATCTAGCGGATTAAACTATGTACTCCTCTATCTTTGTAAAATGGTTTTGGCTTACTTTTAATGAAATACTGATAGGTATTTGTCATTTTATCACCATCCTTATTGCTTCCCTCTTCCTTACTTACTCTGAGGTTCCCTAACGCATCAGAGACTTGACGTTGCATCATGGTCTGAATGGTCGTTAGGTCAATCAAGGTTAGCATTAACGGGTTGTTATCGTGTAATGATAGCAAGTAGGTTATTTGTTGATCCTATATCTTACTAATAGGGTTGAAATTGAGTCCTTATGTGTCTTGTTTTACTAGGAATATTTTATTTCCTTTGTTATAGCATGCTACCCTTGTTTTCCTAGCAACCAGTTTTCTTATTGCTTCTAAAATAAAAAATTTCCTTATTGTTGCTAAATTCATAGATTAAGCCTCTAAGGTTTTAGAGTACTATATAATCTAAGGGTAAAACAAAGGGAATATTTTTTTGAAAATCTGGGTAGCGCACGACAGACATACGATGTGCGCTGCATGCACTCACGACAGGTCATTAAAGTCGATTTTTGTCTCATTCTACACTATTCTACCAACATTTCTTTGGTCACTCCCTATTTTGTGTCTCGACTGGTCTCCACACGCACGAAAAGCATATGACACGTTCGATCTCAGGCTTTGATTTTTAGCATTTCCTTCACTCCTTCTACTTCCATGTACTATCTGCACTAATCCTCACTATTTATGTTGCTCAATTTCGGGTTTTAGGGCTTTCCATAAATTCTTGCATTGGATGATTTTTTGGATGAATTTCTTGTAATGGGATACCATTTGGCATTGTTATACTAACGATTTTACTACCTCAATACTCAATTTTGACTTTATTTCATCCAATGATTCATATTTGGAGTTTTTAGAATTTATTTTTTTCTAAACTTTTAACTAGTCTATTGGGAGATTTTTTCGACAGTCTTCTTAGGGACTGCAAGTCCTCATTTCTATGCTAAAATGTTGGGCTGATATATGAGTTTTCTCTTTGCACCTGGGAGGCATACCCCGCTCCTATAGCCTGATTGAGATGGGGAGACATATAGGGATTTATACAGCGGAAGAGATTGTGACTCCTCATTTCTATGCTTATTTTGACAGCTACATTATTGAGCGACCATAAGAGTACGACTACCTGCAGGTCTGGAATCATGCTAAGGGGACCTATGTTTCTAGGACAATTAAGGAGAGTTCCTTTAGATTTACTATTTATCGATTACTACACTGATTGGTCACTTCTTCTATTTGTCATCGCGAGGAGTGTGACAAGTTTCCTTCTAGTGACCTATTCTACATGTGGTGTCTTACTCAGACTAAGGTTCACATCAATTTTCCCTTTTCTCTTGTTCTTTATTTATCTGGTATAGCTCTAGGTTCAATGCCTTCGAGCAGGATTTGTGGTGGTCATTGGGTCACTTGATTGACTCTGTCTTACGAGGTTGATACTAGCAGGATGGTTCCTATTCCTATTAGGGATATGGGTGTGACCGCTCTAGGGAATATGTAGGTGTTGATTCGAGGAGTTACATGGTAGTGGAGGGTTACTAACTATGATAATGTGGAGCCGATTAGATAGGTGGAGTCGGAGCATATCCCTGAGCCTGCCTTCGAGAGGCATTAGAGACCTAGGCATGTCGAACCTAATTAGCGGAAGCCGAATCTATGAGATGTGTTGCAGCATTTGGATGCTATATAGGAGGAGCATTACTGGATTATGGCTTCGATTGCTGGGGTGAGGCAGCACCTTGGGATGGACAATCCACCTTTTCTGCAAGCAGGTCCTATTGCTTCATTTCATGCTCAATTGATAGGTGTTGGTCATGATGGTGCTAGTACTTCAGGCACACATCCTGGAGATACTAGCGATGATAGCAAGGAGGACACGAAGGACGAGGAATGAGAGTACGAGAGCATTGATGAGTAGGTGGGAGGGTTGATGCGTTTGATTTGTATTTTGAAACTTATTTTGTAGGATATCTTTTGATACACTTATTTATGTTTATGCTTTTGATTTGTAATTTATATGTATGTATGGTTCCTATTTTATCATTTATCGATTCCAGTTTTAGTTGATGTATTGGTTCAGTCAAGACTAAACATAAGTGATCAGACTACGTTTAGTTTTGACTCAACCTCTACATATTGAATTATCCTAGATAATTAACTTATATATATATATATATATATATATATATATATATATATATATATATATATATATTGCGTTCTTGATTTGTATAATTCTTCAGGATTGGCGATGATTATTCTTTTGTACTTCTAGACTATCAAATAAGCATTGGCTAGATGAAAAGTATCAAAGGGAAAGATCATTTTAGCATATAGTCGTTTTGAAATCCAGCAACCCAAGTGACAGTTTAAACTAGCCACCTCTCCCATAAGTAGTCTATCAGTAGGGTAATTAATATTAATACTTTCATTTATAGGTTTTAGGAAAAACCTTATCGGAGTATATGTCCTAAAAGATAGTCATAATTCCTAAAGAAGTACTACTTCACTATAGCAAGTAGCTCTGATACCATTCAGTCACACCTTGCCCAGCCATTGGCCGCAACGCCGAGTTATGACGTTAGTTAAACAGATTATCCAAATCATAGAGTACAAACAATAACTACCTTTTTATAAATCAATAATGTCTATTACATGGAGTAAATGAAACCTATCTATCTTCAAATGGATTGTCCTTCCTTGCGTTAATCATTACTCTATCCTAGGAACACATGCGGTTTTGAAAACTTCAACTTGATGTTGGTGAATTCACAGGTTTTTAGATAAACATATAATAAACTCTTTTGAAAACTTTTTAGGAAATTTTACAATGATTATGATCATTTTACTTATATTCCTAATTCCCCATACTTTACTATATGATCTTTTCCAAAATTTCCTTGTATCTTGTAACTTATAAGTCCTTCGAATACTTTGAATTTTCATGTTCTCTATTCTTTTTAGGATATTCTATTAATCCAATCTTGATATCTCTATAGGATATTTTAACAATCCTATCTTAATATCTTTATATCTTAGGATATCTAATTAACCCTACATTATTTTATTAACTACTTGAAGGCGTCCCTCTAGGTAGTCAGATCTCTAAGGTTGTTGGGATGTATTACCATGAGCCCCATCACCGACGATCTAGACTAACAATTTCCCCGTACATGCATCATTAGACGTCGAATATTGCTTGTATAATAAAGAAAGTGATCATGTCGGGATTGTAACTAGCAATCACAGATGAGGGTGTCAAACCCCATATAGATCTACACATATCTTTCTGGCTCTCACGAGATTAACGATTATAGGTTTGGGGTACCCAAACACAGGCTAAGGAAGAATAATAACAACTTACTAATGCATTAAGCTTAGGTATTTTATCTTTTATCTTTCTTACTTAGTGATTTCCTATAACTATCACAATCTAAATCTTTTACTTCATATTTGATAATTTAAAATTTATAAATCTCATAATTATCTTATATAACGCATTAAGCTTAGGTTTCATTATTTATATAACTATTGATATTTATAGATATAAATATATTTTGATATAGCAGTTTGATAAGCATGCATTCCCGCCATAAAACCTTTAAAATAGTGAAATGGGGCTGTGAACCCACTTTAGTAGCAAAATCGGGGATATTCTTGCTATTGCATCTGAAGTGCCGCACCATTAGGAGTGTTTTTGATATATATATATATATATATATATATATATATATATATATATATATATATAGAGAGAGAGAGAGAGAGAGATTTGGGTATGAAGAATTCAGAAAGTGAGCACCACTATTTATAGTGCTTATGTGCACGGCGCACTTTGTGTGCGTCATGCACTCGACTCGTGCCTCCATCCAAGGCTTGACACGTGTCACTCTTCTGATGATCCACGTCTCTCAAATCTCAACGAATCTAGGTGTCAGACGTGCGCATCGAGCATAGCCCGCACTTAGCGTGCAACTCTAATCTTTTATAAAAATTCATATCTTCCTTATATGAATATTGTTTCTTACCCTCTTTATGTATTTTTATAGCTCTCTACTAGTACTACAACTTTCCTTAAGGTTGTGTTGCCAAATTCTAAATTTTATTTTTAACTCGTATTTTATATTTTTCTGAAAATTGTATCTTTTTTATACGGACTGTGTTTTTGACCTTTTTTCTTTTAAAGTTCTTATCTATCAGGGTACTACGACTTTCCTTTTAGTGACGTTAGTCAAAACTCAACCGATTTCCTTATATCATTTTGACATTAATAACATTATTAATTCAGTTGATTTTTAATTTTAATAAAATCATAACTCCTCCGATCGGAGTCAAAGTTTTACAAAGTTTATATCCTTGGGACCACTTTGTTGTGCACTTTACAAGTACACTGACCATTATTAATAGCGATATAACTTTTTGGACACTCATTTTTTTATTCTTCTAACATTTTTCTTACTTAAAATTCGTAGTATATCTGATCATGTTTTCCCGAAATATGAAAAACTTTATCCGTTATTATTTGTTGATGCTAATCTCTAGTAATGGTTGTTGACAAGAATTTACGGGTTGTCACATTTTGTAAACTGTAAATCGCCTTATGCCAAACTCTAGAACTCTTAGTTTTAAGCTGCCAAATCCATTTAAAAAGCATAGCAAGGTTAATGCTTTTCAAAGAACCAAATCCTAAGTCCCCGATTTCTTTGCTAGGAAGAACCGCCTACCAATGGACCCAAAAAATCTTTGACTTCTCGTTATTACCTCCCCATAGAAAGCGTCTACAATTCCATTGATGACAGACATAAGAGTCTTAAATAAAGAAAAATAATAAAGCAGAAAGCTCCCTAGTACGTATTTGGCTTTCCAAGATGAGACTCTGATTTGATAAGGGTAAAATGTCTATTTGAAATATGTTTTGCATAATGAAATGTTTTTTTTGATGAAAATGTGATAAAAATTTTGGGCTACAAACCCGTATATCTCACGAGGCATTTTTGTCTTACGTATCTTTTTTATGTTATGTATCTCATGATGTACTTAAGGAGTGGAGATGATAGATTGAAGTTAAGAGTTAAGAGGTAGAGAATGGAATGAAGCTTGCCAAGTTCCTTATTAATGATATTGATGTAATTCATATTTGCATGCTATGGTTGTATTGATGCTTAATAGGAACACCTAATGCTTTAAATGTAAATGTTTTATGGGACTGAGTTTTTATTAAATGCATGTTAATTTCGCAAACGATTTTATAGTCAAAGCATTTTAATTTTTGAAAAATATCAGGGTGTTACAGTATGCAGTTGAGAAGAGATTCCTCAAGCAGTGTCATGCGATGCACATGATGATACGAAGGCATGGGTGATCGGTGATGTATAATCCCTACAATTTTTCGTATTTCTCACCTAGTTTGTTGATTAAGTACGTTACCAAGTTCTTGTTGGGAACATGTTCATCAATGTTTGCGAGTAGGTCGTAAATTACTATAATGTGTTTACATTAGTCGGTAATTGAAATATCGCCAATTTAAATTTGTGTTTAACTCATTGTCAAGTTTCATTGATCACGCATCTTCATTGTCTAAAATAAATACTCAAGAATCTTCAAAATATCTCTTGCGGTAACACTATTCTTCAATATGTTCTGAAGTAGGTATTATAGATAACTTCAAAGCTTCACCAACGGGTCGAGTTTTATCATTTGTTGATCAAGATTGCTACGATCGACGACACTGAGGTGATCCAGCTCATCGAAACTCAACTAATGTGTTTTAAAAAGCTCATGCAACACCTCACAGTTGGGCTCGTCTAAATTTAGCGCGAGTGGACGCAGGTTGTGCTGTTCGTTATTCTAAAAGGTTTTTTGGAAGTTTTTTTTTTTTTTTTTGTCATGATGGCCACAATAAGTAGGGTTTCTTCGTATTAAGGGGACAAGGGCTTATATAGGAGACATATATAGGATGGATGATAGAAGAGAGAGAATAAAAAAACAAATTACAGCTCTGATATCATGTAATCAGACATATTTTCTTAAATTGTACTGATTCTCATTTGTCAAATTAAATAAGATGTATCAATAGATATGATTTACAAATACCGCTATAAATGATACATGTACACTAAGGGTGTGTTCGAAAAAAATTAGTTGGTAACGAGTAGCTTGTAGTGTTTTGTTAAACCCTACATGAATTAACATTTGAATTTGGAGTGTTTTGTTTAGACTAAATGCTAGAAGTTTGTAGTGTTGAACTAGATTTTTTGTTTAAAATAGAACATTTTATCAAACGCTAGAATCTAAAAGTTTTCAAACACTTCCAAACGTTTGATACTGAAATATTAATTTCAACGAGACGAACAAGATATAAAAAGATATTTTAAAAAGTAACAACCAAATCATTTTGCACTAAATAACTTAGAGGTTGTGATGATGTACCACTAGTTTGGGGCGTCGCTCTAGAGGGCCTACTGTAGACCCAAATTCCGAATTCTCTTTGCAAGATTGAGTTTAAGTTTTAGCAATCACAGTGTTGTAATTCTAATTTCATGTTCTTATGACAACGAACTAGCAATTAATAAGTTATAACTTGAAGATAAACATTATATATAAAAAAAAAAACATATAATTATTATTTTCCCAACCATAAATACATATCTATTTCTACAATTTTCCCATTTCCTAATAATATAATTTCCCATTTCCTAATAATATGAAAAAGAAGCCGAAGGAAACTTGTCAAGAGCATGGACCACCTCTTTCATATGTGGTCTCTTTTGTGGGACAGGTGATATACATCCATAAGCCACTCTTAGTAGTGCCAACAAAGCATCCTCTTTACCCTCCAAGTCAGCACGAATCGCCACATCAACCATCCGTAACACCTTTTTCTTCTCTTCAACTGTCAGCGTAGAGCTCCACGTCATGCTAGCCGGACCAAACTCATCTGATATAATAACCTTCCCAGTCAAAAGTTCAAGCAACACCACACCATACGAGTACACGTCCCACTTTGGACTAGGTTTTAGGCTTCTTAGAGACTCTGGGGCATAATATGGTGAAATGCACCCCATGGAACTTGGGCTAGGGCTCGGGTTTGACCCCATCACGATATCTGGGAAACTTTCTCGAGAGGTATTTGACCTTTTGCTACCAAAGTTTCGAGTTGATCCACCTACTTTGTAACTTTGATCACCTGCTAACAGTCTTTCAAGCCCGAAATCTCCTATCTTGGGCTCCATATCAGATTCTAGTAAAATGTTACTTGGCTTGAGATTTCCGTGTACTTGTTTCTTATCATGGATGTACAATAGTCCACGAGCCGTGCCCTTTGCTATCTTGAGCCTCACTTCCCATGGTAGCGGAGAAGGCGATGATCCAACTTTTTCTTCAAAAAGAACAAGACAATAAAGCATGTCAATGAACATTCGATTTTTTTGAAAATAATACTATTTGATTTAAATTATTTATTTACTTACCAAACATCTAATATATTCTTCAATTAAAAAATCCTATGGACTCAACACTATTGATGAAACGAGTAAGTGAAGTATACATGTTAAAATTTAAATAAATTGAATAAGTTTGCCGGTTTTGTAAATTTGGGCCCCCAGTAATTTGTATAATTGACAACTCCAAAACCTTTTTTGCTATTATACGCCACAGGACAAAATTTAAGTGATACGTAAGAGTTGACTTGAGGTACGTTAATAAAACAAAGGGTTCAGTTACAACTACTCCACTATCGGTCCCCCGTCAACAGCTCAGTTTAGCGATAGTTATGTCGGAAAGCTAGATTGCGCATGTGCTTGCTGATTTTAGATTGGTAGGTAATTAAAGGAAATATATAATAATGGATCTCATTCTAATTCAAAATGATTACACTGATAAGAATCTATGTTCTCTATTAATTTTTCCTAAAATACTCTTAAATAAATTCCAAGCTTGTAAAAATAATGCAAGTAAATATTCTATATTCAGAAACAAGATGGCATATTTTAATGTATTTCTAAGAAAACATACCATTTTAATTATCTATTATTCACAACTTAAATACGTATAATTAAAATACTTAACTATAACGAAAATAGGTTGAAATATATGTATATTATAAAATAGTCTAAAACTCATTTAAAATTTCCTCGAGTATCTGCAACTTCAAATTATTTTATTTAACAAAATCAAATAACTGTCTTTAACAATTAACAATATCAAATAATTGTTTTTTGAAAAAATACTTAACAATGCTATCTAGTATATCAATTATTAATGAAATCAAAAAACAATAAAGAAAAAAAAAACGTTAAACTCATCATTTTTAATCATACTAAAAATTCACTTTCTAATATTACTTTATACATTTCCAAAAAAAAAAAGTTACTTTATAATCATTTTTCCCACCTGTAAATTATTTTGGACCGATTACTTTGTAACTAAAGTTTATGTTACGTTTTATTAAAAGTCGCGACTCTATAGAAAACGCTAACATGCACATCCTGGGAATGCTAAAATACGCATAACGAAAAAAATCGAAGAAAGATGACTCACTGTAACGTGCATTAGCCAAGCTGCCATGGGGAACGTAATCGTAGATTACAAGCTTCTCATCCGCAGCCCAATAAAACCCACGGATCCGAACCAGATTCGGATGGACCAGCTTCGCTATAACCCGAACCTGGTTCTCAAAATCCTTAAACCGGTCTAACCCGTTTTCACCGATCCGACGAACCGCTAACATGGTTCCATCTTCCAAAACCGCCTTGTAGATTATACTCGAACCGGTTGTGCCAAGAATATATGCAGAAGCTTTCAACAATGTCTCAAGCTCAAGCTCCTTTTCACCACCATCAACAGTCACTAATCCCCTCTTTTCTACGTCTTTAGTTACCGGATTGTCGAGTTTAATGGTTTCCGGTGGCCTACTTTCGGTGTCGGAGTTTTCCGAGCTTGAGTTTTGGCTTGATTCGTCTCCTTCTTCTTCTTCATCTTCTCCACCGGTGTTTCTTCTCTTCATTAAACATGCCCATGAACGTAGCCATTTGTGTTCTTCTTCTGATGACCCCCAATCGTATTCCCTGTTTGAAGCTTTAGCTTCGTCTGGACGGCGATTTGATGGAGCCCCACGTCGTTTTTTCATTATGTAGATGAAAACCAGGGCTAAAACTGCGACAATGGCGATGTCTCCGACGACGATTCCGATGATCGTGCTGGTTTTGAATCGGCTTTTTGAATTTGAAGAATTGTGTGAAGGAGTTGAGGGGAACGATTGAGGGATTCCGGCGATAGCTGGAGTGAATGTTGTGGAGTTGGGTCCGGTGGTTGATGAAGAGGAGGATTCGCAGAGGTTTTTTAATGGCTTCCCGCAAAGCTCTGGGTTTCCGGCGAATGATTCTTCGTCTTGGTTGACGAGAATGTCGGATTCGGGGATTGCTCCTTTGAGATTATTGAATGACAAATCAATTGTCGCAGTTATTGGAACTTTGTTCGCGAATTCCGGCGGAATCTCGCCGGAAAGATTGTTGTGTGAAATGTTAAAGTAAACAAGATCACCACTACCGAACTTTTCCGGTAACGAACCGGTGATGGAGTTTTTTGACAGATCCAAAACTTCAACAGACTCAAACCCGGAAGGAAGTTCACCGGAAAACTGATTACCAGTCAAAGAAACCACCGTTAAGTTTGAAAGCGCTGCAAGATTCTGCGGCAGCTTTCCCGTCAACGAGTTACCAGACATATTAAGATAGCGTAAGCTCCGCCACCCTCCGACGAACTCAAACTCACCGGACATCAAGTTGTTTGAAAGATCAAGAGTCTCGAGTTCAGGTGCATTGTACAAAGACAAAGGAATAGACCCACTGATTGAATTGTTCGATAAGTTCACTTCCCGAAGGTGTAGAATCGAACCCAGATTGGCGGGAATGGTGGCGGTGAGTCCCGAACTGGGAAGCGATACTCCGGTGACACAAGTGTTCTCACAGACGACGCCATGCCATGAACATGGAGTGGCGTCGGTGTAGCTCCAGGTGTCTAGAACACCTAAAGGATCGTTTAAAACAGAGTATTTGAAAGAAAGTAAACGAATGCCATCGGTTGTGAGTGCAAAAGATTGGTGAAGAATGAGAAGAAGAAGAAATGGAAGGGTTTTGAAGGATAAATGGTGGTTGATCATGGAGGTCATGATGTTTCAGAGGAGGAATCGCACATCTCCTGTTGATGGAGGAGAAAGAGAGGGAGATGAGAATGAGATATATGACACCTATAATAAGTCCGAGCAGAATACCATGTGATGATGAGTTAAGTAAATAATTGTACGATGGAAATGAGGAGGAAATTAATGTAAAAATAAAGGAACAAATATGATATGTGATAATGTGATTACACCTTTTTGGCAATTGTACAAAGATTTTTAAACCTAAAATTATATTAAATTGACCAAAAGAAATTATGGATCGTACTTATTATTTATTTCGTATCAATGACAAGATAATTATAGTTGATGATATGAAAATAATTTTGTTTCTTCACTTAAATTTTAAAGGAAATTTCAAATTTGGTATTTGTGTTTGTCAAAGTTTTGAGGTTTAAGCCTAAAAACAAATTTTATACAAAATACCCCTATGATCATGTTTTGTTGTTAGTTTGGTTTTTATTTTATTATTTTATTTTTTTACGAACATTTAAGTGTTTTTTTTCTGTAGATTTTCTTTGTCTCTTGTGTCAGTAACGCAAAGACATTAGCTTACGCAAACTGTTTGTTCTTTTGAAGATTGCAGATCTAAAAATGTATACACGTCCTCTTCTTGACGCAGACAAGGATCATAGTCTTCTAACATCTTCGGACATCTATTAGTCTAAAAAAACATATACATCTTTGTTTTTTTATTAATTTTTTTTAAAACTTAGATTTATTCCAATTTTATCTATGGTAAACAATTTGAAAAAAAAAAAGTTAAAATAGTTCAAGAAAAAAAATGTTCGATCACACAAGCATGACCTTTGTGATAAATTTATAATAAACATTTAATTACAATACTAGTTGTTGGAGTTGTTTATATAGATATAAAAAAAATCTTAGTATTGTTTTATATTTTTTGTACCAAGTTTTATAATCATTATTTTATGCAATCTCAATCATTTATTAGGAAAAATACTTATGGCCAGTTTTTAATTAATTTAATTAAAAAAGTAAAATGAAAATTTTGAAAATTTCATTTTAAAAATCAAAGTTTATTTACATCCTTTTTGTGTGTCAAATTCTTTGATCTCTAATTATAATATTTAAACATAACTTTGTGACTAAAACTTAATGATTTTTTATCTTAATTCATATCATTTTATTTTAACTTTTTATATAATAATACATCAAATTTAATCTAGATTTGTTTTTATCTATAATAAAGTCATATAAGTACAGAAACCTTTTTTTAATTTTTTTTTAAAATGAACTCATTTATATTTTAGTTTATTTTAGCAGTTTGTAGACATTAAAAAACAAACATTCTTTTTGTTTAAGATTGCATACACTTGTTCTACGTATTCTACTGCAAAGGTCTGCAGATGTGGTCGGTAGACTCCAAACATTTTGACTCAGGCAAAACAAATAAAATCTTATTTTATCTTTTAAGTTTTATTAAATAATGAATTTACCATCTGTATTTATATATTAAACCTCAATCCTACCATCGGTGACTGTATCTTGTTAACGTATTCTTAAATAAATAAATCGATTGTCAAAACCTCAATTAACCTCCTATTTTTTTTTCCATAAAATCCTCTTAACTAAACTACTTTCAAGCTTTTGAAACTCCCCAATGAAATTCTCAATCAAACACCATGATTTGTTCTCTTAAACCACACATCTTCTTTCCTTCCCTTCAATAGTCCAAACCCAATTCCCAATTATCATATTTACCTTTTTAAATCCTCAAAGACACTTGTTTTTGTTTCCATTAGAGCTACTGAGAATAGGATCGAAGCTGCCATATCTTTGGAGGAGGAAGAAAGATTTTGAATGACCAGCTTCAGAGAAGGCGTTTCTAGGAAACAAAATGCCAATAACAGATGCTATGGCCCAAATAGGTTTTTAGTACTTTGGATAATTGAATTAAGGTTTATTTGGCAATTTTAATTCTATGCAACTTCAATTCTTGGATTACATGCTCCTTTAGGCTTTAACACTAATTTCGTTTCAAAGCTTTTAAAAACAACCTTCACTTACAACTTTAAATACAACAAACCATCGAGGAACAAGTAAATAAAGTAGTGTAAAAGGTAATAGTAATAAAGTGGTGTGAAATGTAAGGTAGGATCCACTTAGGCCCTGTTTGATATGCATCTGACCGAGTCAAGTCAGATATTTTTTGCTGACTATGTCAGCTAAAAGTGTTTGATTTATAAAATTTAGGTGTATGACTCGGTTAACAAGGTCTGACTGACAAAAGAATAAAGACTTTCCTATACTACCCTTAAAAATTCAGTGCACATGTAGCACCTGGTTTCTGGTATGTCAATCTTATTCGAACATTTCCTATTTTAGCCTTGGACTCGGCGAGTCATAGGTCCGACTCGCCGGGTAGAGACGCGACCCAGGTCACGTTTTAAGTTGGCGACTCGGCGAGTCCATATCCTGGACTCGGCGAGTCGCCGCTGTTGGAGGAAACCCTAAGTTTCATGGGTTTGCACCCTATTTAAACGACTTAACTGCCCCAAGCCAGCCCCCATTCACCCTTAGAGCCTTGTATACCTCGTCCTAAGCCGTTCCTTGAGAGTTTGAGACTTTTGTGGGTGTTTTTGAAGGTTTTGAAGGAGGAAAGAAGTAGATCCAGAAGAAGGAAAGCCAACCAAGCAACTATTGTGTTCTTCCAGCAGTTCCTTTGAGGTATAACCCGTTTTCCCCATGATTCTATGCTTAAAACTTCATTTGGGTCTTTTAGTTCAAATCCCCAAGCTTGTATGTGCATTATATGTCGTAATAAGATGTTTGGCCTCTGGATCTAGGCAAGATTGAGCTCCAGGAGCTCAGATCTGTTAGCTTTATGGCCCTATGTTGCTTGTTAGCCCTAGATCTACCCTTTTAAGGCATTTTGAGCCCTAAAATCCATATTGGTGAATATCCACATGTAAAGTTGGAAACTTTACGTGTGATTTGTGTCCTAGAAGTCCAGATCTATGAATGGCATGGACTGAAATCGAGCAAATCTGTGTATTTGGTGGATGCATGGCGGCGACTCGGCGAGTCATATAGGTGACTCGGCGAGTCTGGTCGCGAGTCACCGAATTGGTCCCTTTATGATGTATCGAGTTGAGCCATGAGTCACAGGGGGTGACTTGGTGAGTTGGGAGCTGAACTCACCCATGTTGGGACTCGGCGAGTCAATGCCCTGACTCGGCGAGTCCAAGGCAATCTTCATAGATCAAGAACAGACTCAGCGAGTTGTTCATACAACTCGGCGAGTCTTAGCATTAGTGTTCTTCGGATGAAGATGAACTCGACGAGTTGTTCATACAACTCGGCGAGTAGGATGAAGGAGTTGAATGTCAGTTTAGAAGATGAACTCATCGAGTCATAGCCTAACTCGATGAGTAGAATCAGGGACCCAGGACAATTGTCTGGACAGGGACTCGGCGAGTGGAGATCCACTCGGCGAGTCGGGTCAACTAAAAGTTGACTCTGATTTGACTTAGGGCTAGACCAGGGGTAAAATGGTCTTTTTACCCAAAGGACAGTTAGCAGTGTATGATTAAGTATATTGTGGGAATTACAGCCGGGGAGTTTCCGGAGCAGCAACAGCAGTAGTAGGTGATCAATTCCCACACAGACCAGCTGCTATTTCGAGGTGAGTTTCCTTCCAGTAGTAACGGGTCTAAGGCACCAAGGCCGGCCCGTATAGACGAGACCTTAGTATTAGAGTGTGGGCCGAGCCCGTATCTCTTAGTTGAGTTGATTATGATATATGCCAGTATGATAGAATTATTTACACTTGTTGTTTGTGCGATACTTGTATGATATGAGTTAGCGATTGAGTGTGGGCAAGGCCCGTATCTCTCCGAGAGTGGAGTGTGGGCTAGGCCCGTATCTCCCAGATAGCGAAGTGTGGGCAGGGCCCGTATCTTCACGAGTGTGGGCGAGGCCCGTATCTCCCAGAAAGCGAAGTGTGGGCGGGGCCCGTATCTTCACGAGTGTGGGCGTGGCCCGTATCTCCTAATTGAATGTTGTTTGTTACATGCTTGCATGGTATGGGGTAGTATGGGGGAACTCACTAAGCTTTGTGCTTACGGTTTTAGTTTTGGTTTCAGGTACCTCCTCAGCTAGGGGAAAGGAGCCGGCGCGGTAGCAGCATGTCACACACACACTCTCCGGTTTCCGCATTTACGAGCTTTTCTGGGACTGATACTCTGATATTCTGATTAGTTGTATGCTTTGGTTTTCAGACATGGTTCAGTTTATATTATGGATGATCGAATGATGTTTTAGTTATTAATATTTTCTAAAGTAACGTTTTTAAACAAAAAAAATTATGTGAAAATTGGGTCGTTACAAGTTGGTATCACAGCCCTGGTTTGAGGGATTCGGACACGTCTTCGGGAGTGTCTGAACTCAAATCGAGGGATTGAAAGATTTTCTAAAAGAAAATGTTCTCTAAAATTTAGAAAAGAGTCTTAAGAAAGAGCGAAGTGTGTGACGTGCGCAACCGGCCGAGCTCAAGTAAGTATTCCCCATAGTACCCATACAAGTTTATGTTATGTTTATCAGCTTTCGTAGAACTGCATGCTAGAATAGGACTAAGGATCTAGGAGTGATTCCTTATGTGCCTACCATTCGTGTTTCAGTTGTATGAGAAATTGCATGCTAGTTACGGAGTAGACAGTAAGTAGGATAGCCTGAATAGGTTATGCCTAGTAGTATGAGCTTAGCACTATATACTAGCTCAGTTCCTGAAAGTGGATAGAGTTAATTGAGATTGTTACCCTTGTCTGAATGCTGCTTGCTTCGTGCTTCGTGGGACTCTGAATAATGGGAGTTAGCCATTAGTCGAATGCGTCACGTCACATGTAATCAGGATTGGATAATCTTAGAGTGCCGAATTTGATCCTACTGCGTAGCTCTTATTTGAGTCCAACCGTTGTAGGGACGAGTCTGGTACTCGAAGGATTATCTGAGCCTCGTCACATGTGATGGCATTCGGGTAATGGCCAATTGGCATTATAATGAGGCCTACAGCAGCTGAGGACTGGTTAGAGTAGAATTAGAGATCTCCCTAGGGCAAGCCTAGGATGAGTATAGCTGTGATCAGCAGTAGTGAAGGGGATCTGGTGCAGTCGAGGAATTCCTTGGAGAAGGTACGGATAGATGTGGAAGGTAGTATGGGCCCGTACTACTGAAAGCGGAGGATCCGTACCCGAACCAAGGAAGGCCAAGATAAGACCAGGGAACCTATAAGTAGTTGAGATCCCTCAGAAAGTAGCAGTATCACTAATGATTATTGTGATGTATTGCAGAATGGTGGTACTTCGATCGAGACCGGCAGATGGCGGTTCAGGAGAGGGGTCAGGTTCGGGATCAGGCTCCGAGCCGATTGATGAGAGGCTACGCTTGTTCATCACGTCGGAGATCACCAGGGGCATCCTTGAGTCGACCCCCATTCTCTTTGGGTCGATCAAGGAAGGGATCATGGAGTTGATGGAGGATCGCCTACGTGCATTCAGGAGCGATTTAGCCTCTAGCCAGTCAGGATCTCGCACACTGTCCTTCAAGGACTTCAAGGGAAGTGGTGCGCCGGATTTCCATGGGGTGAAGGACCCCATTGTCGCCAGGCGATGGATTGCAGATATCGAGTCTGCCTAGTTGACTAGCTTCTGCCCTGAGGGATCGAAGGTGAGATACGCAACAGGGTGTTTACGAGACCGAGCCCAGGATTGGTGGGAGTCAGTGGGTGACTCGTTGGGAGCCTCAGCTATCGAGGCAATGACCTGGTCGGACTTTGTGACCAGGTTCAGGGCAGAGTTTGCACCGGCGGTCGAGCTTCAGCAGCTGGCTAGGGAGTTTCTAGACATAAGACAGACGACGGAGACTGTGGCGGAGATCACCGCCAAGTTCCGGGAGAGGGCTTTATTGGTGCCCCAGTATGCCGGTGACGAGGACATGAGGAGGACTCGTTACCATGATATGCTACGAGCTGACATCCGGGAGCATGTTAGCTTTTCGGCTTGCCCTACCCTGGACTCTATGATTTCCAGGGCTAGGGAGAGGGAGATAGATTTGGAGCACATCCGGAAACGGAAACTAGAGGACGGTCAGGCAGGAGGGGCTTCGGGGAAGAAGCCCAAGGGATCAGATGGTAGGCCGAAAGGCCAGTCAGGATCGAGCCGCTGCGGGAAATGCGGCAGGACGCACGTGGGGGCATGTAGGATGGGATCAGGAGGCTGCTACAAGTGCGGCAAGATGGGGCACTTTAGCAGGGATTGTACTGCTCCAGTTTCAGCTATTCAGACATCTGAGTTGTTGTGTTTTCACTGCAACCAGAGGGGCCACAAGAAGGCCAATTGCCCCCATTTGACAGTTGCAGCGCCAGTGAAGGCACCAGCTCCAGCGACCCTACGGATCACGGATGGTCGGCAGGGCAAGGCAGAGGCTCCAGTGGTGAGGAGTCGGGCATTTTAGTTGACTGCCGAGGAGGCACGCGCCACACCCGATGTGGTGACGGGTATGATTCTTTCCCTCTACCTTTTTTTTATGATGTTATGATATTGATATGTGCTCTATATGTATATGTATGCATTAGGATCGTTCCATGTGAACGGCCTCCCAGTTCAAGTGTTATTTGATTCAGGAGCATCCCGATCATTCGTTTCCCTTGCACTTAGCAAGAAGTTTCACGAGTCATCGGGCGAGTTAGATTGCCCTTTGGAAGTGGAGATCGCTGACGATCGATCGGTGCGAGCATCGATGATATTCTGAGATTGTGTGCTGCGTTTGTTTGAGGAGCGCTATTTGGTAGATTTGGTTCCCATTCCGTTGCATGGAAACAAGGTGATTATAGGCATGGATTGGCTGAGCCCCAATAGGGCGGTGATAGATTGTGCACAACAGCTAGTACGGGTCAGGACCCCAAGCGGGGGAGAGCTAGTGATTCATGGAGAGAGGCCTCAGTGTGGACCCACTATATGTTCAGCTGCGAGGGCTAGGCACTACCTCCAGCAGGGATGCGCAGGATATGTCGCATATGTGATGGATACCCGGGAGGCGGGTAAGGCGACAGTGAGCGAGGTTCCGGTGGTTCGAGACTTTGCAGATGTTTTCCCAGAGGAGCTTCCTGGGATACCTCCGGAGCGACAGATGGAGTTCAGGATTGACCTTGTCCCTGGCGCGGCTCCGATAGCCAAGGCGCCGTATCGGTTGGCCCCTCCCGAGATGCAGGAGTTGTCTACGCAGCTGCAGGAGCTGCTAGACAAAGGATTTATTTGTCCGAGCAGTTCACCCTGGGGAGCCCCGATTCTGTTTTTAAAGAAGAAGGACGGGTCGCATCGGATGTGTATAGATTATCGGGAGCTGAACAAGGTAACGGTGAAGAACCGTTACCCGCTTCCGAGGATTGATGACCTATTTGACCAGCTTCAGGGGGCATCTTGGTTCTCCAAGATTGATTTGCATTCGGGTTATCATTAGATGAGGGTCAGGGAAGAGGATATGCAGAAGACCGCGTTTCGGATGCGCTATGGTCATTATGAGTTCGTGGTGATGCCGTTTGGGCTCACCAATGCTCCTGCCGCGTTCATGGACCTCATGAACCGTGTATGCAGACCGATGCTGGATCGGTCTGTGATAGTCTTTATCGATGATATCTTGGTTTATTCCAAGACTCGGGAGGAACATGAGGAGCATCTGAGGGAGGTATTGGAGACCCTGAGGAGGGAGAGCTTGTATGCCAAGTTCTCCAAGTGTGAGTTTTGGTTGCGCGAGGTGTAATTTCCTGGACACCTCGTCAACCAGAACGGGATTCTGGTTGATCCGGCCAAGGTTGAGGCCGTGATGAGATGGGAGGTCCCGAAGTCTCCATCTGAGATTCGGAGCTTCCTGGGATTGGCGGGCTACTATCGGAGATTTATCCAGGATTTTTCCAAGATAGTCGTACCCCTGACACGGCTAACGAAGAAAGTCGTGGTCTTTCGGTGGGGACCCGAGCAGCAGGCTGCATTTGAGACGCTGAGACGGAGATTGTGTGAAGCGCCGATCTTAGCCCTGCCAGAGGGCGTAGAGGATTTTGTGGTCTATTGTGATGCATCCGTTTCTGGGTTGGGCGCAGTACTGATGCAGAGGGGGCATGTCATTGCCTACGCTTCAAGGCAGCTCAAGCCTCATGAGGCGAACTACCTGATGCACGATTTGGAGTTGGGGGCGGTGGTCTTTGCCCTCAAGATTTGGTGACATTACCTCTATGGGGTTCGGTGTACCATCTACATGGACCACAAGAGTTTGAGGTACCTCATGGACTAGCCGAATCTGAACATGAGGCAGCGTCGGTGGTTGGACGTGGTGAAGGATTATGATTGCGAGATCCTTTACCACCCGGGGAAGGCCAATGTGGTGGCCGATGCGCTTAGCCGCAAGGCGGCGCCGATCAGGGACGTCTGCTTGAGGATGACCGTGGTGACTCCCCTGTTGGAGCAGATTCGGGAGGCTCAACAGGAGGCTATCAAGGAGGAGCATCGGAAGAGCGAGCGTGTGGTGGGTCAGGTTTCCTCCTTTGATTATGATGGCCGAGGACTTTTGACACTACACTGTAGGGTGTGGGTGCTGTATCACGGAGGCGTGCGCCAGATTTTGATGGAGGAGGCACACAAGTCCCGATTCTCTATTCATCCCGGGGCGACGAAGATGTATAGGGATCTTCGTCCAGATTACTGGTGGCCCTGCATGAAGCGGGATGTGGCATGGTACGTCGAGCGGTGTTTGACCTGCAGGAAGGTCAAGGCCGAACATCAGAGACCGCATGGCAAGATGCAGCCGTTGGATATTCCACTGTGGAAATGGGAAGATATCACGATGGATTTTATCACGAAGCTTCCTAGGGCCGCACGTGGAGTGGATTCGATTTGGGTCATCGTGGATAGATTGACCAAGAGTGCTCACTTTATTCCGATTCAGGAGAGCATATCGGCTGAAAAATTGGCCGACATCTATATCTGGGAGATTGTGGCACGGCATGGGGTGCCAGTATCGGTGATCTCGGACAGGGATGTGCGTTTTACTTCCAGATTTTGGAAGAAATTCCATGACGAGTTGGGCACTCGTCTGCATTTTAGCACCGCCTTTCACCCGCAGACGGATGACCAGAGCGAGCGGACCATCCAGACTCTGGAGGATATGCTGCGGGCGTGCGTGCTAGACTTCGGTGGTAGCTGGGATACCTATCTTCCCCTGGCCGAGTTCTCCTACAACAACAGCTACCACGCGAGTATCGACTGCCCTCCCTTCGAGATGCTGTACGGACGGAGGTGTAGGACCCCGATATGCTGGGGTGAAGTTGGCCAGAGGGTCATGGGGAGCACCGAAGTAGTGCTCAAGACGACCGAGAGGATCCAGCAGGTCCGGAGCAGGCTTCAGACTGCTCAGAGTCGGCAGAAAAGTTATGCCGACAAGCGTCGATCCGATTTGGAGTTCCAAGTCGGGGATATGGTTCTCCTGAAGGTGTCGCCTTGGAAAGGCGTCATTCGATTCAGGAAGCGGGGCAAGTTGGGCCCGCGATTCATCAGACCGTTCAGGGTCGTAGCCCGGGTGGGCAGGGTGGCGTACAGGTTGGATCTGCCAGCCGAGCTTAGCCAGATCCACAACACTTTCCATGTTTCTCAATTGCGTAAGTGCTTAGTGGACGATTCAGCAGTAGTGCCTTTGGAGGATATTCAGGTTGATCACAGCCTGAATTACATTGAGCGCCCAGTCGCAATCCTCGACAGGAAGTCGAGGGATTTGAGGAACAAGATAGTGGAATTAATGAAGGTGCAGTGGCAGCACCGCAAGGGTTTGGAATGGACTTGGGAGCCAATGGACGAGATGATGGAGCATTACCCCAAGCTGTTTCAGGATCGAGCAGCAGACTTCGAGGACGAAGTCTAAAATAAGTGGGGGAGATTTGTAGCACCTGGTTTCTGGTATGTAAATCTTATTCGAACATTTCCTATTTTAGCCTTGGACTCGGCGAGTCATAGGTCCGACTCGGCGAGTAGAGACGCGACCCAGGTCACGTTTTAAGTTGGCGACTCGGCGAGTCGCCGCTGTTGGATGAAACCCTAAGTTTCAGGGGTTTGCACCCTATTTAAACGACTTAACTACCCCAAGCCAACCCCCATTCACCCTTAGAGCCCTGTATACCTCGTCCTAAGCCGTTCCTTGAGAGTTTGAGACTTTTGTGGGTGTTTTTGAAGGTTTTGAAGGAGGAAAGAAGTAGATCCAGAAGAAAGAAAGCCAACCAAGCAACTATTGTGTTCTTCCAGCAGTTCCTTTGAGGTATAACCCGTTTTCCCCATGATTCTATGCTTAAAACTTCATTTGGGTCTTTCTTGGTTAAATCCCCAAGCTTGTATGTGCATTATATGTCGTAATAAGATGTTTGGCCTCTGGATCTAGGCAAGATTGAGCTCCAGGAGCTCAGATCTGTTAGCTTTATGGCCCCATGTTGCTTGTTAGCCCTAGATCTACCCTTTTAAGGAATTTTGAGCCCTAAAATCCATATTGGTGAATATCCACACGTAAAGTTGGAAACTTTACGTGTGATTTGTGTCCTAGAAGTCCAGATCTATGAATGGCATGGACTGAAATCGAGCAAATCGGTGTATTTTGGTGGATGCATGGCGGCGACTCGGCGAGCCGTATAGGTGACCCGGCGAGTCTGGTCGCGAGTCACCGAATTGGTCCCTTTATGATGTATCGCGTTGAGCCGTGAGTCACAGGGGGTGACTCGGTGAGTTGGGAGCTGAACTCACCCATGTTGGGACTCGGCGAGTCAATGCCCTGACTCGGCGAGTCCAAGGCAATCTTCATAGATCAAGAACAGACTCAGCGAGTTGTTCATACAACTCAGCGAGTCTTAGCATTAGTGTTCTTCGGATGAAGATGAACTCGACGAGTTGTTCATACAACTCGGCGAGTAGGATGAAGGAGTTGAATGTCAGTTTAGAAGATGAACTCGTCGAGTCATAGCCTAACTCGACGAGTAGAATCAGGGACCCAGGACAATTGTCTGGACAGGGACTCGGCGAGTGGAGATCCACTCGGCGAGTCGGGTCAACTAAAAGTTGACTCCGATTTGACTTAGGGCTAGACCAGGGGTAAAATGGTCTTTTTACCCAAAGGACAGTTAGCAGTGTATGATTAAGTATATTGTGGGAATTACAGCTGAGGAGTTTCCTGAGCAGCAGCAGCAGTAGTAGGTGATCAATTCCCACACAGACCAGCAGCTATTTCGAGGTGAGTTTCCTTCCAGTAGTAACGGGTCTAAGGCACCAAGGCCGGCCCGTATAGACGAGACGTTAGTATTAGAGTGTGGGCCGAGCCCGTATCTCTTAGTTGAGTTGATTATGATATATGCCAGTATGATAGAATTATTTACACTTGTTGTCTGTGCGATACTTGTATGATATGAGTTGGCGGTTGAGTGTGGGCAAGGCCCGTATCTCTCCGAGAGTGGAGTGTGGGCTAGGCCCGTATCTCCCAGATAACGAAGTGTGGGCAGGGCCCGTATCTTCATGAGTGTGGGCGAGGCCCGTATCTCCCAGAAAGCAAAGTGTGGGCGGGGCCCGTATCTTCACGAGTGTGGGCGTGGCCCGTATCTCCTAATTGAATGTTGTTTGTTACATGCTTGCATGGTATGGGGTAGTATGGGGGAACTCACTAAGCTTTGTGCTTACGGTTTCAGTTTTGGTTTCAAGTACCTCCTCGGCTAGGGGAAAGGAGCCGGCGCGGTAGCAGCATGTCACACACACACACTCTCCGGTTTCCGCATTTACGAGCTTTTCTGGGACTGATACTCTGATATTCTGATTAGTTGTATGTTTTGGTTTTCAGACATGGTTCAGTTTATATTATGGATGATCGAATGATGTTTTAGTTATTAATATTTTCTAAAGTAACATTTTTAAACAAAAAAAATTTTGATGTGAAAATTGGGTCGTTACAGCACAGCAAATGAAAACAGGGCAATGAGAATCAAACTCATGACCTTACATTCAGAAAGCCACATCTTTTCCACCGTGCTAAAAGATTATTTTTGTTATATTTGCTCAAATAGTTTATACAATGTGTAGTGTCTGTTATTATTATTATTATTATTATTATTATTATTATTATTATTATTATTATTATTATTATATATATATATATATATATATATATATATATATATATATATATATATATATATATATATTAAAGATATTCAAAGTTAGGAATAGTAAATTTTAATGGTTTTTGTCAACTCTGACCCTCATTTTTAGCTATTTTGACACTTTTGGTCATTGCAATCAAAATTTTTTACATTTTTTAGGAACCTTTTAATATTTAAAGTTTTGCCACAAAACTTTGACGGTTTGACAACATTTGTCCCTTTTCTAAAAAAATGATAATTCCTAGCCCTTTAATTCTTTAGCTATTTTGATATTTTTGGTCTTTGCAGTCAAAACTTTTACATTTTCCTATAAAAAACACAAAAAAGGTCCAATTTTCTTCTTTTGCTATAATTTTTCTATATTGGTCATCATATATTTTTTTTCTTACCCTCACCAAAGTTAAATAAAACATTTAACAACAACATCTATTATTCTATAAACAAAAACGACATTCAAATTAGGCGCACATGACCCATGCGGATTTTGGCCACAAAACTTTAATGGTTTGACAACTTTGGTCCCTTTTCTAAAACTTTTACATTTTTTCATAAAAAACACAAAAAAAAAAAAAAAAACCGCTATGGGGAAAAACCCAGGTTTTTCACCCTTGCATTTCCTATGTCTATCATTTGTGTCTTTTGCTATAATTTTCTATATTGGTCAGCATATTTATTTTTTTTGGTTTTTCCTACCCTCACCAAAGTCAACTAAAACAGTCAAAAACAACGTCTATTAATCTATAAACAAAAACGACATTCAAATCAGATGCACACGGTCCATGCGGAGCATGTACAACATATCTAGTTGTTGTTATATATATATATATATATATATATATATATATATATATATATATATATATATATATATATATATATTATGGAAATGAATCTTAGAAACAGTACCTAACCAATGTACTGTTGATCGGGTTATTTACTTCACCCGGGTTGCTTCTGCCTCTCTTATCCCACCGCTTCCAATTTTAAGAAACTCTTGCTTATTCCTCCACCGCCTAAACTAATATTCCTTTATTCCACCCCCGCCTCTGCCTTTACCTCCATTGAGGCAGAAAGCCATTTCAATTTTGGTTCCCTTTCTCATAAATCGATTGTAGTGTTCGTTGGCTTCTCCATTACAGACGGTCGTCTCCACCACCTCGATTGTTCACACTCCATGCCTTCCACTGCCTTGCTCCAGATAACTACATCTTCTACCTTCTGCTTCTTCTTTTAGATGCGAACGTCCAATTGAACAACCACGAGCACCACCACTTTTGCTTGCTTCTTCAGGTTTGTTGTGGTCAAATTCAGTTGTTTATCACTGCCATCCAATCCACTGCCTCTACTTTATCCACAAGTATCGGTCCACCGATACATGTCACCGATTTTTTTTCTTTAATCCCTAACCGGGGTTTGATTACATAAATCCACTTCCACGCTTTTCTCGAATACTATAATTCCACCTTCGTGACAAGCCAAGAGAAGGATTGACTCCAAGATTTGAGGTGTGATGTATGATGAGTGTCGTTTGGCCAACGGTTTCCCTATTTCAGTTTCCACCTCCCTCTCCCGAAATAAGGTAGTTGGCCATGGTGACGTACCTGTGAACAGCGTACTACGCTTTCTCTACAATAGAACATCACACCAGTCAGATTTCATAGTATTTTCCTCCCGATTTCACAGAGCGCGAATTGTGCAGACTGCCGAGGGTTTTTTTTGTTTGTGATGTTAGTATTGTCGATTTCTTCAGCTTTTGAGTGATCTTCATCTACTTCATCTTCGTCTATGGAGAATTTTCAGTGATCTTCCAATCACATCGCTCCGGAGCAAAATTGTTGACAAGATTTCTATTTTGACCAACACATATAATACACGAGGCGGTGGTAGAGGTTTTGCTTCAATTCTAACTTCTGCTTTCATTGCTATTTATTTTATGAATAATGAGGTAAGCATTCGATCTATTTTTTGTGTTTCAGGTTGGACCGGACAAAGCAACTTTAACATTCACTGGATAAGCTTACAGATCAGATATGTAGACAATATGCCTGATGCACATATTTATTTAAGTCCTGGGATTGTGGTGTTAACATGATTTTATGCAGACATTATTTGGAAACCTATAGCAATGAAGGCTACCTGATACTGTTGTGATGTGGTTGATGTCTAACGAAGAGGCCTTTGGGGTGTTTTAGAAAAAAAATTGTTGATGGGTTTCCTTACTCATAGCAGTGGGTATGCTGCATTTTCTGAAAAATTTTCTTCAACAATGTTGATAACATACAAAATGGGTTTCTTTTCTTCTTTATGCTCTCTTTCTTCACGGTTATTGAAGTTACTGCATGATGACAGATAATAATGATTGTTTCCTTTACTTTTGTGGCTATTGGTGATTCAAAGAGCATGTAATTGGTTTAACGTGTTCCTGGGTTGCTGCTGCCTCAGGTAACTATATTCAACAACTCTTTATTGATGATTTTATAACCATTTGTATCCTATTATACAGATTAAGCTTCTGGTCGTTTGGAAGTGAAGAGGCTTCCAAGGTAACTGTGCTAAATTTCCACTATTTTCCTATTTGTTATAGGATTTTGGAAGTTGTATATTTTTTGCAAAATTAAATACAAATATAATATGAGTATGTCAAGTTCTCAACGCGTTATGTAAAACACATCACCGAAGCATAGCTATTAATAGATAATAGGAAAAGAAAGCATCACCAATTCTGCTGGTAAAATTCAGTTTATTGATGACTTATCAGCCACTTCAGTTAGATTCAAGCTAAAAAATATTTGAAGAGCATTTTGATAATAAATTATATCTAAATCTGATCCAACTTCTTAAAAACTCAGTTAATATAGATTGCAACTATTTGTTTTCCTTTGTTGACAACATATGTACTTCCAAGTTCGTAATCTTTAATCCATTTTCTGATTTTACTAGTGTGATGTTTGCAGCAATCAGATGATGGTAGTATTGAGCATTGGAGTGTATTAAGAAAGAAACCTCTACATATTGTAAAAAAATGCACACCCTTCTTTGATGATTCCAAATAAGGTTGATGATGATGATGATGATGATGATTCACCAAAAATGGTAATAAAATCTTGGATAGTTGACATTTTGATTAAAAAAAGTAATGATTTTTTTCCGCAGATGATTTGGTTGTAAAGGTTTGCTCATCAGTAAATTCATGGGTTAGTTGTGTAAGTGTATGTAGAGGAAGTCATCTTGTAGCATCAGGCAATTGGTAATGGTTATTTTAAACAAAATTTTAAAAAGTATCGCATCTTAAATAAACAATAAACAAATATTACAAGTAGAATTTCATATTATAAAAATATTCTGGTGAAATTAATATTCATAAAGTGGCCGCTCAGGAAATTATAGAAATATGGATATTTTATAAAATGTGCCTATGTTTGACAAATAAATTAAAATGATCCCTAAAATTCAAATTTTTTAAAAAGTGGTTATTGTGTTTTACATAACCACAGAATTGGTCGCTGCCTATAATGGCAAAAATTACAGAAATAATAACCCAATCACAAAATTATATATATGGTGTAAATTTACAAAACGAATTTATTTACAAAAATATCTAGCCATATATTAAAAGAAATTGGAAATTTAAAATTCAATTATATATATTTACAATAAATAAAATATATTTAAATAAAATTAAAATTAAGAAATTATTTAATTTTATTATTGATTCCCATTCAATTTCCAGCTAACAAAATTTCCATCACATTATTATTCCTCTATTTCATTCTCAATTTGTTTTTTTTTGTGGTTCTTTTCCTTAGGAGAAACAAAAAAAAAAAAGGTTTATTATGTGTTAAATGATCATAACTCATAAGGGGTGATAGGACCTACTATTTTTAACCGTGGGAATACACTTGACATTGAGGTTATATAAGAACCAAATTTTCAACTTTAAACCTTAAAAACATATATAAAGATATATAGTTACATTTAATATTTAATATTTCAACCATATTTTTTAAGTGAATTGTATATTCATTTTGTGAATAATAGCAAACATGATTAGTCAATCATTCAGATTCATATAAATCTACAAGAAGAATTTATTAATTTCATATTATATCTCTTCAAGTGTTACATGTATCCTTGGAGGTTAATTTCATAAAGGATTTCATGTCAAGTCTCTCTCTTTGTGCGTGTGGGTGTATTTATGTGTTTTCGTGTTTTTTCTTATTTTTATGTTTGGTTCTTTTTACAGTTGAAACATCAACATCCGACAAAGGTCATTTGAAGATTCAACACTATAGTAATTGTTCAGGACAGATATGGGTTTATATTTGTTATTTGATAACAGAAGTACCTACAACAACACGAAGGCTAGTTAATGCATTTTCTTTCATGAATTTACGAATGATTACATATTTTGAATCTCAACTTCATTTATGATTAAACATAAAAACGATTTGTAATTAGTGTTTATAACTTGGTAGTTTTTATTCTATATAATAACCTGGAGGATTGGATCCTATGACCACTCACTTTTTAATGAAATTTTGTAAGATTTATATTTGGCCCATTTTTTTAAAAACATTAATACATTTTTTAATAGTTTTGGCCACCTTTTCAATTTTTTTTTAAAATTTTTGCATACTAGATGGGCTTCAGATAATTGTTTAACTAGAAATCTTCCTTACTTTTTGGGAATTTTTACAAATCTAAAAACACTTTAACCAACATTACTTTAAGAACTCATATATCTTTTGATTATTAAATTTTAGTTTATGTAAATAAATTCCCATTTGTATTTCAGGAGACTTGAAAGAGCATCTCTTGAATGCCCAATTCCCACTAAAAAATTATATATTGATTATTTGTCATTTTGCCTAAATTACCCTTGTGTTGCAGGCAAAAAAGATGGCCCATACATTTACGTAAAAGATTGCTCAACCGGAAACCATGGCTCATGCTGACATGCTTACGTTCCAGCCTGAGATATTATATTATGTAAAATAACCTTCTATAGAGTTTGTGTTAAAAAGCCAGAAATACCCTTGTGTTGAATGAATTAATTGTTTTATTTGTATGTTTGCATAATGGTTTGACACTACTGAGTGGATATTTTCCTACATAAGGTGTGGATTTGAAGATTGACTGATAAATAAAACCACATTTCTCATCACGGAAAAAATATTGTATTTTGTTTGGTGAATGTATAGACCCGACTTTTGTTCCGTCTCAAACAAGCTTCAAGTCTTGAACTATATGTGCATAGTTAGAACACTAATAATGCTTTGTAAATTGCATAATACTTGCAAAAATACAAATTAACTTTTCACCGAAGGCTTCCAACCACCGCAAATCGGGGATACTTATCTAGTTATTATTATTATTATTATTATTATCATCATCATCATCATCATCATCATCATCTTTATATATATATATATATATATATATATATATATATATATATATATATATATATATATATATATATATATATATATATATATATATATATATATATATATATATACACCAAAGTTAGGAATAGTGAACATGCATATTTTTTTTGTCAAATTTTCCTCTATTCTTTAGTCATTTTAACACCTTTGGTCCTTGTAATCAAAATTTTTACATTTTTAGGAACCTTTTAATATTCAAAGTTTGGCCACAAAACTTTGGTCATTACAGTCTAAACTTTTATATTTTTTTCATAAAAGAACATAAAAAACAGCCCGGGGCAAAGTCTGGGTTTGTCCTCATTTTTTTGTTTTTTCCTATCCCTTGCACTTTCCGTCGTCTGTCATTTTCTTCTTTTGGTATATTTTTTATATATTGGTCTGCATATTTAGACAGATATTTCTCAGTCAGCAACTATCAAATAGAGCCTTAATATAGATAATTGAAAAAATAATAGACAAAATTGAAAATTTGGTCACCTGGTTTGTCAAAAATTGTAACTTTCGTCCAAAATGTTTTAAAGTGCATCATTGGCCTGAAAGGTTTTATTTGTTGTGACTTTGATCCAATTTATATTGGAGTTTTTTATAATGATGAGTTTACCCCATGGTTCTAAAAAACGCGTCATGGCACAATGCGTGGTGTAGCAGTTACGAAAATGTTCAAGGCGAGTATGTGAAGCGTGATGCCCAAATAACGTGTCAAGGCGCGCCTTAACGCGTTATGGCGCGAGTTTTTTTAAGGCGCAGGTTTTTTTGTTTTTTTTATCCGGCCTAAAATAAATGAGTTTTTGTTAACTTTTTTTAATTAGATATTAATATAACACTTCTAAAAACTTCATATATTTGATAAAATTCAATAATTATATGATTTATATCTTTTAATGTATATAATATAGTCACGCCTTTGAAAAACGTCATGGCGCGCCAAGGCTTGTTATGGTTTAACTTTTACATTGCCGCCAAGTCACGTCTTACGTTATTTAGAACCTTGGTTTACCTTTATTAATTTCTTTTTCTATTTTTATTATTTTTAAGTCTTAAAATTAAACAAAAAAAATGCAACCTCATCTCTACTAACCTTATCCTACTCACATGCCTATAGTAATATACAAACACCATCTCTCATTTTCTCTCTCTCTCTCTCTCTCTTTCTCTCTCTCTCACTCTCTTTCTCTCTCTCTCTCTCTCTCTCTCTCTCTCTCTCTCTATTCAATGATGTCGGACGACCATTGGAGCACCACCGTTTCCGGACTATCACCTATCGCCAGAACCCTTACATTATCTAACGTCAACATCATCGGAGAAGAAAAAAATGGAAGGAACAGCTGACAACGTTGTACCACCTAAACCAACTCCGAAGACGTAAATCTTAAATGTCCAACCACATCTACAAAGTCGCCAACAACGACATAGATCTGAACTCCGCTGTGTTTATAAATGTGTTTGCTGAACTCTGTTGGTATAATATATAGAACCACTACTACCTACCAGAACGTCGATGGGAAAATCTTGACTCCGTCAGAGATAACCACCACTGACTCCACCCTTTTCGTTCGTTAGACCAGCTGGTTGTTCTTGGATCTGCAAACCTTAGCTTTGACAAGGTAGATCTAGAAAAAATAGATTTGCAAACTTTTTTTTTATCGGACCACCCTTTGTCGATCTCTATTTCTTCACAGATCCTAGCTTCACCGCTCTTAACCTTAATGCCACAACTATCATCTCGGAGCTTGGTTATATGAACAGATCTAGGAAACCTCATATCTGAAAACCACCGTTTTCCGATGAACACTAAAAAATCCCTTGACGTCGGAGAAGGATAGAGGCGGTGGACAGAAACAGAGATTAAGTAGAGGAAGAATGGCAGTTATGGAGGTTGTTTCCGGTAGGTAGCCATGGTTTGCGGTAGGTGGCGGTGGCTTCAGTTGACACAACACACACACACACACAGATGGTAGTATGAATCTTAAAGAGATAGTCGGTGGGTGTGGTAATAGGGGTGAATTTTATTTTTATTTTTACTTTCTGTGTTTTTTTAAAATAAGAAAATAGAAAATTAAATAAGAAAAATAAAATAAAATCATACTAATAGGAGCAAATCCGTCATTATAAAAAGTTTCAAAATTTTTAGACCAAACTCGCAACAAAATCAAAGTTTTGGAATAGTGGTGTAACTCTAAAACATTTTAGACAAACATTATATTTTTTGGAAAACAACATGGACCATTTTTATAATTTCTTCTAAATGATAAATTGTTGTGTTTTATTCAAAACTAATTTTGTATAAACATTAAAAACGGCAACGGAAACTTTAAAATTATGAATAAACTTAAATTTATTTTAACTCAACAATGATCGGTTTGTAAAGCATGGCGAATGGAAAAATTAAAACAACCATACAAAGAAAAGTGTTACAATCTTTGAAGACTTTAATTGTAATGGGAGAGGAAAGATGATGAAGTGATGTATTAAGCTTCAAAAGAGAAGCTCTCTGTAACATATCCACCAAAGCAATGATCAACCACTAAAACATGCTAGTCTTCACTTGTATTAAGTTGTTCTTAAGCCATTAAGACTTATACAAAATAAGCCTTAAAGGATATGTAACATCCCGACTCTCAAGTATGAGATTATTGCTTTTAAGAAGAATTATTCTTTGGAAATCAACGAGTTGATGGACTAAGACTCAACATGCGGGAAGCTCTCAACTCGACGAGCTTTTTAGAAAAACTCAACAAGTTGACGACTATTTATGAAACCCTAATTTTTAGGGTTTTGCAACCTATTTAAAGAATTTATGACTCATTTGTAGCCTCCCTCATCACCCCCCAGTCCATAGAAAACCCTAATCATGACCTTTTCTCCATTTTGAGTGTGTGTGAGCTTAAAGAGTATTCTTTGGTGCTTTTCTTGAAGAAGCTTGAGGTTGGTGGTCCAAGGTTGAAGGGAGAAGCTTTAGATCCAGGATTTTCAGTGTTGTTGCAGCTACTTAGAGGTATAAAGTCGTTATCTTGATCACCACTTCTTCTAAATCTCTTCTTTTAAATTTTATGGCCATTATTGGCTTATTTTGGGACCTTTCTTGGATTTGAGCATATTATGAAGCCATGGTTTCAGATCTGGACATCTCATGGCTTCCATAGACTTAAAGTTTCCAACTTTATCAAGTATTGGCCCTCCTTCATGCCCTAGGTCCCTTGATAAGATTTATTTGAGTGTTTTAGTCCTCTTGATACCATGGATGGATGTAAAGCTAGCAACTTTACGTGGTATTTCAGTACTAAGGGACCAGATCTATAGTTTGGGACTTTGGTTTCGCTTGGAAATGTCTGAATTCATTAAGGCTAGGAAATCTCGATGAGTTGCTCTGCCTACTCGAAGAGTTTGACTGGGTTTCCTCGTCTTCTGGATACTGAGCGAACTCGTCGGGTTGGTAAGATAATTGGGCGAGTTGGTTACCAGTCTTTCTGAACACTGAAAGAACTCGACGAGTTTCTAGATGCACTCGACGAGTTGGGTCAACACTGACTGTTGATTGTGACTGTTAACTTTGACCATGGTTGACCAATTTTAACTTTAAGGGTATTTTTGGGAATTCGGGATTTTGATGGAGTTAGTCACATGGTGGTTGTAGGCGGTTGAGCTCAGAGCTGTGATTCGAGAGTTGGATCTTGTTAGTCAGTGCTACTTGTTAGGTGAGTTTTCCTCACTATACTAAGGGGTCGAAGGCACCAAGGCCGGACCATCAGATTGATATCCTAATAGTTATTTATATGTTGAGTATGAGTTAGATATGCTAGTCTGGTACATCTATAGGACTACTTGTGATACTGTATGATTATATATATATATATATATATATATATATATATATGTGTGTGTGTGTGTGTGTGTGTGTATTTATCTGTTACATGTCGACATGTTGTGTGGGTTGGGTTGATGTTGTACTGCTCTGTGAAGAAGCTAACAAACCCTGGAGTATGCTAGATATGAGCTGAGGGCTAGGGAGGGCATGCCAGATCCATACTGATGACTCATGAGCATTCCAGATACGAGCTGAGGACCGGATAGGTCATGCCAGACTCGTACTATGGGCTAATCTTTTGTATTCCAGTCTAAGGACCGAGGGAGCAAGCCAGAAATAAATTGTAGGCCCAAGGGGTAAGCCAGAATTATGATGTGGGCTCGGGAGCAATCTAAACATGAGTTATGGACCCGATAGGCAAGCCAGACTTATGTTGTGGGCTTGAGAGCAATCCATCCATGAGCTTTCGGCCCGACAGGCAAGCCAGACTCATGCTGTGGGCTTAGGGGTAATCCAGTATGTATAGCTGTGGCCCATTACATGTTGTTGTTATGTGCGATATTTGTTATGTATTGGTATTTTGGGGGAACTCACTAAGCTTATGGCTTACTGTTGTGGATTTTGTTTCAGGTACTTCGGATGATCACGGGAAGGCAAAGGCTTGATCATGCACTCTTCACATTTTGTGTCATGATTTCTGGGATTCTCTGATGTTATATTGTTTGGAAAACAATTTATAAACAATGAATGGTTTTTGTGATGTTTAAAATTTTTATTTTTTTCATGAATTTTACAGATGCTACAAGTTGGTATCAGAGCCTTGGTTTGAGTGAATTGGAGGAACACTCATGTGTATCCTGTCTCAAACTAAGGAAATATTTTTCAATTGGTTTCCAAAATACTAAAGGAGGATGTGATGTGTATGATCAGTCAGAGCCAATAAGTAGACCCAAAAGACCATACTGTTATTTGATATTGGGATATGTTAGAACAACATGCTAGTGATAGGCTAGGGATCTTCAAGAATTGCATGAAAGAATTGCTTGACTATATGATGGCTGATAGCCTAGAGTTTTCCTTATATGAAATTGACATCATTACTATAGTTGCTAAGTGTATGCATCACAGTTATATATAACTAAGATCTTATAGCCTGAGAAAGTTTGGCTTGGCCTTATTTCTTGTTATTTTTTGATGAATGTTTTAGGGTAGGATCAGATATTCGAATGTCTATAGGGTCCAGTGTTATGTATAGCTAGCATACTCTAGTGCTGCAGGGTTGGTGGAAGTTTCATGGATCAGTTGTACGGGGTCAGTCGGCCAGGTATGAGATATTTAGCCTTCCTCTAGGAGTGAGGATTGAGCGCTCGCCTATGTTTATGAGTATTGTTAGGGCATTGTAATGATACCTGAGATGAATACTGGTAGGTGTGGAAGGTAGTATGGGCCCTTACTACTGAAATCACAGGACTCATACGCATAACAAGGAAGTCACAACCCCTAGGGCTTCATTGGGAGTTGGTTCCCCATTGTTTATGCAGACTATCTGATATATTTTAGGAGCTGGCAGTCAGGGCGAGCCAACATCATCGGGGACCATTGGTCAGATGAGACCATATGAGTTGGATGCCAGGATTCGGGAGATCTTGCATGAGGAGGTTGTTGTACTTTTTAGGCCATGTTTCCAGAGATGTTTGGGTCTATTAAGACCGCTATGGTGGAGTATTTTGGTGAGCGCTATGCAGCCATTGCTGAGACGGTTGCCGCTTCAGCATCCGCAGCCGTAGCAACTGCAGGCGGTGGGGCCGGTTGGGCCTTTCGGTATCAGGACTTCGATAACACAAAGCCCCTGACTTTCGACAGAGTCCAGGAACTAATCATATCCATGAGGTGCCTATTTGACAAGGAGGGATGCTTTTTCACCTGTTCATGCCCTGCTAACCAGAGGGTCAGGTGCACTCTGAACCTGCTGAGGTCCGGAGCGAAGGATTGGTGGAGACTTGTTACGGGGTGTATTCTGGTGAGCAGAGAGCTGTGGTGCCATGGGATCAGTCCAGAGAGTTGTTCCGCACTCGCTACATACCTCGGATTGAGCGCGAGAGGTTGGCTCAGGAGTTTTTGGACTTGAGACAGGTTACAGAGATCACCCAGATGTTTACCGAAAGGGCAATGTTTTCCCCAGAGTTTGCTTCTGAGTAGGATCAAATGAATCCTTATCTAAGCATGCTCAAGACTGACCTCAAATAGTTCATTGCTACCCAACATTGTGATACTTTTCTAGAATTACAGGAGGCCGCTAGGCGGCGTGAGCTAGAGATCAAGCTTCAGTTGAAGGAGCAGAGGAAGGCCCCAACGCAGTCGCAGCCTGCACCAAAGCGGTATAAGACCGTTGATACTGGATCTAGGGGCCGAAAGGGCCTCACTTGTGGTAATGGTGGCAAGACGTACGAGGGTATTTATCGGTTGTCATCTGGGTGCCATAATTGTGGCCGACAGGGTCATATGGCGGGTATTGTCGCCAACGGACATCAACACTCGGCTCCAAGATCTTCTATCATTGCAACCAGGTTGGCCATGTGAAGGCCAACTGTTTGTTGCTCACTACTAGGTAGGCGTAGGCTCCAGTACCGGCTACTTTGTAGATCACTGATGGGATTCAAGGTAGGGCGGAGCCCCCGAGGGCTCGGGGACTTTCTTTCCAACTCACTGCCGAGGAGGCTAAGATAGTACCAGATGTGGTGGCTGGTATGTTTCTATCCCTTATCTCATTGATTATGTTTATTGTATGCTCATGTTTTTACACATATTTTAGGTACATTCTTAGTGAACTCTTTGCCTACTCTGGTATTTTTTGACTCGCGAGCGAGTCGGTCTTTTGTCTCTCGATCTTTTAGCAAGGAGTTTGGTTTGCCTTTAGAAGAGCTAGAGTGTACATTTCTAGTTTCTATCACCAATGAACATGGGGTTTCTACTTCATCAATTTATCTCGGCTTCATTTTAGAGATCTTCAGGGTCTCTTTTCCGATTGACTTGATTCTGATTCTCGTGGGGGATGTTTGTTTCATAATGAGTATAGATTGACCGAGTCGTTTTGGTGTCATGATCGAATGCGAGGGTTAGCGTGTGGTAGTTAGAAACCCAAGTGGGGGAGAACTGGTTTTCTATGGTGAGGGCACCAGGTTGGGTTCAGGGTTTTGATCAGCTGCTAGGGCTCGATAGTGTATTCAGCACGACTATGCGGATAATTTGGTGTATGTGGTGATTACACGGATCAGGGATCAGGTCTTGGTTTTAGAGGTGCCAGCCATTAGAGAGTTCGCTGATGTATTTCGAGAGGAATTACTCGGAGTGCCTCCTGAGAGGCAGGTTGAGTTCAGGATCGACCTTGTTCCAGGTGAGGCCCCTATCTCAAAGGTTTCATACCGATTAGCACCACTTGAGATGCAGGAGCTATCATCTCAGTTGCAGGAGCTGCTAGGAAATCAGTCCATCTGTCTGAGAAGTTCTCCGTGGAGAATCCTGATCCTTTTCGTAAAAAAGAATGATCGTTCACACCGGATGTGCATTGACTACTGGGAAATGAACAAGTTGACGGTAAAGAAACATTATCTCCTTCCATGGATAGATGAACTCTTCAATCAGTTACAGGGAGCATCTTGGTTTTCCAAGATAGATCTAAGGTCCGGGTACCATCAGGTCAGAGTGAGGGAGGAGGACGTGGAGAAGACCGCGTTCCGGACTCGCTATAGTCATTACAAGTTCATGGTGATGCCATTTGGGTTCACCAACGCACAGACAATATTCATGGACATGATGAATCGGGTATGCAGGACGATGCTCGATCGCTCAGTTATTGTATTCATCGATGATATCTTGGTGTATTCCAAGATCATAGAGCAGTATGAGGAGCATCTCCGTGAGGTTTTGGGAGTTCTGAGGTTAGAACGACTTTACATCAATTTCTCAAAATGTGAGTTTTAGTTGTGAGAGGTTTAGTTCGTTGGACATCTCGTTAACTAGGAGGGGATTTTGGTCAACCCGACCAAAATTGAGGTGGTAATGCAGTGGGAGGTCCCGAAATCTCCCTCGGATATCACGAGTTTTCTGGGTTTGGCAGGGTACTACCAGAGATTCATCCAGGATTTCTCCAAAATTGTAGTACCACTCACTCGTCTGACAAGGAAGGGGGTAGATTTCCGGTGGGGCCCTGGGCAGCAAATAGTGTAACATACACGTTTGGTTATCGTGTTATGTAATTTTAAAAAGTGAATAATGTTATGAAATATTATATGAATTTGAGCATTGAGTTCTAACAAATAGTTTTTACTAGAATTCAAGTAAAACTATGTTTAGAATCATTCAGAATGTATTGGAAGTCTTATGAGATTCCAATCAAAAGTAAAATATTGAAATTAATGAAAATATGAAGTTGGAAATAAGTGAAACTAATGTTAATGAAAGTTGTAAAGAATCCCGTTAGAAACAATTAGGCGAAAACCTCATCGAAATCCGAGTTATAACGAGGAAGTTATGGCTTATTGAAGTTTCGCAACAGAACCGACACGACGTCGTATGACGTAAAAAGTGAGTTTTTGATAAGCTACTTTTAGCCCTTATGATCTAAATGAAAATTGTAGTATTCGTTAAATCGAGAACTTTCATAAAAAGAACGTCAATCTGACTTCGTATGAGGAAGTTATGATTTTTCTAAGTTTCTGTATAGCAATAGACAACTAAAAACTAAAAATAAAGATCAATTGATTTTTAACCGACACAACCTAAACGGGAATCGAAGGTCTCGTTAGTAGTAGTACAACGATAAAAAGACAGACAAAAACGGACGTCGGATGAAGAAGTTATGAAATTTTAATGGACTTTTCCTGTCTCAGCCTGTTAAAATAATATAATATTAAATATAAATTCAAATTTATCCGAAGGAGTCTATGCGAAAGTTATAGAGCATAATTTTACCTACCCGTGGATATAAATAACGTCAAAAACGGAGCTCGTATGCAAAAAATATGGATTTTTAAAGTTCGGAGCACAAACTTCGAGACTTGACTGCATTCACGACGTGAATCATAAAAATTCACGATGTGAACTACTTAAACGACACCTTTCGAGCCTAGAAGACAAACGGAAAGCCTAGGGGATGACCGGGATCAAACTCACGACGTGAAGAAGCATGAATTCACGTCGTGAACCTTGAAATTTCACCCTATAAATAGAAGACGAAGCCTTCAGGATTTGTTTGCTAATTATGATATCTCTCACTCTCTAAACCTTCTTTAGCCCACTTTTAACCCCCCCTCCCCCCTTAAGTTCCTCTATCATCCCCGACACCGGAGCAAGTCCCGATGCCACGAAGTTCACAAGAAAATCATATTTTCTAGCTGAAACTCTGCCCGAGTAAGGCCGGTTTTCAACTAAAATCACTGGTTTCATCATAGAAAGTCATATTTAGAGCCAAAGTGCTGCCCAAATTATCATTTATTCCTTTGGTTATTTCACTGTGATTTTAATATATAGGAACAATTGTATGCTATGTGTTGTATATGCTATGTGCTTTTCCGTGTTATCATCTCGTGTTACTCCTTATGCTATTTTGATAACAAAGCTGTACCTTTGGCGATGCGATCAGTGAAAGGACTTAGATTCATCGTGGTATTGGTATGTAGCCTCTGGCCATGTAGAGGATATCTGGCAAGATAATGACTTCTACCCCTATGGCATTGGCAAAAGGTTAGATAGGGTTGAAAGCCTGAAATCTACCAAAATGTTTAAATCAGAAAGTGTATGTTTTCTGTGCCATTTGGGACAAAGCTTTATTGATGTATATGAAGTATGGAAATTATTATGTCTCATTGATTGTATATCTTTAAATCAAATCATCGATTGATATGGAAAGCTTGTCTCATGATTTACATATGCCTTTGTTGTTCCTTGTTCCTTTTTGCTTCTGTCATATTGAAGTATATATATGGCATCACGTTATATTGTATCTATTATTGAACTCACTAAGCGTCACCGCTTACCCCTCTCAGTGTTTAACAATTGCAGGTAATAAGCATCCAATATAGTCTTATACTGTTGGAAGATTTAGAATAGTTTATACTATTACTTTTGTACTTGGGTCTATGTATGTATATGAATAACAGATTCCTGGGTAGTTATGTAATATACTAAAACTTAGTCGGTTTGTATCCAGTCTTTGTAATTAAACTATCAATGTAAAATATTGTTTATAAATATGCATGTAGCATGTTTTAAGTAATTTGGAGTAACTTGGAATAATAATGTTTCAATTATGAAAGTGTGGGTCTTTCAAACAGCGTTTGAGACCCTTTAGTAGCGACTGTGCAAGACTCCAGTCTTGCCCCTCCCGGAGGGAGTGGAGGATTTTTTGGTTTTCTGTGATGCATCCATCACCGAACTGGGAGCGCTCCTCATGCAGAGAGGGGGAGTGATAGACTATGCGTCGCAGCAGTTAAATTCGTATGCGAAGAGGTATCCCACGCATGATCTTCAGTTGGGAGAGGTTGTGTTCACCTTCAAGATCTGTAGGCATTACCTCTACGTGGTCTGTTGTACCATCTACACGGACCATAAGAGCTTGAGAAACATTATGGATTAGCCGAACCTGAATATGAGGCATTTCAGGTGGATGGACGAAGTCAAGGATTATGACTGCGAGATCCTTTACCATCCGAGTAAAGAAAACGTGGTGGCGATTTTTGAGCTGTAATTCGGATGGATCTTCTACTCCGACATCATGTATGAGGATTTTTGTGGACTCTCCACTAGTGGGATTGATTAGAGAGGCTCATGCCGAGGGAGTGCGAGAGGAAATTGGAAGATTGAGAGGATCAAGGGCGAGATCACCTGATTTGTTTAGGACAGTCGTGGGTTGTTGACCTACCGTGGTCGGGTCGGGGTTTCGGTTTCTGGCGGGGTTAGACATATTGTGCTGGAGGAGGCTCATAAGCCTCGTTTCTCTATTCACCACCAGGGGACACCAAGATGCATCGGGATATGAGTTTGAGTTACTGGTACCCGTACATGAAGCGAGAGATCGCTTGGTATGTCGAGATGTACTTGACATGTACGATGGTCAAGGCCGAGCATCAGAGGCCGCATGGAAAGCTGCATCCTTTGGAGGTTCCCATGTGGAAATGGGAGCACATCACGATGGACTTTATTACCAAGTTGTCGAGGACGACGAAGGGATCTGATTGTAACAACCCGAAAGTTGTTTGCTTTATAAGTCCAGCCAATCGAGAGTCAGACTCGTTTTTGCTATATTTTAAGTATTGTTAATGATTGTTTTATGAGTTCTAAGACTAGTACATTCAAGAAATGAGTGTTAGGAAGTACCTGCTAGAGTCACTGTTCAACATTCAAGCCTTAAACACCACCAAAATGAGTTCACGACCACAACACATGAGTTTACAGCCGTAAACTCATGGTTGGCCGTAAACTCCCCCCTTAAGTCTCATTTTATTCACTTTTCCTACATTCTTACACTTTCAACTCAAGAAACTTCCATTCTCTCTCAACTATTATCGAGCCTTTCACTTTGATCTTCAAATATGTAACTGATTTCTTCCTTTGTTTAGTTGATTCACTCTTTGATCTAGTTTCACTCCATGATTTCATCCATGAAATCATCCTTTTTTGGTTAGATCACCAAGATCACCAAGAAGACACTC
Organism: Lactuca saligna; assembly: GCF_052625555.1. Taxonomy (NCBI): domain Eukaryota; kingdom Viridiplantae; phylum Streptophyta; class Magnoliopsida; order Asterales; family Asteraceae; genus Lactuca; species Lactuca saligna. Next base: position 96,090,623 of record NC_136419.1, on the reverse strand, counting down.
TAGTTATTTGGGCCATAGTCACCTCTTTTAGCTTCCAAATTGTAATTATCCTTTCCATATACTTGATCTCTATTAGAAGCTCTTGATTTCTTCATTGAAGCAACCACCTTACCATAAACATCATGAGTTTACGGCCATGGAATCTCCCTTGGCGGTAAACCCATGATTTGGACACATTTTGGCCGCAAACCCTTCTCATATCCAAACACTAGACCTTGAACCCTAATGGATGATAGATAGGACCTTAAACCACTCTCTTTTGCTTAATGTTCATGAGTTTACAACCCTAAACCCCTTTCTTGGCTGTAAAGTAAACACCAAGTGTGTGGCCGCGAACCCTCTTTCATACAATCACATGTGATTCAAGACTTCATTTCAAGTGTTTCCGAGTCCCTAAGACTGTTTACTTTCATATTAGTTGTTTAAAACACTAATTATATACATATATGCCTTTATATGTCATTTACGAATCGTTTGTGTCTCGGGACTTTATTCTTGGAACTTCTCATCGTTACGCGCATATTCGTATTGAATCACCCACATAAGGCGAGTTCATACCCCTATAACCAATCTTTTAATTGTTTATAATGCTTTTAGGGGGGGATACAAGTTGAACACAATGTAAATTGTGTAAATGTTTTTCTATTAACATCTTTAAAGGATTGCTTATATATTATTAAGTGATCAAAACGTTTCAAAAACTCTTTTGAAGTTATGTTACTTTATAGTTTACAAAACTCCGTTTTTAAAGCATCATCATAACTTAGTAGATAAAATGAGTCATTTCTTCAAGTCAGTACTAGTTCAAGTAAACATACTAGTAAACTATAATAGGTATAGTTTAGGGGCTCATAATATACTATAACAAGTATAGGGAGGATCATACTATAACAAGTACAAGGAGGAACATACTATAACATGTACAGGGAGGAACATACTATAACAAGTACAGGGAGGAACATATTATAACAAGTATAGGGACGAAACAAACTATAACAAGTACAGGGAGGAATATACTATAACAATAACAAATGAACAATTCATGAATTACACACGTATACGATGTTCCTAGTACTCTAGGAAGACATCGTATCCTTAACTCATTGTTTGTAACAAATTAAGGTGTTAATATATCTTTCTGGGTTTGCATTACCACCGGTACGATTACACGTACCAGGTTTAGCAGGCACGAGGTGATAAAACATAATAATATATCTTCCGAGTTTACGTTAACACCAATATGATTACACATACCATGGTTAACAGACACGAGGTGATAAAACATAATAATATATCTTTTCGGGTTTGCGTTAACACCAGTACGATTACACGTACCAGGGTTAGCAGGCATGAGGTGATAAAACATAATAATATATCTTTCTGGGTTTGCGTTAACACTAGTACGATTACGCGTACCAGGGTTAGCAGGCACGAGGTGATAAAACATAATAATATATCTTTCTGGGTTTGCATTTATAGCAGTATGATTACACATACCAGGGTTAGCAGGCACGAGGTGATAGCAATATATTGAATCGAAATTATTTATATAAAGTACATTTGTAAAGTACCTGACAATAATAAATATAACATACAATTATATACAAAACTCACATCAGTGTCGACTAAGGCATCAAAGTACAAAGTTTCATTACTTCTAGTAGTCATCCAAACAATAGAACATTGAGTAAACTAAACTACAAACTCATCAGTAAAGGGTTTAATCCATTTTATTAAACCAATATAACTTAAAGGACCTTAAGTGGTTAGTTATATAATACCATATTTTATACATGACGGTTATACATATCATTAATATCCGATAGGTAGTTGAATATGTGATTTCCGCCTTACTTCATGTTCCTTGTTTAGTTGTGAGCTTAGGGCAAATTCAGACAACTAACTATCCATTCGATATTAGATTATATATAGCTAGTGTAAACTAAGTGATTATAGAAGAAACCATTATGGTTACCATTTTTACTAAAGGAAATAAGAATTTTTCTTAAAAGAATGTTTTCTTCAAACATAAAGGAACTATTACATTTAACTCCATGAGTACCAAAGGAATACGCTAGGGTTTTATACAGCGACGATCTAACAAATAATGGGATGTGTGACTCCCTCCCTATTTCTTGTTCCTTGTTTGGTTGTGGAATGAGGGCAGACTCACACAACTAATTATTTGTTTACTTTGGGTATTAACTAGTATCCATTTAACACTCATAGAAAGGATTGTAGCACCATTTTTACTTAACTTTCGTCATATAAAAAGATATAGGATCTTCAGGAGGAACATCCGAACTTTTCTAAAAAGAACTTTCAAATTACTTTACATCACTAAAATACTTATGAACTCGCCAACATTTTATGTTGAAAATCTCTTTCAAAATAACTTGTATTCTCAGGAATCTAGCAGACAAGTACACGCACTGGGATTCAGAAGATGAAGCATAGTAGCTTCATATCTTAATTTGTTATTTACTTTTGGATTCAATCTTTTGTGAATCACTACTTGTAAACACTTTAATATTAATTCAATGGTTGTTTGTTACTATGATTGCTATGATACATGTGTTATGATCCTAAAGATGACATCCTCCGCCCCCAAACGTTTCCACCGTTTCGGTTTGGGGGTGTGACAATGATGCTATATGGGTCATCATGGATTGTTTGACCAAGAGTGCCTATTTTATGGCAATTCGGGAGAGTCTGTCGGCCGATAAGTTGATTGATGTGTATTTTCGCGAGATCGTTGCTTGCGAAGGGCTTGCAGTCACTATTGTTTCAGACCATGATGCTCGGTTCACCTCCCAATTATGGTAGAAGTTTCATAAGGAACTAGGCACGAGACTACTTCACAGCACCACTTACCACCCACAGACAGACAGCCAAAGCGAGCGGACCATACAGGACCTCGAGGATATATTGAGGGCCTACATCATTGATTTCGGTAGGAGATGGGACTCCCACCTACCACTTGTAGAGTTCTCCTACAATAACAAATTTTGATAGAGAATTGGTGCTCCATCTTTCGAGTTGTTGCATAGGTGGAGATGTCATACCCTAGTCTGTTGGGGTGAGGTTGATCACCTGGTTATGCAGACTTCTGAGAAGATTCAGCAAATTAAACAATGATTTTAGACTGCTCAGAGTCAACAGAAAAGTTATGCTGACTGATATCGATCCGATTTGGAGTTTCAGGTCGGCGATATGGTGCTGCTGAAGGTCTCACCCTAGAAGGGTGTGATCCACTTCAAGAAGAGGTGAAACCTAGGTCCCCTATATATTGAACCATTTTGGATTATTGCTAGGGTTGGAAAGGTGGTATATAGAATGGACCTTCCGGAGGAGCTCCACCAGATTTATAGCAATTTTCCAAGTTTCGCAATTGTGGAAGTACATATTAGTTGAGGATATGGTAGTGTCATTGGATAACATTCAGGTCGACGAGCGCCTGAATTACATTGAGAAGCCGATGGTTGTCTTAGAGAGGAAGATAAATATCCTGCATAACAAGGAGATACCTTTGGTAAAGGTACAGTGGTAGCATCGGAGGGGATCTGAGTGGACCTGGTAGCTAGAGGCTGAGATGTGAGAGCATTACCTGGAATTGTTCACCACAACAGGCTTCTAGGACGAAGCCTAGTGCAAGCAGGGGAGAATTTTAACATCCCAACTCTCTGGTATGAGATTTATTGCTTTAAATATGAATTATTCTTTAGAACTCGGTGATTTGATGGACTCATACTAAAGGGTCGAAGGCACCAAGGCCGGCCCATTAGATTGATATCCTAGTAGTTATTGATATGCTGAATATGAGTTAGATATGCATGCTAGTTTGATATGATAGTCTGGTAGATATGTAGGACTACCTGTGATAATGTCTGATTATCTGTATGTGTATTTATCTATTACATGTCAACATGTTGTGTGGGTTTTGGTTGAGGTTGTACAGCTCCATGCGGATGCCAACAAACCCTGGAATATGAAAAATATGAGTTGAGGGCCAGGGAGGGCATGCCAGAGTCATACTGAGGACTCATTAGCATTCTAGATACGAGCTGAGGGCCGAACAGGGCATGCCAAACTCATATTGTGGGCTAATCTTTTGTATTCCAGTCCAAGGATTGAGGGAGCAAGCAAGACGTAAGCTGTTGGACCAAGGAGCACGCCAAACTTATGAGGTGGGCTTGGGAACAATCCAAACATGAGCTGTGGGCCCGATAGGCAAGCCAGACTCAGGTTGTGGGCTCGAGAGCAATCCAACCATGAGCTGTGGGCCTGATAGGCAAGCCAAACTCATGCTGTAGGCTAAGGGGTAATCCAGTATGTATAATTGTGGACCCATTACATGCTATTATTATGTTTGATATTTTTTATTTATTGGTATTTTGGGGGAACTCACTAAGCTTCTGGGTTACAGTTTTGGATTTTGTTTCAGGTACTTCGGATGACCGTAGGAAGGCGAAGGCTTGATCGTTCACCTCCTCACATTTTATGTCACGATTAATGGGATTCTCTGATGTTATACTATTTTGAAAACAATTAATGGTTCTTGTTATTTTTAAAATTTTGAATTTATCATGAATTTTATGGATGTTATAGGATATGCAACTTAATCATCCAAGAACATGCACGAAAATTGCATGACATAGAGAGAGGGAAGGAAAGCTTTGGTTCTCTACTTTTTGCAACCAAAAGAAAGGGAGAAAAAAAACTTCATTTTGTTGATAACACTCCTTTATATACTTCCTTTCATTTATTTATGCACCATGATTTTAATAAAATCAAAGTATGGGCCAAAAAGACAAGTACGAGATGTTAAAGGGAAGACTACACTCAAAAGCTACCCTTCCATGGAGCTAGATGGTTTTGGTGAAAAAAGTTAAGACCAAGAAGTGTTCTTCACTCAAGGTACAACTAGCTAGTTACTTCCTAACTAAATGGTTACTCTAAGTGCCTTTATATTCATATCAAATGAATATAATTAATTTTGTTCTCTTTTTATTATTATTTTCTATAAACAATAATTACTAATATGTTGGTAAAATATCATTATCATAAAATAATGTTATTCCATCTAAATACAATTGTTGATAATTATTAATAATCAAAATTACTCTAATTATAATCAGTTAGTAGTAAATTGCTATAAGATGTGACACTATAGAATCATATGTCATTAGCAAATATCATTATATAATGACTCTTGGGCATGAGGGTCTTTTAGAAATAAGGAAAATTATTATTTCGTTAAATTTAACAAAATAGATAGGAAGGATGGTGTTAAATTGAGGGATAAACCCACAAGAAAAAAAATCTCACAAGGACATTCTACACAAGTGTTGTAGTTTAGGGACTAAATCTCATAATTTTTTATAAACACAAGGACAAAATTGACATTTTACTCCAAATTTTATAATTGCCATTATTGTATAGGGAAAATAATAAGAAAAGTATTAACTTTATTTGTAACACTCAAAATTTTATAATTGCCATTATTGTATAGGCCAAAATACGAAACCCTAAGCCTCCATTGTTGCACATTCAAACTTTCTTGCCATTTTGGGTGGTTTGAAGGAAAAAGGTAGAAGGGAACCATTGGGGATTCAAGGAGTGGTAGTGGATACAGAGTTTGTGTGATTTTTCAAAGCATTTGAAGGTAATGAGTCACTACCTTCACTCTTTTGCATATAGATCAACCTTTAACATGAGATTTGGGGCTTTAAGGGCAAGTTTAAGAACCATTTCGAGTTAGAAGCCCATATCTGAAGTTTCTACTTCAGATCTAAGTGTATCTTGGCCTAGATAATCATAAATCATCAGTCTATGGGTTGATTATAAAGCCTCTTTGTCTTAAACCCTAGTTTATAGTGTTTTCAGCCTAGATCTCCTTAGCTACACGTAAAGTTTGCCACTTTACGTGAGGAATAGGCCTTAGAAGAGTGGATCTGCAGTTTGAAGTCCATGCATGACTCAAAAGCATCTGAATGTTTAAAGGACTGAATAGACTCGACGAGTCCTTCGAGTGGACTCAGCGAGTAGTATGAAGATGGAGATGAACTTGACGACTTGGATGAACAACTCGACGAGTCTGTTGAAGATTGCCTTGGACTCGACGAGTCTGTTCTTGGACTCAGTGAGGAAAGTCAGGAAACCCCAAACCCTTCGAGTTAAGAATCAGATCAGTGAGTTGAGTGGGGACTCAGTGAGTTGGACAAGTCAGGACTTGGAAATCAGTATACTCGGTGAGTCATGGTCTGACTCGGCGAGTCGAGTCGTAAATGAAAGGGATTTATGAGCTTATGAACTTGGCGAGTCAGTAGGCTGACTCGGCGAGTAGGGTCAACCTAGAAGGTTGACTTTGACCAGGACTTTGACTTTGACAGGATTTGACTTAGTTGACTTTTGGAGGACTGTCAGACTAAGTGTTGTATTGATATTGGTAGCATGGAGAGCTAGAGGAGCAGTGCCTCAGAGGGTTTTCGGTTAGCAGCCAGAGGGTTATCAGCAGAGCTCAGCAGTTCAGGTGAGTTTCCTTCCAGTAGGAACGGGTCTAAGGCCACAATGTCGACCCGTTTAGCTAACAGTAGTTTCCATACTTCAGTCATGCAAACATTCAGTCATTCAGTCATGCAAACGATTTTACTAGTAACTATAATAGGTATAGTTAGGGTTATATTACTCATTACTTCTAGTTCAATAAATCATACAAAGAGTTAGTTCATTCATGAGTCAAAGATACTATTATGAGAAACTATACAACGATAGTATTATGAGAAACTATACAACGATACTATTATGAGAAACGATACAACTATACGATGATGATAAACAGATAGAGAATACTATAACGAGAAACAATACATTCACTACACTAGTACATACATTACATATACAAGTATACAATAACATAAATGTAAACCACTGTTTCGAGGCACGACATCACCTGCCATGGCTTGATTTGTATCCAGAATCTCCTGGAGGGAGAGCGTGACTTTGCATATAAATCTATACTGGATTGACTATCCTACACCTTGCTGCTTGCTATAGTGGGACCTGCAGGTCTTCGAGTGCCAAATGTCATTACTTCCGAGGTCTTTCATCGTCGTGTTTATAGTCGATAGTATGGTACAATTAATCACATAATACCTTGATATGAATCCGGTTTAAGGTAGTTAGTATAGCAGTAGTTACTATAATACCACACTACAGTACTACATTAATTTCCCCTTTGCATTCATTTTGTGATCATTTCACATAAACAATAATGTATAAACTATATTTTGATAATGATAGTTACACTTGGGAAAATTATACACTTTTACAAAAACAAACATACAAAACAGTTGTGCCTTGGTAGAAGGCTACTTTTAGTAGAAAATATAGGATTTTCAAGGAGTTACAAACATTCACATGCTATTACTACAAACATTTACAAAATCATATTTCAAACACAGTTAGAAACATTTGGATGCAAACAATGACACTAAAATACTTATGAATTCACCAGCTTTAAAGCTGATAAACTCTTTCAAAATAACTTGTATTCTCAGGTCATTAGTAGACAGGTACCGATGCTAGCTTTTGAGAAGATGGAGCGCATTCAAGACTCATCTTATATTTTGATTTACATTTTTGGTGTCATATGATATATAGAACACACTTGTATTAAATTATATTATTAGTGCAATGGATGATGTTGTTTGCTTGTTTATAATTATGCGTGTTGTGATACTGTACATGACGTCCTCCACCCCTGAACGTTTCCATCGTTCCAGTTTTGGGGTGTGACAGTTATCACTAGTGATTTATATCTCCTTCATCTCTCAGTGTAATGTGACTTCATATAACACCTATGATATAAATAAACTGAGTGGGTCAGGTTGGGAAACCTAGTGAGTGCATAGGGTTTTCAACCCACAATAATATAAATATAATGTTTAATCATCAAACAATTAACCCAATTACGCATCCCAATATCCTCTTTATTCTTAAGGGTCAACCATAAGAATCAATTATCCTACATTCCTTCTATCCGAAGTCCATTGCTTCCAACGTTTATACGACAAACACTAAGTCCATAGCTGCCAATGCTCGTTCGTAAAGCGCTAAATCCAAAGCTGCTAATTTCATTCATCAGATATTAAATCCATAGCTACCAGTGTTTATCTTATAGGTACTAAGTCCATATCTACCAACGCTTATCTAACAGGCACTAAGTCCATAGCTACCAACGTTTATCTAACATGTACTAAGTCTATAGCTACCAACGTTTATCCAATAGGCACTAAGTCCATAGCTACCGATGTTATTTATTAAGCACTAAGTCTATAGCTACCAATGTTCACTCATATCATCTTTCATCTTTCATCATTCATCTACCCATGTTTTACTCAACATATTTGTGAATATAAAATACGTATACAGTTTAAATTATTTAAAACATGTATAAAATCGTTCATCCAACATAGATAGCAAGTATACAGGTTATATGCACACATAACACGTAATTTATATAAAATTCTTCATATCTATGTGTAAGATGAAAGTAACTATGCACTCACCTAATAAGGTGGTGATGCGGTTCTCAGACAACACTTCCTTTACTTTAAAACAATTTTCTTCGACAAAACCTAGTAATATTACCACTATAGTTTAGTTTAACGTTTTACCGAGACTAATTAATAGTATAACTATTATTATTGTTATATAAGCGTTAAACAATACTCTTCACCCACTATGTATAGAAAAGGGCCAGACATGAAACACCGAAGGGCAGGATCATTTTGACATATAGCACTTCTGAATCCAGCAACCCAAGAGGCCCTCCAAACCAGATTCCCCGTACCACGAGTGGATAAAAAGATATTACAACAACACTTATATAACCCATAATAATAGCCCAAATAATTACCATAATGTCCTAATAACATTACTATAATTATATAAAATCTATATTAAAAATAGCGTTGGCGGTACATAGTTTATACCTTCTGGATATGAATGAGTGAAAGGGACTTTTGGATCCAAGGCTGATGTATGCTTCAGCAACTACAACACCTTTATCCTTCTTCAAAATGAACACAACACATACATACACACACACAAAAAAGTCTCAAAATCACACGAAATGAAATTAGGGTTTAAAAGGGAACGTTTGGGGGAATGGAGACTAAGAATGGAAAGGCCTCAAGAGAGTTAGAGCCCTTAACTAGGGCTCAAAACCCCAAGATTAAGGTTTGGGCTCAGGGCAGATATGTGCTGTGTACAAAGGTCTACGCCCTACATAGATCATTAAAGCCCCGACTGCATGATACCCTTCTATACAGCATGTAGAAGTCTATCTACGCCATATATAGATACACACCCAAAATTAAAACTAAGGAACAAAGTGAAGGAATTTACTTGCAATGTTTGAGTATTATAGATGGAGTAGCCTAGAGATAGGATATCTAAATAACTCTCTTTTGCTTTCCTAGAGACATAGATGCCCCTAGCATGAGCCCATACCCGCGGATGGTCATACTCCTAAGGTGGTGAGATGATATAGTTGGATATATAGTAGAGGAAGTAAGGATTAGCAACCTCCTCCTTGGTATAGATCCATGCTTGCCATCCCAACTACGCAATGTTGTAGGAGCTGGATACCTCTCACAGGTGGAAAGAGAAGACGAACTGATATGTCAAGTCTATCGGTCACCTATCAAACCACACTGTAGCAAAGAAATCCCATATAAGCTCATGATAAATAACCTCCTAAGGATAAAGATCCGTCGCCATCCCTGGAAAGTAAAAAGCTCAAGAACGTTATCATTGCGGGAGACTCGAGTAAGATACAACTCCAAACATGCTGACAACCCAAGATCACTAGAAACCCGCCACACAAGAGCCCGTGGAATACTAAACTGCCTAGATAGTAGTGCAGTCAACTAGGAAACAAATAATTTCTGATCCTCGACAGGCATATATCAGTTGGAAGCTGCAAAAATGGATAGCCAATTCGACGGCAACTGGCCCGCCCGTTGATGAACCGATTGAGACATAACCTAAGAAAAATAAGGAAAGATAGTTAGAAATAAGATAAGAAAGATAAAAGGATGAAGACGGATTGAAAAATATGCTGGTGCGCATTAAGAAATTTGTTACGTGCAAGATGAAGATGCCTGACGGGCATTGAAGACACACAACGCACCTCAAGAGCTCGACGAACAGTCGGTTCCATAAAAAATCAAATTAGTCTAAATTTCAAATCAGGATCTATGGGGGAATGTTAGATGATGTGTATAAGAGCATAATACACCATCAATTTAGTCAAAAACATCACAAATAGATAGATTTAGTAAAACCCTTGGTTTTACCCCAAAACTGAAAATCCTAAATTAGGGATAAATTAACAAATTAAACTAGAAAATAAGTATTAGGTTGTGCTATCGGCAGTTAATCTACATATTAGGCCAATCAATTTCAAAAATTTTGACCGAAAATTTCTTGAGGCCCCAAAACCCTAGAAAACTAAAGATATAAAGTTAAAAATATGTGTTAAGGGTTGGTATAGAAGGTACCTTGGAAGTAGATCGATATGAAGACATGTTGCCAGGAAAAACAGTAGCTTTTCATAGTAAGGGAAATAGTTCCCAGTAGACTAAGATGTAAAAAAATAAAGTTGCGACCACATTAATCAAAACTAGGAATAACGAGTAAGCTACCTGTTGTTATTAAAGGATGACAACCCTTTAATGTTAGCATTAATAGACCCAACGACCATTCAGACTATGATTCAACATCAAGTCTTTGATGCATTAGGAAAGCTTCGGGTAAGTAAGGAAGAAGTAAGTGATAATGAAGTCGACCAGATAACAAAGACCTATAAGGAAATCATTGAAAGTAAACCAATGTCCCTTTTATGGAGATGAAGGAGTAAATGGTTTGATCCACTAGATTAAGGAAATGAAGATCAAGTGAACAAAAGAAGTTGGAGTTAAGTTTACAACATGAACATTAATGGGAATATCTCTCATATGGTGGAATAATCAGGTCAAGACATTAGGCGTAAACGGAAACTACGCACTCTCATGGGAAGAATTAAAGAAGCAGATGATAAGGGAATTATGTTCCAAAGGAGACATGACCCGAGTGGAACATGAATTCAGTCATTTGAGCACAAGGAAATAAGGTCTAGCCATCTATACCATACACTTTGAAGACCTAGCCACTGTATGCCATGAATTGGGTGACTCAGAAAGCAAGAGGATCGAGGTATATGTTCATGGGCTAGCTCCCCAAATTAGAAGAGCGATGTGCACAACCCAAACCGGTAACTACATTGAAGTTAGGAACTTAGCCTTTAACTTCAAGGAACTAGTGATTGAGAAGAGAGAATTCAAATCGAGCATGACTAAGAAGAAAACCAACAGATTCAGGAAGAAGTGGGAAGGTAGTCCCAAGAGAGAGTCCAGTCAACCTTCATGGAAGGAAGGAGACAACCGAAAGTATCGAGAAAGAACACCAAATCCACCAAGGGGATACTTGGGAAGGCTTCCCAAGTGCGATGATTGTGGATATCATCATCAGAGAAATTGTGAGGAATCTAAGTGTAACAACTATGGTAAAATAGGGCACATCGTGAGTTCTTGCAGAGGCCAAAGAAACTAATAAAAGGAAAATACTGGAATTTAAAATTTAAGAATAAGAGATTGTGGGAAATGTCCCATGAAAATAATTATATATTGCTTGAAAAAGGATTGGAAATCCTTGAAGATGTACTTATTAATATAGATTTATGTTTGAGCAAAAATTTACAAATAAAATTTCATAGGAATGGGAAAATAAACATAGAAATCCCTCCATAAATTTGTATCAAAACAAGAATGAAAACTTAGGGTTTTATATTGATCTAAAATAAAAATAAATAAGGAAAAAAAAACAAAAGGACTAGTATTGGTTTCTAATTATGAAGTTAAAAGAAGAACCAACACCCCAAAAGAAATGCAATAAAAAGGAAATTAAGTTGTCCCAACAAAATGGAAAAAGGTCGATCCTAGAATAATAAATCGGTATCCTAATAAGAACACCCAATGGCCTGAATTTCGGAATGAAAGGGGGAGAATGTGACAACTGAGAAATTTTCGTCAACAACCGTCAATATAGATTAGCATAGACAAACGGAAGCAATAGAGTTTTTCATATTTTGGGAAAATAAAATCAGATATTATAATACTTATAAGTGGAAAGATTAATAGGGTAAAAATAAATGACCAAAAAGTCATAATTGTTATTAATAATGGTTAGTGTATTTGAAAAGTCCCCAACAAGGTGATCTCAAGGATATAAACTTTGTAAAATTCCAACTCCAATTGGAGGAGTTAAGATTTTATTAAAAGGTAAAATTCAACTGTGTTATTAACGTAATTAACATGAAAATGGTACAAAGAAATCAGCTGAGTTTTGGATAACTTCATTAAAAGGAAATTTTTAGTACTTCGTGAGATAAGAACTTTGAGATGAAAAAGGTCAAAAATGGAGTCCGAATAAAGAAGATATCATTTTTGGAAAAACATAAAATACGGGTTAGAAATGAAAGTCAAAATTTGATAATGCAATCTTAAGGAAAGTTGTAGTACTTAAGAATAGGTTCAAAAATATATAAAGAGGGTAAGAAACAAGGTTCATATAAGAAAAATATGAAGTTTTATAGAAAATTAAGAGGTGCACGCGAAATGCATGCCATGTATGTCATGCGTGTATAACACCAGGATTTGTTGTGATTTGAGAGACATGGAACATCAGAAGTATGATACATGGAAAGTTTTGGTGGAGCCATAAATCATGTACACGACGCCCACAAGATGCGCCGCATGGATATGTCCTAAAATAGAAGTTCTCACATCCTAGATTCTCCATACCCTAACACCTCATAAACTCTCTCACCTTCTTGATCTTACATGGGAATTCTCCTGATGACGTGAAGATTTGAATGCAACAATCATAGTGTGCATGATCATGCTACTATGGTGATTTCAGAGATACATGCATATCAAACTGCTTTATCAATTTTTTATTTGAAAATATATCAGTAGTTTATGTAAAACATGAAACAATAGGATAATATGTTGGTAGAAACACTATCCAATTTTAAGCAATGAGATTATGCCTAATTGTTATGCTACCCTATATACTAGGAAAAGATTATACCTAGATGTTATGTTGGCTGATTTCCAAGGATAACTTAGTACGTAGAAGTATTGCCAGCCAAATCCTAGGATATGCATTGTACTTAGTCGTTACACTACTCTAATATCCCGTTATCCAGATGATCGTAATTAATATATATATATATATATATATATACACACACACACACACACAAGATGCGTAATCGTAATTAATTTATATATATATATATACACACACACACACACACACACAATAACAGATAAGGAATATTCGCTGATTATATATATATATATATATATATATATATATATATATATATATATATATATAAAGTGATAATTATAGAAAGAAACATATGGATATGAAATGTACGTAACTATACCGTAACCTATCAAAGAACATCTACAAAAGATAATTACTATATATAAGGTTAAGTATATATGAATAATTATGTAAAGAAATTGGTATCAAAGAAAGAATAAATAAGAAAAAGATAGAATGATAATCATACATAAGACTAAATATACATGTGTTAGTCAGATGTTATTGTTCATCGTATAGCCTGATTAAATTCCTCTAACCACTAACTTATAATTTTTAATATCGCGAGAGCCAAAAAGATATGTATAGATCTATACGGGGTTGGCACACCCACCTGCGACTGCTAGCTACAATCTTAACAAGATAACTTTCTTAAGTATAAATATAATATTACGCAACATTCGATGAAGCATCCTGTGGGGTATATATCGGTCCATAGTGTTGACTATAGGGGCTCATGGTAATACTGTATGCAAAATCTTAATTTAAACTGCCTTGAGAGTCGCCTTCAAGTAGTTGTATGATTCGATTAAAAAGGATTCGATAAACAATTAAAGATGTTAAGGATATGTATTATATCCTAGAAGAAAGAAAGATCTATGGAGAAAGAAAATATTATAATATTAGGATATATAGTACGTCTTGAGGATAAGATTCAAGAAACGAAAGTAGGATCTTAAGATCTAGAAATCTTTGGAAATAAGGAACTTCTGAAAGATAAACATATTTATAAACAAAGATCCTAAAAGTTTTCAAATAATTTAATCGATATTTATAAAACTTCTGAAGTCACCAACATCAAGTTGACCTTTTCAAAATTTGCATGTGTTCCTAGGAGGAAGAGAACTTCAGCATAAGGAAGATCAAGCTGCGCGAATATACATAGGTTTTAGATTAGTCGATGTAATTGATATTATTAATGAAAGATTAATTAATATTCTGATATTTTGCCGCATGTCAACCCTTGGTTTTTCTATCGTCCGGGTTATGACATAATGAATCATACAAGGTAAACTCTTAGTCTACCTTCTAAAACTAACCATTTGACTAAAAGTTTACCCACGCCAAAAGTCAATTCCAGCTGCCTTCCACGTCATGGCCAACCAGTGTATTTTGCCGCATGTCAGCCCTTGGTGTTTCTGTCGTCCGGGGTGTGACATAATGAATCATACAAGGTAAACTCTTAGTCTACCTTCTAAAACTAACCATTTGACTAAAAGTTAACCCACGTCAAAAGTTAATTCCAGCTGCCTTCCTCGTCATGGCTAACCAATATCTACACAGTGGTCATTCAAGCTAATCGCGATCAAAATTTGCTTATCATATCATGGAAGATAGGCTGCCACACTGTGGCAAAAACAAAACAACATAGTCGCGACCAAACCAGTCTCCATGTCAAGGCAAGCAAGTCGCCTCATAGTGGAAACTGTACATGGACAACTTAATGGATTAAGCTCTTAAACCCTAATCCCAAGAGCTCCAAAGCTAGGATATAGATCACTACAAGGTCTTGATGGACAAAGTTTCCAACTTTATCCATTAAGACACCTTAATAAGCTAAGATCTCTACTCTAAAGTTCTTAATGATTGAACCAAAGGCATAAACACTAAAATGATTCATACAAGACCATTTTCTAACCAAAACCATGATCTACATGCCAAAATATGTACCCAAAGGCTCCAGAGTATACTTAAACTCTAAGGATAAGAATATTAGGATTAAAAAACTCATAAATGACCTAGAATGATATATAGAGAAACAACGAGCAAGGTTGAGACTTTATACCATCACAAGTTCTGAAATGAGATAAAGGTATTTGTTCTAAGCAAGAACCAAACTATCAAACCACAAGATGAGCTTCTTCTTCTTTTAAGCTTCACAGAATGCCTTACACACAAAAATAGGTTAGGTTTTGGGATGTGGATTGATTCTAGAGGATGGAGGCTATCAAATGAGGCAATCTTATGAGTTAGTGCCCTTAAATAGGGTACACACCTAGAGATTTAGGTTTTGCACCAAAATAGCCGCCACTTCGTGGCAAATAGGCTGCCATATCGTGGGACTATGCATCTCCACATTCTTAATAAGATAATTTCCATCAAGGGGCCTTAACCACCATGTTGTGGCCCATTCAAAACCTTCATAGTTAATATTTAAATTAGTTAACTTAGGAAAATCAATACCTAGAAATTGGATGTTACGCAACTGACCCTACTTCTAGCCTCAATATTGCTTGAGAGTTACTCCTAAGATCTCTTTCCTTTGGTAGAGTGTGTGAGTGAAGAAAGTGTGAAGGAAAAAGCCCTTTGGAGTGTACTTAGTGGTGTTTTTAGAGTCTTTCTCTTCTAGCAATCCTCTTGGATTCATTTTTGAATTTTCCAGAGGTATAATCTATTCATCCGTGCTTGTTTTCTTCCTATCTTGAATTCTTGTTGAATTGGCGGGGTGGTGGCCATGTTTTAGCACTCAAAAAGTCTTTTTACATGTTTTGGACACCTAAATGTATATCACCATGCCCTTAGACGATTTGGGAGTCCTAGGAAGGTCCATTTTGGTCGAAATCAACACTTGGTTGGCTAGAAACCAAAATTAATGTCGAAAGTCACTAATCCTAGAAGTTGTCTGTTTCAACAGTGCAACGTGCTCTTTGTAGGCAGGGCGCACCTGACTAACAGATACATGGAGTTTCGTTATTTTGTGTCATTTCTAATTTGTGTCTTCATGATCTATTATAGGGCATTTTTGTGATTACATTAGGCTGACTTCCTCGGTTCTTAACTCATTTCATTTGGACTTGCGGTGAGTCATTTCTTGTGGTTGTATAGGTACATGTATGGGGAATTTCATGCTCTAGTATGCATGTATGTGTGTATGTATGTATATATGTATGTATGTATGTATATATGGTCCAATTGATTGTATGGGGTGTTATAATATGTGATTATGTAATTCATAGAATCTGATTTTTGAAGTAATGCATAAACAAATGATTTAGGAAAGCTTTTGTATGCTGGAATTCTTAAAATGGTCAGTTTGTTCATAAAAGGGAGTGTTAGGTTCATGTTAGTGGTGTGGATTATTTTTGATGTTAAAGTATGTTGTTATGCATGCTATGTTCCTATTTTGAAATGTTTGTATGGAACTATGATAAGCACTTTTTTAGGTTCGAGATGTGGAACACGAGGTGTACGTTGCTGAGCTTCGCAGGTAGCTGCAACTTATATGCGACCGAACCAATCCGGGCAAGAATCTCGAACGGCCCGATGTATCGCGGATTTAGTTTTCCACGCTTCCCAAAATAGATCATCCCTTTCCAGGGAGAGACCTTCAATAGCACCCGATCTCCGACATGGAATACCAGAGGCTTTCGCTGTTTATCAGCATAACTCTTTTGTTGGTCACACGATGCTTGAAATGGTGCCTTGATTTGGATTATTTTCTATGTCGTTTCCTGAATGATTGCAGGCCCCATGAGAGTGCTGATTGGTGTTCGCCCTCTTGCCGACTGGGTGTCACCCACCTCAACCCAACAAAGAGGTGATCATCATTTTCTGCCATATAAGGCCTCGAAAGGAGCCACCTTAATGCTCGAGTGATAGTTGTTGTTATACAAGAACTTGATTAATGGGAAGTGGGTATCCCATGCCTTTCCAAAATCGATTACGTAGGCTCGGAGCATGTATTCTAGAATTTGAATGGTCTTCTCACTTTGGTCGTCCGTTTGGGGGTGGTAGGAAGTGCTCATGTCTAATTGTGTTCGCATAGCTTTCTGGAGCGACTGCCAAAAACTTGAAGCAAATCTACAATCCGATCCGAGATAATGGATACTGATACCCCATTATGTCTCACGATCTACTTTATATAGATTCATGTTAATCTTTCCATTTTGTATGATTCCTTTATTGGTAGAAAATGGGCAGATTTTGTTAACCTATCAAAAATCACCCAGATAACATCAAATCCGTCCACTGTCTTAGGTAATTTGGTTATGAAAACCATTATAATCCTTTCCCATTTACACTCGGGAATTTCAGGTTATTGCAGCAATCCCGAGGGCTTCTGGTTTTCCACTTTAACTTTAGCACAAGTGAGGCACTTGCCCACATAAGTGACGATCTATGCCTTTATATTTGGCCACCAATAATGTTGTTTGATGTCCATGTACTTTTTGTTGGAACCTGGATGGACGGAATATCGCATCATATACACTTGGTTCATGACTATGTCTCTGAATCCCCCAAATTTTGGGACTCAGATTCTATTCATGAAGTAGTAAGTTCCGTCCTCTTTGGCTTTAAGGTTTTTATCCGTCCCACGTAATGTTTTGTTTGTAGCGTTCTATGTTTTCAAGGGCTTCATTTGAGCTTCCTTGATTTGTGAGGTCAGGTGGGTACTGATGGTTATCGATAGTGCCCTTACTCGGCGACCCGAGTACGCTTTCCTGCTTAAGGCATCAGCTACCATGTTAGCCTTGCCTGGGTGGTACTTGATTTCCCAATCATAATCGTCTAGCAACTCAACCCACCTTCGCTGCCTCGTGTTTAATTCCTTCTGGTTCAAGATATGCTGGAGGCTTTTGTGGTCTGTGAAAATGGTGCACTTAGTACCATAAAGGTAGTGCCTCCATATTTTAAGAGCAAAGACCATTGCTCCCAGCTCAAGATCATGCATCGTATAGTTTACTTCGTGGGTTTTTAGTTGTCTAGATACGTATGCAATCACCTTTCCACGTTTCATCAACACACAACCCATCCCTTGGTTCGATGCATCACAGTACAAAAGTCTTCTGTTCCTTTCGGTAAGGACAACACCGGAGCGCGACAGAGAGCTTGTTTTAAATTCTGGAAAGCTTCTTCTTGCTTGTTACTCCAATTAAATGGTACATCTCTCTGGGTTAATGTGGTGAGAGGTTTGGCTATCTTAGAAAAGTTTTGAATAAACCTTCTGTAGTAGCCCGTAAGTCCCAAAATTTGTCTAATTTCTGCTGGGGTCCTAGGAGTCACCCAACCTTCAATGGCTTTGATCTTTGAAGGATCCACGTGTATTGCTTCTTCACTAACCACATGACCCAGAAAGTTTACCTTACAAATCTAGAATTCATACCTGGAGAGTTTTGCATACAACTTCTCCGCTCTGAGTGTTTCCAAAATTTGTCGAAGGTGTTAACTATGTTCCTCCTTGCTTCACGAATAGATGAGTATGTCGTCAATGAATACGATTACAAATTATCAAGGAATGGGCGGCAAACTTGGTTCATGAGGTCCAAAAATGTTACTGGAGCATTTTTTAGACCGAATGGCATAACCTCGAATTTGAAATGACAATATCGAGTTCGTAATGCAGTTTTCGGAATATCCACTTCCCGGACCCGGAGTTGATGATAACCGGATCTCAGATCTATTTTAGAGAAATAACTAGCCCCTTGAATTTGGTCAAATAGATCATCGATATGTGGAAGTGGGTATCGGTTTTTTATGGTGAGCTTATTCAATTCCCTATAATCAATGCACATTCTGAAGGATCCCTCTTTCTTCTTGACGAATAGGACCAGAGCTCCCCACGATGAGAAACTCGGCCTAATGAATCCTTTATCCCGGAGTTCGCTCAACTAGCTTGACAATTCTTTCATTTTAGCAAGAGCCAGTCTATAGGGTGATTTTGTAATTGGCATTACCCCTGGTACAAGGTCAATTCTGAATTTGATTTGTCTCTCGGGTGGTATTCCTGGGAGATTTTCAGGGAAAACATCGGGAAAATCCGTACCTCTGGGATATCTTTGATGTTCATCTCTTCCTTTTGCTTATCCACCACATGAGCAAGAAATTCTTGGTTCTTTTTGTGCAAGCACTTTTGTGCTTTGATGCATGAGATGAGACGGATATTGACACCCGACTTATCGTCGTAGATGATTAGGGTTTCTTGGTTAGGGAGGTGAAGGCGAACAACCTTCTCGTGGCACATAATGTTGGCATGATGGGGGATTAACCAATCAATGCCTATAATCACAACAATACTCCTAATGTCTACCGAAATCAAGTCAATTGGGAATGAATGATTATTTAATGTGAGCATACACCCTATGTATATGTATTTTGTTGTTTCGGTTTTCCCATTAGCCATCTCCAACTTGATGGCTTCGTTTAGCTTTAAGGGTTGTTGGTTTAGTAGGTGTTTAAAATTATTAATCACAAAGCTTCGTTCAGCACCACTGTTAAACACGATGCATGCATACATGCTGTTAAGTGGGAAAATACCAGTAACAACAGTTGGATCTTGAACCGATTCACCCTGCCCTATTGCAAGGACTCTGCCCAATCCTACAACACCTTGGGCATTGTCTTTGTCGCAGTTTCATCTATAATGGTCTATTTCCCCACATCCATAACAAGTGTAACTCACCCCTGCGTTGTTGTTGTTTCTATTACTATTTTTGTTGTTGTTGTTGTTGTTGTTGTTGTTGTTGTTGTGATGCTGGTTTGGTTGAGGTGGAGATCTGCAGTATCGAGCGATATGGACCTTACGATTATAGTTAGCACACTGCATATCTCTGCATTATGCATAATGGTGATAGCTACATTTGTTACATTTCAGTAGAGTTTCGGAGTATTGCCTAGTAGCGGGTTGTGTAGTTGAGGCTAGAGCATGTGGTGCTGAGGCATCCTCAGTAGTAGCAGCGTAGACTACTACAGTTTGTTTCTTTTTTGATGACCGTTGGTTTTTTTTGTCCCTTTCGTTTGTTGTCCGTGTTTTTCTTGTTATCTCATTCCTTCTTGTTCTCAGTATCAACAGTTTTGACTCCCTTCTTGTTACCATGGTTGTATAACTTCTTGGCTAGCCTTTTTGTAATCTTCGAGTTTGCTGCTATTACATTTCCTTGGATTAGAGATGTTAATCCCCAAATGAATCTTTCAATATTCTTTCCCTTAGAAGTGATCATACGCGGACATAGGAGTGGAAATTCACTAAACCTTGAGATGTAAGAATCGATGTCTGAGTTCTGTACTGTCAAATTCCACAGTTCCTACTCCATTTTTTGGATTTCCCCTCTTGGACAACACTCCGCCATTAGCATTTCCTTAAGCTCCTCCCATGGCATATCATTCTCCACATGGAGCATCATGGCATCCACATGACCATTCCACCAGGAAAGCACTTGATCGACAAATGTGCAAGCCGCAAATTTCACTTTCCATTCCTCTGGACATCCGCAAATTTCAAAAATCAATTCAACTTTTTCTATCCACCAATTTAAAGTTATCACGCCTTCAGTTCCATTGAAGGTTTGAGGCTTGGCATTTGTGAAATTTTTGTAGGTACAGACCTTTGTAGGTCCTTGGTTCAAGCTTCCAGCTCCTTGCTCGTTACCTCCGCCGTTATTCCGATTGTGAATCTGTGCCAGTGCTGCGGTGACCACAACTGACATTGCTGCTTGGAACGTAACCGACTTTACCTCTGGTGGAGGTGCTGGTGGTGGCGCTGTGCTGTTTCCACAATTCGGTCTTTGAGGCATCTTTTGTCATTATTCATAAAGATGATGAGCTCATAGTAGTTTGTGGCTTCGAGTTCCTGTGGCATATAGTGGTTTCGATGGTTTGGTTGTGCACATAAGTGAATTCATGCATTATCATGAAATAAGGAAAATAAAGCACATAACAGATAATAACATCACAACAGAAAACATAGAACTATTTCATTAAAGATATAACATTTGTAATACAGGGTATGAAAAATGTGCCTTTTAAAAGGCATGCAGTACATAGAAACACTTATGATCCGACAATATAACGGCTTTATGAGTAGTGTAGTCAGTTAATCATAAGGCCGATAATACATATAATAGTACATAAAAGGAATCATAATAGCAGTGATGAGAGGTGGAGCTGATCCTAGTCGTGACGGGAAGTGCCAGATGGGGCTGATGATGAAGTGGATACGCCCGAAAGTCTGGCCAGATGATGCTTAATGGCTCGTAGTCGGGCTTCCAATGCCGCCTGTCTCGTGTGATAGTCCCTAACTACCTCGTGAGTCATTCTTTCTGCACGCTCCGCCACCCCTCTTATTGCAACCATCTGACCGACGATTGGTTGTGCCTGTTCCCCTATATCGCGCACCCTCCTAACCATCACTAGCAGGGCTCGATCTGCAGGCTCGCCATGAATCAGATCCTAATAGTCCTAGTTCATACCAAATAGGGGGAGGGGGGGAGAGGGGGGCCGCACCCTTGCTGACGAGTCCACCTCCATATGTCATGAGCCTTTGGAGGCGTAGGGCTATTGGGGCCCAATCAGTATGCGGGAACTCTCACTGGGTATGGTGGGTTAATGACCACGGACTCTGCGTCTGAGTCCCCATCATCACCGTCACTGGGATCCTTTTCCGCGAACTCCACCACTGGCTCAGCAGGTCTATCTTCAATATTCACTTTCTGTTCCTCTTCTGGGTCCTCCTTAGGATCTTCCTCGGGTCCTCCTCTGGGTCAAGCCACCCTACATTCCCTTAATTAGGGAAGTAGGGGTCTCCTGGAAGATGGAACCCAACCATGTCGACCGCACAAAATGTATTATTACCAGAGATGAATAACACACAAACTTTTAATTGTTTAATTCGCTTCTCTAATCTTTTTGGATAATAAGATGGTAAGTTTTTGGTTCATTGAATATTAAGATCACTCCTGAACACATGTTGATAGTATTTTGAATAAATGTAGTTGATTAGGCTACATTCACCCCTAATACGACTACATAACTATCTGAGTTTAACCGTGATATTCAAATCCTTCAAATACTTTTACTGTTTCTTATTATGTTACTACCCTAAATTTCACACATAGGTATGGATTTTAATTATATTGTTAAAAGTAGTTTAGTCCCAATGTATTTATAGTTGCATATCTTGTATGATTAGAAATGCAAGTTCATTATAAACAATGCTCTGATACCAATTTGTCACACCCCAAACTGGAGAAACGACGGAAACGTCCGGGGGTTGGGTGACTTCATTCTTGTAGTATCATCATAGTGTATATAATTGAAACAAAATATCATCATCATCGCACATACTATAATACAACTTTCATTGTTTACATCAAGTATTGTATTTCAAATTACATGATAAAATATCCAAAGTATGGTGATAACAAAACACAACAAAATTCCAAGTATTCTTGCTGACCAATCTGCTTAACGATTCCCTAAGAATACAAGTTAATTTGAAAAAAGTCAACACATATAATGTTGGTGAGTTCATAAGCATATTTAAGTAAAATGGTTTGTATTACTTTTTAAACACCAGAAAATCCGATATTTTCTGAAAAACGGTTTGAAATGTTTGTGTCTGATCTCGTATTAATGCGTGTGTGTTATTATTTGAAAATGTATAAAATGAATTATCGCACACAATCTGATATTGTCTGCTTATAAAATGTTGTGGTCTTAACTGATGGGTTTTGAGCATTCTAACACTTCCTAAGTGTACATGCAACCCTAATAACCTTGGATCTATGTTTGTCTAATTGTCATGCAAAGTTGAATTCCAAGGTTATATTCCTATCTAGCATACATGGGGAACAATTTTAACATAAAGTATAGATAGAATAACTTACCTTGTTGTTGCTTGTGTTCCTTGAAACCTTGTGAGCCTAGCACCCCAAGTGTGATGCCTCAAATGCTTCACACAACACCAAATGCTCTTGGAAGAACTTATGAGAGAATACTCACTTCTTCAAAATCGGCCAAGCCCTCTTGATTCTTAGTGTAGCCGATTTTGGGAGGAGATCATGTTACTTATATAGTGTTGACACACCTAGGGTTAAACCCTAATGTGTAATGACTCTTCATTTCCATGACCCATGGGTTTGTAACTCCCATGGAGCATCCATGGAGCATCCTATGGGTGGAACCCAACTTGATAGTCCATGGAGCCTTTTAGCCCACTATACAAGATATGGATGATTTACATAATCAACCCATATATTTAATTAGTTATCTTTTGATCACTTAATTAATTCTAAATTAATTCTTGATCAAACTAATCAAATAATATTATTAATATATTAGAACTTATAATATATTAATAATCTCCAAGTGT
This sequence comes from Lactuca saligna, assembly GCF_052625555.1. NCBI lineage: Eukaryota > Viridiplantae > Streptophyta > Magnoliopsida > Asterales > Asteraceae > Lactuca > Lactuca saligna. The sequence goes on along the minus strand of NC_136419.1, from coordinate 96,067,036 downwards.
TATTTCTCTCATTTAGTCTATCCAATTGCATGGTGCCATGCAACCCAAATGGACCATGCCGGGTCGGGTCAAGTACATACCATAAATAGTTATGGACTTAGACACCTTATCCAACAGTCTCCCACTTGGATAAGTCTAATAACTATTACTGCAAGTATGACTTCAGGAACCGATCGGCAATCGTAGCTCTTTACAAAGTTTCTCGAAACTGAGAAAATGATGGTACGCCATTTAAGATAAGTGATCATATAATCCTCTGTTCTAGATATCAGTCGGACAAATACATGGAACAATGTCTTACTTATTGTCCAACATTTGTTTCCCGATTTCCGATTTGTTTGACAAAGAACTTTATTGAACACATCAATTTAGTTCTGACCGGGCCCGGTACATAGGTCAAAACAAAATCATCGAGGGGCCCAGATATCAGCTTCTAATCCAAGAAGGAACAGATAAACTTCGACTCATATGTTTGTTCTACTACTCATTGAATTACACACAAGAGCACGATTTTATAACATCGAGTTACCAATGCGTTTTTCATACAATCAATGCATAACCAACTTGTAAGTAACAAATCATATCTCCAGGTTTAAAGACTTATATGATATTACCGTCTCACGATCACTCGAGATAGAATTCCATGAAGTGATTCCAGTGAGCGTGGGTTGAGTCCAATGCTCAGAACTTATGAGCACTCATGATTGTTGTAGCCTTGTCCAAGACCTCTACAACCAAACATGACAGTCTTGATTCATACCTACTTCCGACATATGACCGACTGTGGAGGTTTGAATAATATGTTATACCAAATAAAATTATTCTGGAAGTCAAAACATGCAAAAGAAATATAGTAAATGATTGACAAGAGATAGCAACACTTTACTCATAAATAAAACACTTTTATTCATCATCAAATGTCAATTACACTTTACAAATTTCGAGATTATCTAACTACTAAATCTAATATCATCCTTCAGCCCTATGCTCCGAGCATGCTGGAGATGCTTAACCTGAGTCAGTCCCTTTGTGAGGGGATCTGCCGGATTCTCATCTGATGATACCCTCTTTGCCACGAGGAGTCCTTCTTCGATCCGATGTCTGATGAAATGGTATTTTCTATCGATGTGTCTGGATCTCCCGTGATCCCTTGGTTCCTTGGCTAAGGCAACAACACTTTCACTATCACAGAAAATTTCCATTGGCTCTTTAATAGCTGGTACAACTCCAAGGTCTCCAATGAAGTTCCTTAGCCATAACGCCTCCTTTGCCGCTTCGCTAGTTGCAATATACTCTGATTCACAAGTAGAATCTGCCACTGTCTCTTGCTTGGAACTCTTCCAAGAAATTGCTCCTCCATTTAGGGTAAAGACCCAGCCCATCTGAGAGCGGAAGTTATCCCTATCAGTCTGGAAGCTAGCATCACTATACCCTACAACTCTCAAGTCATCACTCCCACCAAGGGTAAGGACCCAGTCCTTAGTCCTTCGTAGGTACTTGAGAATATTCTTTACCGCAGTCCAGTGTGCCTTGCCAGGGTTCCCCTGAAACCTGCTAACCATGATCAAGGCAAAGGCTACATCAGGTCGAGTACACGTCATAGCATACATGATCGAACCTACAGCCGAAGCAAAAGGTATTCGACTCATTTCTGCTATCTCAGCCTCAGTGCTAGGGCTTTGTGTCTTACTCAGTTTGGCGTTACTCTGGATGGGCAACTCTCCTTTCTTGGAGTCTTGCATTCTGAATCTCTTCAGAACCTTCTCCAAGTAGGTACTTTGACTAAGTCCAATTAGTCTTTTACTCCGATCTCTCAAGATCCTTATCCCCAAAATATAGGCAGCTTCACCAAGGTCCTTCATAGCGAAACACTTTCCAAGCTAGGACTTTACTTCCTGCAGGGTTGGAATGTCGTTTCCTATGAGTAGTATGTCATACACATACAATACCAAAAAGCTAACTATACTCCCACTAGCCTTTACATATACACAAGATTCATCTTCACTCCTAGAAAAGCCAAATTCCTTGACCTTTTCATCAAAGCAAAGATTCCATCTGCGAGGTGCTTAATTTAATCCATAAATGGATTTCTCAAGCTTACACACTCTATTAGGGTACTCGTTGCTAACAAAACCCTCTGGCTGACTCATGTAAACATCTTCAGCCAACTTCCCATTAAGGAAAGCGGTTTTGACATCCATTTGCCAAATTTCATAGTCATGAAATGCGGCTATGGCTAACAGAACCCGAATAGACTTAATCTTGGCTACCGGAGAAAAGGTCTCATCATAATCCACTCCAGGAATTTGAGAGAAGCCCTTTGCAACCAGTCTAGCCTTATAAGTGTGTACTTTACCATCCATGTCGGTCTTCTTCTTGAAGACCCATTTGCACCCTACAGTCTTTCGACCTGGTACATTCTCAACCAAGTTCCAAACTTGATTGTCATACATGGATTGTATCTCGCTATCCGTAGCCTCTTTCCATTTAGCAGACTCGGGGCCTGCCATGGCTTCCTCGTAGCTGTTAGGGTCATCTTGACTTACTAGTGTCTCATCACTAATAAGTGTCTCACCTTCTGCAGTAATATGGAATCCATAGTAATGCTCAGGTGCACTCTTAACTCTCGTGGAACGCCTCAGAGGTACAGATTCGTCAATTGGCTCAACAGGAGTTTCCTCCTCAAGTTGAGGGCTAGAGTTTGAAGTTCCTTCACCACTTGACTCTTGAATTTCTTCAAGATCAACTTGCCTCCCACTGTCTCCTTGGCTTATAAACTCTCTTTCTCGAAAGAGTCCTCTTGTTGCTACAAAAACCACATTGTCACTAGGTTTGTAGAAGAGGTAACCAAAGGATTGCTGTGGGTAGCCGATGAAAATACACCTCTCACTTCGGGGTTCGAGCTTATCATGAGTCTCGCGTCTCACGAAAGCCTCGCATCCCCAAATCTTGATGTGGTCTAGTTTAGGTACTTTACCAGTCCAAATCTCGTGAGGAGTTTTGGCAACTTTCTTTGTAGGGACTAGATTAAGGATATGGGCGGTAGTCTCTAAGGCATACCCCCAGAATGAGATTGGTAGCGAAGCTCGACTCATCATGGAACGAACCATGTCCAACAAGGTTCGATTACGCCTCTCAGCCACACCATTCAACTGCGGTGTCCTGGGAGGTGTCAATTATGAGACAATCCCACATTCCTTTAGATAGTCGAGGAACTCTGAACTAAGATACTCACCACCCCGATCGGATCGAAGCATCTTAATGTTCCTGCCCAATTGATTCTCGACTTCCTGTTTAAATTCCTTAAACTTCTCGAAAGTCTCTGACTTATGCTTGATTAAGTAGACATATCCATATCTACTGTAATCATCAGTAAAAGTCAAATAATAACGATTAGCATCCATTGTGGCATGTTTGAATGGTCCACACACATCCATGTGTATAAGGTCCAACAAACCTTCACCCCTTTCACACGAGCCTGTGAAGGGTGACTTTGTCATTTTTCCAAGTAAGCATGATTCGCAACTATCATTTGACTTTAGGTCAAACGACTCCAAGACTCCATCCTTTTGGAGTTGGCCTATGCGTTTCTTGCTTATATGTCCAAGACGACAATGCCATAATGATGCTTTATCCAAGTTATTATTATTAGTAGAATCAATACACAAAACATTATTTCCTAAGTTATCTACAATAGATACAGCTTCATACACACCATCACAAGGTAATGCTTTAAAATAAAGTACATTATTAAAGAAAGCATTAATCGAACCAACTTCATTAGCAAACGAAAAGGTGAAACCTTGTTTGTACAATGCATGAAAGGAAATAATATTTCTTGCCATTTCTGGCGAATAACAACATTTATTCAAATCTAAATTTAACCCACTACTTAGCGATAAAGTATAAACTCCAATCTTGGTGACAGGTGTAACTTTCCTATTCCCCATGATTAAGTTTATTCTTCCTTGCTCCACATTCTCACTTCTTCCTAGTCCCTGCAAGTCACAACAAATATGAATACCGCAACCTGTATCAAGGACCCAAGATTTCGAATGGGGTGAGTTATTAGAAATGATAGTGTAAATACCTGCATGGTTGGGTTTGACTTTCCCATCCTTCACATCCTGCTGGTACTTTGGGCAGTTCCGCTTCCAATGAGCTTTTTCATGGCAATAGAAGCATTCAGCCTCTTTTGGGTCAGAAGAGGGAGTAATGAAACCTTTCTTGGTTCCACTTGAAGAAGAGCCATCAAGGGTCCGAGCCTTGGTACCCTTTGAAGATCTCTTCCTCTTCCTCCCTCGACTTTGCCCGATTGCCAAGACCGGAGTTGAGTCTGGAGTAGGAGTGATAGCAACCGACTTCCCCTTAAGACCTGTTTCTGCAGTCTTGAGAAGTCCCTGAAGTTTGCTGAGGGTGACCTCTTCCTTGTTCATGTGATATGTCATGCGGAATTGATCATAGCACGATGGTAAGGAGTGCAAAATGATATCTATTGCAAGCTCCTCATGGAAGTTCACATTAAGCTTCAGCAAACGATCCACATACCTTTGCATTTTCTGCATGTGGCTCGTGACGGACTCTCCGTCCTTCATCATGGTTGTTATCATGGAGCAGATGACTTCGTACCTCTCTTGTCGTGCACTTTGATGGTATCTTTCCATCAAATCTTGGTGCATTTCATAAGGGTAGAAATCTTCATAAGACTTTTGGAGTTCAGCTGTCATGGTGGCCAACATGATGCAAGCCACCTTGGTTGCATCTCTTTCATGAGTATGAAAGTCAGCGATCTCCTGGGGAGTTGCAGTGGACTCGTCAATTTCCTTAAGCTCCTTGTCAAGGACATATTCTTTGTCCTCGTAGCGGGTAATCATCCTGATGTTTCTGATCCATTTATTGAAGTTGGATCCATCAAAGGTGACTTTTCCGCACAAACTCATAAGAGTAAAGGAGCCATTAGGATTCGAGCCAGAAGCATTATTTGAAGACATCTGAAAAAGAAGAACAAGTTTAGTTTAGATTTAAGAGAGTCCTTAATAAAACACCCAAACGTAATATTAAGGCTAGGATCCAATCACAATATAATATAACTTAGAAGAGGTATGCCGTAATCTAAGCTATACCATATTTGAAAGGTAGGTGAATGACGATTCACCAATTTCCACCACGAAAACCGAAATATTTAAATATTTAGTTTTTATTGGTTTTAGAAATTCCTAGATTCTTTGAGATCCAATGAACTTTTCAAAGGCATGTTTCAATCTCGGGAGTGCCCTCCAGGTTTTGTGACTGGGATGCCGAGGATCACAAAACGAGGTGTGAAGTAACCATGCAAATCACTTGGTACCCTTAAAGTTTATCACTCAATCGATGTGCCGGTAAACCACACACGCTTCACCGATACTATAATAAACCTTAAGTCACCCTTTACCTACCTTGTTAAGTCCAAGTTAGTGTGCCGGTTAACCACACACGCTCCACCAACGACTTAGACAAAGTGTAAAGTGTAATTTCATGGATTAGCACCTTATTCACATTTTTTCCTAAAGTAACTAAGATTGGGAATTTAATAAAGATTTAGTTACTTTATTATATTCATCATACTTTGAATGAGAATTTATAAGTCCTTGTCTTACCCGTTCGGCTAACGACCCTCCACCAGTCAAGCAAGCGGTGGGTGAGAATATTCACCCATTAAGTCACCATTTTATAGGCAACAACCTTATACCCACCTTATAGACCGGCTTCGTGAATGAGGCGTACTAGCGGTAAGACGACTTTATTCTTATACATATATATAATTATTAAATTATCATAATATAAGTATAAGGGTTGAATTTTAACTTTTAAAATTCTAGGGGTTGGAACTTAAAGTTTTAACTTAACTTTACTTGTTCCAAAACTTGAGGGCAAGTTTTGTAACGTTCAAAACTTTTCATTTCTTGTAACTTATGAGTTTAATAGAGTAATAAAATGAAGACTCTTCATTTTTATAACTCTTGTGTTTTCTTAATGGTTTTAACTCAAGTGTGACTCTTGGTTTTCCATAACTTAAGGATAAGTTATGGACTCCATTAAAACACATTATGATCAAGAATTAAACTACCAAATAGGTTACAAATAATTCCTATGATCACCTAAAACATCATAAGAACAAGAAAATGAATATGAACACAATCAAAAATTACATAAAACTTTGTAATTTTGATAACTAGTTGTTGTAAATGAATTAGCAAAGACATTACACCACCAAAAACAAGTTTACAATTATCAAAACAGTTTAGGGTAATGTTTCTAATTCATTTTCCAGCAACTGAATCGAAATTCTGCACTCATTCGACCCTACTCGCCGAGTGCATAAACTGACTCGCCGAGTTGGTTGAAGATACTCACGGACTCGAAGAGTCCCCCCTATAGACTCGACGAGTCCATTCGCAGACAGCAAAATTTCCGATTCTGTTTTCAACGTTTAAGCACAAATAAGAACAAACAAGCCTAGGCTCTGATACCACTGATGGGTTTTGAGCATTCTAACACTTCCTAAGTGTACATGCAACCCTAATAACCTTGGATCTATGTTTGTCTAATTGTCATGCAAAGTTGAATTCGAAGGTTATATTCCTATCTAGCATACATGGGGAACAATTTTAACATAAAGTATAGATAGAATAACTTACCTTGTTGTTGCTTGTGTTCCTTGAAACCTTGTGAGCCTAGCACCCCAAGTGTGATGCCTCAAATGCTTCACACAACACCAAATGCTCTTGGAAGAACTTATGAGAGAATACTCACTTCTTCAAAATCGGCCAAGCCCTCTTGATTCTTAGTGTAGCCGATTTTGGGAGGAGATCATGTTACTTATATAGTGTTGACACACCTAGGGTTAAACCCTAATGTGTCATGACTCTTCATTTCCATGACCCATGGGTTTGTAACTCCCATGGAGCATCCATGGAGCATCCTATGGGTGGAACCCAACTTGATAGTCCATGGAGCCTTTTAGCCCACTATACAAGATATGGATGATTTACATAATCAACCCATATATTTAATTAGTTATCTTTTGATCACTTAATTAATTCTAAATTAATTCTTGATCAAACTAATCAAATAATATTATTAATATATTAGAACTTATAATATATTAATAATCTCCAAGTGTTATTTCTCTCATTTAGTCTATCCAATTGCATGGTGCCATGCAACCCAAATGGACCATGCCGGGTCGGGTCAAGTACATACCAGAAATAGTTATGGACTTAGACACCTTATCCAACATTAACACCCTAAGACCGACTATCCATGCATGTATTTGAAGGGTTTTGAGCATTCTAACACTCCTGAGGTGTACATGCAACCCTAGAAACCTTTGATATATGTTTTACTATGATACATGCAAATTTGATTTCCAAGGTTTATATCCTATCTAGGAACTTTTAATCTTAAAAGTAACCAAGAAAACATAACTTGTAGTAGTTTGAATTCCTTGAAAACCTTGTGAGCCTAGCAACTCAAGTGTAATGCCTCAAATGTCTCACACAATACCAAATACATTTGGAATAATCTTGAGAGAATTAGAAAACTTCTTGAAATCGGCTATGCCCTCTTGTTTACTATTAGAGGCATATTTTCATAGCCTAGGGGTTCCTTTTATAGTATTGTCAAATGTAGGTTACAAGGTGTAAACCCTAAATGACACGGCCTTTCATATTCCATGATCCGTTGGTTTATAACCTCCATGGACTATCCATGGAGCACCCTATTGGTTTTAGCCCAATCTAATAAACCATGGATCATTAGCCCACTATTTTAAGAATAGATGATTTACATAATCAACCCCATATATTTAATAAGTCTCCTTTTGATCACATAATTAATTCAAAATTAATTATTGACCAATACTAATTAAATATTATTATTAATATATTAGAACTTATAATATATTAATAAACCATAAGTGTCTTTTTCTCTCATTTAGTCTATCCAAGTGCATGATGCCATGCAACCCAAATGGACCATGCCAGGTTGGGTCAAATACATACCAAATATAGTTATGGACTTAGACACTATACCCAACAGTGTGTTACCGCGTTACCAAACTGTAAATGTATTCCGTAAATTTTATAATGGAGTTATATCATCTATGTAAGTCGTTATAACCATATATGATAATGATTGATCTGCCTGTCATGACGTTTTTCAGACACCGACTTGTTTATGGTAAGGTTTGTCACCCTAGACTGGCCTAGTCTAACTGTAACGAACAATTCAGGTGTGGGGTGTCACCCCCGTATAAATCTATACATAAACTCCTGCTCTCCCTCCAAGAGACTCTGGTTATAACTATAGAATACGTTTGTATACTCGATAGTGTTAAACGAAGTGTCTCACAAGATCCTTAACGGAATTTACATGAATATTGAATTGCACAATGTGTATTGTTTCCGTGTATGTTTTAAGTTTACAAAGCCAAACGAGTATGTATGTGAACGTATGAGGCTGAACAAGCATGCAAAAGGACAACTAAGGCCCATTTAACATGTAATGCATATTTCAGGCCCAGTAAGCATGCAAAAGTACAACTAAAGGCCCACTAAGCATGTAATGTATATTCCAGGCCTAATAAGCATGCAAAAGGACAACTAAGGCCCATTAAGCATGTAATGTATATTCCAGGCCCAATAAGCATGTAAAAGGACAACTAAGGCCCATTTAGCATGTAATGTGTATTCTAGGCCTAATAAGCATGCGAAAGGACAACTAATGCCCATTAAGCATGTAATGTGTATTCCAGACCCAATAAGCATGCAAAAAGACAACTAAGGCCCACTAAACATGTAATGTGTATTCAAGGCCCAATAAGCATGAAAAATGACAACTAAGGCCCACTAAGCATGTAATGTGTATTCTAGGCCCAATAAGCATGCAAAAGGACAACTAAGGCCCACTAAGCATGTAATGTGTATTCTAGGCCCAATAAGCATGCAAAAGGACAACTAAGGGTCATTAAGCATCTAATGTATATTCTAGGCCCAATAAAAGTGAATTTAACGGATCTGATTCATTTATTATTTTAATGTTCGTTCTTGTTCAATTGTTTTTCTGTTGGGCTTATTATGTTGCGTCTTAGGACTTTTTGTATATATCCGGATTGGGCCTGTCCATCCGTGATTATCTCTTAAGGGTTAGACTATATATATATATATATATATATATATATATATATATATATATATATATATATATATATATATATATATATATATATATATATATATATGCATGCATGTATGCATTATATTTTACACGTCTTATTATTTTACAATTGAGCTTGTAACCCTAAACACCTCTATAGTCGAAGTTCTTAATCAAGCAATTCTGAGGTGTTGAAGCTTTAATCATACGACATATTCAAGCCATATTCTCTTTCACTTTACGTTCATTCTTGTTTGCATACTTAGAACTAATCGATCTTGATAGAACTTTGTTCTAACAATTGGTATCAGAGCAGGAGTCTGTGTGATCAATACACTATTCTTATGTATTCAGAATTCCTTAGGGTTTCTGCTTTTATTGCATAAATACCAAGTCGTCTTCTTCGTTTCGAAGGCAACTATGTTTTAGATAAAACCCTAATCTCGAGATTAAAAGTCTGATTCTAAAAACTCAACATGTATTAACATCTCGAACAACATTGGATCTACAACAAGGATACCCACACTCTATACTCAAGACTACGAAGTATGGGCACTTCACTTTGAAGACGACATGATCGGTTCTGAAGATCATGGCTATCTCATATGGGAAGCCATTACTCTCGGACCGTTTGTTCATTCGGGAAGGAACACCACTGTCAAGACTCAGCAGGAGTACAACAAGCTGGTGGCAGATGAGCAGAAGATGCCACAGGATGAGAAAGACAAATTACTATGTAATGTGAAAGCTATGTGCATGATAAGATTCGCCTTGCAATCTGACACCTTTCGGTTGGTCAGTTCGTGTTCGACTGCTAAACAAATCTGGGACAGATTGAAAGAACTCTATTCAACTGATGAAGATCTGGAGCACTCAACACAAACCTTGTTGCTGTCAGAATTTGGAGCTTTCAAACAGAAACCAGAGGAAAAACTTGTACAAACGTTCGATCGGTTCAATCATCTTCTCAGCAGAATGGTCAAGCATGGAATAGAAAGAAAGATAATTGAGCAAAAGGTGACTTTCATGAACGGACTGAGAACCGAATGGATGGCTGTGGTCTCTACCGTAAAAGTGCATGAGCAGTTCAAATCTTACTCACTTGCAAAACTTTTGGGAATCCTTAAGTCCCATGAAAGTGAAGTAACCAAAGAAACAAAAGTGGTCTCTGGTATGGGATCACTGGCTCTTATCTCAAAAGGAAAGGATGTTGCAGAAAAAGAAGAGGAGTCGGATGTGTCGGAATATGACCTAACAAACGAAGAATATGCTATGATGGTCACAAATCCGAAGAAGTTTGCTAGAAGAAAATTTCTTGTCAACAAGAACCGAAACTGGCAAGGAAGTTATAGTTCCGAGAAGGCGAAGGATGTAGCAAAGGTTACCTCTCAAAAGACTGAAGACAAGAGTGAGAGCAAACTTGCATGAGACTCGGGATACGACTACAACTACTACCATGGCAAGAACCACTTTGCCAAGGATTGTATGTCAAGAAAATTAGCTGAGAAGAGAGATTGGGAAGATGATGAGGCATATTATATGCGAAAGCTGGAAGATATCAAGAATAAAAAGACAAATAGTGGCACAAAAGGTACAATGAATGCTTTAATTTTACAGGAAAAGAGTGATGAAGATGAGTTCGGTGGTGTGGAAGTGTGGTCAACCGACTCTGAGGATGAAGAAGTACGAAAGCCCACCCATGGAAGGGCTTATGTGGCAAAGGAAGTAGGTTCGACGGGGAAGTGCTTGATGGTCACCACTGGATCATCAACCGAAAGTGTAGAAAAAGAACTGAACCTGAATGAAGACAAATGCTTCGCGGAAATGCCTGTCAGTGAGTAGATTAACGACTGCGATCGGTTGATCAAAAAGGTACAAACCATACTTGAATCACTTAAAATTCCATTAACAAATTATGAAGAAGAATTAAATGAATTAAACTTTAAATTCTCTAACTTAAGTGGTAGTCTCATACAAACTCGCTTAGCGAATTCTAACCTAACTGACCAACTTAGCAGGGTGTCTTCGAAGAGTGAGGAGAGAAGGATGTGGATCGAGCTGAAGGAGGCAGAATTAGTGAAAGCTAGGGACGAAAGTTTTTATTTACAAAAAGACAATTTGAAAATTTTGAAACAAAGAAATGTTTTTTGTTTAATTGCTAAGCGTTTATACACTAACATAGCTCAATTGCATTTAAACTGTGAGATAGGTAGGAAAATTCATATGATGATTTTGCCATTTGTAGAATTTAAGGAAGATGATGTGATCGCATAATGCGAATCAGTAGTGTCATCAGAAGAGACATCCATGTCATACAAAATCGGTCTAGACAAAATAGAAACCTTCATAGACTCAAAGGAACATAAATGTATGCTAAAAGACATTTTAGATGAAAACGATAAATTAAAAATCAAATCGGACACTATTCATTCGTTTGATCAATCCAATGCAAAACTAACTTCTGAAAATAAAATAGACTTAGACAACGTATCTGAATTTGATGAAATGAGTGAAATATCCATAGAAGATGTAGTTGATTGCTATGAGTTCACAAAAAGCGAAACTGAGAATGAGAAACCATTGATCATAGAAGATTCGGTTGAATTTGCTTGTCTAGCAAAGAATAAGGAAAAGAAGCTTAAACAAAAAGCTATGGTTTATCAAAAGGTTCAAACCGTGCCAAGTCAAGTGTATGCAACTGAAAGAGTTACTCATAGACAAACAGAAGAACTAAGAGTCTTAGTAGAAGTAGATAATGCAGAAGTATGCGAAGAGTTCTTCTGGTTGGCTCCCATAGATAATGCAGACGAAACTGTAGGCTTATCTGAGCAGACCTCCTGGAATGTTAAAGGAATATATGTGGCTGAACCTTTAAATAAACCCACAGGTTCCGACAAACCAAGCACGAGTGGAACCAAGGACATTCTCATAGAACAAAGCGAAGAACCGAAAGCTCCGGTCAAAACAACTGAAACTCAAAGAGAGAAGCAGAAGGCAAGCTTCAACGTGCACAAATCGCAGAAATAATTGGCTGAGCACAAATGCTTAAGAAATCAAAGGTATGCAAAGAGCTTAAATGAGCGAAAAATTTACTGGAATTCACAAAATTCCAACTATGTTCCTCCAAAGAAGATCTCAGAGGGCAAAGGAAAGGAAAAAGTAACAGATGAATTCAGCCAAAGTTCTTACAATTCCAAGTCTGAGAACCGAAAATCCACTTTCGGTCCTCGACCCAGTTTCGGTCCCCCTAACAAAGGCAAACCCAGTTTCGGTCATCAATCCAGTTTCGGCTTCAACAAACCTCAAAGCAATGCGTCTTTCAAAGGAAAAGAAACATTGACTGCTGAGACTAGGAGCAACAGTAAACAATCATCAGCTAATCCTAGGAGTCTAAGACAATTAAGCAAACTAACCAAAGAACTTAAATTCAAACAAGATAAAACAAAAATTAAAGTATATACAATTAAAAGAAAAGATCAAACCACATTAGTAAAAAGAACATACGTGGTTGATATTTCTACTGCTATTCCTATCTCTGTGAAAAACTCACAAGCACCCAAGAAACTTTGGGTTCCTAAATCTGCTTAATTTTGCAGGTTAATGAGTGACAAGCAGTTCAATGAAGAATGGTACATAGACAGTGGCTGCTCACGTCACATGACAAGGAGGAAGGAAGAACTTAGAGAATTTCGGTCGTTGAAAAACGGTGGCTGTGTGAAATATGGAAATAACTCTTTCAGAACAATCAAGGGATATGGAATGATAACAAATGATGACTTCACAATTCGAAAAGTGGCTTACGTAGAAGGATTAAAACACAACCTCATCAGTGTGTCACAATTAGTTGTGGGCACAGGTTAAAAAGTTTCATTCAATGATGAAGGTTCAGAGATAATTGAGAAACAATCCAAGAAGGTTCTGCTGGAATCTGAACGTAAGGGAGAGATGTACCCATTAAATCTCAATCCCATACAAGGGAAACCAGCAATATGCTTGCTAACGAAGGCAAATACGGATGATAGTTGGTTGTGGCATAGATGACTTTTGCACCTAAACTCTAAAGACATTAATAAGTTGGTGCTCGGTGATCATGTACGTGGACTCCTTCTTCTCAAATTTAACAAGGATCATCTGTGCGCAGCATGTGAGATGGGGAAACAAAGCATCAAGAGCAACCCTACACGGATCAACACAAAGATAGCTGAAGCACTGGAACTCTTGCACATCGACTTGTGAGGACCTTCGGTGGAAGTAAGTATATTCTTGTAATTGTAGATGACTTTTCTCGCTTCACCTGGGTTTTCTTTCTTAAACAGAAATCAGATGCTACTCCCAAGCGGAAAACATTCATCAAGCAAATAGAAGTATAGCTGAGGAAAACAGTGAGGAATATAAGAAGCGAAAATGGTTTGGAATTCAAGAATAATGACTTTGATGGATTTCTGGCTGATAAGGGAATAACTCATAACTTCGCGGCTCCTTATACACCACAACATAATGGCATTGTTGAAAGATGAAACCGTTCTCTGTGTGAAGTAGCCAGAACTATGCTAAGATTTTCTTCACATCCATTATACTTCTAGGGTGATGTTGTGGCAACCGCGTGCTACACTCAAAATCGGTCTCTACTGAACAAAAGATTCTCATTAACTCCGTATGAGATTCTGAACAACAGAATGCCGAATGTCAAATTCTTTCACATTTTCGGTTGAAGGTGTTTCATTTTCAACTCGAAAGAAAACCGAAACAAGTTTGATGTTAAAGCTGATGAATGAATCTTTCTGGGATACTCACTAACGTCAAAAGCATCCAGAGTATTGAACAAACGTTCAAAACAAATTGAAGAAACTTTCTATGTCACCTTTGACGATAGCTATATGAAGAAAGTCCAAAGAACAGAAAGTGATATGGGATACATTTTTCCAGAATCAGGACAAGTCTCGGTTCCTATAGCCAACTTGTTTGAAGAATACATACGGCTGTTTGATGAAACAGAAAAAGCAGCATCCTCAGAAGCGAAAGCCAAAAGTAACAAAGTTGAAAATCTTTAGAAAATTATCAATGAAGCTACTAGGTAGATGGAAAACGAACCTCCAACTGCTAAAAGTGATCCATCATTACAGAGGGAAAGTTCAACTCCAACAGTAACAAGTAAAGCATCTTTCGAGGTGGAGCATTCAGCTTCGTCGCCATCTCTTAAAGGCTCAGAAAAGGAGGAAAGTTCGGCTCAAAGTCCACCTATTGGTAGTACAATCGAGGGGGAGAACTCTACTCGCACAGCAGATGCAAACTTGAGTAAAGACGCAGGTTATACTTCACCAATTGAGGGGGAGAAAGAGACCGAAAGCACAACTGATGAAGGCGAGGGTAATACATCAGAAGATGAAGTAGAAGTGAATGCCTAATTGGATCCAGAATATGACTCAAATTATCCTCCATTGGTGAAATGGACCAGAGACCATCCCAAAGAACAAATAATTGGTGAAACATCTGAAAACGTTCTCACTCGGTCTTAAATAAAGGCGGAACAAACTGCATTATTCTCCAAAGTTGAATTCAGTATGTTTAATTCATTTGTTTGAAAGATAGAACCAAAAATGGTAAATGTTGCTCTTGATCATTCAGATTGGGTCCAGGCAATGCAAGATGAACTTAATGAATTTGAAGGAAACTGAGTTTGGAGGTTGATACCTATACCAAAGGATGCCTTTGTAGTTGGACTGAAGTGGGTTTTCAGAAATAAGTTGGATAAAGAAGGGAATGTCATTCACAACAAGGCTCGGTTGGTTGTGAAAGGATACTGTCAAAAAGAAGGGATTGATTATGAAGAAACATTCGCTCCGGTAGCTAGGCTGGAATCTGTAAGGATCTTCTTGGCATATGCATCTCACAAAAACTTCGAAGTTTTCCAAATGGATGTCAAATGTGCCTTCCTGAATGGATAATTAGAAGAAACAGTCTATATGGAACAACCGCCTGGGTTTGTAAACAAGAAATTCCATGATCATTGCTATGTGCTAGATAAAGTTGTGTATGGATTAAAGCAAGCACCGAGAGCCTGGTATGAAACCTTAACTCGTTTTCTGAAAATGTCAAAATTTAAGCAAGGTTCGGTTTACCCAACCTTCTTTCGAAAGAAAGAAGGCGAACATTTAATGATCGTTTAAATTTACGTTGATGATATCATCTTCGGCTCTACGAATCATAGCTTAACAGCTGAATTCAAAAAAATTAATGGAAACTAAATTTGAAATGAGCTCAATGGGTCCAATTAATTTCTTTCTTGGTTTAAACATTAGACAGGGAACAGAAGGCATATTCATCAACCAGGAGCCATATACGCAAACCTTACTGACAAAATTCGGTATGACGGGTGATTCAAAAGTAAAAGTTCCAATGGCATTTGGCACTAAACTAGCACCATCTCTGGAAAAACCGGCTGTTGATGTAACAAAATATCGTCAAATGATACGTTCACTTATGTATTTAACGGCTAGTAGACCAGACATTATGTTTTATGTGTGTTATTGTGCCATGTTTCAAGCAAATCCAAGAGAACCTCACATGGTTGCAGTAAAGAATATATTCCATTATTTAAAGAGAACTTCTTCTCTCGGTCTCTGGTACCCTGCAAGATATGGATTCTTCATTCAATCTTATTCTGATGTTGGTCTTGGAGGATGTGGATTGAACAGAAAGAGTACCACAGGTGGATGCCAGTTTCTCGATGGAAAACTTGTTAGTTGGCAGTCCAAAAAGCAAACTTGTGTGTCGTTATCCACAACCGAAGTTGAGTATATTGTTGCAGCCTCTTGTACTTCTCAAGTCATCTGGATTCAAAGTCAACTGAGAGACTACGGGCTAAGCATGAAGAAGATACATCTTTATTGTGACTCAGAAAGTGTGATAAGGATTTGTCACAATTCTGTGCAGCATTCAAAGACTAAGCATATTGCACTTCGATACCACTTCATTAAAGATCATGTTGAAGATGGGAACGTAGAAGTACACTTTGTTCGATCTAATGATCAACTGGCCGACATATTCACTAAGACATTACCTGAAGCACTCTTTAACAGAATCTTACAAGGCCTTGGTATGATGGAAGCAGAGTTGGTACCGAATCCTTAATCCTCTTACTAAAAGTTAGACAAGAGAAATGGAGCGACCGCTCGGTTTATTTCGGCTCCTTAAATTTCGGGAACCGAAATGCACCGACTGCTCGGTTTATTTCGGCTCCTCAAATTTGTATTTATGATCTTAGATACGTATACCTTTACCGAAACTTCAACTCTTAGGAACCGAGGGCTTTTTCACCGTATGGTGACCTTTCAAATTCACACGCCCAAAAGATTTCATCAATCTTTCTTTGAATTAGAATATACCACCGAAACCTGAATTGCCTTTCATTCACTAAATGACAAAAGTTATCAACCAGAGCATCAATAGAATGGGGAAAATTAAAAAATTTCGTGAATTAGAGTGACAAACGATAAAGAAATAAAGCAAATGTGTTTGGGTTGTGAGTGATATCTGACAATCAGACGAAAAACAGACGATTCTGGGCAAGAATCGCTTCCTTTGAAATCAAGAGAGATTCAAAGTGCTTGTGTGGATTCCCGGGAATACGATCAAATGTTTGTTAATAAATATTGAAAGGCTTCTTTTCATGACATAGGCTAAGGGTGGCTTAGCTTCAACCGAACATCATTACTTAAAATATGATCGAATGTTGGAAGAAGTACTTGTGAGACCGATTTGATCTGATAAACAAGTAGGTAGGTGTTATTTTGTAATGACAAGAGAGTGTATAGAAATAAAAATAAAATAAAATTGGATCTTTATGGGAAGAATAGTCTTGGTATTAGACACATTCATAAAAGACCTCGCAAAAAAATCATTTGGTACAAAGTAAGACCTTGAATATCGAAATTCACCGTTAATTCATTATGGGTGTTCAATTTTGGGTTTCACTTAGCATGTGGTATACGTATCTAAGATCATAAACACAGATGTTGTGCAACCATAAACCTCAGTGGTAAGAACCGAGAGTGTCAAGGGTTAAATTAGTGAACCGATAGTAGATGGAGAATGGTTTGAGGATGATGAAAGAAATGAATGTACCTTCTGCTATATAAAAGGACAAAGCAGAGAAACTCTTAAATCATGTGAGAAGAGTAAGGTAGCTCTAGACCGAGTAAAGATGGATTACCTGCTTGGGATGAAGCGATAGGTAGAATCGAATCATTAAGGCATTGCTCTTGGTCGTAGAGGCTTGAGTCAACATGCAACAGCATGCTTCTAGGGACCCCTAACTAGTTCAGAAAATATAGTTAATATCTATACCAGCTCCATATTCTGTTCTTCATGTATCCTTGGGACCGAAACAAGACAAAAACAAACTAATATACCAAAAAAATGTTTTTGAGTTTTTCTGAAAAAGAATAAAAATAAAAAAAAATATTTTTGGATTTTGAGATTTTCTGAGAAAGAATAAAAATAGAGAAAAAAAATATTTTTGGATTTTTGAGATTTTCTGAAAAAGAATAAAAACAGAAAAAAGAAAATATTTTTGGATTTTTGAGATTTTCTGAAAAAGAATAAAAACAGAAAAAGAAAATATCTTTGGATTTATTTATTTATTTATTTATTTTTTGAGATTTTCTGAAAAAGAATAAAAACAGAAAAAGAAAATAAGCATTTAAAGAAACATAAGTAATTTACAACCGAAACCTTGTCATAATTGAATGGGGCGAGATATACCGAGCGGTCGGTTTATTTTAGTTCTCAAAAATTTATCGTTGTACAACATCTGTGTTTATGATCTTAGATATGTATACCACGTGCTAAGTGAAACCCAATATTCAACACCAATAATGAATTAACGGTGAATTTCGATATTCAAGGTCTTACTTTGTATCAAATGAATTTTTTTTGCGAGGTCTTTTATGAATGTGTCTAATACCAAGACTATTCTTCCCATAAAGATCATATATATATATATATATATATATATATATATATATATATATATATATATATATATATATATATATATATTTCTATACACTCTCTTGTCATTACAAAATTACACCTGCCTACTTGTTCAACAGATGAAATCGGTCTCACAAGTACTTCTTCCAACATTCAATCTTATTTTAAGTATTGATGTTCGGTTGAAGTTAAGCCACCCTTAGCCTATGTCATGAAAAGAAGCCTTTCAATGTTTATTAACAAACATTTGATCGTATTCCCGGGAATCCACACAAGCACTTTGAATCTCTCTTGATTTCAAAGGAAGCGATTCTTGCCCAGAATCCTTTGTTTTTCGTCTGATTGTCAGATATCACTCACAACCCAAACACATTTGCTTTATTTCTTTATCGTTTGTCACTCTAATGCACGAAATTTTTTAATTTTCCCCATTCTATTGATGCTCTATTTGATAACTTTTGTCATTTAGTGAATCAAGGGCAATTCAGGTTTCGGTGGTATATTCTAATTAAAATAAAGATTGATGAAATCTTTTGGGCGCGTGAATTTGAACGGTCACCATACGGTGAAAAAGCCTTCGGTTCCTAAGAGTTGAAGTTTTGGCTCCGAAGACGCAAAGGGGGGAGATTGTTGGGCTTATTATGTTGCGTCTTTGGACTTTTTGTATATATCCGGATTGGGCCTGTCCATCCGTGATTATCTCTTTAGGGTTAGACTATATATATGCATGCATGTATGCATTATATTTTACACGTCTTATTATTTTACGATTGAGCTTGTAACCCTAAACACCTTTACAGTCGAATTTCTTAATCGAGCTCTTCTGAGGTGTTGAAGCTTTAATCATACGACATATTCAAGTCGTATTCTCTTTCACTTTACGTTCATTCTTGTTTGCATACTTAGAACTAATTGATCCTTATAGAACTTTGTTCTAACATTTTCCAAAATGACATGAAAATGCCCACTTTTTGCAATACTGACATTTTTCATCCATTAAACTAAAAAATTACAACTTAGGCATGTTTTTGGTAAACTTGACATTTTAGGTACCTTAAGACCAAAATTTTACATTTAAGACTAGTTTCAAATAAAATAACATTTTTAACCAACATTTGTCAAAAATATCATTTTCGGTCCAATTGTATAAAGTTTTACATTTTCGACCCAAGAGCATAGGATTTATCCTTTTTGGCACAAGTTTGATAAAATTATCATTTTTCAGCCCTTGTAACCGAAAACTAACATTTTGGCTCAACTTTATTTAAAATGACACTCAAGTCCACAAAAGTCCAAAAGTTTACAATTTTAGCCCAAAAACCGTAAAAGCCCAATATGAGGCCCATTTGTGAGAATTTACACTTTTAGCCCTTTTAAAAGCACAAATACCATAATGATTCATTTTTATCAAAAGTAAATCCTTTTTGGTCCCTTAAAACCATGAGTTATATATAATAACCTCACTTTTGATTATTTTATCATTTTTAGCCCACTTATGCGATTTTGCTTAGTTTAAACAACATTGAAATGTTTTAAACCTTTTCTTTGCATAATAAGTTATATCAAGTGTTATGTTCTACAAATATCATCATACTTTAGCATACTGTAGAGTTTATAAAGTCTATAACACATAATCATAACATATAACATGAAAAAAACACATAATCATGCATATATACATAAATCTAAACAAAAAAAATTTGTATTTTCCCCGAAAACTTATTAAAAACCGAAAATATGGGATATGAACTCACATTGGTTTGATGGGTTCAGTTTTGATGAAGGGTTTGGAGGATATTTCGGCCTAGCTCACCTCTTAGAAGAGATCTTCGAATTCTAGAAGTTTTTATGAGCATGGATCATGAAATAAAGTGTTTATAAGTGAAGGATACATGATAAAATAAAGTTAAACACTTTAGTTAGTGAGTAGCTTACCAAGAATGATGGTTTTTTATGAAGTGTTCTTGATCTCACACAAGACTCATATGAAATTTAAGAGATAGGATGTGTGTATTCTTGAAGTTCTAGAGAGGTTTTTGGTGTAGTTGTAATGAAAGAAGATGAGGGTGGTGGAATGCACCTTGGCCTAGAATTAAGAGGAGAAGGGAATAGATTTGATAGATGGTCATTACATGAAGGATTAAGACTGTGAAGATGAATGTTTGTGATCTAATTAACATAGATATCCTTCATGTAATAAGGAGGTGTCAAGCCTTAATCCATTCATGTGTTTGTTTTTTTATATATAAAACTGAGAATGGGAGAGGAGGGGGACGAAAAAGAGATGGGTATTGGGCTTTGACATATATGGAGAATATATTAGCCCAAATAGAATATTTTCGGGCCATTGGGCCCACACGAGTGTTCACAACCCAATTTGATGAGAGTAATGGGTTTTCGGTCCATTAAAATCAAAGGGGTAGTTTTCGGCCCATTAAGGCCTATGAAAACAAAATGAGTCATTTTTGGCCCATGTAGACAAAGTGACATTTTAGGCCCAATATGGCCCAAAATGGTATAGTTTAATGAATATGGGTCCAGTTAGGGCCCAACTAAGGTTCTTTGGCCTCAAAATACTCAAATCAAGATTTATTGGTCCATTAGGTCCAATAAATGATTATTGGCCCCTTAAAATGTTTGATCCGGGAAATTAGGGTTACAAACCCACAGTCGAGTATATGAGATGTATTGAATTAGGTTTTGGACTTCACGAGTGAGTGTCGATTCAAATAGTCGTTTTTGAATGAGCGTTGTGCATAACATCAACTTAGATTACAAGTTACACATGAGTTGATTACAGGTAAACAGATTTTCCTAGCCGAAAAATGCTAGTTGTGACACATGGGCATGCATGTCCATCAAGTTTTGATTTTTATGAGTCACTTTTTAGTATATTGGACTTTTGGAAAGTTTGGGATGTTGGCTTAAAGGATTCAGAACTTAACCAAAAAGTTGGTTCTGTGAACAGTATACGATAGGTGTATGGATGAAGGAATTCGACTTTTTTTCTTTTAGTATTACATTGAGAGTAGGCTAGCTACGCTAAGTGTAGGCCTACATCGAGTGTAGATATGTGCCATGCTAAGCTTAGCGCTAATTAGTTGACTTTGGAAATTTTTTACTTTTGGTCAAATTATGATAGAATTGAGTCATTAGCTAAGATCTAGCCTCACTTTGGCATTAGGTAGCTTGAGTTAGTTGTTCTATTGATAACGTTTGCTGTTGAGCTTCTGCAGATCAACTCAGGTGAGTTTTCTCACTATACTTGGTACTCCACTATGTGTCCTTGTGTGTATGATGTTAGTATAGTGTAATGATCTGCTAGATTTGGTAGATATGTATGATTACATGTATTTGGTCTTTATTGACTATTGCTTGCATATGTTGACATGGTTCGGTTGACTTGAGGCAGTATTGCTTTGCGTTGTAAGCCAACAAACCAGGGAGCAATCCAATCACAAGTTGAGGGTCGGGAGGGCAATCAAGTATTATGTTGTGGGCACAAGAGCAATCCTGTTATAAGCTGAGGGGCAGGAGGGGCAATCAAGTCTTATGTTGTAGGCTCAAGGGCAATCCAGTCTTACGTTGTGGGCCTGGTACACATGCATTGTATATACATATATTGTTGTGTGAGCTATTTTGGGGGAACTCACTAAGATTTTCCTTATAGTTGTCGATTTAAAGTTTTTTAGGTACATCAGATGATCTGGAAAAGGCGAATGCGTGATTACACATATCCTCATGTTGAATTATATTTTGAGTGACGATAATGATACTTTGATTTTATGGTTTTGTAATGGAAACGATGTTTGATTATTCTATATATTTTATGAAAATGACTTTCTAAAGTGCTTACCGTCGGTAATCTGAGTGTGTTTGATAATTCAAGACAGTGTCATAAATTGCTTACCGTCAGTAATCAAAGAGTGGCGTGTTTACTGGCGGAAAACACTGCTCGTGGATCCCAACTTTCACCGCCAGTATAATATCGAAGGTACTTTTCCATCGGGGAGAAACGTTTGAAGATTTTGAACGTTGGTGAACATTGGAAGACTTGAACGTTGGCAAACAAATCTTTTTTGTATAACAATTTCACTGATATATATATATATATATATATATATATATATATATATATATATATATATATATATATATATATATATACCATTTATTTTAATTAACACACACTCAAAATGTTTACCAATAATCCCAAATCTTCCAACCAAAATGCTTCAAACTAAATTGTTTCTAACCCATCCACTCTTCGGTTACGATCCATTATCAACACCACCTTACCAGCCAGAAATGGATCCATCAAGTTATCTGAAAACTAATTCCAATTTCAATCCCAACCGCCTTTCACACCCTCAACAGAAAATCTTTCCGTTTCCGAACCCAAAGAAAAACTTCACAAAAAAGGAAGGCTGATATGAGAAGATGGAGTTAAAAAGAAGAGATGGAATTAGAAAAGGCATGTTTCGACATATCCGAAGATAGCGGCAAGGGAAGGGGAAAATCGCGGGATCAAGTTTGGTTCCGTATTTGATGGCGGTATAATGTATTGATCCATATTACCGGACGCTCGACCAATGTAAATCAAAATGGAATCTTCTAAACAAACTCGTGACACATTGGAACAAAATTTACACAAACATTGAAAATCAATTGGCTAGCAGAGAAAGTGGGCCGAGTCTGTTGAAAAAAACGCAAGTGGGAATTCCAAGATGACATGTTAAAGTCTTTTAAGTTCATTCATGTGTATGAGGTTGTAAAAAAAATTATTAGGTGGAAGGAACTTGCAACACATGAAGAGATAGCTAAGCCGCTATCTTAATATTCGAACTCACATCAAATGTCATCAGATGGTCACATAGGCATTGATTTTAATGATGATAACATCAACATTGAAGAAATACGCCCGCCTCCTCGTCACGTGGGAAGGGAAAACTAAAAGCTCGAGCAAAAGGAAAAGGAAAAGAAACATCTTCAAATTCATTGGTCGTAACCGAGCGGTAAACTAGATTAGAGGAAACATTGGAACAAATGACACAATTGAATACAACTTTGGAGAAGCATATGGTTGAAACCGTCCGATTCACTATATTCGTTGTTAATTAAAGAAGTGATACACATTGACTGCGAAGATCAAGACCGGGCTAAAGTGGTCAAGGCGTCGATTCTAGAAAAATATAATCTAAAACGAAAATGAAATTTCAATGTTATGTTTTTTTTTTTCTAGGTTTCTTAATGTAAATTTTGACTTCATGTTCTTTTTTTTTTGTTTTTATTGTAATTTTTAGTTTCACGTTATTTTTTTAGGATTTGTAAAGTGTAATTTTTAATTTTATGTTATTTTTTTAGTATGGTTTTATTAAAAAAAGTTCATAGGTAAAATTTATAAAATAGATAAAAACTTATGTGACACCTATGTGGCACACTTTTATCATTGGTAAAAACATTACCATATCCTTTAGCCCAAGGGAGGTAACATAACAGACTTAGATCGTTGGGTGAGCTACCATACATTATCATATTTTGGCCTATCACATCAGCGCTACATAATTTTTCTGTCACGCTAAAAAACTGATTGTAATGGTAATGCCTCACTACCTTTCGTCTCTTCATTTTTTAATATATATATATATATATATATATATATATATATATATATATATATATATATATATATATATATATATATATATATATATATATATACATACATACTAGCAGTGTACCCGCGCAAAGGGGCGAGCGGTGAATAATTTGATATCTTTAGAGTTAAAACCATTTTGCGTTTACTTCGAGAAATAAATATTAAATTACATCTATTTTTCAAGAGAATTACCATACCATATTAAGGGGTGTTTGGCTAAGCTTTTTTAAAACAATTTATTAGGCTCCACATCACTATAAGTAAAACAAATGTTTGGATTAAAATAACTTATTCCGGTGGGGAACCTCTAATACGTCATTTTTTCATAAGCTACCCTACACTTACTTATTAACTTATAAGCTAATAAACTAATAAGCAATAAGCTTTTTTTTTTGCCAAACATCCCCTAAATGGTTATTACTTCCATTTATACATAGCCAAACCACTTGTACTGTTTATCGTCCTCTTTTTTTTTTTTTTTTTTTTTTTTTTTTTTCGTTTTCCTTAATTCCTTTATTAATTTAATGGCCTACTAAGTAAAATGATAAAATATATAAATAATGGTTTATAAAAATAAACCGTTAGAATATCAGGTGTTGTAATTCAAAAGTCGATAAATAGGCATTTGAGAAGGCCAAAATACTCAGGTGTCAACTTGTTCATTGTGATTTTAAACCAAGTTTGGTCACAAATTAAAACATTTTCAACGATGGTATGTAATTCAAGGATTCATATTGATTTAGGTTCTCGAAACATTAAAATATTGAACAAAAATCTATATAGAACCTTATAATAAGGACAATAATCACCGTAATCAGGAAGTCCATGTGATGAAACTTGATATTATAAGGACCAATGATGAAAAATGTTTCATTTTTAGACTAAACCAGATGAAAAATATACAAACCACCTTAATAATGTCAAATCTTGTGTTTAACTGTTCTTTATTGCAAAAGTAAGATGTCAAAATATACAAACTAATGATAATACAATGCGCTAACTGGCCCTCTTGGTTGAGTTCTTTGAACCTGCAAAACCAACACATTAAAGAAACATAGTAAAAACCTTTTTAGGAACAAACCTGATATAATAAAGCCTTCGCCCAATATATTTATAAGATAAAAATACAAAAAGTTAAAAATGATAAAATCAATTACAAGTAAGGATTAAAATAAAAACCTGTTAAGAAAGAGCCATCTGCAGGAGGGATATTTGAATCAACATGTATTTTCTCATGATTTTAAATTTTTAATTATCCGAAATTCAGGGAATGAGATAAAATTTGTTGAGAAACATAAGGATTCAAAACACTGGTTAAAATTTAATATTATTTTATTAATAACTACTTGTACTATTAGCTTAATGATTTGAACGTCTTAAAAAAATAATATTATTATATTCAATCTATTTTTAAAAATAGTGAGATTTCTTTTATAAGATAGTAAATATATATATATATATATATATATATATATATATATATATATATATATATATATATATATATAGACACACACACACACACATAGAGAGTGAGAATCAAATGAAAACACCTAAAAAGTTAAGAATGTGAGAACAATTATTGATCAATCAACATATAAGGGCGTATTAACAATTGTATATTTTTATTAAATTAAACTAAAATAAAATTCAATCAAATACCTTTAAATTTAGGATTAGTTACCACAAAAAAAATTTTGATTTTTTAGTTTCCTTATTAATGGAATATAAAAAACACTATTACCAAAATTTATTTTAAAACAAAAAAAAATCTTAATATTTCAAATTTATTCCCCGATTTCACATAAATAATACGTTAATCGTAAATGAATAAAAAAACTAAATTGTCAATCATAAAAGATTATATTATAATTTAATTTTGTACATTTGTTTTCACATAGTTGTAGTTAATGATTAAAATCAATTTAAGACCATGTATTAATATAAGAATGCATATTTTCATTCATAAATATAAAATATTATAGATTTTAGTGAACACAAATATAATCGTAATTAAATAAAGCGAAGTAAAAAAATCAATATGTTTGTAATCTTAAATGAATAGAACACAAATTAGAGATAAAACATCAAGTTTACAAAAAATAAATAAACAAAACACATTTACAGTCATATATGAAAACAATTATAATCATAAATGAAAATTTGCAGTGTCTTAATATAAATAAATTTCGATTCCTTCCAAGTTGTTATACATATGCATTCATCTTTCATCCTTATAATGTTTTAGACCATCTGTATTAACTCAGTCGATCTACAAAAAATCAAAGAATTTTTTGTATTATTTGTCTACAAAGTTCTTAACTAATACCAAATACACATTTAATATGAAATAAATAAAGAACCGTAGTAACCATCCACAAGAACTAATTCTATATTAAAAATAATAATAAAAAAACAAATATGCACAAATGAATAAAGCACATTCCTAAAACCTCTTATAGACTCATGAAATATACCTTGGTACTGATTAAACTCAAAAAATATTGTTTCTTTTAGTTAGTAATGATTATAACTTAAAAAAGGAAAAAAAATCATTTTCTTCTCTTGTCACATTCAGATGGCACATGAAACTTAAAAAACTTACAGAAAGCTACATTTAAAAAAAACAAATTCAAATACAAATGAGCAAAAAGTAAAGTTAAAAAAAAGTAAACATGATAAAATTAGTGTTCACTCAGAATCAACTTTGAAAAGTAATAGCAATATTCAGATTGGTATTCAAAACCAAATATCAAGCTTCAGTCTTCACATTTCAGAAATCAGAATTAAAAAACTTCATAATCAGATATCTGCTAAGTAAAAAGTATGGAACCAAAGACTCTCGTATTCAAAATCAGAAATCAGATTAACAAATAGCCAATAAGGTTGATTACCTGATGGATCTTAAAGAGTACTCATTTTTCCAATAATTGACTTGTAGGTCTTAGTCTAAAAATGAAGAACGAAGAACACGAAGAGCATAAGTGTTTCCTTTCATTTTGCCCTTGCGTATGTGTGTATATTTGTAGCTCTAAAATCAAGAGAAAGGTAGCATAAGGAGGTGCCTCGTTTGGTCTCATCGGCGCATCTTCTAGTGTCGCTGGTGATGGGTACGACGATGGTGGCTAGGAATGAGATGATGATGCTGAAGCAGATCTTGGAGATCTCAGTCACCGACTCAGTCCCCTATCTCAGATCCAAATACTCCTGAGCCAGCCTCTCCCACTCAACATAATAAAACATATCTCGAACAAAACATCTCAATGAACTTGTAACATCCCAAATTTTGAGAGCAAAAATTTCATTTTTATAAAGCGGTTTATGAAACATTTGAAATAAAACATCACCGATTAACATCCTTTCGTAAAAACATAATCACATGTCTCAAAACCATATCATACAAATAGTAATATCATCATAGTATAATCCCAAGAACATTATAGTGCGGAAATCCTGTGTGTGTGTGTTTGATGCGCAGCTACCGCGATAGCTCCTTCCCCTTGGTTAAAGAGGTACCCGAAACAAAACTGAAAACTGTAAGCATGAAGCTTAGTGAGTTCCCTCGTCATACCACATACCACATAACTAACATACTTCCGGGCGATTCTGGGGTACCTGACCTATCCTATCTGGGAATTCTGGGGTGCCCGACCTACCCTGTTTGGGAATTCTGGAGTGCTGACCTACCCTGTTTGGTATTTCTGGGGTGACGACCTACCCTGTCTGTCATTTCTGCGGCGCTGACCTACCCTCCGGTTCATCCCAACCAACTACGAGGACTATTTTAACACATAATCACATAGCATAAACATAATGCCGAGCATATCTAGGGTGCCCGACCTACCCTTCGGTCCTTACGACCGTAACACGGGGACTATTCTCTCTACTACCTACTATCACAAAACATCATATCAGGCTAGCACACAATCATAATAGATAGCAACATACCAAATAATTATCACAAAGATAATTACCTATACTACAAGTCTTACTACTGGGTCAGCCTTGGTGCCTTAGACCTACTTCTACTAAAAGGTAACTCACCTTAGTGTTGTGAAGTGTATGGATTGTCCTTGCTGCTGGGATCAACTCCTCCCAATTCCTCAAATGATCTAGAAAAGTGGCACAATCTCTGGATCTACTTACTTCCCCATGAACCTTCGATCTTCCTCTTCCTTCTCTAGCTTCAAAATCACCATAAACACACAACTATGGCTCAAGAATACTCAAAATGGGCTAGGGTTTCATGAATGTCGTTTGGAGGTGATGGAGGTTGTAACGAAGGCAAGTTAAGGTGTTTAAATAGGGTGCAAACACTTAAAATTAGGGTTTCCTTCAGACAGGTTTACTCGTCGAGTTGGGGTAGTTGACTCGGCGAGTAGGTCCTTCCACCCTCGTCCAAGTTTCACCTCTACTCGATGAGTTGGGGCCTCCAACTCGCCGAGTCTTAGAGTAAATGTGCAAAATTAATATTAAAATTACGTATCAAGAACCGGGCGCTACAGAACTGCTTCCAAGACATGGTATCCCTCTGCTCTGGAGTGTACAAGCTAGTCACCAACCTTCACTAGTCCTTCACTCCAGACCGAAGACGGTTCAAAGAACACTTAACCTTCGAGTCTGATGGGCAGGAATAAGTAAAGAAACATCCCTCAACATCTGACAACCACCTCACAACAATAAACGAACCATGAAACCCATTAAACATCGGGGACTTCATATTGTCGAATTCCTGGTGCAGGAAGGCTCTCCCAGCACCAATCCCTACAACAACGACTGTTGTGGTAGCTACAACAACAACCTCAGAAGTGCAGTGTATCCATCTTTAAAGAACTCCATCATGCCGGTCTTGATAGACCCAAACAACTCCGGTATCCGCCCCAAAAAAAACGAAACAACCTCAATATGAATCATCTGCCTAACCTGGTCCTCAGACATCCCTGGCTTATCCTTGCCACTTGATCCAGATCCTGACACGAATCTCCTCATAACCACCATAATGAAAATGAACCAGAAAATATCGGATGAGGCGCATTTCATACCACATGAGCTATTCCAAACAACAAAACCCTAAGGGTTGTGACTTCCTTGCTATGCATACGAGTCCTGTGCTTCCGGAAGTACGAGCCCATACCACCTTCCGAACCTACCCGTATTAGTCTCAAAAGATCATCACAACCCTAACAGCATACACTACAATACACATACGCCCTATTCTCACTTCCTACAGAAAGGCTAGACATTCCTCAATTGGCCGACTGACCCCGCATAACTCATCCATTAAAGTTCTACAAACCCTACAACATTCATGTATGCTAATTATACATAACATTGGACCCTATTAACAGTCAAACACCTGATTCTAGCCTAAGCTCTTCGTCAAACAAGAACAGGAAATAAGGCTAAACTAAACATTCTCAGGCTATAGAAGCTTAGTTAAGTAAAACTATAATGCATACACTAAGCAACGATGGTAATGATGTCAATTCCATATAAGAAAGAAACCCTAAGCTATCATGCATCAACTATCAGGCAATTCTATCATGCAATTCCTAAAGATCTGTAGCCTATCACTAGCATGTTGTTCTGTCATAAACATAATAGAAAATAATAGTGTGGGTAATTTGGGGTATACTTTCTTGCTCCGGCTGATCATACACACCGCATCCTTCCTTGTTTGATTTTGAAAACATTTTTTTTTGAAAATCAGTTTGAAAACTATTGTAGTTCTCTAGTTTGAGTCTAGATTCACACGAATGCTCATCTAATTCTCTTAAACCAAGGCTCTGATACCAACTTATAATACTCAAAAAATCACAATAAATTTAAAATTTTCAAAATCAGTCATTCATCAAGATTTTTTACAAAATAGTCATTGTGATAAAAGTGATATTTCAAATCAGAGTTTCCCTGAGATCCAAATACATAAAATAGAAAGCTGTGTATGAACATGCCTTCGCCTTCCCATGATCCTTGGACATACCTGAAACCATAAACCAAAACTTTAAGCTAAAGCATAATGAGTTCCCGAAAGTACCACCACACAAACATATAAACAAACAGACAACGGGTACACAACCTCCTGGTTGGATTACCCCTAGCCAGAAACATTCAGGTGGAATTCCCCGGCCTAAAACCTTTCGGTTGGGATGACCAACACATAATGGCTCCACAACCTCATGGTTGGATTACCCACCCAAAACCTTCCGGCTGGAATGCCTTGGCCCATAACCTTTTGGTTGGAATTCCCCGGTGTCTTGACTTATAACACAAAGTAGTACAGTCTCAATCTGACCATACATCGACATGCACATAACGATTAACATGCATCCAACAACAAATAATCATATAACCAGTTAAAAGACTTGCAGACAGATCTTCAGATCCCTACCACATAGCAACATCCTATATACCAAGATACATATCTAGTGGGACGACATTGGTGCCTTCAAGCCATGAGTACAATCAAGAAAACTCACCTCACAGTCTGAAAAATAGGTTAACAATACACTACTATAAATACTGGATCTATAGGTCACCTATTCAATAGATAGAAATAAAGTCTTAACTATAGCTCAAAATAACCTTAAGTTAAATTTGGTTAACCCTGGTCAAAGTTAAAGTCAAAGTCAACATGTCAAGGAGCAACTTGGTCCATTCAGCCGGGTACAAGGGGCATACTCAACTCCTATGTTGGGCGTACTCGAGCTTTGACCACAGTCGAGTGGTTGACCACGTAGGCGTGACGTATGCCGATCTACGTACAGTGTACACTCGGAACATCCTTTCTTTATAAGATTTTAATGCATTAAGATCCAATGCCAAAATTCCATTAAGAGTCATAAAGTTTTCAACTTTATGAATTTGCATGCCCATTAAGTGATTAATACAAAAAATCCCAACTTCTTAACACCTTAAGACCTTCTAGAAAATGGATTAGGAAAAACTAAGCATCAAGAGAACATATCTATGACTGGAGACCAGTTAAGAGCATGCCATGCTCAAGAATCACCATATTCGGGACCAAAAGTGTCGTAAATGAAGAAATGGTTAGATCTACATGATAGGATGATCAGGTTATGAGATTTTTACCTCCTGGAGGTTGCTAGCAAGGATATAATCTCATATCCAAGTTATCACACCCCCGCACCGTAAAACAAACGTTGGAAACGTTCGGCGGTGGATGACGTCATATGTAGTATCACAACAATTTCATCATAGTAATCAAAGTAAACACAACCATTACATTATAATATGAATATTTACATATGTTATATATGAAGTTCATGTACATCAAAAGTAGCAAAAGATAAAGACGAGACTCTAAAATGCTCTGTGTTCTCCAAAAGCTAGCAAGGGTACCTGTCTACTGTTGTCCTGAGAATACAAGCGATTTTGAAACGTATCTGTAATAATCGTTTTCAAGGTATAAATTTATTTAATTCTTCAGTTTATTTATTGGGCTATAATTGAATTGTTATTGAGAGTAGACCTCTTTTTGGGCCAAAGTGTAAGCAGCCCATAAGCCGTACGCGGGGCGTAACCCTCTTGTACGCTGGGCGTGCTGATTAAATGAAACGCAGGGAGGCTGAGCGTATGCGACCAGGTGGCAAACCCTAATTTTATGGGTTGAGGCGTATTTAAACCCCATTATAGCCTCCCATTTGGCCTCCTCACTTATCATTCACTCCCGAGAAACCCTAGTTCATCCCCTTTGCTCCGTGATTGTGTGTGTTTGATCTTTGAGCTTATTTTTGTGAAGAAGGAGAAGAAGAGAAGTGGAAGAAGAAGAACTTGAGCACCTCGAGCTCATAGATCTGGGATCATTCCTTCATTTGGCATTCAAAAGAGGTATAAAGCTTCCAACTTTCCTCTTGTAAGTTTATATCTAGGAGTTTTTTGGAAGTTTAGACCTTTTAGGTCCAAAGGAAGGACCTTTATATTGCAACTTCGTTTTTGGAGCTTGGGATTGCTATCCTTGAAGCTCAAGAGTCCCCATAGCAGTAAAGTTTCGATCTTTGTGGCTTATATGGAACCATGCATGAGATCTAGTTAGTTTTATGGAAGTAGAATGTTATTTGTTGAAGTTTGAGCCTTTATGAGACTTGTAAGCCATCAAGTAAGCAACTTTATGGCTTAAGTCATGGAATAAGCTTAGGATCTGGATTTGTAGCTTTTGGATCGGATTATTAAGCACTTAATGAGATGTTGGCTTAACAGAGTTGTACGTTGGGCGTACAAGGAAGTACGCGTCGCGTACAATCTAGTAGCCGGTATGCTCATCGTACCTTGGTTTATGCCCCGCGTATGCTGCCAGTTTGGGCTTCGAGTGTTGGGCCTTGGTGTGGGCTGGGTTTCAGGCTTAGGGTCTTTAGGCCTTTATGGCCCATCAGAATTCAATTGCTAAGGACCAAGGATTTAGTATTGGTCCGTTTGGCCCGTTTAATTAGTAGTAGTTTCCAGACCTCGATCCGATGCAGTAGTTAGAATTTTTTATGACTTCGTGGCTCAGACAGTCTTTATGTGTTATGTGTTCCGGGCTACGACCCGATGCAGGATGCAATTTATGTGTTCATGCTAGTTGATACGTTTATGCTATGCTATGTTATGCTCAGATAATTTCCGGACTTCGATCTGATGCAGTTAGTTCCGGACTTCGGTCCGATGCAGGGGACATGGTCCCAGTTAGTTTCAGACTTCAGTCCGATGTAGTTAGTTTCGGACTTTGGTACGATGCAGGAGGCAAGCCCCTGGTTAGTTCCGAACTTTGGTCCGATGCAGTTTTCGGACTTTGGTCCGCTGCAGTGGGCAAGGCCCAGTATGCATTATATGATATTGTATGGTATGTGGTAGTTTGGGGGAGCTCACTAAGCTTTGTGCTTACATTCTCAATTTTGGCTTCACGTACTTCCGCAAGTAAAGGAAAGAGCTCAGGTTGATGGCATCACACACACTACAACTTCAGTTTGTCCTGGGAGTTGTTTTAGCTTTTCATAGATGTGATTTGACACAGTCTTGATACAGTTTTCTCGTGATACTTTGCTATGATTTTGAGATATTGACGTATGGGTTTATTTATGATATCGACATGATGTTTTTAATAATTGTTAAACAAAAATTTGTGGGTCGTATTTTGGGATGTTACAAGTTGGTATCAGAGCCTTGGTTTGAGGGATTCGAATACACTTCCGGGTGTGTCTGAACTCAAACCAAGGAAATGGTAAAGATTTTCAAAAGAATTTTTTTTTTGAAAAAGATTTTCGATTAAGAAATTAGAAAGAAGAAGAGTTTTTATAAAAGAAAAAGGGTGTGGTGCATGCGATCAACCGAGCTCAAGTAAGTACTCCCAAATTACCATACAATTTATAGTATGATTATCTATTTTCAGTTTCAGTAGAACAGCATGCTAGAATAGGATTAAGGATCTAGGAGGATGCCTTATGTGCCTGGTATATGTGTTTCAGCTTTATGAGAAATTGCATGCCAGTTTCGAGTATACAACAGAATGATAGCTTATTTAGGTTATGCCTGATAGTATGAGCTTAGCATTGTATGCTAGTATAGTATCTTGTTTAGAGGATAGAATTGCTTGAGTAGTCTCCTGTGTCTGAATGTTGCTTGCTTTGTGCTTTGTGGGACTCTGAGTCATGGGAGTTAGCTATTAGATGAATACGTCACGTCACATGTGAACAGGGTTGAATAATCTCAGAGTGCTAGATTTGGCCATATTGCACAGCTCTTGTTTGAGTCTCACCGTTGTAGGGACGACTCTTTTACTCTAAGGATTATCTGAGCCTCGCCTCATGTGATGGAATTCAGGTGATGGCTAATTGGTATCACAATGAGGCTTTCAGTAGCTGAGGACTGGATCGGGTAGAGTCATAGATTTTCACTAGGGCAAGCCTAGGATGAGAGTAGTAAAGATCAGTAGCAGTAGTAATGACTTGGTGGAGTCGAGGCAGTTCTTGAGGAAGGTACGGATAGATGTGGAAGGTAGTAGGGGCCCATACTACTGGAAGCAGAGGATCCGTACTCGAATTGAGGAAGCTGAGATGAGACCAGGAAACTTGTGGTAATAGTGATTCGTCGAGATATATCAGTGTTCCTGACGTTTATTATGTTGTTTTTCAGAATGGTTGTATTACGCCCTAGACCAGCAGTTGGTAGTTTAGGTGCCGGAGGGGGATCAGGACTAGGCTTGGAGGCCGGCCAGTTGGATGAACAGACTAGGGAATTTCTCTCTTCAGAGATTACTCGCACCATACTTGAGAAAACTCCTGTTATCTTCGTTTCGATCAAAGAGGGTATCTTAGAGTTGATGGATGAGAGGTTGAGCACCTTCCGTGCTGAGGTGGCGTCCATGATGGGGTTGCGCACGCTTACTTTTAGGGAGTTCCGGGCATGCAGAGCTCCGGATTATCACGGGTCACGGGACCCCATAGCGAGTACCAGATAGTTGGAAGATGTGGCCAACGCTTTCCACACTAGCAGATGTCCCGAGCGGGACAAGGTCATATTGACGTCCTGTCTTCTTAAGGACATGGCACGGGATTGTTGGGAGGAGGTTGGTTATGCAATTGGAGATGATGCAGCTTTGGATGCTATGACCTAGACTAATTTTAATACCAAGTTTAGAGCTGAGTTCACACCTATCATTGAGGTGCAGCAGTTAGCCAAAGAGTCTCAGGATCTTACCCAGACTGCAGAGATAGTGGCGGAGATTACCGCCAAGTTCAGGGAGAGGGCTCTTCTTGTTCCTCAGTACGTGGTTGATGAGGAAATGAAGAAGGCTCATTATCATGGGATGCTGCGAAGTGATATCCGCCAACTTGTGAGTCGGTCCAACTGTAAAATACTAGATGACATGATTGCTAAGGCGAGAGAGAGAGAGAGAGAGAAAGAGAGAGAGAGAGAGAGAGAGAGAGATTGACCTTGAGATGGAGAGAAAGAGGAATCCGGAGACGGCTCCAGGTACAGGGAGTGCGGGAAAAAAGTCCAAGGGTTCAGATCACATAGCTAGGAGTCAGTAGAGCCACGCTCGATGTGGCAAGTGTAGGAGATTTCACGATGGGGCATGCAAGGAAGGGAGTGCCGACTGCTACAACTGCGGTCGGACTGGGCATATGAGTAGAGATTGTACATCCACTAATACCGCCGTTGCGGAATCAGATCTGATTTGCTTCCATTGAAATCAGATGGGACATAAAAAGACCCAGTGTCCGAGTTTAGCTGCTACAGGGCCGAGCTGAGACGCCAGTGGCAAAGAGTAGGGCTTTTCAGCTGACAGCAGAGGAGGCGCGAGCGACTCCTGAAGTGCTGACGGGTATGTATTTTTCTCCTTACCTCTGCATTTATTATTGATTGTTTCTTATGGTTATATGTTTTGTATAGGGTCGATCTTAGTGAACGGCGTATTAGCTATAGTATTGTTCGATTCGGGGGCTACCCGATCGTTTGTTTCACTTACGCTTATCAAGAGATTTAGTAGAGCTTCGGGGGAGCAAGATTTTCCACTTGAGGTTGAGATAGCAGCCGACAGGACCGTTAGGGTGGCAAGAGTACACATAGGATGTTCTCTACAGTTGTTTGATGAGCAGTTTCCGGTGGACTTAGTCCCTATTCCCCTGCGAGGGAATAAAGTCATAGTGGGCATGGATTGGCTGAGCCCTAATGGGGCGGTGATAGGTTGTGAGCTGCAGTTGGTGAGGGTTCGCACTCCCAGTGGGGGAGAGTTAGTGATTCATGGCGAAAGACCACAATGTGGACCAGTTTTGTGTTCAGCGGCGAGGGCAAGGCGCTATTTCCAGCAGGGTTGCATCGGTTATGTTGCCTATGTTATAGATGCTCGAGAGAAGGGAAAGATGACGGTTGATGATGTTCCGGTAGTGCGAGACTACCCAGATGTATTTCCAGAGGAATTGCCTGGAATACCTCCCGAGAGGCAGGTCGAGTTTAGGATTGACCTGATCCCTGGTGCGGCTACGATAGCCAAAGCACCGCATCGGTTGGCTCCCCCAGAGATGCAGGAGTTATCTACGCAGCTGCAAGAGCTGCTAGATAAGGGTTTTATCAGGCCGAGCAGTTTGCCTTGGGGTGCACCGATTTTGGTTGCGAAGAAAAAGGATGAGTCACAGCGTATGTGTATAGATTACCGGGAGCTGAATAAAGTAGTGGTGAAGAACCGTTACCCACTTCCGAGGATAGATGATTTGTTTGATCAGCTGCAGGGAGCGTCTTGGTTTTCCAAGCTCGATTTACGTTCCGGGTATCATCAGATGCGAGTCAGAGGCGAGGATGTGCAGAAGACTGCTTTCAGGACCTAGTATGGTCATTATGAGTTCGTGGTGATGTCGTTTGGGCTCACCAACGCTCCAGTCGCGTTCATGGATCTCATGAACCGCATGTGCAGGCCGATGCTGAATCGGTCTATGATAGTATTCATAGATGATATCTTGGTGTATTCCAAGACTCAGGAGCAGCACGAGGAGCACCTGAGAGAGGTGCTAGAGATTTTGAGGAGGGAGAGACTTTTCGCAAAGTTCTCCAAGTGCGAGTTATGGTTACGCGAGGTGCAGTTCCTTGGACATCTTGTCAACCAGAAGGGTATTTTGGTAGATCCGGCCAAGATAGAGGTCGTGATGTAGTGGGAAGTCCCGAGATCTCCATCTGAGATTAGGAGCTTCCTAGGTTTAGTAGGGTACTACAGAAGATTCATCCAGGATTTCTACAAGATAGCTGTACCGCTCACCCGACTAACTAAGAAGTCGGTGTTGTTTCGCTGGGGGCCTGAGTAGCAGGCAGCATTCGAGACTCTCAGGCGGAAATTGTGCGAGGTACCGATTCTTACCCTGCCAGAGGGAGTAGAGGATTTTGTAGTCTACTGTGATGCTTTGATCGCAGGTATGAGAGCAGTGTTGATGCAGTGAGGCCGTGTGATAGCTTACACCTCGAGATAGTTGAAGCCTCACGAGGCTAATTATCCTACGCATGATTTAGAGTTAGGGGCAGTGTTGTTTTCCCTCAAGATTTGGATACATTACCTCTATGAGGTCCGTTGTACAATTTACACATATCACAAGAGCTTGAGGTACCTCATGGACCAGCCAAATCTAACATGAGGAAGAGGTGATGGTTAGATGTGCTGAAGGATTATGACTGTGAGATCCTTTATCACCCATGGAAGGCCAACGTAGTGGCCGATGCCCTGAGCCGCAAGGCAGCAGCAGCCCCAATCAGAGACATTTTGTAACGCCTGTGTTTCTGGGCTTGTCATTAATGATGATATAATAGTCTAGGTTAACCTTTGAAACCCGTTTTGAAATAATAAAGATGTATTATTTGAGTATTATGTGTTTTGTGCTTAGTTGTGTGGCTTAATGTAATTAAGAATAAAAATAAGCATCAAAATGAAATGTTAGATAAACTCAATATCTATGGATAATGTTATAGTAGTTGAAATGAGGTTTCCGAATATATAAAGAATGCAGAAATCCGAGTTATAACGAAGAAGTTATGACCTGTCGAAGCTTCGCGACAGAACCGGCAATGCTGCATGACGTAAAAAGTGAAATTTACGTTAGAGCGATATTTAGCCTTAGTTATCTAAACAAAATTTGTAGAGTTCGTTAAACCAAGAGCGTGCATAAAAAGAACGCCAAATCTGAGTTCGTATGAGGAATTTATGATTTTTCGAAGTTTCGACTTAGCAGTATGCAGCCCGAATACTCGATTCGAGATCAGTGATTGTTGGTTGAAACAATCTAAACGAGAATTGAAGATCTCATTGATAGTAGCGCATTGGTGAAAAGACAGAAGAAAACGGACGTCAGATGAAGAAGTTATGAATTTATAACGGAGTTTTCCTGTCCCGGCCTACTACAAATAAATAATAAAAATGAAATTCAAAATTAGCCGACGAAGTCTAAAGGAAGGTTGTAGAGCGTAGTCTCACCTACGCGTGGATATAAAGAACATTGAAAACGGAGTTCGTATGAAGAAGATATGAATTTTTGAAATTTATTAAATAATTAAAATATAAATTTAATTATTAAATCCGACATTATCCGAAGGGGAGTCATCGGACTTAACCAGGTTACGCCCAGCGTACCCCGATGCATGCACCGCCTCGGACTCAAGAGCTCCGATGACGTAAGCGATGATGATTTCTGAGGCATACGCCCCGCGTAGAGCATTACGCCTAGCGTAATGCGAGGCCTCAACCCCTATAAAAGGCATGCGAGGGCAGCCGACTTCTTTTGCCAATTTCTCTTCTCTTTCTCCCGTTTTGCATCGTTTTGCATGCCATAAATATCCCGAAGCCCCGGTATCAATCCCGAGCCCCGAAGCAAGTCCCGAATCCCCGAAGATACCGAGACGTGCAATTCCCGAGCCGAAGCTCTGCCTGCGAGGAGCACGATTTTTGTGAAGAACTTCTATATCTACCGAAGAATACTACTTCTGCAAGTCGTAGTGCTGTCCGATCATCTTCTGATCAAGTGAGTGTGTGGTTACTTTCTTCTAACGCATAATTATGAAGTATTTTATATAAAATATGTGTTATGTGTATATTTTTTTTTGTTATATATTCACTTTCTTCTATCTCATAGATCTGATTTATTCTCTATGAAATAAGTGTTATGTGTGTGTGCCTCATCTGTTATGTGGAATATGTATTGATTGAACATGTTATACAGGTTTTAAACTATGTATAAAAATATATATATATTTATCTACTAATATGTTGGGTAGAACATGAGTAGATAGTTGATGTGGGATAAACATATGAGAGGCCTCGATGTTGTTGATGTTGACCTAGTCATCTAGCGGAGTACGGATGACGACCACAGACTCTTTCTAGACAGTCCAGTGGAACGCTAGTAGGTTCATAACCTGTATGTGTTTTGAATGATGTGCTCACCGGTGTACTCTATCCCCTTCATGGTTGCCTTTAGGATATCTACTGTTGAGGAAACCCCTTAGGAGTAATGTCCGTCCCGATGAAAACCCTAGATTTGGTCCATTGAGATAGATGTTGTTTTAGGGACATAAAGTGAGGATAACGGGAATGGGTAATCGAGTTATTGTTGGTTGGTGAAATGAAATATAATTATTTATTGTGGGTTGAAAACCCTATATGCTCACCAGTCTCCCAAGCCTGACCCACTCAGTTTATTTGTATTACAGGAAGTGATGCAAGGGCATAAGATGGATGAATCATCAAGTTGTTTTGTTTACAAGTCTTTATATGTATATATTTGTTGAATGACTTGTAATGTTATCGTTTATGCTTCATGGTCTGTATCGGAACATGACATCCCGATTTTTGATTATGAAATGAAATTATATTTCTTTATGAAATGTTTCGATAAAAATCTATTTTATCATGTTTTGTTTTTGGGAACAAATTCCGCATCTCTTTTAAAATCAAAAAGATTTACTCTGAAAATGTTTTAAAAGCATAAATGAAACCGGTCTTTTCTGGCCGAGATTTTGGGGATGTCACACATTTGTTTGAGGATGACAGTGATTACTCCATTGCTGGAGCAAATTAAAGAGGCGCAGGCCGAGGGCCTCAAGGAGGAGATGCAGAATTGTGAGAGGATCGTGGGCCGAGTAGCTTCCTTTGACTATGATAGTCGAGGATTGTTGACCCTTCATGGGAGGGTCTGGGTGCCGTATTGGGGCGAAGTATGGCAAGTGCTAATGGACAAGGCTCATATGTCTCGATTCTCCATCCATCCAGGGGCAACAAAGATGTATAGAGATCTTAGACCCGATTATTGGTGGCCCTGCATGAAGCAGGATGTGGCCTGGTATGTGGAAAGATGCCTGACCTGTAGGAAGGTTAAGGCAGAGCACCAAAGACCTCACGGCAAGATGCAAGCGTTAGGCATTCTTGTGTGCAAATGCGAGGATATCATCATGGATTTCATCACTAAACATCCCAGGACCGCACGAGGAGTGGACGCGATTTGCATTATTGTGGATCGGTTGACGAAGAGTGCTCATTTTATACCGATCCAGGAGAGCATATTGGCTGAGAAGCTAGCCGATATTTATGTACGAGAGGTTCTGGCACGACATGGGGTGCCTGTTTCAATGGTGTCAGATCGAGATGTCCGTTTTACTTCCAGATTTTAGAAGCGGTTTCATGACGAGATGGGTACTCGTTTCCATTTCAACACCGCTTTCCACCCTCAGACGGACGGACAGAGCGAGAGGACGATTAAGACTCTTGAGGACATGCTCCGGGCATGTATCCTAGATTTCGGTGGTAGTTGGGATACGTATCTTCTGTTAGCGGAATTTTCGTATAACAACAGTTACCACGCGAGAATTGACCGCCCTCCCTTCGAGATGCTCTATGGGAGGAAGTGTAGGACCCTGATTTGATGGGGGGATGTCGGTTAACGTGTCATTGGGAGCACCGAAGTGGTGCTCAAGACAACAGAGTTGATCCAGCAGGTATGCAGTAGGCTGTAGACTGCACAGAGTCGGCAAAAGAGTTATGCCGACAAGAGGCGATCGGACTTGGAGTTTCAGGAAGGCGACATGGTCCTCCTGAAGGTATCACCCTGGAAGGGTGTCATCAGGTTTCTGAAGAGGGGAATGTTCGGCCCCAGGTTCGTTGGTCCTTTTAGGGTTTTGGCCCAGGTGGGTCGGGTTGCTTATCGGTTGGATCTTCCGGAAGAGCGTAGCAAGATCCACAATACTTTCCATGTTTCCCAGTTAAGGAAGTGTTTGGTGGATGAGTCAGTAGTTCTTCCCTTAGAGGACATTCTGGTTGATAGCAACCTAAAATATATTGAGAGGCCGGTCGCGATTCTGGACAGGAAGACAAAGACCTTGAGGAACAATGTAATTCAGCTAGTGAAGGTGTAGTGGTAGCACCGAAAGGGTTCAAAGTGGACATGGGAATCAGAGGAGGACATGCAAGAGCATTACCCGGAGTTATTTTCAGATTCAGTAGCAGCAGACTTCGAGGACGAAGTCTGATTCAAGTGGGGGAGATTTGTAACGATCGTTTCCGAGGTATAAATTTATTTAATTCTTTAGTTTATTTATTGGGCTATAATTGAATTGTTATTAAGAGTGGACCTCTTTTTGGGCTGAAGTCTAAGCAGCCCATAAGTCGTACGTGGGGCGTAACCCTCTTGTACGCTGGGCGTACTGATTAAATGAAACGCGGGGAGGCTGAGCGTATGCGCAACATACCTTATTGTATGCCCAACGTACGCGACCAGGTGGCAAACCTAAATTTTAGGGGTTGAGATGTATTTAAACCCCATTATAGCCTCCCGTTTGGCCTCCTTACTTATCATTCACTTAAGAGAAACCCTAGTTTGTCCTCTTTGCTCCTTGTTTGTGTGTGTTTGATCTTTGAGCTTATTTTTGTGATGAAGGAGAAGAAGAGATGTGGAAGAAGAAGAACTTGAGCACCTTGAGCTCATAGATATGGGATTATTCCTTTATTTGGCATTCAAAAGAGGTATAAAGCTTCCAACTTCCATCTTGTAAGTTTAGATCTAGGAGTTTTTTGGAAGTTTGGACCTTTTAGGTCCAAAAGAAGGACCTTTATATTACAACTTCATTTTTGGAGCTTGGGATTGCTATCCTTGAAGATCAAGAGTCCCCATAGCAGTAAAGTTTCGATCTTTGTGGCTTATATGGAACCATGCATGAGATCTAGTTAGTTTTATGGAAGTAGAATGTTATTTGTTGAAGTTTGAGCCTTTATGAGACTTGTAAGCCATCAAGTAAGCAACTTTATGGCTTAAGTCGTGGAATAAGCTTAGGATCTGGATTTGTAGCTTCTGGATCAGATTATTAAGCACTTAATGAGATATTGGCTTAATACAATTCTACGCTGGGTGTACAAGGAAGTGCGTGCTGTGTACAAGCCAGTAGCCGGTACGCTCAGCGTACCTTGGTGTACGCCCCACGTACGCTGCCAGTTTGGGCTTCGAGTGTTGGGCCTTAGTGTGGGTTGGGTTTCAGGCTTAGGGTCCTTGGGCATTTATGGACCATCAGATGTCTGTTGCTAAGGACCAAGGATGTAGTATTGGTCTTGAGTAAGGCCCAATAAAAGGGTTCTAGGCCCAATATAGCAAATTGGGCAATTAATGGGCCTATAGTGGGGCCATTAATGGACTTGAAGGAATTAAGGATTTGAGCTATGTTTGTGTCCCACACCATAGTAGGGGTAAAATGGTCATTTTACCCATAGAGGAATCCCTATTCTAATTTAGTATCTTATTTCCCATGATAGCTGGCAAGCAGCCGGAGCAGCAATCAGGGATTTCTCATTAAGGAGTTCAGCAGTCAGCATCACGAGGTGAGTTTCCTTCCAGTAGGAACGGGTCTAAGGCCACAATGTCGACCCGTTTAATTAGTAGTAGTTTCCGGACCTCGGTCTGATGCAATAGTTAGAATGTTTGATGCCTTCGTGGCTCAGACAGTGTTTATGTGTTTTGTGTTCCGGGCTACGACCCGATGCAGTATGCAATTTATGTGTTCATGCTAGTTGATATGTTTATGCTATGCTATGTTATGCTCAGATAGTTTCTGGACTTCAGTCTGATGCAGTTAGTTCCAGACTTCGGTCCGATGCAGGGGACAGGGTCCCAGTCTGTTCCGGATTTCGGTCCGATGCAGTTAGTTCCTGACTTCGGTCCGATGTAGAGGGCAAGGCCGTGGTTAGTTCCAGACTTCGGTCTGATGCAGTTTTCGGACTTCGGTCCAATGCAGTGGGCAAGGCCCAATATGCGTTTTATGATATTGTATGGTATGTGTTAGTTTGGGGGAGCTCACTAAGCTTTGTGCTTACAGTTTCAGTTTTGGTTTCAGGTACTTCCGCAAGTAAAAGGAAGAGCTCAGGTTGATGGAATCGCACACACCACAGCTTCAGTTTGTCCTGGGAGTTGTTTTAGCTTTTCATATATGTGATTTCACACAGTCTTGATACAGTTTTCTCGTGATACTTTGCTATGATTTTGAGATATTGATGTATGGTTTTATTTTATAATATTGACATGATGTTTTTAGTAATTATTAAACAAAATTTTTTGGGTCGTATTTTGGGATGTTACAGTATCAACATAAAGCTGGCGAGCTCATAAGCATATTTTTGAAATGAAACTAGTCACTGAATTTCTGTAAAAGGTTGTTTACTATTGTATGTAAAATATGATTCGTTTTGAAAACCCTACTACCAATATGTAAGGTATGTTCTGTTTGAAAGCCCTGATTACTACTAGTATGTAAAGTACTGAGGTTTTACTGAGAAAATCCCTTATTTTCTTTTGTGTGTGTTGTTTCTTTAATGATCGTGAAATGGTGAGGCATAAATATAATACATATTCATGTGATTAAAATAATTGTTCGTGAGTAGTGTATTATTACGTAAAAGTGTTGTAACTATTGGCGAATTTTATGACGATACTAAAACTTGATATGACGTGAATCGGACACCGATATCCATTATTACTTTGTCACATGTAGATCTAACGGTCCGACTATATCTAACACCAAGGTGTGAGATAGCCAGTCTTGTATATATCTATACACAAAAGCCACACCTTCCCTCCAAGAAACTCTGGTTCATACGGGTATTCCTCCACTTAGTGAATTTTGTAAGCGCCCAAGGACTTGTCTCCCAACGATGTTAACGACTTTAAAGGTAATAATATGTAATATTCTTTTGTACTTGGATTCGATGTATGTCTTTAAGAGTAAAAATAGCTATACTTAAATAATTATTAACTATTTTACTCTTGTAATGCGTGTCATAAACTAAATTTG
Organism: Lactuca saligna; assembly: GCF_052625555.1. Classification (NCBI taxonomy): domain Eukaryota; kingdom Viridiplantae; phylum Streptophyta; class Magnoliopsida; order Asterales; family Asteraceae; genus Lactuca; species Lactuca saligna. The sequence continues at coordinate 96,023,388 of NC_136419.1, read as the reverse complement.
TCATAGTTTATTTGTTCAATTGTGTAAGTAGTTTGTATCTGTAAAAACGGTAATGAAATTGCCCAAACTATACCTATTATAGTTTGACTGTTATGTTCGTGAAATTGTTCTGAAAACTATGCAAATAATTTAGAAAACGTCCCTTATGCTACGCATATTACAAAAGGGATAAGGTATCTAAATGCTTTATGAAAACCGCTGATATGTATAAATTGCATAAGTTTTGACTCATTGAAAACCTTTATGTTTGGCTTGTATTCCCCCCATGAAAATGTTTATAAACCATAAAAGCGTTGGGGTATGAACTCACTGTTTGGCATGGGATTCGAATGTAAGGTCGATATGGATGATGAGTGTCAACTAAAGTCTCGAACACAAAAAGATCCTATTTAACATATAATAACACATGTATGTATTAGATTAGGGTATTTCACGACAAGACATAATAGGAAACCACACTAAAGATTTGGAAACACTTGTACTAAGCATTAGAATCTTGAACATACACTTTACTAAACTTGCTCAATTATCATGTTTCATATGCATGTTAGTTTAAAAATGAATATTATTAGATACTATGTGGTTTTAAACGTTTAAAGTAGGTAGTTATAATGGAATAAAAATATAGGTGTTAAAAACACCATTTTTCGATATTGTTTTGAGCGTCGACTTAATAGTTTTATAAGATTTGTAGTTAAAGTAAGTTTAGAATCAATTGGAAGGTATTGGAATTGATTGGTATGTCTTATGTGATTCCGATCAAAAAGTCAACTATCAGAATTAACGAATGTATAACGTCTAAGATGGAAATAAGTAAAACTGGTTTTATTGGAATATCTTTTCTAGGATATTTTTATTGGAAGTTGAATCTCATTAGAAAGGTATAGGCCAAAACCTCATCGAAAACGGAGTTCCGAGCGAAAATTTATGCAATTTTTAGTGTTTAGGGGTAAAACGGGTAGCCAAATCGGGTCAAACCCGACCCAACTCGGGTTTTTACCCATTGAAACATAGTGTTTAGGGGTAAAACGGGTAGCCAAATCGGGTCAAACCCGACCCAACTCGGGTTTTTACCCATTGAAACATGAATTTGAGTCATTTTTTCTGCCATTTTCAGTTCCTCACCATCCCTATGGAAGATTTTCACACACGTGATCAATCATGAACAACTTTTGAAGATTAAATCAAGATTTTCAGTGTTCTTGAAATATCAAGTCTAGTAATCAAGGTATGAACTCTTAATTTTCGGATTAACCCTTGTAATTAGTGAGTTATTAAGAGATTAGGGTTTAATTAAAGTGGATTTTCCACTGATTTCATGAAATTAGGCATGAGTTTATGTTATTTACCTAGAATCTTAAATGGAAATCAAGTAACTACATGTAAACTTGAGATTTAATCATGGTTTAAGAATAATTAGTGAAAATTAGTAATGAAACTCATGGTTTATACTTGAATTAGCATGAATTACTAAAATATTTAGTGTTATCATTGTAAAAAAAGAACTTAGCGATATTAATCATGAGGTTTGATCATGTAAATGGTAAAATGAAATCATAAAGGGTATAATTGTCCTTTTTTGTAAAAATCACCAAAAATTGTAGAAAAATTGTATGGATATGTGCTCTATATCCCTGGAAAGATGATAAATATGTACTTTGATTTTTGTTTTAAAACAAAAATCTAATTCCAGACTTAAGATGGGTGAAAGAAGCTATATGTTGAGTGCAGTAAGGTTGAATTTTGACAGCTTTGGGACATTTTGACGGCTTTGGGATGGTGTGTTGTAAAATTCATAGTAAATTATAGAAAAATCATAAAAATGTGAGGTCAGTGGAACTAGAAAGATATAAGAGTCTAACTTGTTAATATTTTGAATTTATTAGTTATTTTAATATTTAAGAAGGGTAAAACAGGTCTGCAAGTGACAACTATAAAAAGAACAAAAACTAAAATTTCTAAATTTAAAACAACATAACTTGAGATTAGTTGAGTAATTTCTTATGAAATCTGAAATATGAACTCCAGGGGTATAATTGAAGGTTTTAGAGGCCTGAGGATGGTGTAATTTCATCAGAATTCAGAATTCTATCGCAACATTCGATTACATCATAGTGAGTTCAATAAATAGGAACAATTGTATGTTATGTGTTATATGTGCTTTGTTCTTTTCCTTTGTTATTATTTACGCTATTTAGATAGCAAAGTTATACCTTTGACCATGTGATCAGTGAAAGGACTTAGATTCACGGTGGTACAAGTATGAAACCTCTGGCCATGTAGAGCTTGTCTCGTAAAAGAAGAACTTCTATTCTATGGTATTGGTAGAAGGTTAGACGGGGTGTGAAAACCTGAAATCTACGTTAATGTTAATTATAAATTGTTTGTCATCAGTTCCATTCGGGCCGAAGCGTTATTGATGTTTATCAAGTATTGAAATCGTTATATCTCATTAAATGTATATCTTTGAATCGAGTCATTGATTAATATGAAAAGCCTGTCATATGATTTCTCATATGCCTTTGTTGTTCCTATTTGCTTCTGCCATATTGATGTATATATATGACATAACATTATATTGTATTTATTATTGAACTCACTAACTATCACTGCTTACCCCTCTCAATGTTTAATAATTGCAGGAAATAAATATGTAGTATGGTAGTATACTGTTGGAAGAGTTGGAATAGTTTGTTATAGTACTTTTGTATTTCTGTTTATGTTTGTATAAAATTACAACATCAAGGGTAGTTATGTAAAATATTAAAACTTAGTCGGTTTGTATTCAGTTTTTTGTAAACAAGTTATCAATGTAAAATATTATTTGTGAATATGCATGTAGCATGTTTTGGAGTAATAATGTACAATTTATGAAAGTGTGGGTGTTTTAGAATCATATCTAATTGAGTGAGGGAGGTGTATGTCCACCCTAAGGGTTTGTACGGCCATAGGTGTACGGCCCATAAGTGTACGGCCGTACACTCATGAAGGGATGTGCTTTTGAGGCGTTTCCAAGGTCCTAACTAGCATCCAAGAAGTGTTCTAGGTCCCATGCTTAGTAATATTGCAAGTTTTTGAGGCCAATAATGATCATCCAAGAGGGTTTACGGCCCTAAGAGGTGTGTGCGGCCTTACAAGGGGTGTGCGGCCGTATACCCTTCATGTTTATGCTAAAATGGTCGATTTTAAGGCGAATCAAGGCTAGGATCAAAGGTTTAGCATGTCCATTTAGACCACAGGGGCGAAACTCACACTTTAGAGGGCCTTTAAGGTGTGTACGATTACCCTTATGAAGGTGTGCAGCCGTACTCCTTCAAGGGATGAAGAAGAAAGGTTGAAACATGAAGAATCAAGAGGTCTTTCAAGTATAACAAGCTAAGGGATGAATTACTTACATTTTTGAAGCCTTTGGAGGGTTCTTGGTTGAAGAATCTAGAGAGATAGAAAGTAGTGGTGTGCAGCCAAAAGAAGAAAGGAATGAAGGAAGGGGGTCTCCTCATATATATAGAGGTGGGTGACCCACTACGCCGAGTGTGCGGCCATGGGGTGGGTGTGCGGCCGTACACTCCTCATAAAGGGGTGTATGGCCTGAAATACTACTCTACGACTTCGGTAACTCATTCCTAATCTCAACCTTGATTGTACTTAAGTTTAGATCATTTAAAAGAACCATTAATTAGTTCCAAAAGTTAACAGAAATGAGTTTAACATTGATTATTTGAATAGTTATACAAGATAGAAGTTCCGGGTTGTCACATCATCCCCCCATTAGAGGGAATTTCATCCTGAAATTCGAACGTATAATAGAATCATGGACTCGGAAAAAGATGTGGATATTTTTGTTTCTTCTGATCTTCGCATTCCCAGGTGAACTCAGGTCCTTGCTTAGCAGTCCAGTGAACCTTCACTATTGGGATACGAATTTGTTTTGTTCGTTTGATCTCTAGGTCCATGATTCCGACTAGTTCTTCCATGAAGTTTAGATTCTTGTTGATTTCCAACTCATCAAGAGGGATCATAAGGGTCTCGTCGGATAAACACTTTTTAAGATTCGAGACATGGAAGATGGGATGGATGTTGTTAAGTTCTTGGGGTAAACGGAATTTGTATGCTACGAGACCGATCCTATAAAGGATCTCGAATGGTCCTATGTACCTCGGATTTACCTTTCCACGCTTTCGAAAGCGTATCATGCCTTTCCAGGGTGAGAATTATAGAACATGGTCTACGACCTAGAGCTCCAAAGGTTGTCGTCTCTTATCGGCGTAGCTCTTTTGTCTGTCTTGTCAAGCTTTCAGTCATTCCCGGATTTGTACGATCTTTTCTGCTGTTTCACGGAAGAATTCTGGACCTGTGAGAGTGTTGTTGGGGACTTGTCCCTTGGCTAGCTGTGTGTCGCCCACCTCAGCCCAGCACAAAGGGGATCTGAACTAACAACCATAAAGGGCTTCAAAAGGCGTAACGTTGATAGTGGTATGATATCTGTTGTTGTAGGAGAATTCAACCAAGGGTAAATGGAAGTCCCACGAATTACCAAAATCGATTACACATGCTCTCAACATGTCCTCCAATGTTTGAATGGTCCTCTCACTTTGTCCGTCTGTCTGAGGATGGTAAGTTGTACTCATATCCATCTTAGTTCCAAGAGCTTTCTGCAGTGACTGCCAAAATCTCAAGGTAAATCAACTATCCCGATCGGAGATGATGGACACAAGCACACCGTGTAGACGAACTATGTGTTGGATGTAAATTCGCGTGAGTCTTTCTATTTTGAAAGTTTCCTTGATTGGCAGGAAGTGAACGGATTGTTTCAATCGGTCGACAATTACCCATATGGTATCGTACCCACTCGGAGATTTGTGTAATTTAGTAATAAAATCCATAGTAATCCTCTCCCACTTCCACTCAGGTATCTCTGGCTGCTGGAGCAGACCTGAGGGTATATGATATTCAACCTTCACCTTGGCGCAAGTCAAGCACTTGCCCACGAAGGTAGCGATCTTTGCTTTCATGTTTGGCCACGAATACAACTTCTTAAGATCGAGGTACATCTTATCCGAACCTAGGTACGGAGTATCTGGTCTTGTGAGCCTCGTTCATGACCATTTCTCTGTAACCACCGAAATTTGGGGTCCAGATCCGATTCATGAAATAATAGACTCCGTCCCCTTGATCTCTAAGTTTTTCTCCATTCCTCTCAAAGCTTCATTCGGCTTTTTTACTGGCTTTAAGGCTTCCAACTAAGCATCTTTGATTTGAGCGGATAAGTGGGAATGGATGGTCATGGGTAGTGCTTTCACACCGCAACCTGAGTATTCTTTACGGATGAGAGCATCTGCTACCACATTGGCCTTGTCGGGATGGTAGCGTATTTCACACTCGTAATCACTAAGTAGTTGTAACCATCTCCATTGTCTCATGTTCAACTCTTTCTGATCGAAGATATGTTATAGGCTCTTTTGATATGTAAAGATGGTGCATTTGGTTCCGTAGAGATAATGTCTCCATGTCTTCAATACGAAGAACACTGCTCCCAACTCCAGGTCGTGAGTTGTATAATTAGCTTCTTGTGCTTTCAGCTGTCTTGAGGCATATGCAATAACCTTTCATCGCTGCATGGGCACAAAACCTAGGCCCTGATTGGATACATCACAGTAGACAACGAAGTCCTTCATCCATTCGTGCAGAGACAAGATAGGTGCACTACACAGGGCTTGCTTCAATGTTCAGAATGCAGTGTCTTGCTTTTCACTCCAAGAAAGGATACACCTTTCTAAGTTAGAGTGGTTAAGGGTTTGACAATCCTGGAGAAATTCTAGATAAACCTGTGACAATAGCCAGCTAGGCCCAAGAATTGATGGATTTCTGTGGGCGTCTTCGGTGCTAACCAATTCTCTATCGCTTTCATTTTGGAAGGGTCTACGTGTATGCCTTCCTCACTTACCACGTGGCCAAGGAAAGTTACTTTTCGAATCCAAAATTCGTAATTGTAGAATTTCGCATATAGCTTCTCCGCCCTTAGAGTTTCCAAGACTATCCTTAAGTGTTATCGATGATCTTCCTCGCTTCTGGAATAGACAAGTATATCGTCAATGAACACGATTATGAACTTGTCCAGGAAGGCACGACACACCCGATTCATTAGGTCCATGAATACCACCGGTACGTTGGTTAGACCAAAGGGCATTACTACAAATTCGTAGTGACCATATCGAGTTTGAAATGCTGTCTTGGGAACATCACTCTCATTGACTCGTAGTTGATGGTACCCTGCTCTTAGGTCTATTTTCGAGAAGTAGCTGGCTCCTTGACGTTGGTCAAAAAGGTGGTCGATTCAAGGAAAAGGATAACGGCTTTTTACGGTGAGCTTGTTCAATTCATGATAGTCGATACACATCCGAAAAGATCCATCCTTCTTTTTCACAAATAAGACCGAGGCTGCCTAGGGTAAGGAACGCGGTCTGATGAATCCTTTGTTGAGGAGCTCATTGAGTTGGCTAGATAACTCTTGCATTTTTGCTTGCGCTAGACAGTATGGGCATTTAGCTACGGGGGTAGCTCTGGGGATTAGGTCGATACGAAACTCGACTTGACGTTCGGGAGGGATTCCCGCAAGATCTTCGGTAAAGACATCAGAAAAGTTGCAGACTTCGGGGATACTCTCGAGGTCTTTAACTTCCTACTTTTCATTAATAAAATGGGCTAGGAATGCCTGAAACTCCTTTTGTAGAAATTTTTGGGCTTTGATGCACGAAATGATACGGAGGTTCGTGCTGAGTTTATCGCCATAAATCATGAGGGTTTCACCAGATGGAAGATTGAGACAGCTAACTTTTTTGTAACAAAGGATATCAACATGATTGGGGCTCAACCAATCCATGTCGACGATGACATTGAAGCTCTTTATGGAAACTGGCATAAGGTCGATGGGAAAGGAATGATCATTTAGGGTAAGGGTATGGCCAAGGAATATATCGTTAGTGTTCTCTTTCTCACCGTTAGCCATCTCAATGGTAAATGTTTCGGTTAGGGGTTGGGGTTTATGCTTGAGGAGATGTTTGAATGGATGACTAACGAAACTTCTCTCCACACCAGAATCGAAAAGAATGGATGCATAAGAGTTGTCAAGGAGGAAGATACCCGTAACAACGGTAGGGTCAACAACTGCCTCCTCTTGCCCATATTTAGTACTCTCCCTATGTTTCCAGTTGTTGTTGTCTTGGGGAAATTTCTCTTGTAGTGCTCGACCTCACCACAACCATAAAATGCTTGAGCAACACCCGCTCTAGGAGCCTGATTAGTTGACTGGACTGGTGTCTTACAAACTCGAGCTGTGTGTCCCTTTTTGCCATAGCTATTGCAGAGCATTTCACGGCATGGGCCTGATGGGTTTTGAGCATTCTAACACTTCCTAAGTGTACATGCAACCCTAATAACCTTGGATCTATGTTTGTCTAATTGTCATGCAAAGTTGAATTCCAAGATTATATTCCTATCTAGCATACATGGGGAACAATTTTAACTTAAAGTATAGATAGAATAGCTTACCTTGTTATTGTTTGTGTTCCTTGAAACCTTGTGAGCCTAGCACCCCAAGTGTGATGCCTCAAATGCTTCACACAACACCAAATGCTCTTGGAAGAACTTATGAGAGAACACACACTTCTCAAAATCGGCCAAGCCCTCTTGTTTCTTAGTGTAGCCGATTTTAGGTGGAGAACATGTTACTTATATAGTGTTGACACATCTAGGGTTAAACCCTAATGTGTCATGACTCTTCATTTCCATGACCCATGGGTTTGTAACTCCCATGGAGCATCCATGGAGCATCCTATGGGTGGAACCCAACTTGATAGTCCATGGAGCCTTTTAGCCCACTATACAAGATATGGATGATTTACATAATCAACCCATATATTTAATTAGTTATCTTTTGATCACTTAATTAATTCTAAATTAATTCTTGATCAAACTAATCAAATAATATTATTAATATATTAGAACTTATAATATATTAATAATCTCCAAGTGTTATTTCTCTCATTTAGTCTATCCAATTGCATGGTGCCATGCAACCCAAATGGACCATGCCGGGTCGGGTCAAGTACATACCAGAAATAGTTATGGACTTAGACACCTTATCCAACAGTCTCCCACTTGGATAAGTCTAATAACTATTACTGCAAGTATGACTTCAGGAACCGATCGGCAATCGTAGCTCTTTTCAAGGTTTCTCAAAACTGAGAAGATGATGGTACGCCATTTAAGATAAGTGATCATATAATCCTCTGTTCTAGATATCAGTCGGACAAATACATGGAACAATGTCTTACTTATTGTCCAACAATTTGTTTCCCGATTTCCGATTTGTTTGACAAAGAACTTCATTGAACACATCAATTTAGTTCTGACCGGGCCCGGTACATAGGTCAAAACAAAATCATCGAGGGGCCCAGATATCAGCTTCTAATCCAAGAAGGAACAGATAAACTTCGACTCATATGTTTGTTCTACTACTCATTGAATTACACACAAAAGCGCGATTTATAACATCGAGTTACCAATGCGTTTTTCGTACAATCAATGCATAACCAACTTATAAGTAACAAATCATATCTCTAGGTTTAAAGACTTATATGATATTACCGTCTCACGATCACTCGAGATAGAATTCCATGAAGTGATTCCAGTGAGCGTGGGTTGAGTCCAATGCTCAGAACTTATGAGCACTCATGATTGTTGTAGCCTTGTCCAAGACCTCTACAACCAAACATGACAGTCTTGATTCATACCTACTTCCGACATATGACCGACTGTGGAGGTTTGAATAATATGTTATACCAAACAAAATTATTCTGGAAGTCAAAACATGCAAAAGAAATATAGTAAACGATCGACAAGAGATAGCAACACTTTACTCATAAATAAAACACTTTTATTCATCATCAAATGTCAATTACACTTTACAAATTTCGAGGTTATCTAACTACTAAATCTAATATCATCCTTCAGCCCTATGCTCCGAGCATGCTGGAGATGCTTAACCCGAGTCAGTCCCTTCGTGAGGGGATCTGCCGGATTCTCATCTGATGATACCCTCTTTGCCACGAGGAGTCCTTCTTCGATCCGATGTCTGATGAAATGGTATTTTCTGTCGATGTGTCTGGATCTCCCGTGATCCCTTGGTTCCTTGGCTAAGGCAACAACACTTTCACTATCACAGAAAATTTCCATTGGCTCTTTAATAGCTGGTACAACTCCAAGGTCTCCAATGAAGTTCCTCAGCCATAACGCCTCTTTTGCCGCCTCGCTAGCTGCAATATACTCTGATTCACAAGTAGAATCTGCCACTGTCTCTTGCTTGGAACTCTTCCAAGAAATTGCTCCTCCATTTAGGGTAAAGACCCAGCCCGACTGAGAGCGGAAGTTATCCCTATCAGTCTGGAAGCTAGCATCACTATACCCTACAACTCTCAAGTCATCACTCCCACCGAGGGTAAGGACCCAGTCCTTAGTCCTTCGTAGGTACTTGAGAATATTCTTTACCGCAGTCCAGTGTGCCTTGCCAGGGTTCCCCTGAAACCTGCTAACCATGCTCAGGGCAAAAGCTATATCAGGTGGAGTACACGTCATAGCATACATGATCGATCCTACAACCGAAGCATAAGGTACTCGACTCATTTGTGCTATCTCAGCCTCAGTGCTAGGGCTTTGTGTCTTACTCAGTTTGGCGTTACTTTGGATGGGCAACTCTCCTTTCTTGGAGTCTTGCATTCTGAATCTCTTCAGAACCTTCTCCAAGTAGGTACTTTGACTAAATCCAATTAGTCTTTTACTCCGATCTCTCAAGATCCTTATCCCCAAAATATAGGCAGCTTCACCAAGGTCCTTCATAGTGAAACACTTTCCAAGCCAGGACTTTACTTCCTGCAGGGTTGGAATGTCGTTTCCTATGAGTAGTATGTCATCCACATACAATACCAAAAAGCTAACTATACTCCCACTAGCCTTGACATATACACAAGATTCATCTTCACTCCTAGAAAAGCCAAATTCCTTGACCTTTTCATCAAAGCAAAGATTCCATCTGCGAGGTGCTTGCTTTAATCCATAAATGGACTTCTCAAGCTTACACACTCTATTAGGGTACTCGTTACTGACAAAACCCTCTGGCTGACTCATGTAAACATCTTCAGCCAACTTCCCATTAAGGAAAGCGGTTTTGACATCCATTTGCCAAATTTCATAGTCATGAAATGCGGCTATGGCTAACAGAACCCGAATAGACTTAATCTTGGCTACCGGAGAAAAGGTCTCATCATAATCCACTCCAGGAATTCGAGAGAAGCCCTTTGCAACCAGTCTAGCCTTATAAGTGTGTACTTTACCATCCATGTCGGTCTTCTTCTTGAAGATCCATTTGCACCCTACAGTCTTTCGACCTGGTACATTCTCAACCAAGTTCCAAACTTGATTGTCATACATGGATTGTATCTCGCTATCCATAGCCTCTTTCCATTTAGCAGACTCGGGGCCTGCCATGGCTTCCTCGTAGCTGTTAGGGTCATCTTGACTTACTAGTGTCTCATCACTAATAAGTGTCTCACCTTCTGCAGTGATATGGAATCCATAGTAATGCTCAGGTGCACTCCTAACTCTCGTGGAACGCCTCAGAGGTACAGATTCGTCAATTGGCTCAACAGGAGTTTCCTCCTTAAGTTGAGGGCTAGAGTTTGAAGTTCCTTCACCACTTGACTCTTGAATTTCTTCAAGATCAACTTGCCTCCCACTATCTCCTTGGCTTATAAACTCTCTTTCTCGAAAGACTCCTCTTCTTGCTACAAAGACCACATTGTCACTAGGTCTGTAGAAGAGGTAGCCGATGAAAATACACCTCTCGCTTCGGGGTTCGAGCTTATCATGAGTCTCGCGTCTCACGAAAGCCTCGCAACCCCAAATCTTGATGTGGTCTAGTTTAGGTACTTTACCAGTCCACATCTCGTGAGGAGTTTTGGCAACTTTCTTTGTAGGGACTAGATTAAGGATATGGGCGGCAGTCTCTAAGGCATACCCCCAGAATGAGATTGGTAGCGAAGCTCGACTCATCATGGAACGAACCATGTCCAACAAGGTTCGATTACGACTCTCAGCCACACCATTCAACTGCGGTGTCCTGGGAGGTGTCAATTGTGAGACAATCCCACATTCCCTTAGATAGTCGAGGAACTCTGAACTAAGATACTCACCACCCCGATCGGATCGAAGCATCTTAATGTTCCTGCCCAATTGATTCTCGACTTCCTGTTTAAATTCCTTAAACTTCTCGAAAGTCTCTGACTTATGCTTGATTAAGTAGACATATCCATATCTACTGTAATCATCAGTAAAAGTCAAATAATAACGATTTGCATCCCTTGTGGCATGTTTGAATGGTCCACACACATCCGTGTGTATAAGGTCCAACAAACCTTCACCCCTTTCACACGAGCCTGTGAAGGGTGACTTTGTCATTTTTCCAAGTAAGCATGATTCGCAACTATCATTTGACTTTAGGTCAAACGACTCCAAGACTCCATCCTTTTGGAGTTGGCCTATGCGTTTCTTGCTTATATGTCCAAGACGACAATGCCATAATGATGCTTTATCCAAGTTATTATTATTAGTAGAATCAATACACAAAACATTATTTCCTAAGTTATCTACAACAGATACAGCTTCATACACACCATCACAAGGTAATGCTTTAAAATAAAGAACATTATTAAAGAAAGCATTAATCGAACCAACTTCATTATCAAACGAAAAGGTGAAACCTTGTTTGTACAATGCATGAAAGCAAATAATATTTCTTGCCATTTCTGGCGAATAACAACATTTATTCAAATCTAAATTTAACCCACTACTTAGCGATAAAGTATAAATTCCAATCTTGGTGACAGGTGTAACTTTCCTATTCCCCATGATTAAGTTTATTCTTCCTTGCTCCACATTCTCACTTCTTCCTAGTCCCTGCAAGTCACAACAAATATGAATACCACAACCGGTATCAAGGACCCAAGATTTTGAATGGGGTGAGTTATTAGAAATGATAGTGTAAATACCTGCATGGTTGGGTTTGACTTTCCCATCCTTCACATCCTGCTGGTACTTTGGGCAGTTCCGCTTCCAATGAGCTTTTTCATGGCAATAGAAGCATTCAGCCTCTTTTGGGTCAGAAGAAGGAGTAATGAAACCTTTCTTGGTTCCGCTTGAAGAAGAGCCATCAAGGGTCCGAGCCTTGGTACCCTTCGCAGATCTCTTTCTCTTCCTCCCTCGACTTTGCCCGATTGCCAAGACCGGAGTTGAGTCTGGAGTAGGAGTGATAGCAACCGACTTCCCCTTAAGACCTGTTTCTGCGGTCTTGAGAAGTCCCTGAAGTTTGCTGAGGGTGACCTCTTCCTTGTTCATGTGATATGTCATGCGGAATTGATCATAGCACGATGGTAATGAGTGCAAAATAATATCTATTGCAAGCTCCTCAGGGAAGTTCACATTGAGCTTCAGCAAACGATCCACATACCTTTGCATTTTCTGCATGTGGCTCGTGACGGACTCTCCGTCCTTCATCATGGTTGTTATCATGGAGCAGATGACTTCGTACCTCTCTTGTCGTGCACTTTGATGGTATCTTTCCATCAAATCTTGGTGCATTTCATAAGGGTAGAAGTCCTCATAAGACTTTTGGAGTTCAGCTATCATTGTGGCCAACATGATGCAAGCCACCTTGGTTGCATCTCTTTCATGAGTATGAAAGTCAGCGATCTCCTGTGGACTTGCAGTGGACTCATCAATTTCCTTAAGCTCCTTGTCAAGGACATATTCTTTGTCCTCGTAGCGGGTAATCATCCTGATGTTTCTGATCCATATTGAAGTTGGATCCATCAAAGGTGACTTTCCCACACAAACTCATAAGAGTAAAGGAGCCATTAGGATTCAAGCCAGAAGCATTATTTGAAGACATCTGAAAGAGAAGAACAAGTTTAGTTTAGATTTCATAGAGTCCTTAATAAAACACCCAAATGTAATATTAAGGCTAGGATCCAATCACAATATAGTATAACTTAGAAGAGGTATGCCGTAATGTAAGCTATACCATATTTGAAAGGTAGGTGAATGACGATTCACCAATTTCCACCACGAAAACCGAAATATTAGATATTTAGTTTTTATTGGTTTTTAGAAATTCCTAGATTCTTTGAGATCCAATGAACTTTTCAAAGGCATGTTTCAATCTCGAGAGTGCCCTCCAAGTTTTGTGACTGGGATGCCGAGGATCACAAAACGAGGTGTGAAGTAACCATGAAAATCACTTGGTACCCTTAAAGTTTATCACTCAATCGATGTGCCGGTAAACCACACACGCTCCACCGATACTATAATAAACCTTAAGTCACCCTTTACCTACCTTGTTAAGTCCAAGTTAGTGTGCCGGTTAACCACACACGCTCCACCAACGACTTAGACAAAGGGTAAAGTGTAATTTCATGGATTAGCACCTTATTCACATTTTCCTAAAGTAACTAAGATTGGGAATTTAATAAGACATTTAGTTACTTTATTATATTCATCATACTTTGAATGCGAATTTATAAGTCCTTGTCTTACCCGTTCGGCTAACGACCCTCCACCAGTCAAGCAAGCGGTGGGTGAGAATATACACCCATTAAGTCACCATTTTATAGGCAACAACCTTATACCCACCTTATAGACCGACTTCGTGAATGAGGCGTACTAGCGGTAAGACGACTTTATTCTTATACATATATATATAATTATTAAATCATCATAATATAAGTATAAGGGTTGAATTTTAACTTTTAAAATTCTAGGGGTTGGAACTTAAAATTTTAACTTAACTTTACTTGTTCCAAAACTTGAGGGCAAGTTTTGTAACTTTCAAAACTTTTCATTTCTTGTAACTTATGAGTTTAATAGAGTAATAAAATGAAGACTCTTCATTTTTCTAACTCTTGTGTTCTTTTAATGGTTTTAACTCAAGTATGACTCTTGGTTTTCCATAACTTAAGGATAAGTTATGGACTCCATTAAAACACATTATGATCAAGAATTAATCTACCAAATAGGTTACAAATAATTCCTATGATCATCTAAAACATCATAAGAACAAGAACATGAATATGAACACAATCAAAAATTACATTTAAAACTTTGTAATTTTGATAACTAGTTGTTTGTAAATGAATTAGTAAAGACATTACACCACCAAAAACAAGTTTTCAATTACCAAAACAGTTTAGGGTAATGTTTCTAATTCATTTCCAGCAACTGAATCGAAATTCTGCAATCAGTCGACCCTACTCGCCGAGTGCATGATCTGACTCGCCGAGTTGGTTGAAGATACTCATGAACTCGACGAGTCCCCCCTATAGACTCGACGAGTCCATTCGCAGACAGCAAGATTTCCGATTCTGTTTTCAACTTTTAAGCACAAATAAGAGCAAACAAGCCTAGGCTCTGATACCACTGATGGGTTTTGAGCATTCTAACACTTCCTAAGTGTACATGCAACCCTAATAACCTTGGATCTATGTTTGTCTAATTGTCATGGAAAGTTGAATTCCAAGGTTATATTCCTATCTAGCATACATGGGGAACAATTTTAACTTAAATTATAGATAGAATAACTTACCTTGTTATTGTTTGTGTTCCTTGAAACCTTGTGAGCCTAGCACCCCAAGTGTGATGCCTCAAATGCTTCACACAACACCAAATGCTCTTGGAAGAACTTATGAGAGAACACACACTTCTCAAAATCGGCCAAGCCCTCTTGTTTCTTAGTGTAGCCGATTTTAGGTGGAGAACATGTTACTTATATAGTGTTGACACATCTAGGGTTAAACCCTAATGTGTCATGACTCTTCATTTCCATGACCCATGGGTTTGTAACTCCCATGGAGCATCCATGGAGCATCCTATGGGTGGAACCCAACTTGATAGTCCATGGAGTCTTTTAGCCCACTATACAAGATATGGATGATTTACATAATCAACCCATATATTTAATTAGTTATCTTTTGATCACTTAATTAATTCTAAATTAATTCTTGATCAAACTAATCAAATAATATTATTAATATATTAGAACTTATAATATATTAATAATCTCCAAGTGTTATTTCTCTCATTTAGTTTATCCAATTGCATGGTGCCATGCAACCCAAATGGACCATGCCGGGTCGGGTCAAGTACATACCAGAAATAGTTATGGACTTAGACACCTTATCCAACATGGGCCGGGATTAAGATAGTAATTGAACTTGTCGCACTATGGAAGGGTACCAACATATCTACTGGTAGGTGCTTGAGTTGTCGGAACAGCGGTAGGAGTGGTAGCAGTGTGGACTGCCACCGTTTGTTGTTTCTTTGAGATCTCCTGCCAAGACTGGCCCTTATGTTGTTTCCAGAACTTTCTCATCCCAACACCTGCCTTTGGTGGTTCGTGAGCGGTTGGTACTTCGTCAAGATCAACCCCATTATCTATCAAGGTCTGCGCCAAGCATTTGGCGCTGTCAAAAGTGGTAGGCCTGGCAGCCAACACATTTCCTTGAGTTGGGGGCGTCAATCCTCAAATGTATCTTTCTATATTTTTGCTTTCCGGGGTGACCATTCCTGGACAAAGAAGATCCAAATCACAGAATCTAGCTATGTATGTAGTAATGTCAGTACCCTTCATCTTAAGGTTCCAAAGCTCATGCTCCAGTTTCTTCATCTCGCCCCTTGGGCAGTATTCAACAAGCATGAGCTCTGTCAAGCTTTCCCAACCCATAGCATTTGCTACTGGTAGGGTTACGGATTTGACCTGACCATTCCACTAACTCAGTGCTCTATCTGTGAACGTTCAATATGTGAAAATCACTTTGTTGGCTTCGGAACACACACAGATCTTGAAGACCGATTCTATCTTCTGGATCCAATGAGTTAGGGAAATGACACCTCCATTGCCATCAAAGGATCTGCAATTTGCATTCATAAATTCTTTGTAGAAACACTCCTTCTGGTGTCCTTGGCTTCCATCAAGATTGAGGGGTTGGGCACCACTTCCTATCCCGCTAGAGCCGCCAGAATTTATCTGCGACATTGCGGCAGCCACAGCGGCCGTGACCGCTGCCTGGAACATAGTATAATCGAACTGTGGAGGTGGTGGTGTTGGATCTATTGGGGGATTGTTGTTCTTTCTATCAGGTGTTTTCTTTAGATGAATCTTGTTCTATAAATTGCCAGGAAGAAAAAGATGGTAAGTCCCCTAGAGTTGGAATCAAGAGATATGAAACAAGATATATTTAAATCCGATAATTAAAGTGTTCTACTAAGCGATAAATAAGGAAATGTTACTAATGAAAGTAAACTATCGTTAGAAGGAATGAGTAGCAACACTTGAAATGATTTTCTACACAGTATTTGGCTCTAGCTAAAATACTCCTATAATATTTTAATTTGGATGCTTTGTTCTATTGATATCTTGTTGTATGCATGCTTTGGTAAGTTTTAGGCCTGCAGCAACACCACAATCACTCCCACGCACATGTTGGTCATGTCTCGAATAAATATAGTTGATCAGGCTCTATTGACCCTATACATGATTACATAACTGCACAAGCTTAACCGCAGTGTCCAACATCCAAATACTTTTGTTTTCTTCTACTTATGATACTATTTCTGGTATGTAGGTATACTTGTATACTTCTAAAAAATACTTATATTTTAAACTATACTTTTAGTTCAGAGCACTTTAGCCCCTTAGTGTTTATAGTTGTATACGTGGTATGGTTCGGTATACTACGTTCACTATAAACAATAACTCTGATACCAATCTGTCACACCCCCAAATCTTAAAACAAACGACGGAAACGTTCGGGGGAGGATGATGTCATATGTAGTATCACAACAATTGGATCATAGTAATCAAAGTAAACACAACCATTACTTTATAATATGATTTTTTTACATCTGTTATATATGAAGTTCATGTACATCAAAAGTATAAAAAGATAAAGACGAGACTCCAAAATGCTCCGTCTTCTCCAAAAGCTAGCAAGGGTACCTGTCTTCTGTTGTCCTGAGAATACAACCGATTTTGAAAACGTATCAGCATAAAGCTGGCAAGTTCATAATCATGTTTTTGAAATGAAAACTAGTCACTGAATTTGTGTAAAAGGTTGTTTACTATTGTATGTAAAATATGGTTCATTTTGAAAACTCTGGCTACTACCAATATGTAAGGTATGTTCTATTTGAAAGCCCTGATTACTACTAGTATGTAAAGTATTGAGGTTTAACTGAGAAAATCCCTTATTTTCTCTTGTGTGTGTTGTTGCTTTAATGATCATGAAATGGTGAGGCATAAATATAATACATATTCATGTGATTACAGTAATAGTTCGTGAGCAGTGTATTATTACGTAAAAGTGGCGTAACATTGGTGAGTTTATGACCATACTTAAACTTGATATGACATGAATCGGATGCCGATATCCTTTATGACATTGTCACCCGTAGACGTACCGGTCCAACTGTAGCTAGCAGCAAGGTGTGGTATAGTCAACCCCATATAAATCTATACACAAAAGCCATGCTTTCCCTCCAGGAAACTCTGGTTCATAAGGGTAGTCCTCCGCTTAGCTAATGTTGTAAGCGCCTAAGGACTTGTCTCCCAACGATGTTAACGACTTTACAGGTAATAATATCTTATGTTCTTTTGTACTTGGATTCGATGTATGTATTGAAGAGTAAAAATATAACTATTTTTACTCTTGTAATGCGTGTCATAAACTAAATATGTCATAGTTTATTTGTTCAATTGTGTAAGTAGTTTGTATCTGTAAAAATGGTAATGAAATTCCCCAAACTATACCTATTATAGTTTGACTATTATGTTCGTGAAACTGTTCTAAAAACTATGCAAATAATTTAGAAAACGTCCCTTATGCTCCGCATATTACAAAATGGATAAGGTATCTATCTGATTTATGAAAACCGTTGAAATGTATAAATTGCATAAGTTTTGACTCATTGAAAACCTTTATGTTTGGCTTGTATTCCCCCCTAAAAATGTTTATAAACCATAAAAGCGTTGGGGTATGAACTGATTTTTTGACTTGGGATTCGAATGTAAGGTCGATATGGATGATGGGTGTCAATTGAAGTCTCGAACACAAACGGATCCTATTTAACATATAATAACACATGTATGTATTATATTAGGGAATTTCACGACTAGACGTGATAGGAAACCACTTTAAAGACTTGGAAACACTCGAACTAAGCGTTAGAATCATATGTGATTGAGTGAGGGAGGTGTATGGCCACCCTAAGGGTGTGTATGGCAATGGATGTACGACCCATGAATGTACGACTATACACTCATGAAGGGATGTGCTTTTGAGGTGTTTCCAAGGTCCTAACTAGCATCCAAGAAGTGTTCTAGGTCCCATGCTTAGTGGTATTGCAAGTTTGAGGCCAATAATGATCATCCAAGAGGGTTTACGACCCTAAGAGGTGTGTGCGGCCTTACAAGGGGTTTGCGGCCGTATACCCTTCATGTTTATGCTAAAATGGTCGATTTTAAGGCGAATAAAGGCTAGGATCAAAGGTTTAGCATGTCCATTTAGACCATAAAGGCCAAACTCACACTTTAGAGGGCCTTTAAGGTGTGTACGGCCACCCTTATGAAGGTGTGTGGCCGTACTCCTTCAAGGGATGAAGAAAAAAGGTTGAAACATGAAGAATCAAGAGGTCTTTCAAGTATAACAAGCAAAGGGATGAATTACTTATGTTTTTTAAGCCTTTGGTGGGTTCTTGGTTGAAGAATCTAGAGAGAGAAAGTAGTGGTGTGCAGCCAAAAGAAGAAAGGAATGAAGGAATGGGGTCTCCTCATATAGATAGAGGTGGGTGACCCACCACCCTGAGTGTGAGGCCATGGGGTGGGTGTGCGGCCGTACACTTCTCATAAAGGGGTGTATAGCCTGAAATGCTACTCTACGACTTCGGTAACCCATTCCTAATCTCAACCTTGATTGTACTCAAGCTTAGAACATTTAAACAAACCCTTAATTAGTGCCAAAAGTTGACAGAAACGAGTTTAACATTGATTAATTGGATAGTTATACAAGACAGAAGTTTCGAGTTGTCACACAAGTTGCTTCCAAACTCCAAGTTCTTCGCATCACATTCTCCTTCTTCATGAATACCACCAAACACAAAGATTAGCTTAAGATGCACTATTCTCACTTAGGGTTAGCTAGAGGGTCATGTTCTTGAATGGAGGTTGATGAGGGAGTGAGAAATGAGGTGATAATGATGTTAATATATTGACCAACCCCTAAAAATTGGGGTTTGAGGATTTACCACGTATGCCCCACGTACACAGTGTACACCCAACGTACTAGGGTTCGCCCCAATACGCCTAGCATACATAACGTATGCCCAATGTACTAATCTCTTGGCTAAAATAACCAAAATGCCACTATGGGCCATTCTTGATATCTTTCTCAAGCCTAAGGGTCAAAATGCAATGTTCCTTCATACTTAGGGTTAAATTGAAATACCTCATCATCGGGATGTTACAGATGGTGAATATAGACACGAGAAAGATGAAAGGAAAGAGGTATGACGGTGAGAAATTATAGGAAATAGGTAAAGTTGCAATTCCTATTATGTCATTCCGATCATCTAAATGTTACACTTTAATACCATTAGTTTTAGGATTTTTCATAAATCATCCAATTATTAATAACCTTATATCTATGTATTTACATGGTCCTTATTTGTTCTCACGTTCTCAACCTTTTAGGTGTTCTCATTTGATCCTATATATATATATATATATATATATATATATATATATATATATATATATATATATATATATATATATATATATATATATATATATATATATATATATATATATATATAAAATTAAAAAAACCTTTGTATAGTCTCCTGGTGTGGTGCCCTTACCTAGGGGTGAGCATTTGGACCTATGGACCGGACCAAACCTAATCGTTTTTTTGGACCCCCATGTCAGTTCTCAGTTCTAGGATTTGAGCAAAACCGGTCTAGTTTTTTTAACGGTTCGGTCCGCCCAGTTCCGAGTAAAAACTGATTTTGGACCAGCTTATTTTTAAAAAAAATTACATTCTATGAGTTTTTTTAAAAAACGCACCTCATTCGTTTTAAGTCGGATTGACATGTGGTTTTTTCCAACGTATAAGTTAAAACTTGTAGATGATTTTAGACTATAATTTTGTTGTTTTTGGTGTTATATTCAATGAGTTACAATCCTTCAAATATGAGATATCAAAGCTGAAATATTTCAGCATTTCATCAAAAATTTAAACTTTTGTATTCTGTGAAATTTTGTTAAACAAGCATATCTTATTTGTTTTAAGTCGGATTGACATGCATTTTTATCCAATGCATAATTTAGAGTTTGTAGATGATTTTAGACTATAATTTTATTGTTTTTGATGTTATATTCAATGGCTTCCAAGTCTTCAAAGACGTGATATCACAGCTGAAATATTTTAGCTTTTCATACAAAAATTTAAACTTTTGTATTCTGTAAATTTTTTTAAATAAGCATATCTCATTTGTTTTAAGTTGGATTGACATATATTTTTTCCAACACGTAACTTAGAGGTTGTAAATGATTTTAGAATATAATTTTGTTATTTTTGGTGTTATATTCGATGACTTACAATCCTTCAAAGATAAGATATCAAAGCTGAAATATTTTAGCTTTTCAGCATGAAATTTAAACTTTTGTATTATGTGAAATTATTTAAACAAACATATCTCATTTATTTCAAGTAAGATTGACAAACGGTTTTTTCAACATATAATTTATAGTTTGTATATGATTTTAAACTATAATTTTGT
Source organism: Lactuca saligna (assembly GCF_052625555.1). Taxonomy (NCBI): domain Eukaryota; kingdom Viridiplantae; phylum Streptophyta; class Magnoliopsida; order Asterales; family Asteraceae; genus Lactuca; species Lactuca saligna. Next base: position 96,002,448 of record NC_136419.1, on the reverse strand, counting down.
TATCTTTGGTATTATATTCAATTAGTTACAATCCTTCAAACAAATGTTATAAAGTATAAACAATCAAAGTTTGATCGGTCTAGATAGCACAAGAAATGAAAATTTATTCATTTTTATTAGTTGTACCTAATATTCTAAAAAGCTCGTCATAGCTCCAAGGCTTGTATATACCACCAAGCTTTTTCAAAACGCCGCATTGACTCATATATTTATATAAATTTAAATAATAGTTGAAAATACATATAAAAATATGATTTATATACAAAATTGCCGCCTTTAGTCACGCCTTACAAACAACGTGACTCGCTAAGGCTCGGAAAAGCTTGAGGCTTGACATTGCTGCCAAGTCACGCCTTACGTTATTTAGAACATTGGTTGTACCATATCAGACTCAAAAGCATTCATTTAACAAGTAGTAGCATATCAAACCCAAAACATATTCGTTTTAACGAGTTATATCAAACCCAAAAATTAATTTTAACAAGTTGTACTATATTTATGAAAAGTTGTACCAATCTAAACGGGTCCAAGAACCGAAAAATCTGGACCTGGATCATGACCAGGTAAGTATCATCCGATTCGGTCCACGGTCCACAATATTGTCCGAAATCGATATGGTCCAAGAGCCGGTCCGGTCCGATTCAAATGTTCACTCCTACCCTTATCACACTACCCATCAACTAGAGGGTGTGGTGTTCAGGGGCGGACGCAGGATTTCATAGTAGGGGTTGCACCGGAAAGCCAGAGATTGCACGATAGTAGAAAAAATAAAATTTTTGAAAATTTTTCCACTACGACCGGAAAAATTAGGGGTTACCGGTGCCACCCTGAACCAACCCTAAATCCGCCCCTGGTGGTGTTCCCCTCATACCACACGGCCATGTCATCTCTACCGCATGGCGTGGTCCACCAACGAGATAGTTTTATTGCTCAATGCACGTTATGTAAAAATATAATTATGTGTTAAAAATATTCATAGGTAAATACACCTCTGCATTTAACACAAATTTGCTAAGATTTAAGCTAAATGGAATAGCTTGAGATATAACTTTCGATCGCGAGCGACATAAAAAATATAATTATTTTAAAACGATATATACTGAGTGCCGATACTTGTATTATAAAGCTGTAAATTGTCCATAATAAAGACTTTATTCAACTTTTCTTTTTCGGGTAAAATGTTAAATTGGTATTCATGAAAAATCTTGTTATTCTTCTATTTTATAAGCTGTCACTCCCTCCTTTTCGAACTTTTATCCACCATGGGATGTTTAAAAAATTCAAGTGTTAAAATCAATGCATTCCACATTGTTTGATGAAAAAATAAACGAACACTTATTCTCTATAATAAAGTTAATCTTCTAAACATATTAAAGATTTTTTTTTCTTTTGATGTTTCTATAAATCAAGCATAATCATAATTTTCATTTTAAAAAAAATTTCAACTTTGTTAAAAACAAAAGGAAATCTTTTTGTCTCTAAATTTCAAGAAAAACTAAGAGATTCTTCCCTTCACTATATTAGTGAATTTGCAAAAAAATATTTTTAAGGATTTCCAATTTAACTTAAATAAAAAGTCTTAACAAGCAACAAGAACAAATACCAATCATGCATCATAAGGCTATAACGTCTTAGCCATGTACAACTAAGCAGGATACACTGAGCAAATAACAAGAATAGATTCAATAAAGGAAACAACTAGGAAAAACCATCACGAATCTCACAACTCTGGCTCTTAATTCCTGGAGATATCTAGTCTACCATCTAGGATGCAGTTCTAACAACTCAAGAATAACTCATCTCATAATATAATCAAGTAAGGGTATTTTGGAAATTACCGCTCAAGCTCTGGCTAATTGTACACACTGTTTCGTCCTGCTTTTCTCTTAAAAGTCCATTACTCTTTTGGAAAAATCTTTTAGGAAAAATTATTTCATTTTGAAAACTTTAATCAATTCCTCGATTTGAGTCCAAACATACCCGACAATGTGCCCGAATCCCTCAAACCAAGGCTCTGATACCAACATGTAACACTCAACATTTTCAAACAAACATTTCATTTTTAAGATTCCCAAAACATAGTTTTTAACACCATCTCATGCCAAATAAAATTGTCAAATACATAACATCATAAAACAAAGTCAGCATATCCCATAATCCACAATATCCCTACTAGCAGACGAGTGTTTACAATCATGCCGGTGCCTTCCCGCGATCCTGATATGTACCTGAAACATATTTACATCAACACTGTAAGCACAAAGCTTAGTGAGTTCCCCAAAATACCACATACACAAATAATTAGCCACTCAAGGCTATACCACTATAAGCACCCTCCGGTCATGTGTTTTAGGGAAGATCCTCAGGTCTCACGTCTCCGTATGGACCCTCTGGCCATGTTTTAATATATACATAGAATGATATAAGAGCATAAGTCACCAAGAAAATATGTATAAAAACACATATCTCAGTATAAGCAAATAAGACCCTCCGGTCAATAACACGAATAAGACCCTTCGGCTATACATAAATTACCACACAGTTAAGTATATTGAGAAGACTCGTCTCACGTAGCAAACAATAAATCTCTCGCCCGAACTGCCGGTCTAGACTCCGCCTAAAATATATCACATCTAACTCTAATTAATAATTAATATTAATAGCCCAAAAATGCTAGACCGAGCCTCTCTACTAAATCTCAGGAGGGTAAAAAGACCACTTTGCCCCTCTTCGCCAAAAGTCCACAAATTGACCGAAAACTCAAAATTCAACGGAAGTCAACGCCCAACGAGTACGTCAGATGTACAACCCTCTATGTTGGGCGTACCACTGACTAAGCATGGGACGGGTATCCTAAGTGCTACGCTGCACATACTTAGGAGTACGCACAACGTACTCCTCAGACTCTCTTCTTCCACTTCCCTTGGTCTTAATCCATTAAGATAATTATTCCAACAATAGATATGAGCAAAAAAATGCATCTAGATTCATAAAGTTGTTGACTTTGAGCCTTTGCATGGTTGGACAAGACCAAATCCCAAAAACTTTAACTTTCTCATCACGAAAGACCATACAACTCATGCATGGAAAGATTAAGACATCTAAGCACTCTAACACACCAAAAGGACAGAATCATTGCTCTGAAGTTCACCAAACTCACAATGTTCCATACTTAGGATGTAAAACCCAAAAAAGTACCTAAAACAAGAACTATATCAAACAATGAGTAAGTTTTGAACTTGATACCTCTGGAAGACGCACCAACTGAAGTAGAACTCAGATCCAAGAGCTAGAAGCACAAGCTATCCTTCCTTCAAGGTTCCTTCCCCTCCAAAGGCTTCACAAGAACACTCAAATAAATCATAAACACTCACATAAGCTAGAGGAACGAGATTAGGGTTTGGAGGAGGTTGGAGGCTGATATTGGTGGCTAGAAATGATGCCATCATGTTCTTTAAATAGGGACACACGAAGTTATTAGGGTTACATTATGAGCCTAGTATGCCTAACATACCCTCTGGTACGCCTAGAGTACTATGTGGCCTCTACAATCAATCTAAGCGCATGAGTACGCTGCACGTACACATGCGTACGCCCCACATACTCAAATGCCACTTTTTTCAACATAAGGACCAATCTTGAAATAAATATAAATGGTTAAGGTCTGAGAAGTTATACCTCGTTTTTGGGGGTGTTACAATTCTTCCCCATTAGAATCAGACTTCGCCCTCGAAGTTATCCTATGAAAACAACTCTGGATACTGCTCGTGCAACTCAGACTCTAGCTCCCAAGTCTACTCCGAGCCTCTACGGTGCTGCAACTGAACTTTGACGAAGTTTATTGCCTTGTTCCTCAAGGTCTTCACTCTCCTATCCAAGATCGCCACCAGCCTCTTAATATAATTCGGGTGTTCATCAACCTAAATGACCTCTAAAGGAACCACTACCATCTCATCAGCTACACACTTCCTCAATTGACATATATGGAAGGTGTCATGAATCTGACTCATCTCCTCAGGAGGCTCTAACTAATAAGCCACCTTTCCCAGTCGAGCAACCACCCTAAAAGGACTAATGAATTTGTGGCCACACTTTCCCTACTTCCTGAATCAGATCACACCCTTACATTGTGATACCTTCAGGAGAACAAAGTCACCGACCTGAAATTCTAGCTCAGAACGTCGTCGGTTTACGTAACTTTTCTAACGACTTTGGGCTGACAGTAACCTCATCCTGACCTGTTGGATATACTCTATCATCTTGAGCATTATATAGGTGCTCCCCATAGCTCTCTGGTCTGACCTCCCCCTAACAGATTAGAATCTGGCACCTCCTCCCATATAAAAGATCAATGGGGGCATCCCAATGCTAGAGTTGTGGTTGTTGTTGTATGAAAACTCAGCCAAAGGAAGGTAGGAGTCCCAACTCCCACCAAAATCAATAACTCAGGCTTGAAGCATATCCTCGAGCATCTGAATTGTCCGCTCGATCTGCTCATCTGTTTGCGGATGATACACGGTGTTAAAATGTAGCCGGTTACCCAAATCCTCATGAAATCTCTTCCAGAAGCTGGAAGTAAAATGAACATCACGATCAGACACAATAGATGTCGGCACTCCGTGCCGAGCCACCACCCATAGAATATAGATCTATTCCAACTTCTCCGTGGAAGAGTTGTCACTTATAGCCAAGAAGTGAGCACTCTTTGCCAACCGGTCCACTATCGCCCAGATAGTGTTCATACCCCTCACAGTCCTTGGTAACTCGGTAATGAAATCCATAGAATTTTTTTTACCACTTCCACAGGGAAACCTTCAGAGGTTGCAAATTTTCATGACGGTGTTGGTGCTCTGCCTAGACATTGCGACACATCAAACATCTATCTGCAAACCATGCCTCATCTCTCTTCATGCAGGGCACCAATAATTGTGCTTTAGGTCTAAATACATCATTGTGGCCCCTCTTTGGATAGTAAACCTCGACTTATGGTTCTCCTCCATCAAGTTACATCGGGCTCCACCCGTAAATAGCACCCATACTCGCCCATGAAGAGTCAAAATCGCCCTATTATCTGTCTTAAATGCCAAAACCAGGTCGATCACCCAATCTCTCTTGCGGTGTTCTACTTTTATGACCACCACTTGGGCCTCCCTAGTAACATCAAAAACTAGAGTCATCACTGTCATCCTTATTCATACATCTCGTATCCGGGAACTCACTACTCGGCAACTTAGGGCATCACCTACCACATTAGCCTTGCCTGGATGATACAAGATTTCGCAATCGTAGTCCTTAACTATATCCAACGACCTCTTTTGCGTCATATTTAGGTTGGGATGATCCATAACATACTTCAAGCTGTTATGGTCCATGTAAACAGTACAACAAACATCATAGAGATAATGGCACTAATTCTTGAGGGCGAATACCACAGCCTTGTAAAGTCCCAAAAATCAAGGATAAAAATTTTATTTTATAATAACCAAAACACTATTGTAACTTTATCTAAACGTCTAAAATCGTTTCAAAATAAAAAAATTATCACAGTTCATTCCTAAAGACCACATATTACAGAAAACACGGGTGTATGCACTTCAATCAAGTCGAGCCCTTCCCTTTCGAACCGGAAGTACCTAAAACTATAAACCACACACCATAAGCACAAATCTTACTGAGTTCCCGAAATACCACATACCATACATATCAAAAAGCCATGTGTATCGTACATATCCAATCAATCAATAAAAGTGCTATGTGCTAACCATAGTCTTGCCATTATGCCACAAGCCACCTCGTGGTCTTCCTGGCTAGGGTGGGGTCCAAAACCATGGGTCTTACAGACAAGTGCCAGGAGCCACAACCTGGTCTTCTATTCAAGCATCAAAAAGACAACTAGCATACAATATACATCTACTTAACTAATAATTTCCAGAGTTTACACTCTATTTTTGCATACAGATTGCAAGGAGCTGCCTCTCGGTCTTTCATATAAAAATGTCAAGGGACACCCATGGGTCTTCCTATAACACATAAACCAAATGGGCTGGCATCCATGCCTTTGAGCCATAGAACAATCAGCAGACTCACCTCGAATGGTAGTTAAATCACACAACTGTTGTAGCTACTACGAACTGGCTTCCACGAACTTAACCAAACAACCAAACCATTCTTTAATAGTTAACCATGTAAAATCCATCAAGCACTAATCCCATAAATGGTCCAACTAACCAAGCCCATAATTGGCCCAATTCCATTAGGCCTAATAAAGTCGTAATCACCATCCAAGGCCAATTAGGGAAGCCCAGCAAGACAAGCCCAAGAAGCAGTCCATTGCTCTAAAATCCTTAGTCCATTATGACCCCAAACCAAAGGATACGTCCAAGACCAAGCTAGCTAACAATCATAGAGCCCAAAACTTGCACACGAGACACTCACGTCATGAACACCTTATTCTTACGTCGTGAGGTCGTGACTTTAGCCGAGAAACTTCCTCGAACACGCTCTCACATCCTGAGGTCTTATTTGTGACTTTGTAAGGCCAAATTTGACAAAAAATTGGCATTAAGCTCCTAATCCATTAAGCCTTAATATGGGGTAGTCTAGAGGGTCTTCCTTGACCTCGAGTACCATAAAAATAAAAGCTTTTAAGTCATGTAATCCAAAACAAGACTCAAACACCATCTTAGGTCAAAATGAAGGTAAATGGGCCAAGACTCAAGCTTGGAGTCCAAAAGCATGACTGAAATCCAAATCTAAGACTTATAAGACATATGATACCACCATGATACAAAAAGTTGCCAACTTTATGCATCCCATGCATGCTAACCAACATAAGAAGGCATAAAATGCATGGAAACTTAGATCTAGCAAGCAAGGAAAGGAAAGAAACGAGCTTGAGGACTTACAGATGTCCAGAAGCTCCACAACTACATGATGATGAAGTCCAAATGCTAACAAAAACACCATGAAAGATCTTCTTACTCAAATGGCTCTGAAGACCCAAAAGCTCTTGAATAACACCAAGAATGACCAAGAACTTCAATGGGGACTGAAATTAGGGTTTTTAGAGGTCTTGGAAGTGAAGGAGGATGAGGAGGAGAAACCTTATTCATCTCATACATTTAAATAGCTGAAAATTAGGGTTGTGGGGCATCAAGTGCCCTTCATGTCATGATCACTTAATGTGTTACATACAAAATTCTAGTATGTATTGAAACCCTAAGGAATGATAACTTTTGCATAATTGCTCCCTTAAAGTACGTTGGGCATACTTAAGTGTCCGCTTAGCGTACTGCATGGTTGTGGTCATGGAGGAAACAGGGTACACTGGGCGTACATTGAGTTATGCGGGGAGTACGCGCCAGGAATGCAAAACCCTAAATCCCGGACTTGAGACCTATTTAAACATCTTTAAGTCCCTTGGACTAAACCCCAGAGAGCCTCCCCAGCTATAGAACGTTCATATACTCCTAGAAACCTTGTGAGATCATTCTTGAGTGTTAAATAGTGCATTTGTGGCCTTTTTAATGTGTATTTTAAGAAGAAGGGTTGGTCAAGCAAGCTTGGATCAAGTGGGCACTTCAAGATCCTGCACCAAAATCATCTTGCAAAGCTTCTGGAGGTAAAAATCTTGTATCTTTCCTTTCTAATCTTTAGATCTAGCTAGGGTTTTGGTGGCTTGTCCCTTTTGTGAAATTTGGAGCTCTTTTGTTGAGCTAAGCCTCCCCATTCGATATGAGAGGCAGATCTGAGGTCCCCTAATCATTTAGAAGTATACAAATGGATGCTTGATGAGAAATTTGACCTCATGAATGGGTAAAAGACCTTAGATGGTCTTAATGGAGTAGTATGTTAGGTGTACGCAACTCAGTTGGTCCTTAAGCTGTTTTGGGCCTTTGGGTCCGTAGGCCCCATTTGGTTGTTGGGCTTGATTGGATTCTGTGAGTTAGAGGCCTTTTCATCTGTTTCGGCCAGGGATTTATTTGTTGGGCCTTATTGGACCAAGGGGCCCATTAAGGATGTTGGACTTGGACTTTGGGGCCCATTTGCAAGGAAAGGGTAATTAGGCCTTCGGGGTAGAATTGGAAGGTTGGGCCTTTCCTGGAATAATTTAAGGTCTTGTGATTGATTATATTATTATTGTTATTATTCAGCTCAGGAAGTTGCGGATTTTTAGGAGGAAAATATTCGGATTCATCGAACGGAGGTGAGACTTCTCACCATAACTATGGGTCTACGACACCAAGTCCGACCCATTATGTGATCATGTTATGTGTGTGTTATTCATTTATAAATTGACATGTTATGTGATATTATGTTTGTATGGAAGACCCCAGGGGGAGCCTGTTGCATTGGATATAAGACCATGTGGGGTAGCCCATGGAATTCCTATGTAAAGACCATGTGGGGTAGCCCATGGCATTGGATGTAAGGCCATGTGGGGTAGCCCATAGCAGTCCTAGGTAAAGACGATGTGGGGTAGCCCATGGCATTCTTACTGGATCATATTGCATGGTTTTTGTGGCATGTCTATAGCTTCATTAGCTAACAAGATATGTGTATGTGAATGTGTGTGGTATGCTTTTGGAAACTCACTAAGCATTTCTCTTACATGTTGTTGATTTGTTTCTGGTACTGTTGAGCCCATGTGCGATGGCAAGGCGTGATGACATGGCGTGCACTCTATCTCTCTTTTTAATGTATTTGGGACCCTCTGTTGTTTTAAAAAGTAAAAAATGATGTAAAGAGTGTTATTTTGAAAACATATGTTTGGGAATCTGTGGTTTATAAGATTGGTTTTGATTAACTCGAAAATGAAAAATTTTCTTTGTAAAATTGGGTTGTTACAAGTTGGTATTAGATCCTTGGTTTGAGGGATTTGGGCTCATCCTTTGGTGTGTCAGGACTCAACCTAAGGAGGTCATAAAATGTTTTCAAAAGTAACCTAAAAGGAATTTAAAAGAAACCGAAAAGATGAGAGTGTAACGCACGTGATCAGCCAAGCCAAGTAAGTAGTTTCCCAATTTGAATAACCATGTTATACTGATATTGAGTTTTGTTGATTATATGGAACTTGTTAAGTGTGTAACGCCCGTAGATCCGGGCTAGTCAATTAGAGACGTTAAGCGTCAAAAATGACTTTTTGATGGAAGATTATTTTGATGTAATAATCTTAACTAAGTTATAGTATATGTTACAATGATTCCGTACATATAAAGAACGCCAAAATCCGAGTTATAACGAAGAAGTTATGACCTGTCGAAGTTTCGCGACAAAACCGGTACGACGCTGAATGACGTAAAAAGTGAATTTACGTTAGAGTGATATATAGCCTTAGCAATCTAAACAAAAGCCGTAGAGTTCGTTAAACCATGAGTGTGCATTAAAAGAACGTCCAAATCTGACTTCGTATGAGGAAGTTATGATTTTTCTAAGTTTCGACTTAGCGGTATGCAGCCCGAATACTCGATTTGAGACCGAGGGGTTTTTAGCCGAAACAATCTAAATGAGAATCGAAGGTCTCATTAATAGGAGTAAAACGATAAAAAGATAGGCAAAAACGGACGTCGGATAAAGAAGTTATGATTTTATAACGGAGTTTTCCTGTCCCGGCCTACTAAAAATAAATAATAAAAATAAATCAAAATTAGCCGACGGAGTCTAAACGAACGTCGGATAAAGAAGTTATGATTTTAGAGCGTAGTCTCATCTACACGGGGATATAAAGAACGTCGAAAACGGAGTTCGTATGAGGAAGATATGAATTTTTGAGGTTTATTAGTTATTTTCAATATTTAATTTAATTATAAATTAACCGATATTATCCATGGGGGGAGTCAGCGATCTGATCCACGTTATGCCCAGCGTAATGTGAAGTTATGCCCAGCGTAAATGAGCTTCCAGCCCCCTATAAAAGGGTGTCGAGGGCAACCAACTTCTTTGCTCATTTCTTCCCGTTTTCTCACGTTTATGCATCGTTTTTCGTGCAAGAAACATCCTGAAGCCCCGGTATCACTCCCGAGCCCCGAAGCAAGTCCCGAGGCCCCAAAGATCTCGAGAAGTGTGATTCCCGAGCCGAAGCTCTGCCCACGAGGAGCCCGGTTTTTGTGAAGATCTTCCAGATCTACCGAAGAATACTACTTCTACAAGTCGTAGTGCTGTCCGATCATCTTCTAATCAAGTGAGTGTGTGGTTACTTTCTTCTAACGCATAATTATTAAGTATTTAGTATAAAATACGTGTTATGTGTATATTTTGTTGTTATATGCGTGAATGTATATTCACTTTCTTCTATCTCATAGATCTGATTTATTCTCTATGAAATACGTGTTATGTGGGTGTGCCTCATCTGTTATGTGGAATACGTATTGAATTAGAATGCTATACAGGTTTTAAACTATGTATAAAAATATATATTTTTATCTACTAATATGTTGGGTAGACAATGGGTAGATAGTTGATGTGTGATAAACAGATGAGAGGCCCCGATGTTGTTGTTGTTGATCTAGTTATTCAACGAGTATGGATTAGACCAAGAGGTTAGTTTTAGATCCGGGAGTATGGATCTGGTAAAGAGATAAAACTTGTTATTAGTCCGAGAGTATGGATTAAGACTAAGTTACTTGTCCCTAGTCCGGGAGTATGGATTGGGCACAGTTATTGATCTGGGAGTATGGATCAGATCAGGATTAGGGTATAGTTAATTGTCCTTATTCTGGGAGTATGGATTGGGTACAATTCTTGATCCGGGAGTTTGGATCAGATCAGGATGTTAGTTTTAGATCCGTGAGTATGGATCAAGGGAAAAGGTTAGTTTTAGATCCATGAGTATGGATCAGGTGAAAAGGTTAGTTTTAGATCCGTGAGTATGGATCGGGTGAAGATAATAGTTTTAGATCCGTGAGTAGGGATCCGGTAAAGAGGAAAATTTTAGATACAAGAGTTTAGATCGTGTCGTTGTGAGGATCGATGGGGGTGGGATAAGAGTTGCCTTTATATGGGGAAATTGTACAAGTTTGAAAGTTCTATATTTATAAATGTATGATATAACATTGTGGGATGAAAACCCTATATGCTCACCAGGCTCCCAAGCCTGACCCACTCAGTTTTCTTTGTATCACAGGTATTAATACGGAGACATATTTCACAAAGAGATTTAAAGGAGATATAAATCAATTGTGTAATTAAATGTAAGTTCTGTTTATGCTTATATGACTGTATCGGAACATGACATCCCGAGGTTTTATTATTAAATGAAAATACATTCTCTTCGAGAAATGTTTTGATAAGTTATTATCATATCTTGTTTTGGGAACAAATTCCGCAACCGTTTTCTTTAAAAGAGTACTCTGATTTTAAAAACAAGCATAAACAAATCGGTCTTTTCTGGCCGTAAAAATGGGGATGTCACAGTTGGTATCAGAGCATTAGTTTAAGCGAACTAGGAATTTGTAGGAAATTTCTAGACTTAAACTTAGAATGCTAAGTAATAATCGTGAGGAGTGTGTCTAAAATATGTTAGGTAGTACACCTTAATTGACACATGCACTAGTTTATTTTAGGAATGATGCCTAAAATGATTTTATGTGCTAATTGTTTTGTGTGATAGCTAAATTGATTCTATTATTTGTTCGGATCTATGGTCTGTTGGCGACCGGATCTAGAAACCTTATGTGTTTAGGATTCTAAGCGTACGACTACGAAATTAGAACTAGCATGTAAGCGTTTCAGGGTGATAAGAAGATTTATACGTTTATCGTAATTAAAAAGTTTCTTATCTTAAAAAAAATCTCGCTTGGTACACCAAATGTCTGCTTGGACAAGAGGTCACGGTGAAGACTCATAGATAAATTGAGTAAATGGAGGAAATGAAGAAGGCTTATGATAGTGGATGACACCTATCAGAAGATATCATAAGAGTGGTATCTTGCCTTTAGAGTATGTCTTATGAAATAACAATTCGTTTAGAGGAGTACGGTACGTCTGAAGTACACTTTCGATTGGCAGGATGACGGAACGATTGGTGAAATTCTTAAAGTTGTCTCATCGTCTGGTATTTCCATCACCAATCGAGTTGAAGTAGAGTTGATGATTATAGATTGAACAATTAAGAAGTCCTAGTAGAGTCTAGGGAAATTGTTTATGATTACTTGGACACATTCGTATGTGTTAAACTGTTTTGTGATTTTCTTGTATGGTGACTTGGTTGACTACGGGACAATACTTGGGATGAGTATGAGTAGGTGTGGAAGGTAGTAGATGCATATACTACTGGAAGCACAGGACTCGCACTTGGATCATGGAAAGTCACAAGGTTACCAAGAAGCTAGTAATTGATTCCACTTTATTCTGGTATGTCATTACCATTGTTTCGGTAATGACTAGTAATATGGTTCTTGTTCCGACCCTAGTGGTCATATTTAAATTTGAGTTCGACTACGAGGAGTGTGTTACATGGTCTACGTGGTCTAAAGGACCAAGATAGATGTAACATCTGACTTTAGTCAGAAGGTTGAAGTTAATGCGATTAATAGTATCGCGCTCGTTGTTAAAAGAAGTTTGCAGGTAGTAATGCTACATGCTGAAATGTGATTATATCACATTAGAATATGAAGAAAGGTATATTCCATCCTGGAATTTAACTTCATTATAGACCGATTCTAAGCGTCGCATCGTGCGATGAGAGATCAATAGAGCACAACCCATCGGTTTGTTACAATAGATAAATGAAAGTAATTATCCTAAGAAGAAGGAGTCCACAATAAGGACTTATTTGGTAACTTGAAGGTTACGATTGAAAGTACAACATAGTACAATAAGCAGATGCAAGATTGGGCATCTTCTGCGATCAAGAAAGCGATAGAGTTAAATACTCTTTCGAGGAAACATAGAAGTTACGGTTATTACCTAGGATGAATAAATAACGTGTGGAATCATTATGCAAGTCCTATTTCGTTGATGATTTCGGGACGTAATCATCGTAAGGGGGAGATAATTGTAACGCCCGTAGATCCGGGCTAGTCAATTAGAGACGTCAAGCGTCAAAAATGACTTTTTTATGGAAGATTATTTTGAAGTAATAATCTTAACTATGTTATAGTATATGTTACAAGGATTCCGTACATATAAAGAATTCCAAAATCCGAGTTATAACGAAGAAGTTATGACCTGTCGAAGTTTCGCGACAGAACCGGCACGACGCTGAATGACGTAAAAAGTGAATTTATGTTAGAGTGATATATAGCCTTAGAGATCTAAAAAAAGTCGTAGAGTTCGTTAAACCATGATCATGCATTAAAAGAACGTCCAAATCTGACTTCGTATGAGGAAGTTATGATTTTTCTAAGTTTCGACTTAGCGGTATGCAGCCCGAATACTCGATTTGAGACCGAGCGGTTTTTAGCCGAAACAATCTAATGAGAATCGAAGTTCACATTAATAGGAGTAAAACGATAAAAGGATAGGCGAAAACGGACGTCGGATAAAGAAGTTATGATTTTATAACGGAGTTTTCCTGTCCCGAAATACTAAAACTAAATAATAAAAATAAAGTTAAAATTAGCTGACGGAGTCTAAACGAAAGTTGTAGAGCGTAGTCTCACCTATGCGGGGATATAAAGAACGTCGAAAACGAAGTTCGTATGAGGAAGATATGAATTTTTGAGGTTTATTAGTTATTTTCAATATTTAATTTAATTATAAATTAACCGATATTATGCATGGGGGGAGTCAGCGATCTGATCCACGTTATGCCCAGCGTAATGTGAAGTTATGCCCAGCGTAAATGAGCTTCCAGCCCCCTATAAAAGGGTGTCGAGGGCAACCAACTTCTTTGCTCATTTCTTCCCGTTTTCTCACGTTTATGCATCGTTTTTCGTGCAAGAAACATCCTGAAGCCCCGGTATCACTCCCGAGCCCCGAAGCAAGTCCCGAGGCCCCAAAGATCTCGAGAAGTGTGATTCCCGAGCCGAAGCTCTGCCCACGAGGAGCCCGGTTTTTGTGAAGATCTTCCAGATCTACCGAAGAATACTACTTCTACAAGTCGTAGTGCTGTCCGATCATCTTCTAATCAAGTGAGTGTGTGGTTACTTTCTTCTAACGCATAATTATTAAGTATTTAGTATAAAATACGTGTTATGTGTATATTTTGTTGTTATATGCGTGAATGTATATTCACTTTCTTCTATCTCATAGATCTGATTTATTCTCTATGAAATACGTGTTATGTGGGTGTGCCTCATCTGTTATGTGGAATACGTATTGAATTAGAATGCTATACAGGTTTTAAACTATGTATAAAAATATATATTTTTATCTACTAATATGTTGGGTAGACAATGGGTAGATAGTTGATGTGTGATAAACAGATGAGAGGCCCCGATGTTGTTGTTGTTGATCTAGTTATTCAACGAGTATGGATTAGACCAAGAGGTTAGTTTTAGATCCGGGAGTATGGATCTGGTAAAGAGATAAAACTTGTTATTAGTCCGAGAGTATGGATTAAGACTAAGTTACTTGTCCCTAGTCCGGGAGTATGGATTGGGCACAGTTATTGATTTGGGAGTATGGATCAGATCAGGATTAGGGTATAGTTAATTGTCCTTATTCTGGGAGTATGGATTGGGTACAATTCTTGATCCGGGAGTTTGGATCAGATCAGGATGTTAGTTTTAGATCCGTGAGTATGGATCAAGGGAAAAGGTTAGTTTTAGATCCATGAGTATGGATCAGGTGAAAAGGTTAGTTTTAGATCCGTGAGTATGGATCGGGTGAAGATAATAGTTTTAGATCCGTGAGTAGGGATCCGGTAAAGAGGAAAATTTTAGATACAAGAGCTTAGATCGTGTCGTTGTGAGGATCGATGGGGGTGGGATAAGAGTTGCCTTTATATGGGGAAATTGTACAAGTTTGAAAGTTCTATATTTATAAATGTATGATATAACATTGTGGGATGAAAACCCTATATGCTCACCAGGCTCCCAAGCCTGACCCACTCAGTTTTCTTTGTATCACAGGTATTAATACGAAGACATATTTCACAGAGAGATTTAAAGGAGATATAAATCAATTGTGTAATTAAATGTAAGTTCTGTTTA
Organism: Lactuca saligna; assembly: GCF_052625555.1. NCBI lineage: Eukaryota > Viridiplantae > Streptophyta > Magnoliopsida > Asterales > Asteraceae > Lactuca > Lactuca saligna. The sequence goes on along the minus strand of NC_136419.1, from coordinate 95,987,353 downwards.
TGCTTATATGTCTATATCGGAACATGACATCCCGAGGTTTTATTATTAAATGAAAATACATTCTCTTCGAGAAATGTTTTGATAAGTTATTATCATATCTTGTTTTGGGAACAAATTCCGCAGCCGTTTTCTTTAAAAGAGTACTCTGATTTTAAAAATAAGCATAAACAAATCAGTCTTTTCTGGGCGTAAAAATGGGGATGTCACAAAGTGCATGTTTATAAAACTATATACGGTAAGGAGCTTATAGCCTCAGAATGATTGATTTGGCCTTATTTTCTTTTCCTCATTTAGATTTGGTCTTAGGGTAGAATATCTTATTTGAAAGTCTATTTGTTGAACACTACGAGTACGCCTGAGAGTATGTAATCAAGTCTGGAATGCATATAGCATAATCAACTATATTTATTTGAGAGGTGACTAGTATACGCTTGGGAATAATCATAATGGGCAACAAATCTAAAAACTTACTAACCCTATAAACTCGAGAACCAAACATAAAATTTAAAATATTATACAAGTATTTTATGATACCATAATAACCGTAATTACTGTATTTGGGCTTCGATATTTATTTTCATACACTTAAGTTTTTCATATATTTCTCATACCCTTATTCTCGCACAGACACAACGGCAGGGTTTCACCCATATAGAGACCCATATCCCCTAATTCAACGCAACGTTGGTTGGATTGAAGAGGATCCAGAAGAGGATCCTAAAGAAATAATAGATGAGAAACCGATGGAAGAATCAGAAGAGGAAGAACCAATGGAAGATGAAGATGAAGAAGATTCTGAAGACACCAACTCGGACCTAGAGGTCTACAATCCACCATAGGCAGTCCAATACCCTGCAGCCAAACAAAATTTTCAAGGACCGAAGGTGGAGCCAAGAACAAGGCCAACGCCCCCCTTACGGGATGGAAAAGGCTTCTATAACCTCTCCAAAGGAGGTTCAACGAATAGGGATCTTCCCGTCATAGTATGACGCATCGCACGTAATGGGGAAAATGCACAAGCATCAGTTAATCAAATCATGGATGTTAACGCTCCTGCCCAAGTCACTGTAGTTAGACTTCATCGCTTGGACGAAGACCATGATCATAACAACAACCAAATTAAGGCTCTTCAAGAAGAGATGACTACTCCCCGAGCCGAAATAAGAGAACTTCGGGAGCATCGGGCTACATTATAAATGCGTTTGATGGAAACAGAACACCATATGGTAGAGTCTAGTACTCGGGGCAAGACCAGCCATAAGTAGTGTTTACACTACTCACATCTTTAATACAGATTAGGACTGTGGATATGCGTTAAATATAACTCTTATGTACATATAAACTCAAACCTATGACTAGGTGTTTACACTATCCAGGAAATCGTAATGTTGTCAAGATTTTCCTTTAAACTTTGATGTATTATAGACTGGTGTCAAGGTCAAATTTCCCAAAGCGTTATGTATCAATATATCAAAGAAGTTGACAAGCATTTCACTTTATTAAGAGTATTACTATTGAAATTCATAAAGTTATTCTTATATATATAAATTTCTATTATGAATTGAATACAAAACATATTATGAGTTGGAACATAATGCATATAGAAACTAATATAATTAGTTCATTAGCACCCGACTTACAATTATTATCGAAGACTTACCATCTTTTCACTTTTTAACTCTATGACAGAAAAATGCCACCAAGAAAGAATCCCAGACATTTCAACAATAATCCACCACCACCACCTCCACAATATGACTCCGCTATGTTCCAAGCTGCGGTAATTGCTGCTGTAGTAGCCGCCATAACACAGATAAACGCAAGCAGCGCTAGTAGAGTGGGTAATGGTACTAACCACTGAAACCATGGGGAAAGTCACAAACACCCTAGGGAATGTTCATACAAAGATTTCATCAACGGAAAGCCTAATACCTTCAACAAAAGTGGAGGTGTTATCGCACTAATGGAATGGCTCAAAAAGACTGAATCAGTCTTTGAAATATGTGCGTGTCCAGAGACAAGTGCAGTTACATATGCAGCTTGCACCTTCTCCGATATAGCCCTTACATGGTGGAAGAGCCATGTCAAAGCATTAACCTTCCCACTAGCAAATTCCATGAACTGGGAAGACCTGAAGATCTTAATGCTAGAAGAATATTGCCCAAGGGGCGAAGTGGAAAAATTAGAGCATGAATTGTGGACCCTTAAAATGACTGGATCTGACCTCGCCGCCTACACGACCAGATTATGTGATCTCTCCGTATTGTGTCCCAGGATGGTTACCCCGGGTGCAAAGAAAGTGGAAAGATTCCTATGGGGATTGTCTCCCCAGATCCAAGGGTATGTAATAGCTTCCAAATATACTACCTTCGACAACGCAAAATTGTTGGCGCAACAACTCATTGATCATGGAGTCTATCAAGGAACAACAACAACCGCTCCTAAACAACCAAAGGAAAGTGACAGCCAAAAAATCCTTGAAATAAGAGAATAAGCAAAACAACATAGGAAAACTCCAAAAGATAACAGGTGATGGCTTCGTATGCCGTCACTGTCCCAGCAGCCCCAACACCAGCAAAACAATATGTTGGAAATCTACCAAAATGCAACAAGTGTAAATACCACCATGTTGGTGCATGTCGGTAAATGTATTGCACGAAGTGCAACAAGAAAGGACACATATTCTGATTCTGCAAAGAGGCAGCTCAATAAGCCTCCCCAACCACGAACATAGGAGCAAGCCACACTTGCTATGGATGCGGAGAAACAGGGTACATCAAGATGGATTGCATGAAAACAAGGAATGTAGGGGGAGTAGGAAGAGTACTGACGATAGGACAGGAGGAGGCAATAGCAGACCCAACCATCATCACGGGTGCGTTTCTCCTCAATGACTCCTATGCATGCGTACTATTTGATAGTGAAGCACAGAAGAGTTTCATAAGCCACAAGTTTAAACATTTACTCAATCAAAAAATGGAAAGACAGAAAACACTAACGAGATATACATAGACTGTACCCTCACACTAAACAATCATTCTTTTCAAATCGGCCTCATGCCAGTCTTAATAAAAGTTTCGATATCATCATCGACATGGATTGGCTATATCCCCATGATGTTGATATCCTACAGTACGAAAAGGTCATTCACCTTAATTTGCCAAATGACGAAACCCTCGTCATTTATGGCGATAAATCCAATATGAACCTTCGCATCATTTCTTGCAACAAAGCTTGGAAATACCTACGTGAGGAATACCACATATTCCTAGCACACATCGTGAATGAGAAGCAAGAAGTGAAACACCTCAATAGCATTCCTGAAGTCTGTAATTTTCCTAACTTATTTCCTGAAGATCTTCTAAGAGTACCACCTACACGACAGGCGGAATTTCGAATCGATCTTATTCATGGAGCTACCCCAGTAGCCAAATCACCATATCGTCTAGCCCCATTAGAGACGCAGGAGTTATCCAGCCAAAAAACGAACTACTTAGCAAAGGATTCAACAGGCCGAGCTTCTCACCCTGGGGAGCATTGAACCTATTCGTAAAGAAGAATGATCAGTCATTCCATATGTGCATTGACTATTGCGAGCTGAAAAAACTTACGATTAAAGATAGATATCCCCTACCAAGAATAAACGAATTGTTAGATCAACTCCAAGGAGAGAATTACTTTTCAAATATCGACCTAAGATCCGGATATCACCAATTATGAGTCCATGAAAGTGAATTTCCCAGAACGGCATTCCGAACACATTATGGTCACTACGAATTTTTAGTGATGCCCTTTGTACTAACCAATGCACCCGTAGTGTTCATGGACTTAATGAACAGGGTATGTCGTCCTTTCCTAGACAAATTCGTGATTGTGTTCATATACGATATATTCATCTACTCATGTAGCAAGGATGAGCATAGTCAGCACCTTCGACAGGTCTTGAAAACATTGCGAGCAGAAAAGCTTTATGCAAAGTTCTGAAAGTGCAAATTTTGGATTCGGAAAGTAGATTTCCTAGGTCACATGGTCAAATAAGAGGGAATTCACGTGGACCCCTCCAAAATTAAGGCAATCAAGAACTAGTCAGCACCAAAAACGCCAACGAAAATCTTCCAATTCTTAGGTCTTGCCGGCTATTACCGCAGATTCATATAGAACTTCTCAAGGATCACTAAACCACTTACTACCCTGACTTAGAAGGGTATCACTTTCAGTAGGGAAGAGAAATAAGATGTTACATTACAAACTTTGAAGCAAGCCCTGTGCAGCGTACCTATTCTATCTCTTCCAGATGGGCCAAAAGATTCCGTAGTATATTGCGATGCATCCAATCAAGGATTGGGATGTGTACTTATGCAGCGAGGAAAGGTTATCGTCTATGGCTCACAAAAACTGAAGACACATGAAGTCAACTACGCTACTCATGACCTTGAGCTGGGAGTAGTAGTGTTTGCTCAAAAGACCTGGAGACATTACCTCTATGGTACAAAGTGCACCATCTTTAGAGATCACAAAAGTCTTCAACATATATTCGATCAGAAGGATTTGAACATGAGATAACAAAGATAGATTGAACTACTCAATGATTATGAATGCGAAATTCGTTATCATCCCGGCAAAGCCAATGTAGTAGCTGATGCTCTCAGTCGTAAAGAGTACTAAGGTCGCAAAGTAAAAGCACTAACCATGACTATCCATTACCACCTATTAACACAAATTAAAGAAGCCCATTTGGAGGCCCTAAAACCAGAAAATGTGACCAATGAAGCCCTAAGAGGAACGGATAAAAACTTAGAAATCAAGGGTGACGGAGTTCGTTATTTCATGAATTGAGACTGGACACTGAAGTTTGGTGGATTCAGAGAAGTTGTCATGAACAAAGCACAGAAGACTCAATAGTTTGCTCATCTAGGTTCAGACAAGATGTATCTGGACCATAAGAAATTGTATTTGTGGCCGAACATGAAAGCTTAAATTGCTACCTACCTGGGCAAGTGTCTGACTTGCGCCAAAATAAAGGTAGAATACCAAAATCCCTTAGGTTTACTACAACAACCAGAGATACCTGAGTGGAAGTGGGAGAAAATTACAATGGACTTCATAACCAAATTACCCAAGATAACGGGTGATCTCGATACAATTTGGGTGATCGTTAATCAGTTAACCAAGTCCGCACACTTCCTACGAATCAAAGAAACAGAAAAGATGGAAGAACTGACCAGAACATACATCATAGAGATAGTACGATTACATGGAGTACAAATATGTATTATCACTGATGAAGATAGTGAATTTACCTCTCGGTTCTGGTAGTCACTTCAAAAATCCCTGGGAACTAGGTTGGACATGAGTACAACCTACCACCCACAAACAGACGTGCAGAGTGGGAGAAATATCCAGACACTGGAAAACATGCTAAGAGCTTGTGTGATCGACTTTGGTAAAGCATGGGATACGCATTTACCACTTATCGAGTTCTCATATAACAATAGTTATCACACCAGTATCAAGGTTGCTCCAGTTGAGGCCCTTTATGGCCGCAAATGCAGATCACCTCTATGCTGGGCGGAAGTAGGTGATACACAGTTAGCTAAATGAGAAGTTCTCGACATCACTCACACTGGTACGATGATCATCAGGGAAACGACCAAGAAGATTGTTCAAATTTTCAAACCAATGAAAGCATCTCGAGATCAACAAAAGAGCTAGGCAGACATGAGATGGAAACCCTTGGAATTCAGGTTAACGACCGTGTTCTAATAAAGATCTCACCCTGGAAGGGCATGATACGCTTCGAAAAGCGTGGAAAACGAAATCCAAGGTACATCAGACCATTTGAAATCCTCTCAAGGATTGGTCCTATAGCTTATAAACTTCAACTACCTCAAGAACTTAGAAATATACACCTACCTTTCACGTGTCCAATCTCTAGAAATGCTTATCAGACAAAACTCTGGTTATTCCACTGGATGAAATCGAGATTAATGAGAGTTTACACTTTGTGGAAGAACCCATAGAAGTCTTGGATAGAGAAGTTAAGAGAACAAAACAGAGTCGTATACCAATAGTTAAGGTCCGTGGGAATGCCAAACGAGGACCTAAGTTCACATGGGAATGGGAAGATCAAATGAAACATAAATACCCACATCTTTTCCCCAATACATGAAGTTCCACTTAAAGTTTAAATTTCATGACGAAATTCCCTCTGACGGGGGGATGAAATGACAACCTGAAAAATTCTAGAGCAAACTAGGCCTAAACTTCAGCCATGTAACAGTACATTGACAACGCACTTGATGCAACAGAACATTGATAAACAAGAGAAAAAGCTTATATAAGTTCATATGTATATTAAATTTTGAAAGCCAAGTTGTAATGGACCTTTGATAGTCAATAAAGTCAACAAGCCTTAAGGAGTCAAATGGAGTTAACACAAGTCAATATAATAAGTTTAAAATCTTATCATTGTATATTAACTAAGGATTTTAAATTTTAGAATGTTTGAAACACTATAGGACTGGAATCACTTCCGTTATGGAAGTGATGGCCGACAACACATGCTTTTGGAAAGCCAAAATCCGAAAACCCTTCCATGAAGTAACCTACATCTGAAAACACCCCCTTTTAGAAGACCTTGGCCGAAAACTCTTTTCTCTTAGACTTTAAATTCGAAAACTCTTTTCCCCTTTGACTTTAGGAACGAAAACCCTTTTCTTTAGGCCCGTTAAGAGTGAAAACTCATTTCCTAGAAGATATTAACTCTGAAAACCCCTTTTATTATTCATAGTTTCATCCGAAAAAACTTTTAAATATATTATATCTTATCGTAATTTAGCTTCCCAATGTGATTTGATTTAGTTACCAACGTAAACATCACCTCACCTCCTATCTTCTTTCCTATTTAAATAACAATATGGAGACTATACTTCATTTGCATACCCAGTGATGGAAATCCTCTACAAATCCTCTCAGTATATCAAACCTCTTTTTTCTCAACTCCTTTAAAAACATCTACACATGAAGATTATTGATCTTTATTACTCATAAGTATTTGGTAAGTTTCTTAATAGAATTCTAGTGTTTTCACAACCATCTTATGATTATTTCATCAAATTTCACACATATCATTATGTGTTTATATCTATTAGGATATGACATTTTTCCCGTATTTTAGCCCGAAGGTCACCGCTTTCATCTCGATATTTAGTCAAAAATGCACACAAGGTGAGTTCATATCTCTACATTTTCATAAATTTTTCTATGTTTTAGGAGGGAGAATACAAGTAAAACACAAGAGACTTGTGTTAATATACAAATTATGGTTTATATTTTATTACGTTTAAATATCTTTTACGTAAGAATATCAAACATGCGATATAACATATTACCAAATTACAAACAGTTATATACAAATCATGTTAAAACGAAACAATTATCATTTTCAAGAAAACAATACATTTTAAACTATAATAGGTATAGTTTGAGAAATATTCACATTATTTTATCCTTCAGCGCAAAAAAACTATTATATAAAAATACGTATATTTTCATATACATATTAAATATGATGAAATGGGTAACAATTTCATACATGAATATTTTCATTAACAAAACACGTATCTCGTTGGAAATTTGTGAGTCATTCGTCTTCATCATACCTACCAAAGGTATCCATGGAAGTCTTGTTTTATACATGACTAATGATCCCGCATACTGGTTGTTAGCTATAGAATGACCGGCAGGTTATGGGTGACAAATGTCATATCTTTTCGACGCCTGGAGAACGTCGAGGGAGGCAATTCATTAATAACACGGTTATGAAAACTCACATGCTAACCGGTAATACGTTATTTTACGTGAAATCAATAGTACGCTTATTTTACGTAAATACCCAGCTCTTCAAATAATTTATTCACAAATAAAACTACATGTTATTAAATTAAGTATGGCATATATACTTGTATCTTTAGGTGTTAGAAACGTAAAAGACTGTAGTTCAGTTTTATAGTCGGAGTAGGCGCACTCACTGCTCCTCCCCTCAACATCGGACAGTCGGCCTTCTTCTGACTCGACTAATCGCAGTGAAAACATAACGGGATTGTCTGCTGAGGACAAGCCCTACTGACGTGACCAACCCTGCGACACTTGAAGCAACCCAAACCCATGGAAGGAAAAACTCCATCGTGCGGTTTCCCACACGTTCTGCACAGACCCCGACCCTGCTGGCCTCTCAAAAGCTGATCTGAAATCTTGGGTTTCTTCCTGGGACCCTCCACTACATGCAACTAATCTGATCCCCTCTTGCAGAGGTGCTCCAAATTGATCTCCCGCTCTCGAGCTCTAGAAATCATATCATTTTGGATCTCCGACCCTGAAAACTCAATAACTCCCTGATGTCATCCCGCAACATATCATGATACCCAGTGTTGTAAAACTCACCGATTTGGCCGATTACTCCTCCGAGTACTCGCCACTCGGTCCGTTACCGAGGAGTTTACAAAATCCCGAGTATTCCCCAATCGACACCTTATTGAACTGAGAAATGTTGTAAAATTCTGTCAACTCGGTGATTAATATGTATAATATACTTAATGATTTATTATTTATAACACACACATGTGATTATTACAACATATATATCTTAAATTTTCAGTAATTACTCACGAAGTGAGACCAATATATGTTTTTCAGTTTTTGTGTATTCACATTTATCTAATTATGTTATATCTTTCAATCAGCATATGATTTTAACTTATGATTTTGACATATATAATTTCCCTAAAAATATTTCTACATGAATTACCAAATCCGAGTACTCCCCGAGTACTCGCTACTCGGTAGTCGGCCAAACAGGTACCGAGTAATGAGTTCTACAACCTTGATGATACCTCACCTTCTTCATTTCTTCATCTATTGCATATTACGGTACCAATAAAACCCTCTGATTAGTTTGTTGGAGATCCTGAAACTCTTGCGCCAACTTCTGCACCTCAATCGCCAGAGCAAACTCAGCTCGGAACCTGGTCACGAAGTCATCCCATGACATAGCATCAACAACATCATCTCCCAACTCACTACCAACCTCTTCCTACCAATCTCTTGCCCGTTCCTTCAATATGCAAGAAGAATATCTGACCTTCGACTCCTTGGGGCAGAAACTCATCCTGAACGCGTTAGCCATATCCGCTAACCACCTCCTACTGACAATGGGGTCACTCTCCTCATGGAACACGGGAACTCCAAAAGCACGGAACTCTCGGAAAGAAAGAGTGCGAAATCCAACAACAACCATAATCTCAGCACGGAACGCGCCCAAGCGCTCATCCAAGATCTCCGAAATACTACAAAAAATCCCTGATGCGATGAACTCCTGAATCTGCTCGCTAATTAGCCCGACACCTACACCTGAGTCCGAACTCGAACCAGAACCAGAACCAGAACTCGAACCACCTCCCTGAGTGCTCATCTCCAAACTGAAATACAGCGTGCCAAAGATCAAAGCATGCTCAAGGATCCTCCTCCCACAAGCTTATTAGATTATCCAAGACTCTCACCAATTCAAGTATGGATCCTGTGCTTTTAGTAGTACGAGCGTAATACTACCTTCCACATATATCCATAATCTCCTCAACAATCCTCCTGAATGCTCTAAGTCACTTCCTCAAACCAATGAACCAAAACTCACTAAACTGCACCTCTAAACCCACTGAAGAATATCCTAGGATCTCCTAGGTTCTCGACCTCTACCAGCCGTCAGCTGCTGAAGGACTCTCACCAGTGTCAACTAGCTTCCTCATGAATATAGTCACATGTAACAAAGATTAGATAATCCTTCCAATAAAAGACTCAACCATAGAACGGTTGGACTCAGACAAAAGCTGCATAATAGGGTCAAATCCATCACTCCAAGATTATCTAACCAGTGTCACATGTGACTTAGCTTATTCACTTAGAAGTCTGTTCACATCACTAAGAGTTCCGCAAAGCACAAAGCAAGCAGCATTCAGACAACAGAAAAATCTACCCAACATACTCTAATCAAGCCACTCTATCCACTTAACAGATATCTATACTAGTATGTGATACTAAAGCTCATACAATCATGCATATAAATGCATCTCTCCTATCATGAAATAATGAGTAGATCCTTAGTCCTAATCTAGCATGCATTTCTCATAATTATTGCATATATCATAATAAACATGCATAGGTATTTTGGGAACCTCTTACTTAAGCTCGGCCGATTGCACGCATCACACCCATTTCTTTGATTAGAAGTTCCTTTTTAGTTATTTATCTATATTATAAATATTTTCACTGAACCCTCGGTTTGAGTTTAAGCACAACCGAGAGTATACCTGAATCCCTCAAACTAAGGCTTTGATAACAACTTGTAATGTCCTAGAAATCAAGGATAAAAATTTCATTTTTATAATAACCAAAACACTGTTGTAACTTTATCTAAACATATAAAATCATTTCAAAATAAAATAACTATTAGAGTTCATTCCCAAAGATCACATATTACAGAAAACACGGGTGTATGCACTGCAATCAAGCCGAGACCTTCCCTTTCGAGCCAGAAGTACCTGAATCCATAAACCACAAACTATAAGCACAAAGCTTAGTGATTTCCCCAAATACCACATACCATACAAATCAATGAGCCATTCATATCATACATATCCAATCAATCAATGAAAGTGCTATGTGCCAACCAAAGTCTTGTGATTATGCCACGGGCCGCCTCGTAATCTTCCTTGCCAGGCCGGGAGCGAAAACCCTCAGTCTTATAGACAAGTGCTAGGAGATAACTCCTGGTGTTCCATGAAAGCATTACAAAGACAACTAAAATACAATCTACGATAACTTAACTAATAACTTCTAGAGTTCGCACTCTGTTCTTGCATACAGATTTCCAGGAGCCGCCTCCCAGTCTTTCATACAAAATGCCAAGGGATACCCCCAGGTCTTCCTATAATACATAAACCAAATGGGACGACGTTAGTGCCTTCTACCCATAGAACAGTGAGGATACTCACCTCAAACGGCAAATAAATCCCACAACTGCTACGAATCAGCTTCCATAAACTAAACCAAACAACCAAACCATTCTTTAATAATTAACCATGGCAAATCCACCAAGCACTAATCCCATAAATGGTCCAACTAACTAAGTCTACAATTGGCCCAAGGCATTGGGCCCAAACAAGGCCCAAGTCCATTAGGCCCACTAAGGCCCAAGTCACCATCCAAGGCCCATTAGGGAAAGCCCAACCTAAAGTCCAATACTCTAAAATCATTAGTCCATTAAGAGCCCAAAGCAGAGGATAAGTCCAAGACCAAGATATCCAACAATCAAAGATCCCAAAACTTGCACAGGAGATGCTCACGTCATAAGCACCTTATGCTCATGTCGTGAGGTCGTGACTTTTGCCCAGAAACATCCTCGAATATGCTCTCACGTTATGAGGTCTTATTCCTCATTTCGTGAGTCCAGATCTGACAAAAAATGAGCATTAAGCTCCTAATCCATTAACCCTTAACATGGGGCAGTCTAGAGGGCCTTTCATGATCGCAAGTACCACAAAAATCAAATCCTTTTAATCATGTATATCCAATGCATGACTCAAACACCATCTTAGGTCAAAATGAATGGAAAAGGGCCAAGACTCAAGCTTGGAGTCCAAAACCATGACCAAAATTCAGATCTGAGAATTATAAGACATAAAATACCATCATGATCCATAAAGTTGCCAAATTTATGGATCCCATGCATGCTAACAAACATAACAAGCCATAAAATGCATGGAAACTTAGATCTAGCAAGCAAGGAAAGGAAAGAAACGAGCTTGAGGACTTAAATAGGTCCAAAAGCTCCACAACTAGATTATGATGAAGCCATAATGATAACAAACACACCAAAAATGATTATCCTCTTCCTCAAAGGGCTCCAAAGACCCAAAAGCTCTTAAATAACACCAAGAATGGCCATAAATTTCAATATGGGTTGATATTAGGTTTTCAAAGGTCTTGGAAGTGAAGGAGGCTAAATAGGAGCAACCCTAATCATCTCATACCTTAAAATACCCCAAATTTAGGGTTTTGGGGCATCAGGTGCCTCTCATGTCGTGAGCACTTAATGCTCACGTCGTGACCCTTAAATGAGCTTGTTCAACAAGTCGAAGATCACTCATCCGAACCACTCCAACTTCAAATAAACATAACTTCTTCATTTCAACTCCATTTTCGACGTTCTTTATATCCATAAAAAGGTGGTAAGAAGCCCAACGCTTCTAAAACCTCACCATGGCTTTAAAATTTCTAGAACGAAAACCCAAAATTCATAAAGAACCGAGTTATCAAATTATGATTATGTCCTTGACCCCTAAAGGCACCATCGAACACTTGGATCACTTAAACCATAACACCCACATCCGAAAAGGGCAAAATTATGCCTTTCCTAAGGCCCTAAGCCTCATGACAACTAATGATTGGGCTGCAACCCTGAATAATGGAGCAAATCCAAAATCGAGTGTTACACGCCGTCAACTCCAAATCATGGGTGGGATATATGGTCTCGTCAGGCTTTAGCTGCCTTGAAGCATATGCGATCACATGTCGTCTCTACATTTATACAGCACCCAATCCTGATATTGATGCATCACAATAAAACACGAATTCCTCTACCCCCTATGGGAGGGCTAGCATTGGAGCCTCACACAATCTTTGGCGAAGAGTCTCGAATGAATCCTGCTATTCAGGCCCCAAATAAAAACAACATCCTTCGTGGTCAACTTGGTGTGAGGAACAACAATCTTCGAGAAATCCCTAATAAATATCCGATAATCACCTCCCAAGCCAAGGAAACTCCTAATCTCGGATGGGGATCTCGGCACCTCCCACTGCATTACTGCCTCAATTTTGGCTGGTTCAGCCAAAATACCATTATGATTGATGAGATGTCCCATGAACAAGACCTCTCATAACCAGAAATCACACTTGGAGAATTTGGCATAAATCCTCTCCATCCTCAACACTCCAAGAATCTCCAGGAGATGCTCCTCATCTATTCCCTGGTCTTCAAATATACCAAAATGTCATCAATGAAAAAGATCACTGATCAATCGAATATGGGCCTACACACCCGATTCATGAGATCCATAAACACTGTCGGTGCGTTGGTGAGCCCGAAAGGCATCACCACGAACTCGTAATGCCCATGACGAGTCTGAAAGGCCGTCTTCGGAATATCCTTCTCTTGAAACCTCATCTGATGATATCCAAATCTCAAATCAATCTTGGAAAACCAAGATGCCCCTGCAACTGGTCAGATTGATCTTTAATCCTGAGCAATAGATAGCGGTTCTTCACCTTCAACTTGTTCAACTCTTGGTAATAAATGCACATCCAGTGTGAACCATACTTTTTCTTGACAAAAAGGATCGAGGCTCCCCACGATGAACTACTCGGTCATATGAACCCCTTCCCCAACAGCTCCTGAAGCTGAGAGGATAACTCCTGCATCTCGGGCACAGAAGACAATACGGTGCCATGGCAAAAGGCACTGCCCCGGAATTAGATCGATTCAGAACTCCACCTGCCTCTCAGGAGGTACAACCAGTAACTCCTTAGGGAAAATATCAGAAAAGTCACATACCACCGAAAATTTGGAAACAAAAATCGACTCCTTCTTCACAACCTGAGTATCCAACATATAGGCCTGAAAACCCATACATCCATGCTTCAAACTCTGTCTTGATCTGGCGTCAGAACAGAAAGTTGATCCCAATATAGTACCCTCTCCATAGATAGTAAGCAATCTACCACTTGAGCCCCGAACCATCACCAACTGTTGCTTGTAATCAATCAAAGCTCGAAATCGGGTCAAACAATTCATGCCAGCTATAACACATACATCCCCCATCGCTATCGACACTAGATCGATCGGAAACTCGAAACTAAAAATCTCCAAAACAAAGCCACGGAAGACTTCGGTATAAAAAATACCACGTGCTCGTCGGCTATGGAAACCCTTAATGGCCAACTCAATGCCTCGTGCCTGGTGCTAAAACAACGACTAAAGGTTAAGGACATAAAGGATCAACTTGCACCCGAGTCAAATGGCACTAAAGCATGCACATAATTTACAAGAAAAGTACCTATATGAAACCAAAGATAAGCATAAATAGATCAAATCAACAAAAAAAAAAGGAGATACATACCAGAAACAACATCATGTGCCGCACGGACCTCCTCGAAAGTCATCTAAAAAGCCTTCCCACGAGATCTCGGAGCCTTGGCCTTCCTCAGCCGACCATCAGTAATACGCAAGGTAGCAGTAGCAACGATCTAAAATGAACCCTGAGTGAGATGAGGACACTCAACCTTCCGTTGGCGAGTCTGGTAGTAATGAAAGCAAACCAAAAATCCCTTGGGGCAATCCTTCGCCATATATCCTTCCTTGCAGCATTTGAAACAAATCCTCGATCGGTAAGATCCCACGTGACTCTTACCGTACTTACCACAAGTTCAGCCCATCTGGCCTCCTACTCTAGAATCAGTGGGCTTGGTCCGCGTGGTCATCGGCTACGACTTTGTTGGTCCCCTATCTCTCCCCTAAGACTCTCCCTCCTTCCTCGTCTGAGTCTCACGCTTGATCTCCCTCCTCCTGGAATTGGTCTGCAACTCAGCCAATTCTGATATGATGAGTTCGCCATGAACTCATTAATATCACTCCTCAAAATTCTCAAGTACCGACTCACATATGCATGCTCCGAATATACGTACTCATGGAAGAATAATTCCCTCTCGTGGAACATCCTCGTGATCTCAGTCATCGTCTTTGTCTTCTGCTTGAGAGAGAGAGAAAATCTTGGGCCAATCGTTCCCTCTCCGCCTGGGGAATGAAATTATCTCAAAAAGCTCATTAAACCTCTCCAAAGTCACTGTAGCATGTGTTGTAGGAGAATAATCAGTCGTCACAAACTTCCACCAGTCCTTCGCCCCCACGCGAAGCTGGTTCAGCGCGAATCAAACCTTCAGGTTCTCAGGGAATGAATAGGTATAAAAACATTCCTCAACATTAGAGATCCATCTCATCGCAGCAATCGGGTCCTAGGTCTCATCAAACTCTGGTGGCTTCGTGTTGTTAAACTCTCGGAACATCAATTCATCACCCCCTAAGGCCTCGTAGTTGCAAGGTTGTGGTGGCTGTGGCAGCGGCGATCTCAGTAACGGAATCCTAGCGCCTGTCAAAATTCTCGATCAACATGGTCTTAATAGATCCGAACATCTCTGGAATGGCCTTCCTAATAGTTGCGGCCACCTCGCAGCAATGATCCTGCGGATCTTATCATCACTTGTACTCGGCCTCTCGGGGTTGTTGGAGCCTGGACCTCGGGTAACCACCATATTCTATGAAACATAAACACGGAAACCATCAGGGTCATGCTAAAATGCACGCACAACACTTAAACATCCTTATAAGCTCCCTATCATCCTAAGATTCTTTCTTGAGTCACATACCGATCCAGTGCTTTCCGTAGTATGAACCCACTACTACCTTCCATACGAACTCGTATTTGCCCCAAATCATCCTCTTAAGACCCTAAGTAACAAGTACTCTATCCCACATGGATATCTAACTATTCTCTCAACAAATTTCTCAATCTGAATATCTAGGCACTTATCCTAGACGAATCTGATGGGTTTTAACCATAAGAACATCCTATGTGCTCATGCAAACCCTAATGCTTGGATCTAGGTTTCTCTATTGTACATGCAATGTATCCAAGACTTAAAATATTAGATCTAACATATTATAAACAAAAATTAGGGTTTAGAGAATTACCTTTGATTGTTATGTAGCAATAACAATCTCAAATCCTCCTTGTAATGACTTTAGAAAGCTTAGAGTCACAAGTGTCACTCCTCTAATGGCTCACAAACACCAAGAGCAAGAGGATGAAGAATAAGGAGAGAGGAGGTTGCCCAAAATGTCCAGAAACCCTAGTGGAACTCTTAGCCCCGTTTTTGGAGCTTAAGGGTACTATGTATACATGTAGGCTATTAGGGTTTTCAACTAGGAAACCCTAATTTGACTGCTTAAGCCCTAAGCAGCGCATGGACCCTTTTAGAATAACCCTTGGATGATTTCTAATGGGTTTCCCATAGAATTCTTCCAACCTATTATTCCAAGGTGATCCATAGCCCAAATGCAATTATCTTATAATTACAGTTCCGATCCCTTAAGTTTAATTAATCTCTTTTTAGTCACAAAATTAATTATCAATTAATTCTTGACTAATATTAATTTAAACAATATGATTTTTCCTTTAATATATTATTCTAATAATATATTAATAAATCATAATTAATCCTCTCTCTCCATAATTCATCCTATCAAGTTGCTTTGGTGAAGGCAACCCAAAAGGACCATGCACCATCGGGTCAAGTACATACTAAAATAGTTATGGACTTAGACATTAATCCAACAGTCTCCCACTTGGATAAGTCTAATAACTATTCTGCGTATGACTTCATATCTTGATCTGCAAACGTAGCTCTCAAAAGCCACTGTCAACTCTGATCTTATCAGATACGCGTCCTTTAGATAAGGGATCATATATTCCTCCATTCTAGATATCGTATAGACGTGAAACATGGATTTCAATCATTCTCTCTGTACTGTTTTCCGATTTCCGATTTATGACGACTGACAACAGACTACATTTGAACACATCAAATTAGTCCCGACTTGGCCAAGCGCTTAGGGTGTCACTAAATCATCAAGCGGCCAAAGATATCACTTTCATCCTACCTTGGATAAAAGGAATGGATAAACTTTGATTCAATGTTGGCTTGTACTCACTCACCGAATCACACACAACAATATGTTTTATGACACCAAGTTACTGGTGCGTTTACATATTATCAATGTGTAACCGACTCGCAAGATACAATTTACACATCTCGGTTTCAAGAATATAAGATATTATCGTCTCACCAATCACTCGTGATAAAATCCATGAAGTGATCAAAGTAAGCGTGGGTTTAATCCAATGCTCAAATCATATTCATAAGGACTCATGAACGTTGCATCAAACATTTGCTTATGTCTAATACACTTTAGACAATCCACACACTGATTCTCGACAGTCTTCATTCATACCTACTTCCAACATAAGAACGGTTGTGGTCCGTTCAAATAATTTGATTGTTCTGAATCAATTTAATTATTCAGGAAGTCAAAACATGCAAAGTGAAACACAGTAATACTAATCCCATATGGCCCCAAACTCTGGGTATAAATAAAACATTTTATTTAATCACCATATTCATTACTCATTAATTGTTGTTTCGGGTAATCAACTTCTTACTTGAATTATAACAACAATTGTCCCATGCTCTTAGCATGCACACAAATGAACACATTTCCAATCATACTCATTTCACAACTCCCAATCCTTATCATAAGTATAAGAATATCAAATTCTTTCCACTTATAGAATATGCTAGATTCTAACATTTTATGCAATGATCCTTTCATAAATTCATAGCTCAAAATCATCAAGACTTGGCCAATCTCTATCAGAAGCAATTCTATACATATGATGTCTCTCATTCAAAGTACATTCCTTTGCACATCCTTCTTGCATAAAAGTTTCTAATCCAGATATAGATTCTCAATATCCAACTCCCAATATGGAAACATTTCCATATTTTGCCATACGACAACTTATTCTTAATAGAATCTTATATATTCATAATAATGTCGATATGGTCCTTCCAATACCATACTTCCAAGTACTCACAAGCGACCAATTTGCAGCGAGCTTTGGATCGTCCTTTGATAGTTGTTTAATTATCTTAGTCAAAACTGATTCTTGTCCTTTTTCCCTCTAAATGCGCTAGACATTTGGAAAATTTTAGAATTGTCAAATATAATAGCCCTAGAAATCAATCCTATACCCGAAGCGTATGGGATACGATGCATAATGTCTACATAATGATATGATACTTTATCAATCTTCTGCCATAATATTTATGTGCCACGTTCTCACAATTCGAACAATGCCATAACACTATGTATCTTTGACTAAATTTATTAACATTCCACAACCTAAGCCTTTAGATTAGAAATGAAGTATAATATTCTCTCCCTTAATTATAGCAAAACAACTATTCAATCCTTATGACTTTGCAAAGTATAACTCTTGTTTTCTATAATTAATATTGCTAACTTGCAATACTTGTTTTAATAATCATACAAGCACAATATTTATGCTCCCACTATCATGATGATTATTATCAAAAAGCATAACACTTATGCTCCCATTAGCTTTGACATGATAATCCTTTATCTAAGCTTCTTAAACTTATACACCTTTTCCTTAGATAACTCATATGTGTGTCTAAACAATTCAGACTAATTGCCAAACCTCACAATTCGAATTATGGAAAGGGATACCGTAACCATAATCGAGTTTGAGAATACAATTTCACAATTACTATCTTCTTAAAATCTCTCTTAGTGAAAGCATTTCCTCACAGACATTTTCATGATGGAGGGAATCTTATGACACTTAGATTTTAATGGTGTATGTGTTCCTATCCATGCGAATTTGCCCAAAACCAAGGTTTGCGACAAATCCAAACTCATATGGATCGAACTATCTTAATCTCAATTTCTTGCCTTATGGTAACACGAGTGCCCACCATGTCTTCCAAGTAGTTAAGCAGCTCATCCTTTCTTATCAATGTACTTTTAATTGATCAAGGTCCTTGCCTTTTATGCATTCAAATGAGAACTCATAGAACTCACATGCATAATTAACTCAATTGGAACGACACAGAAACAAGATAGTGTCAATACGATAGGTTGTAAACCTCAAGCTGTGTGCTAGTGATGATTGATAAGGTTTATTCTTGATTAGTTCTTGAAACATTTCAAGACCATTAAGACTCCCACTGACTCCTTGACATATAAGATTCTCTTGTCAATAAACATTTCTCGACAAACAAATATTCAAGAGTTAGTGTGGCTTTTATCAAGACAAAACACTTCACAAAATTGGTCCTAGTTGGTCTTTGTCTTATCCAAGACATCACAACTTTCCACATTTGATGAATAGTATAAACCTTCTTAAGACTTGTCACTCAATGTCACAATCCTAACTCTAAGACTTGGTTTTGGAACGAAGTATGATTGACTTCTTGATTTAACCATTTCTTAATTCTTGATTCCTCTTCTCAGACATATAATTGCACTAAGACTCACTTACAGGATCAATTGAGATATGGTTCTTAATCATTAAGACTATCATAAAACATAATAAAAGGTATTCTGCCTTCTTCTTAGAATAGAGAAACTTTTATCTTTCTGCCTACTTGATTCTTCTTATTCGTTTTGCTATTGATTTAAGCTCTTTCAATCAACTGAGAATTACAGGTAATCTCATAAGTATAATCATATTTACTTAACCTTAGTAAATCATGACGAATATCTTTGTTACTCTTGTGGTGGACTTGATCAACACACAACCTTGTGTACTCGATCTCCTAGTCCTTCACTTGACACTTTGTCAACGAATTAGTCTAATTTCCAAATATGAAATTTCTCATTCATCATGCAAGTAAGTTGCATGATTCCATGTTTCTATCCAATTGAAACTTGGCCCATGAGAAACTTTTCGTGTTTGGTAAATTCTTGACCTTTCCACAAATAACATAATTAAGAATCAAAACCATTATTGCTAATAATAGAAACTTACAAACATCAATTTTTCATACACGCCATTGCAAGGATAAATAAATAATATAAAATCAAAATTTATTTTATTGCGGAAAAAATTTGTCCTTACAATGCAATTTAATTGAAAAACTCTGTTAATACATATTTATTAGCAATATTATTCTAACTCCAAGTAGTAGCTCAAGATTCTAATCTTCAAGTAATGCGATCGAAATCCATTTCTTAACGATTAGATTCTGCTCACTTCTTCCCTTAAGCTTCCTTTCTTTTCTTTGATCCTACAAAACATCGAAATGCAATCTTATCACATCAAGTATTAAGAATCTAGAATAGGAACTTAAAAGAGTTAGTTAATTGAATTTACCTAAAGTAGAGCCATACGTTTTGATTCTCCCATCTCTTAGATCTCTTAAGTAAATAGGGCAGCTTCGTCTCCAATGCCCCTTCTCTTAGAAATAAAAGCGAATTGACTCTTTTGGAACAGCACACGGAACTACTTTTGACTTTACCTTTCTCTTATGATCAAACTTTTAGATGATGGCATGCATTTCGTTGCCATTGTCTATATCCATAGAGGTCTGGAAGGCAGATCCACCAATCAACTTTGCTTTTTCAGTGCGCCAAATCATTGCTGATTCAGTAGCAATAAGCATATAAGTGAGATCTATGAGGGTTACGTCATGGTTCAACATATAGTACTCTCTTACTAACTCACTACATGAGTCAGGAAGTGACTGAAGAACCCAATCAACAGCCAGCTCCTCATAGACAACAGATCCCAACATTCTTAACCTATCAATGTGTGAATTCATCTCTAGGATGTGTTCACACACTGACTTTCGTTCTACATGTTTTCTTGCCAAAAGAGCTTGAGTGAGTTTGAATTTTTCAATCTTAGGAACTCGTGGGTTAGGGAGAATAATAGGAGGAGGTGGAGGAAGTGAAGTATGATCTTGTGTTCCTCGATCGAATCGTGGAATATCGTCTTCATGTGAAAGGCTTGTTCCATGGGATTTGGGAAGACCATAGTTGTCATACTTTGACATCTACAAAACGGGAGAAAAATTAAATTCAAGTTAGTTGATTAATTGAGTCCTTAATAAATCACCCAAATGAGATATTAAGGCTAGGACCCAACACAATACTCTACAACTTGAGAGAGGGATGTCGTCACCCAAATTACAGAACATTTGAAGGTAAGTGAATGATGATTCACTAATTTTCACCATGAAAACGAAAAAGAAATTTAAGTTTTAAATCTATTGAAAATTCCTAGATCTTTTGAGATTCATTGAACATTTCAATGGCATGTTTAAATCTCGATATGCCCCTCGCCTTGTGACTGGGATGCTGAGGATCACAAAACAGGGTGTGAATAACCATGCAAACTTACATGGGCACAAATGAAACTTTTTCACAACACAAGGATCAAATAACAAATAATAGAAATTAGACAATTATTTTTGTCATTATCTATATTTGACCTAATTTCAATTTCTTGCAAGATAAGTTACCCAATTAATACAAATAATCAATCTTTAATCCTATAAGGAAGTTATTATCTAATCAATTGGTAATTATCTTGTGTTTTGGCAAGGATAATCATTTAGAAACATTAAAAATTGTATTTTATAAGTTTAAAACGAATATGGTAATTATCCTTAAGCAAAACAGCAATAAAATCTGAAATTCCCTCTATCTGACGCTCCGACTCGCCGAGTCACACATTGGAACTCGCCGAGTAGGGCAGACTCGCCGAGTCCATGTAGTAATAACAATCTCAAATCATCCTTGTAATGTAGCAATAACAATCTCAATCTTAGATCTAACATATTATAAAACAAAAATTAGGGTTTATAGAATTACCTTTGATTGTTATGTAGCAATAACAATCTCAAATCCTCCTTGTAATAACTTTAGAAAGCTTAGAGTCACAAGTGTCACTCCTCTAATGGATCACAAACACCAAGAGCAAGAGGATGAAGAATAAGGAGAGAGGAGGCTGCCCAAAACGTCCAGAAACCCTAGTGGAACTCTTAGCCCCATTTTTTGAGCTTAAGGGTACTATATATACATGTAGGCTATTAGGGTTTTCAACTGGGAAACCCTAATTTGACTGCTTAAGCCATAAGCAGCCCATGGACCCTTTTAGAATAACCCTTGGACCATTTCTAATGGGTTTCCCATAGAATTCGTCCAACCTATTATTCCAAGGTGATCCATAGCCCAAATGCAATTATCTTATAATTATAGTTCCAGTCTCTTAAGTTTAATTAATCTCTTTTTAGTCATAAAATTAATTATCAATTAATTCTTGACTAATATTAATTTAAACAATATGATTTCTCCTTTAATATATTCTTTTCATAATATATTAATAAATCATAATTAATCCTCTCTCTCCATAATTCATCCTATCAAGTTGCTTTGGTGAAGGCAACCCAAAAGGACCATGCACCATCAGTTCAAGTACATACCAAAATAGTTATGGACATAGATACTAATCCAACAGACTCCCTAATGCCACACTGCCTCACAAGGATCTTCGCCATTCTCGTTGTCTGCTCCACGCACACCAATCATACATGATACCGGGCTCGATAGACAGTCGAATAAATGATTCTTCCTTAAGTCCACAACCAAAAAAGGAACAAGAAGAAAGGTTAAATCATGCATTCTAAGGATATAGTCTTAACCACGTACAACTAAGCAGCATACATAGAGAAAATAGCAAGAATAGGTTTTATCAAGGAAACAACTTTCTAGGATAAAGCATCATGAATTAGGCAACTCTAGCCCTTAATTCCTAGAGATACCTAGCCTACCATCTAGCATGCAGTTCTAACAACTCAAGAATAACTCATCTCATAACATAATTAAGTAAGGCTATTTTAGGGAATCATCGCTCGAGATCTGGCTGATTGTACACACTCCTTCATCCTACTTTTCTTTTAAAAGTCCTTTACTCTTTTGGATAAATCTTTTAGGAAAAATCATTTCTTTTTGAAAAATTTAATCAATTCCTCGATTTGAGTCCAAACATACCCGACGGTGTTCCTGAATCCCTCAAACCAAGGCTCTGATACCAACATGCAACACTCAACATTTTCAAACAAAAATTTCATTTTTAAGATTCCTAAAATATAGTTTTTAACACCATCTCATGCCAAATAAAATTGTCAAATACATAACATCATAAAACAAAGTAAAAATATCCCGTAATCCACAATCTCCTCATTAGCAGACGAGTGTTTACAATCATGTTGGTGCCTTCCCACGATCATGAGATATACCTGAAATACATTTACGTTAACACTGTAAACACGAAGCTTAGTGAGTTCACCAAAATACCACATACACAAATAATTAGCCTCTCAAGGCTATACCACAATAAGGACCCTCCATTCATGTGTTTTTAGGAAGACCCTAAGGTCTCATGTCTCCGTATAGACCATCTGGACATGTCTTAATATATACATAGAATAATATAAAAGCATAAGTAACCAAGAAAATATGCAAAAAAACGCATATCTTGGTATAATCAAATAAGACCCTCCGGTTAATAACACGAATAAGGCCCTTCGGTTAATAACACGAATGAGACCCTCCGTTCACACATAAATTACCACACCGGTAAGTATAGTGAGAAGACTCACCTCACACAGAAAACAATAAATCTCACACCCGAACTACCGGTTCAGACTCCACCTTAAATATGTCACATTTAACTCTAATTAATAATTAATATTAATAACCCAATAAATGCTAGACCGAGCCTCTCTACTAAATATCAGGAGTGTAGAAAGACCACTTTGCCGCTCTTGGCCAATAGTCCACAAATTGATCAAAAACTCAAAAGTCAAAAAAAGTCAACGCCAAACGAGTACGTCGGATGTCCAACCCTCTATATTGGGCTACCACTTATTAAGCATGCAACGAGTATCCTCAACATTATGTTGCATGTACCTGGGAGTACACACGATGTACTCCTCAGAATCTCTTTTTCCACTTCACTTGGTCATAATCCGTTAAGACAATCACCCTAACTATATATATGAGGTAAAAAAATGCCTCTAGAATCATAAAGTTGTTGACTTTGAGCCTTTGCATGGCTGGACAAGACCCAATCCCAAAAACTCTAACTTTCTCATAGCAAAAGAGCATATAACTCATGCATGGAAAGATTAAGACGTCTAAGCACTCATTTTTATAGATTATAATACTCTAACACACCAAAACGGATAGAAGCATAGCTCTGGAGTGCACCAAACTCACAAAGTTCCATACTTGGGACATAAAACCTGAAAATGTACCCAAAACAAGAACTAGAACAAACAATGAGTAAGTTTTGAACTTGATACCTTTGGAAGATGCACCAACTGAAGTAGAACTCAGATCCAAGAGCTAGAAGCACAAGTTATCTTTCCTTCAAGGTTCCTTCCCCACCAAAAGCTTCACGAAAACACTCAAATGAGTCACAAACACTCATACAAGCTAGAGGAACAAGATTAGGGTTTGGAGGATGGTGGAGGGTGATTTTGGTGGCAAGAAATGAGGCAATCATGTTCTTTAAATAGGGACACAAGAAGGTATTAGGGTTTCATCATGAGCCTAGTACGCCCAGTGTACTATGTGGCCTCCACGATCATACTCAAATGCCACTTTTTTCAACATAAGGACCAATCTTGACATAAATATAAAACGTTAACGTCTTAGAAGTTATACCTCCTTTTTGGGGATGTTACATTCCTACCAAACAAAATTTCTTATTGGATCTCTCTCTCTCTCTCTATGTGTGTGTGTGTGTGTCTATATATATATATATATATATATATATATATATATATATATATATATATATATATATATATTATATCTTATGAACTTTAAAAAAATAATTATTTAGATATCACATGTTATCTAACAAGATTGTAAAATTTATAAAAATAAGATTGAAAATGAATGATTTAAAATATAACGATTCAAAATGTTCATGATCATTAATTCAAGACAAAACTACATAAAAGGTCCATGTGGTTTCTTGAAATATGAGATATGGTTTCTAATCATAGATGGTTCATATGGTTTCTAATCATTTAACAAATAGTCTCTCATCCACATAAAAATTCTTATGAATCATTTTCACTTTTTAAGATTTAAATTTAATTAAATTTATTAAATAAAAACCTCATCGTGGGCCCACATCTCTCTCTCTCTCTTTCTCTCTCTCTCTCTCTCTCTATATATATATATATATATATATATATATATATCTTAGTCTTCATCATCCCTCTATGTAACACTCGTGTTTCTAGGCTAATCATTAGTATGATGATGCAATAGTTATGGTTATCAATTGTAACATATTTTGAAGTAATGAAGAGGAGCTATTTGAGTATTATGTGAATTATATGATTTTATGGGTTGGGTTGTGTTCTGACCCAAAGAGAAAAGGTGATAGTATACGCATCTCGACAATTGAAAGAGCACGAAAAGAACTACCCCACTCATGATCTGGAGTTGGCAGCGGTAGTATTTGCCTTAAAGATATGGAGGCATTACCTCTACGGCACGAAGTGCAAGCTCTTCGCTGATCATAAGAGTCTCCAGTATCTCTTTAATAAGAAGGAGTTGAACATGAGGCAACGACGCTGGCTAGAACTTCTCAAGGACTACGACAATGAGATACTTTACCACCCAGGTAAAGCAAATATTGTTGTTGATGCTCTCATTCGGAAAGTCAATCTTGGAAGGAAAAGGCCAAGAGCGTTAAGAATTGAAGTCGTCTCGACGATTGTGGAAAGTATCAGGAAAGCTCAAGAAGAAGCCTTAGAGAAGAATGACCAAAAGGAAGAATGTTTGGGAAAAACGTTAGTGTTCGGTACAAACAGTCGAGGACTGAAGGTATTCCAAGATCGAATCTGGGTACCTAAAATGGGAGGAATAAGAGATCTTCTAATGGAAGAAGCACACTAGACCATGTACTCGATTCATCTCGGTAGCACTAAAATGTATAGGGACCTCAAACCCTACTATTGGTGGCCGACGATGAAGCTCGATGTTGCGAAGTATGTGGCCGAGTGCGTAACATGTGCGAGGGTTAAGGCACAACATCAAAAACCGTATGGGAGTTTAGAATCCTTACCTGTACCCATGGGTAAATGGGAAGACATCACCATGGATTTTGTGACTAAACTGCCCAAAACGAAGAACGGACATGACATGATTTGGGTAGTCATGGATCGTTTCACCAAGAGTGCACACTTCATAGCAGCCAAGGAGAAGTGGTCTATGGATAAGCTCGCAAATGCTTACGTGAAGGAAATTGTAAGACTTCACGGTGTCCCTCTTACAATTGTATCTGATCGTGATAGTCGTTTCACGTCGAGGTTTTGGAGGAGTATGCAAGAGGAATTAGGTACGAAATTATGTTTGAGTACTGCTTACCATCCGCAAACTGATAGTCAGAGCGAAAGAACGATTCAGATGCTGGAAGATATGCTGAGAGCATGTACCCTCGAATTCCAAGGGAATTGGGGCGAGCACTTACCTCTACTAGAATTTTCCTACAACAATAGTTTTCACTCGAGCATCAAGATGGCACCTTATTAAGCCTTGTATGGACAGAAGTGTCGTACACCGTCTTGTTGGCTTGAAGCCGGAGAGAAGCAGTTTATGGGCCCCGAGATAGTCCATGAGACTGCTGAGAAATTGAAGGTGATTAGGGAAAGAATGTTAGCAGCCCAGGATCGTCATAAGAGTTATGCCGACATGAAAAGACGACCGATAACCTTCAAAGTTGGGGATTCCGTTTTGCTTAAAGTCTCACCGTGGAAGGGACTTATACGCTTTGGGAAATGAGGAAAGTTGAGTCCAAGGTTTATTGGACCGTTCAAAGTTCTTCAGAAGATTGGGAACCAAGCTTACAAGCTGGAATTTCCCGAAGAACTCAATGGTATTCATAACACCTTCCATGTGTGTTATTTGAGGAAATTCACGGGAGATGTTCGCGACATAATTCCAATCTCAGAGTTAAGGATGGATGAAAATAAAAGGTTGATCGAAGAGCCTGAGGCAATTGTTGACCGTAAGACTAAGAAGTTACGACGCAAGATGGTCGACTTAGTGCTAGTCCGATGGAAACATTCGAATGGGCCGAATCTCACTTGGGAAACAGAGGATGACATGATGAGTCGCTATCCACATCTGTTTGCTGATGCATGATTCCGGGACGGAATCATCCTAAGGGGGGGAGAATTGTAACGCCCGGGTTTCAGGGCTAAGCATTTTTGTCAATGTAATAGTCTAGGTCAACTCTTGTAACTCTTTTTGAAGTAATAAAGATGAAATATCTGAGTATTATGTGAATTATGTGTGTTTATGTGTTTATTATTTAATTATAAATGTATAATTAATAAAGAATAAAAATGAGCATCAAATTAAAGTGTGATATAATCCCGATATCTCTACATAAAGTTGTAGAATATGTCTCAAGGTTTCCGTACATATAACGAACGCCGAAATCCGAGTTATAACAAAGAAGTTATGACCCGTCAATGTTTCGCGACAGAACCGGCACGATACCGAAAAGCATAAATAGTGAATTTACGATAGAGCGAGATTTATCCTTAGCGATCTAAACTAAAGTTGTAGAATATGTTAAATTAAGAACATCTATAAAAAGAACGCCCAAATCTGACTTCATATGAAGAAGTTACGATTTTTCGAAGTTTCGGAATAGCAGTGTACAACCCGAAATTCGAATATTAGATCGAGTGATTTTTAGCTGACACGACCTAAACGAGAATCGAAGATCTCGTTAAGAGTAGCGTAACGAGAAAAAGATGGGCGAAAACGGATGTCGGATGAAGAAGTTATGAGGATTTAACGAACCAATCTTATCCCGGCCCGTTGATAATATAAAATTTAAAATCGAGACAAAATTAGCCGACGGACGCTAAATGAAAGTTGTACAGTACGTTCCCACCTTCGCGTGGATATAAAGAACGTCAAAAATGGAGCTTATATGCGAAAGTTACGAATTTTTAAAGTTGAAGCATGAAATTGCGAAACCTGTTGCGAAGCTGATGATGTGGCACAATCCCAGCCGTCGCTTGCGGCCCACGGTCTTCGCTTCGGATTATGACACGCCCTTCGCAATACGCCCTGCGTACGAGGATCGGTACGCCCCGCGTACCTCCGGTCTTATCCGGGTCTTCTTCCGAGTGTGAGCCAGCTGTCCAAAGCTGGAAACCACCTCCGAGCTACGCCCCACGTAGCACTACCGAACGCCCACTGTAGCGAGGCCCTCGCGGCTATAAAAGGAGGCCGAGGCTGCCTCCATTTTTCACACCTTTCCACCTTCTTTCTCTCACTACTTTATCTCTCTACAACCCCAAACCACCCCTAAGCCCTAGTTAAACCCCTAGCACCCTAGGGAAGCCCCGAGGCTCCCAGAGTCCCGAGAAAAAGGAGTTTTTCGGTTTTGAAATGCTGCTCCAATTAAGTTGCGGTTTTGGATAAAATTCGTTGTAAGTATGCTACGCTTACGCAATTTGTAATATAGCTTTCAAATAATTATAGGAATGTTATTAGGTTCTTAAAATAATTATTTGGGCTATTATTTTGAGATATATCAAGTATAATTAATGCCTAAAAATACTCGGACTAATTAATTTGTCGCGGTTATCATTAAACTAAACCCTAGTGGTATCGATACTAGGTTTTATCGAAGGAATATCATTTTGAGAGTATCGAAGCATTGTCCGAGTGCTGAGTCACTACCTAATCAAGTGAGTGCATAGTTACTTTCAGCTTACACATAGATATGAAGTATTTAATATAAATTACATGCTATGTGTGCATATTATCTGAATACTTGCTATCTATGCTGGATGAACGTTTTATACATGTTTTCAAAGATTTGAACTGTATATGTATTTTATATCTACAAAATGTGTTGGGTAAAACATGGGTAGATGTAATAGTTGCTGTGGGACAAAATAAAATAATGAGAGACCTCATTATAGATGTTATTGATGATTCAGTCATCTAGCGGAGTATAGATGGCGACCACTGACTATTCTAGATAGTCCAGTGGAACACTAGCAGGCTCGCAACCTGTAGGTGTTTATTTGAACTGTGTGTTTATTTGAACTTTGTGCTCACCAGATGTACTCCATCCCCCACATGGTTGCCTTTAGGACATCTAATGCTGAGGAATCCCCTTAGCAGCAGTGTCTGTCCCAATGATGATCCTTAGGCTAGGTCTCTTATGATAGGTGTTTAGGGACGTAAAGTGAGGATAATGGGAATGGGTAATCGGGTTATTGTTGATTGATGAAATTAATAAACTTATTTATTGCGGGTTGAAAACCCTATGTGCTCACCAGGCTCCCAAGCCTGGCCCACTCAGTTTTATGTATTACAGGTAGTGGCGCATGAGCATAGGTGTGATGTTTTGGATGAGGGATTACGGATATAGGCCTGTAGATATGAAATAATGTAGTAAGGCTTATATTGTACTGTTTATACTTTTGATCTGTACGAACATGACATCCCGAGTCTTTTAATGAAATACATTTCTATGGAAATGCTTTTAATAAATCTTTATCATATTATTGTTTTGGGACAAATTCCGCAACCCTTTTATTAAAAGATAACTCTGATTTTGAAATAAAGTATAAACAAAACCAGTCTTTTCTGGCCGTGATTTTGGGGATGTCATAGTTTGTCCCTACCACCTTGTATTTTTCCATTCAGAACCTCACACAGGTTATTCAACAAGAGGTTAGTATGTGCCCTCCCTGTTTAGTCATATAATACAAAATGAGAACAAATCCTAACAATGACAAGTAAATGTTAACATAAAGGAAAGATGAAGTACTAACCTGAGAAATGAGATCTTGCCCAATGAGCTGGAGGAATTTGTATCAGCCAATCATGAGCTTCAGCTTTGAATTTCTTTAGCTCTTCTAATGCTTTCTCAAAATGCCTTACAGTAGTAGCAGTTGCACATGCCCACACCAAATCTTTGAGCTCTTTGTCCTTCCATTGCCTTTTCATATTTTCATAAATATGCCTCAGACAGAACCTATGCTCAACTTGAGGGAAAAGTTTGGCAATTGCAAGAATGATACTTTATTTAAATATTTCAATACTTAGTTGACTAAATAACAACAATATCAAATTAAATTGAAGTATATGTACCTTCTGCCTATCTGAGATGAAAGTGAAGTTTGAATTAGCATTAAGTTCCAGATCATCACCAAGTTGTTCCAAAAACCATGTCCATGAATTCGTGGTTTCATTCTCAACAAGAGCATATGCAAGAGGATATATCCTATTATTGGAATCTACCCCTACGGCAGTCAAAATTTGACCAGGATAGGGACCTTTCATGAAAGTACCATCTAACCCTATGAAATCCCTTAGATTATCCTTAAATCCTTCCTTTAATGCTCCTAAACAAATGTAAATTCTCCTAAATGTCCTTGTATCATAATTTAAATTTGGCTCACTGTAACAATCGATCTTCACATTAGTACCTGGGTTTCTTTCCATCAACTCTAGTCCATAGTCCCTCAAAATAGCATATTGTTTCTGAAAATCCCCAAAAACATGCTTCTGAGCCAATTCCGTTGCCCGATGTACCTTCATTCTTGACATGTTCATCTCGAATTTTTGAATGAGATCTTCTTGAAGTGCATTGACTGGAATGGTTGGATTACTCTCAATTTGCTTCACAATGTATGCTGCAATGAATTTGTAGTTGCAAGCTTTAATGGTTCTTGATTGCACACATCGATGTTCACTAACTAGGGTGTTCACTACCTAGTCATCTGTCTCTTTAGGTCTAGACACCAATACAACCCAAGGACATTTACCCTCTTTCATATTTACTGTTTTATCCTTGAATCCCATCCTTGACTTTATCCATGGCCCACCACTCATATATGGGACCACTCCTCTACACTTAGCCCTAATCCTTGTTTTGTCATTTTTTTCAAAATGTAAATCCCTTTTGGTTTCTACTGCATGTTTATTTATATATTCTTTCACATCTTTCTTTGTTTTGAACTTATGTCCTAATGTGAAAGCCTTTTGATGAACTACACCCTCAGAAAAACTTTTTTCCTTTCTTATGTCTCTCAACATCCTCTCTCTATTGTTATCTTGATCTACAATAAGTGACTCAAACGATTCTGGGTCTATGACCTCCAAATCTTCACCTTCAGTAAAGTCAACACCACTACCACTTGCTTCTTTGGTGGTTTGTTGAACCCACTCAACATCTTCATCAACATGTATATGAAATTCTTTCATATCAACATCCACATCATCTACAATATTTTCTAAATCCACAAAGAAGTCATCGTCCTCACTTTCATCAATTGTCATATTACCCTCACCCCTACTACCCTCACTCTAAGGACCCTCACTAACACTTTCCTTACTTCCACTGTATTCATCCTCAAAAAAACTCAACATCGTGTAGATTTTTTCCCCTACCATATTCTGCGTCCACATCCCCCATTACCTCATAATCATCCACTGGATCAACATCCCCTTTTGCTTGGTGCTCATCCCCAACTGTACCCCCCTAAACGGATCATTCTCTCAATCAACTGAGTGCTTTTTGTTGATTACAGGTTCATAGGGTACAATTAACTTTGACAAATCAGTGGACTCATTCAAATCCAACTTTTTACTACATGACCGAATTGATTTCCTTTTCATTCTAACCCTATTCATTTCAGGAGAATCAATCTCTTCAACTTCCTCAATACGAAACTTCAATGTGGACTTAAGGTAAGAGACTACTCTAGTATTTCCATGCTTGATGTAAAAATTAATTTCCTTATGATTAAGCACATACCTTGCCAGCCGAATGACTTCCTGATTGGTGCCAAGGGGTAACAATGCACTATCCAAGTCTGTCTCTAGGATCATGAAATGGTAAAACATTATACCACCATCATTATACCCTAAAAATGCAATCATATCATCTAACTCGTGGACTGAAAACACATCCATGTCCACAAAATCAAAGTGATCAACAAGCCCATCTATGTATGACCTTCCAGATACCGTATTTGTGAACGAACCTCCATGATTTATCTTGAATGTACCAAAGCTTGAAATAGAACCTATGAACATTCAAGAATAATAAAATGTTAATGATGGAGGAAAGAAAAATTACATTTCATCAAACCCTAGCATTACAAGGTCCGTGCTTACCATATTCTTTACGTAGGTCAGGTGGTTGGGTGTAGCGTGGACGTAAAGACCATAATGTGAGCACCATTTTCCTCGATACACCATTCAATCAGTTCAGCTATAACAGCCGACGATGATAAGAACTCACGATTGAAGAAGATGGGATGATCAAAAGGTTTTCTTGGGGAAAGAGATAGAGTGTAAAGTCAATGTCTGAAACTAAACCCCGCCACCTTAATGGATATAGTTGTTAATTCCAAAAATTCAGAAAAGGTCCTTTAGGCTAAAATGACATAAATACCCTCATGTGCAAGTCAAATGGAGCAACTTAACATTGGAATGGACGCTCATCCAATTCGGGGACCAAACGCGTGCAACTTATGGTCCATAGGTACTATTTGAGGGAAAAAAGTACCGTAGGGACTAGATTGGGGAAAAATCCAAAACCTAAAGGATCATTCGTGTAATTTGTTCTTTATTTAAAAAAAAATCTCATCCATCTCACCACTATTGGACATAAACCAGGTCATTTTTCGTCATTCAACATAGTCAGCTAGATGTACAATCAAATAACATGGTTTCTTTTCCGGTCAAAAAACTTTCCCAAACAGCACTTTACCAGGCAGCACTTTCCAGATAGTAACTATCAAACGGGACCTTATATAATACAAGAAAAATAATATTTAGTCACAATAAATGTTAGATTAAGATCTAGTGATAATGATACCAGGTTTCGTCAAAAGGAAAATAAGATTGTTAGAAGCGAAGCGTTGTACGAGTTTGGAGTCATCACTTTAACAAGTGAGTGCATAGTTACTTTCATCTTACACATAAATATGAAGTATTTAATAAAAATTACGTGTTATGTGTGCATATTATCCGTGTTCTTGATATCTATGCGGGATAAACAACATATACATGTTTTATTTGATTTAAACTGTATATGTATTTTGTACCTATAATTATGATGGGTAAAGATGAGTAGATGATATAGATGATGAAATAAATGATGAGAGGCCTTGATGTTTAAGATGATACAGTCATCTAGCGGAGTATAGATGATAACCACAGACTATTCTAGACAGTCTAGAGGAACGTTGGCAGGCTTGCAACCTGTAGGTGTTTTTGAACTATGTGTTCACCAGGTGTACTCCATCCCCCTCATGGTTGCTTTTTTGACATATATTGCTAAGGAATCCCCTAAGCAGTGTTGTCATCTCGATGAAAATCCTTAGGCTAGGTCCCTTAGTTTAGATGCTTTAGGAAAATAAATTTAGGTTAATGGGAACGGGTAATCATGTTGATTGATTTGATGAAAATTAATAAACTTAAGACAAAACTGCAAAAATGGTCCCTGTGGTTTTCGAAAATATCAAGTTTAGTCCCTAAGTTCAAAAAACCTCACAGATGGTCCCCGTGGTTTCAAAACTTTTAATGTTTAGTCCCTCCGTCTAACTCCATCAGCTTTCTACCGTTAAGTGAGGGGCATTTTCGTCATTTCAATACTCAGGGACCATTTATGAGGATTTTTTTTTAAAAAAAAAAAGAAAAAATGAAATATAAAGGGGGTCCCACCATCTCTCTCTCTCTCTCTCTCTCTCTCTCTCTCTCTCTCTCTCCCAAAAATCAAAAACCCACCATTCCAATTCATGTCTGAGTTCATGTTCGTGATTTCTAGCAAACCCACTATTCCAAAAATCAAAAACCGAAACCCAATTTCAAAAAGATATAAATTTCTATTATAATAAGAAAAAAAATAGAAATCAAATGTGTGTTCTTTAGGATACAATTTTTATGTTTGTTCTGCAACCCAGGAATCAAATATCCAAGTGTTCATCTCTGAGTTTATGTTCTTCATTTTAAAGAAATCCATCATGACAAAAATCAAAAATCAAAATCGAAATTCAAAAAACCATTTCATAAATCGATTAAGAAACCAATCAAACAACCCTAGATTTCAAGAACTTGGACATGTGTGTAATATCGTTACATATCATGCTCAAGAAAACAAGATGAAGATGAACAAACATGAACAAACAGGTTAGGATGAACACAAACATATCATCGAATATGGAAACATTATAAATGTCGATCTACTGTACTCTTCTTTATCTTGTTCTCTGGAACATCACAACCAAACATCACCATCATTAACATCACCAACACAACATGTGATCGCCATAATCAGGTGAGAGAACAAGGTTCGGTATTCATCTACTCACTCCATCCAATCTATTGATATCAACATACCATATTAATGGGGCAAGATTCAAGCTTTTTAGCCCAAGGTGAGAGAACGATGGCCTGTCGGTGATGGATCTTTTCTGGTGAGATGATGGAAACGACGGTTTTCTCGACGAGAACGACAGAGTCGACGCTACTATCCCTAAAGAAGACAAGTGTTTACCATTGAAAATGCTTCCTTCCAGACTTCCCCCAGCGATACAAGAAGTTATCGACAGAAACGACGACATGGTATCTGTACCAGATCTTTCCAGATCAAATTTCTTAGATGTTGTCGACTCTGGCGGTGGAGGCTCTATCGGGAACTTTTCTTCAGATTGCGAAGAAATTGAAAGGCGTGTGCGGATCAGAAGATGAAGGTCTGCGGCGGAAGCGAGCGTTCCCGTTGCGCATCAAGGTTGAGACAACTTGTTTGAAACTAGGAGAGGCAGCGTAATCGTGATTTAGCAGTTGGAAGATGCGATTAAGGTGTTTAATGGTCTGAATTCCAACTAAATCAACCGCTATTGCTGTAGAAGAAATGCTTCAGAGAGAGAGAGAGAGAGAGAGAGAGAGAGAGAGAGAGGGAAGAGGGAGACGGTGGGACCCTATTATTAAATAATTATATATTTTCTTAAATAAGGCAAATCTTCAAAAATAGTCATTGGGTAGTGAAATAACAAAAATACCCCTTACTTAACGGCCAAAAACTAACAGAGTTAGCGAAAAGGACCATTTGTTAAATGTTTTGAACCGCATGGACCATTTGTGAGGTTTTTTGAACTTAGAGACTAAACTTGATATTTTCGAAAACCACAGGGACCATTTTTGAAGTTTTCTCTAAACTTAATTATTGTTGGTTAAAAACCCTATGTGCTCACCAGACTCCCAAGCCTAACCCAATCAGTTTCTTGCATAACATGTAGTGGAAAAAGAGCATATGAGTGTTGATCTAATGAGATATCTATGGATTATAGGACATTAGAATAATAGATATTGTAAGGTCTGTACTATGTATGTTTATGCTTATGTACTGTATTGACAATGGCATCCCAACATTTTTAATATAATTAAAACACATTTCTTCAAAAATCCTTTGATGATTTACTTATCATATTTTTGGGAACACATTCCACAACATATTTCTTTCAAAATATACTCTGATTTTCAAATAAAGCATAAACAAATCGGTCTTTTCTGGCCGCGAAATTGGAAATGTCACACTCTGGTCACTAAAAAGAACCCCAACACAAACTTCACAATACACACATAGACATACTCCAAAATACACACATACACACACTCCACATACATACATAATCAATGATGAGTCTTTTTATCTTCTTCGGATCTATTATCTGTCGACCAATCGACACCGCCCCTTTCTTCTTTCCGACAGACTGAAGAATCGCTTTTCTAGCATTCCAATGCTTCTTCAGCGAGTTCAGTGTGTAAAATAGACTCTAGGGGAGAGAGAAAGAGAGAGAGAGAGAGAGAGAGAGAGAGAGAGAGAGAGAGAAAGAGAAAGAGAGATTTCGGTGAATGCTAATATAGGGGAGAGCAATGCTTCTCTAGTGAGTTCAGTACTCATTGGATGAGAAAAAAGATGATGCATTCCAACATAGAGAAAAAAAACACTACATTCACATACTAATCGATCCAATAACAAACTGCTAGATCAAATGAGAAATCAAGGGTTTCCACCAGAGGTTCGTAGTAAAAGACGATGAACAATACTTGATTCCATTTGGTTTCAGTGTCCCCTTCCTTCATCTATCGACACCTACAAATCGCAGGTTACAGGAGGACCCAAGTGAAATTTAGGTACTCTCTTGTATCCTTTCCCTTGCTCACTGCATGTTCTCTTGTTTCCTTTCCCTTGATCAGATGATAGATGGGTAAGAACATGGGTACTACTTTACCCATAAACTCAACTAGTTCACAGGTGGCAGTCTAATACTTAAATTAAAGAACCAATTTATAATTACTCATATTTCTTTATAATAATTGTGTCATGGATAATTGTGGTATTCGGGTTCGATCAAAAGTGTCATTCGGGAGTTCTGTAAGCTTCTATAGCATCTGGAAGAAAAATCGTGAAGCATATGGTGATATTTTCATGTACAAGTTCATAGCCATCTATTATGATTGTAAGTCAAATACTAATTCTAAAACAATCTTGAAGAAGGCAATGAAATTTATGCTCTTGTTTTTATTCATTAGAATTAGCTAAATAGAAAAGTGATTATCTTTCAAAAATTTCTTGGTAAATTGTGATCATGGCTACTTAAATATGTGAATTATTGTAGTAAAGAATGCATATGCCAAGAAATAGATTTGGATAGATCAATGGAGGAGGGTCTAGAAGTGATTGAAACGGGTGGGTGGGTATGTGTTTGTGTATAAAAGAAGATAATGATGAGTGGAAGAAAACATATTATAGGTACCTGGTAGATTGTGTTCTTAAGATATATATATATATATATATATATATATATATATATATATATATATATATATATATATATATATAGAGAGAGAGAGAGAGAGAGAGAGAGAGAGGTGGTACCAAAAATACAGTTTTTTATTTTCTGTTTTTAAAGGTTTAGTTAAAAGTAAATCTAAAAAAGGAAAATGATAGATTAGGGCATCCACAATCCATTGAACTCTATCAAGTTCAATGGGTTGCCACATCATCCATTAAACATCTACACAATACCACTCACAACCCATTAAACATGTAATGCTAATCACCATTTTATTCCTTCTATTGAACCAGTCAATGTTCACTCAAGCCTACTCCATATTATCACCCACACTTCATTCAACTCTTATTCAATCCTAGTCATTGCCTTATTCAACTTTTATACTTCTTGCATTGTGGATACTCTAAGTATTTTTATGTGGATGAGGGACTATTTGTTACAAGTTTTAAAATCGGACCATATATAAGATCTTTTAATCTTAGGGACTATATCCCAAATTTCAAAATACCACAAAAACCATTTATGAGGTTTTGTCCTAATTCAATAAATCAATATCATCTAAAATATTATGATTCAATTAATTATTCAAAAATATTATAATCTTTAACTTTATATTATACGAATCAAAATACTATAATTCTAAACATCTTATGAATCAAAAAACTTGTTATGAACCAAAATATATTCTAGAAAAACTTGATTTGTTTGAAAATATAATAATCAAAATAGTATTATTTAAAATATTATGATCCTTATAATTGGTCTGTTGTAAAATAATAATAATATAATATTTGTTATGAAAAAAATACTTGATTTGTTTGAACATTATATGATTTAATATTGAAATATTATGATCATTATAGATGGCTTTGTATTTAGAAATTTATTATAAAAAATAAAAAATAAAGAAAAATGAAATACAATTAAAATAAATTAACAACATATCCAAAATCACTAAAATTTTTAAAAAGAATAAAAAATAAATAAAATAAAAAAATAAAACTTAACAAATTGAAACTCCATTATGATATATATACGTGAACAATATCCTTGAGTGGTCATATTTTTCTATCGGATGTCATTGGAGCTTGAGTGATCATATTTTTGAGCTCTACGTTTCGATCCACGGATGTGTATCGTATGTGATTGCATCATTTCGAAGCAACATTGTCAAAATCGAGAACTTATTTAAAATTGTTTTATATTTTGCAAGATCATGATTGTAAGATCACATCAGCATCGTAAAAACCTACTAAAATAAACTTATATTCAAATTTTCGCAAGATAGAGTAATCAACTTTAACGTCTTAAGTATTACCTATAATCTTTGTTGCTACAAACTGTAAACATTAATAATAAGCTAGTAAAAAAACTTGCAGCAATGCCGCTTTTGGGATAATATGAGAAAAAATCGGCAAACTTTAAAAAAACATGTTAAAAGTATACATCACCACAAATACAGGAGAAAATCGACAACTATAAAATTAGATGTCAAAAGTGTAAAACCAAAAGAAACGACCCTGATGAACAAAATCCAAAAACATTGTGATAATAGTGTGAAAGTTGATAAAGTTGGAAAAATATAGTGGTAAAAGCCTAAATAAGGTTTTTTGAGTTTTTTTTTTTTTTTTTTTTTTTTTTTTTTTTGCCAAAACGTAAAAAATTTAACTGTAATGATGAAAAATATCAAAATCACAAAATATTTGAGGCAAAAACCTAAACACACAAAAACATATTATTGCTAAGCTCCTTGAGATTTTATATATATATATATATATATATATATATATATATATATATATATATATATATATATATATATATATATATATATATATATATATATATATATATATATATATATATATATGTTCAGGTTCATTTGGGAGCATTTTAATTTTGTGAGACCGTGAGACCAAATCTAGTAATAATTTAAAATACAAAATAAATGGAAAAATCCAAAAATTCCTTTTTTAAATATTATTTTTGGAACTTGAATTAACTAAAAAAATTTAAAAAAAAATAAAAAAAAAATCCCGTTTTTTTTTTTTTTTTGAAAAATACGTGAAATATTCTAAATAGAATATTATAGTGACATATTCTAAAAAATAATTTTAAAATGCAAAATAAATGGAAAAATCTAAAAATGCTTTTTTTAAATATTATTTTCGGAACTTGAATTAACTAAAAAAAATTTTAAAAATAAAAAAAATTCTATTTTTTTTTTTGAAAAATACGTGAAATATTCTATATAGAATATTACACTATAGATATTCTAAAAATAATTTAAAAATGCAAAATAAATGGAAAAATCAAAAAAAAAATTTTTTAAATATTATTTTCGGAACTTGAATTAACTAAAAAAAATTTAAAAAAAAAAAAAAACGTCTCACGGTCTCACAAAATTAGACCATCTCACATGAACCTAACCCTATATATATATATATATATATATATATATATATATATATATATATATATATATATATATATATAAAAGGTTTAAAGCCCGTAATACCCACTGTGGATAAAGAAAAAAATTATCTATAATTTGAAATTGTAGTAAGTAATAGAAGATGTACAAAAAATTATTATTTTAAAAAGATAGAAAAAAATCTTTAATAATACATTTGCAAATATTTTTTTATATTAGAGTCTTATCTATAATTAATATTTCAAATGGTTTTAAGATAAACACAATGTTTTACTAATAATTCACATTCTTAATTTTTAAAATTTAATTATAACGTTTTAACAAAGTCAAGAATATATATGATTGAAAAATGATTTTATTTTAGTTTCTAATATTTATTGAATATTTGCATTAATTAGGGTGTTAATATGGTAAATTGGATGTGTCTTTTTAGTTAACCCATTTTGTCATACATTCTAAGTTTTAATTTTTTTTTTTAATGACAAATACAAATATATACTAAATTACTAACATCTCATTGAAAATTTAACATGATTTCATTCTAAAAATATATCGTCAGGTCAATATGTTCATAACAATAAACTTACATTTATCGGTGAATTATAGCATCCTACATATTTTTTATTATACACTTACTTATAGTATCATAGTATCTGATACAATAAACATATCAATAAAAATACTTTGTTATATCTTGTGTTGAACCAAAATTATAAAATGTATAAACATAAGGCCAAGGTTTATAAAATAAGATAAAGCAAAACACTTTATATATATATATATATATATATATATATATATATATATATATATATATATATATATATATATATATATATATATATATATATATATATATATATTACTATCTTCTATTTGAAATCATTATCAACAAAAAGATATGGACCTAATATCAACTAAAACAAAATAGAGAGAAAAAAATTTAAAATCATCCTTAGGATATTGTTTGGTTCGTAAATGCTATCAAGGGAGTTGGAGTGTTAAATAATGGAAAATGACTAAATTTTAGTTTTGCATTAAAAACTTTCATAAATTTTATTTTTTTGAAAAATACAGAAAATCCACTTATCAAATATCAAAGCGTACAAACAATCTATTACCCATAACATCCAAAACACCAAACCTTAAATCCATTGAAGATCATTCATCCTCCTAATCGCCTTATTGATGAAAATTTCACAATTGTCAACATCTCCATCTTAGCCACACTAGATTCTCTTCTTTTCACACTACATAATGTTGCGTTCGGCTTGAATGGTTTCACAAAATTTATTCCTTAAAGTAATATCAAAGAGCGAAACAAGAGAAAGGAAACAAGAACAAATATGAACACCTAATTGTTTTATAAGATTAAATTGGCAAAGCAACATGATAAACCAAGTAATATTCTATGGGTGCTATTAACTCTCACTTTTCAAACGAAGCGTAAAAGTTGGCCAATTTAGCTCAAAGATTTAGCAAAAGCAATGGCATAGATATAATACACAGCAACACAGAATGATTGTTTGATTGATTGTGAAGGAGCACTAATAGAATCAATACATGAGATGACATGACACAATGAGGCATAAATAGAATGAGAGTGGAAGAGAAGGACATACACATAGATTTGTGAAAAATGGATGTGAGAAGGAATTATTAAGAAAGGTAAAGAATTTTTATAATGTGAAATGAAATCCCTGATTTTTCTTATATTGTACATGGAAACAATACAGTTTGAGGAATGTTTAATTTTTAATTAATGGAACTGAACTAATATTCTAAAATAATGGGATTAAATCAGTGAGTATATAGTTTCCTGATTTGTTGATAATGATTCAAATTCAAATTCAAATGTTTGTAGTTTTAAATAGGTGAAACTAATGAACTTAAACTTGAATTATGCAGGAGAAGAATATAAAGATAAAGAGTTTGAGATATGTATACTTGTTGAAGGGTAAGATAGGTAATTCACTTAGCAAAATTGAGCGGAAAAACTCAACCGGGGGAGGCTGAGAGATTGCCATGTGGCAATCTGATATTGTTTTATTAGTATATATATATATTTCAATTAGAAATAAGATCATTTTGATCATGTACAAATAAGATGTAAAGATCACAAAGAGATTATTATGAGTGTGATTTTCCTAACTCAAGATGAAATTAATATAATGGTAATGTTCTAGAAAACTTCTTGCAACTTGTGATGCTCGACTTCAAGTTGAATTGACGAATTATTGGTACTCAATTATATAATAAAACTAGAGAGGTGGGATCGGAGTCGTAATGTTATCATGATCGCTTTTCATTTGTAAGATCTTAAAATCATAAGATCCTAAGATTAAAATCTTGATTTTAACAACCTTTCTTCAAAGTATATTATTTACATTTTGTTTCCTTCATCAAATAATTTGTTGAGAATTGTACTAGTCATAATTACAATGTTTTTTGTTTCTTTTATATATATATATATATATATATATATATATATATATATATATATATATATATATATATATATATATATATATATATAGACACATAAACACACGCACAAAAGATGTATGCCCGTACAAAACGGCAGAGATAAATAATATTTGTTGACGAATAGTTTCTTACGGTGAAATAATTACTAAATTTTATTATTAGTTATTATGTAATAAAAAATTTTATTTTTAATTAAATTACTAGTTTAAGAAATGTAAAAAAATTTATATACATGAATTTAATATTTCAAAATTTTTATTTTGTTACAAATTGAATTTCTTTATTTGTTTCCTTAATTCAAATCTTCAAACTTTTGACAAGTATTAATGAATTGTTTTTCATAATTGATTTGTACAAGAAACTTTATAATTTATACCTCTTAAAATCAAAGATATGACTAATAGTCAGGATCTTTTGCGAACCTATATTTTCCCGCAAATTCTGCTAACATTTTTTGTATGAAATTTTTTTAAGTGATTTAAAACACTACGTCGCTTATATAAAATTACATTCATAAAAAAATGTCATAAAAAATGTGCACATATGAAAGTTATTTTTGATGAATGTATGCATTTCCGATGTTTGTACATGTACTTTTCATGTTTGCACCTTTTTGTCGGGATTTTTTTTTCTGTTTTTTTTTTTTTTTTTTTTTTTTTTTTGTGAATACACTTTTATATGATCGATTTAACGTCTTAAGTCACTTATAAAAAAATAACACCAAAATTTTCATGGAAAAATATGGATTGGCAAAAGATCCTGACTATATATATATATATATATATATATATATATATATATATATATATATATATATATATATATATATATATATATATATATATATATATATATATATATATATATGAGAACTCAAAGACTTATGAGAACCCTGAATTTCTAATCCAGTTAACATTTTTGAACAATTAGACTTCTAAAGATGTGTCAAAGACAAATATGGGATAAAAAAAATATAAGGAATTTTTTTTCAATGTGCATATATTCAAGTTCTACGTTTTTTTTTTCAAAAAATTTAAAACCAATACAATCATTGGATCTAAATTCAAAGTTCAAAAGAATACCAACCTCAAAACTTCAAAAATGTGCATTATATATATATATATATATATATATATATATATATATATATATATATATATATATATATATATATATATATATCTTTAGTATATTATTAAACATATTGCCAATTTCTTTAAAATTAAGAGGTACAACTATTATAACACTATGTACAAATATATTAAGCATAATGAAAACGTACCTTCTCCATAAACGTGGAAA
This sequence comes from Lactuca saligna, assembly GCF_052625555.1. Taxonomy (NCBI): domain Eukaryota; kingdom Viridiplantae; phylum Streptophyta; class Magnoliopsida; order Asterales; family Asteraceae; genus Lactuca; species Lactuca saligna. The sequence goes on along the minus strand of NC_136419.1, from coordinate 95,944,443 downwards.
ACCCTAATATCATCATCATACCATCGTTTCTCCCAAATCTCTTCTGCCTCTCTACTTGCTCTCTTGAATCTTCAACAGGCCTCCGTTACCACCACCCTCATGACGCCGTCGCTACAACCCATAAGTATGTCATCAGCCACCCTATTCTTCCCTCTCAACTAGATGATCGACCTCATGGAAGTCCACCTTTTCCACTACTGCCCTTCACCACCCCGTCTGTCGCTCCGCTTCTACATTCTGTTGAGACGAGAAACCCTTACCCTATCTCGCCGTCTCTATTAACGCCAATGTCACACACCCCTAACCTCTAATCCTAAGTCGTGACGAACCCGGATGAAAATCGGTGGCTGGAGGTTAGTTTCTAATACTAATCTTTTGTTTTCCTCATTATGCTTGATATTTTACATGTTAGTTTTATATTTTACATCTGATCTTATTGTAGAACCAAAATTTATTTGTACTTATATGTCCAAATTATAGATGCGAAGAAACTGTTTGATGAAATTCTTGAAAGAGATTTTATAAATAGAGAATCTGGTTGTAGAGCTGCTATCAAGTAGTGGTGATTTGATTATACCAATCATGTTGTAGGACTTGATGATTCCATTTACATTATGTAGGGTGAAATATAAAGGAAGCTTAAAGGGAAAGCTTGGTTTTATGGATGATGCTCGGAGGAAAAGCACTTGTAACGTATATCCAAACCAAACTGATTGTCAAAACTATTAAAGTGTAAACCATGATCATGATATTACTGAAATCCTTCAAGTACTTTATAATTTTGTCTCTAGGCTTTCTTATTGTAAGAATAAAGATCAATTCATCACTAAAAAAAGGATGGATAGTAGAGCTATAACTTTGTATTTTGAACCTCATAATTAAACGGATGGAAGATTATCATGATATTGATGATTATCACCCACCTCTTCGTTTTCTCTTTCTAAACAGCATCTCATAGTTGCCATATATGATTTTCCAAATATATTTTCGAACTATATGTATGTATCTGTTTACAACTATTGAAATGGGTTCATATGAACTTGTAACATCCCAAAATACGACCCAAAAATTTTTGTTTAATCATGACTAAATCATTATATCAATATCATAAAATAAAAACCCATACGTCAATATCTCAAAACCATAATAAAGTGTCATGAGAAAACTGTATCAAGACTGTATCAAATCATATTACGAAAAGTTGAATCGAATCCGAGGACAAAAACTGAAGCGGTGGTGTATGCGTTGCTATCATCCCGAGCTCTTCCCTTTACTTGCGGAAGTACCTGAAACCAAAACTGAAACTGTTAGCACGAAGCTTAGTGAACTCCCTCAAACTACCACATACCATATAATAACATATAAAGCACATACTAGGCCTTGCCCACTACATCGGACTAAAATCCGAAAACTGCATCAGACAGAAGTCCGAAACTAACCAGGGCCTTGCCCTCTACATTGGACCGAAGACTGGAAACTGCATCGGACTGAAGTCCGGAACTGACTGGGACCTTGTCCCCTGCATCGGACCGAAGTCCGAAACTAACTGCATCGGACCGAAATCCAGAACTGACTTGGACCTTGTCCCCTGCATCGAACCGAAGTCCGGAAACTGACTGAGCATAACATAGCATAGCATAAACATATCAACTAGCATAAGCACATATACTGCATACTGCATCGGACCGAAGTTCAGAACACATAACACAAAACATGCTTGAATCACAAAGACATCAAGCAATTTAACTATTGCATCGGACCGAGGTCCAGAACTACTGCTAACTAAACGAGCCGACATTGTGGCCGTAGACTCGTTCCTACTGGAAGGAAACTCACCTCGTGATCTAGCTGCTGAATGAACTGCTCGGGAAACTATTGATGGGTTTTGGTCATAAGTGTTGGATTAGTGTCTAAGTCCATAACTATTTTGGTATGTACTTGACCCGATGGTGCATGGTCCTTTTAGGTTGCCTTCACCAAAGCAACTTGATTGGAGAAATGAATAAAGCGAGAGAGGATAATATGATTTATTAATATGTTATAAGAATAATTTATTAAAGGAGAAATCATATTTGTTTAATTAATATTGGTCAATAATTAATTAAGAATTAGTTTTGTGATCAAATGTAATCAATTAAACTAGAGGGGCTGATTTGTAATTATGTGATAGTTACAAAATAAGGTAAGGATTATCTTATTTATATGGTGGACGAATTTAAGGTTGGAAAGCCTTAGAATTCGAGTATGATAAGGATTCAAGGATTATCTTATTGGTTGCTTAATGGATAATCAACTAGATAAGGATAATGACTGAAACCCTATCTCTACACCTATATAAACACCCCTAGGGTCATGAATTCGGGTATCCCTTCCCAAGAGGTCCTAGATACGAATTCTAACCTCTCACCTCTCTCTTTATACCTTCTCCACTTGCTTATGGTGTTTGTAAACCATTAGAGGAGTGATACTTGTGACTCTAAGCCTTCCAAAGTCAATTCAATGAGGAATTGTGATTGTTATTGCTACATAACAATCAAGGTATGATCTTAAACCCATTCATATGTTAATATGATTATTTGAATGCTAGAATTAGGGTTTATAGTCTTGGATTCAAAGCATGTACAATAGAGAAACCTAGATCCAAGCATTAGGGTTTGTATGAGCACATAGGATGTCTTATGACTAAAACTCATCAGTGGTATCAGAGCCTAGCTTGGTTTCAATTGTATTGATGCAATGTATAACTGGAAAATCATTTTTTGGGCTTTATGGCTGAGGAACTCGGCGAGTACCACAGTGTACTCGGCGAGTAGGCCTCAACTCGGCGAGTACAGTGTAGTACTCGGCGAGTTCGAGCGTCAGATAATGCTTATCTCGGGATTTCTTGCTGTTTTTGCATATGGATAGTTACCTTATCATGTTAGATCAATATAAATCCGATTTTATGATATATATGACTATATTCTTGATCTAATTAAAGATAATTATCAATTAACAAGATAATTGTTTCCTTATAAGATAATTGATTAATTATTTTGAGTAAATTGATATATTGTTTTGCAAGAAATCATTAAATAAATCAAATATGGATAATTATGTGATTAAATGTTAATTTAAAATTATTTGTTATTTGATCCTTGTTGTTATGAAAGGTTTCATATTTTCCCCTTTAGGTTTTATAGTTTAAATTTGAACCCAAAAGTTTTGGAGTTTTGAAATTTAAATAATTAAAACCCTAATGTTTTGAAAAAGGTTTCAAAACTTGCCCTCAAATTTTGGAATTTAAAAGTTGATTAAAGGTTTAATTAGAAATGTTAAATTCTAAAACCCTAGTAATGTTTTGAAAAGTTCAAATCACACCCTTATGGTTTTATTAATTAATTAAGGAGTATAATTAAAAGAGGTTTAATAAATCCATAAAAGTTTAGGTTAACCATTTAATTGAATTAAAAGTGTAATTGTTAAAGTTAACCATATAGTATTTTAAAAGTGTGAAATACACCCTATACTATATATATAACATTAAAGGTCTAACATTATATATATGTATGAGTAAAAGTCAGTCTTACCGTTAGTAGGCCTCATTCACGAAGCTGGTCTATAAGGGGTGTTTAAGGAAATTGCCTATAAAATGGCGATTGAATGGGTATCCACTCTTACCCACCGCACTCTTGACTAGTGGAAGGTCGTTAGCCGAACGGGTAGGATAGGACGAAACCTTCCATTATAAGTATAATGAAATACAAAGTAACTAAATGTTTTTCAAATTCCCAATCTTAGTTACTTAGGCAAAAGTGAATTGATGCAATTCCATGAAATTACACTTTGTGCCCTTGCGAAGACGTTAGTGGAGCGTGTGTGGTTTACCGGCACACTAAATGGTTCTAAGCAAAGGTAGCAAAGGGTGACTCAATGTTTGTCATAGTTCGGTGGAGCGTGTGTGGTTTACCGACACATCGAATAGGTGATTGTAACATGTGAGGGCACCATGTAGTTTGCATGGTTATTCACACCCGCTTTGTGATCCTCGGCATCCCAGTCACAAACAAGAGGGGCATATCGAGATTTAAACATGCCATTGAAAGTTCAATGAATCTCAAAGGATCTAGGAGTTTTCATAGATTTAAAACTTAAATTTCTTTTTCGTTTTTCATGGTGGAAACTAGTGAATCGTCATTCACTTACCTTCAAATGTTCTGCAATTTGGGTTACGGCATCCCTCTCCCGAGTTGTAGGATATTGTGTTGGGTCCTAGCCTTGGAATTTCATTTGGGTGATTTACCAAGGACTCAATCAATCAACTAACTTGAATTTGTTTTTCTCCCAATGTCAAAGTTCGACAACTATGGTCTTCTAAAATCCCGTGGAACAAGCATTCCACATGAAGATGATATTCCACGATTCGATCGAGGAACAAGAAATCATGCTTCACTTCCTCCTCCTCCTCCAATTATTCTCCCTAACCCACAAGATTGTAAAATTGAAAGGTTCAATATCACTCAAGCCCTTTTGGAAAGTAAACATAAAGAGGGCAAGTCGGTGTGTGCACACGTCTTAGGGATGAAGTCACACATTGATAGATTAAGAATGATGGGATCCGTTGTCGGTGAAGCGATGGTTGTTGATTGGGTTCTTCAGTCACTTCCTAACTCGTATAGTTAGTTTGTAAGAGAGTACTATATGATGAACCACGACGTGACACTTATAGATCTCACCTACATGCTTATTGCTGCTGAATCAACAATGGTTTGGCGCAATAGAAAAGCAAAGTTGATTGGTGAATCTGCCTTCAAGACCTCTATGGATATAGACAATGGCAATGAAAGACATGCAATGGTCGAAAAGTTTGATCATAAGAGAAAGGCGATGTCTGAAGTAGTTCCATGTGTTGTTCCAAAGGAGTCAATTTGCTTTTATTTCCAAGAGAAGGGGCATTGGAGATGAAGTTGCCCTATTTACCTAAGAGATCTAAGAGATGGGAGAGTCAAAAGTATGACTACGCTTTAGGTAAGAATCCACTATCTAACTCCATTAAGTTCCTATTCATTGATTCTTAATACATGATGTGATAAGATTGCATTTGAATGTTTTGAAGGATCGGTGAAAAGAAAGGAAGCTTGATAAGAGAGCAAGATGAATCTAATCACAAGAGATGGATCTCGATCTCATGGACTTGAAGATTGGATTTTGAGCTTAGATAGTTATGATAGAGTTGTTAGAAATTTTCTTTTTACATAGTTTTCAATAGATTTTGCATTGTAAGGACAAATGTTTTTCCGCTGCTTTTATAAATAAAATAAATTTTGTTTGACTTATTTATTTGTTTACTTCCTTGCAATGAAATCGTTATGAAAATTGATGTTTGCATATTTCTACAACGAATGGATATGATTCTTAGTTATGTTATTTATGGAAATGTCAAGAATTTACCAAATAGGGAGAGTTTCTCATCGCCCAAGTTTCAATTGGACAGAACCTTGGAATCACGCAACTTGGTTGCATGATGACTGAGAAATTTCATATTTGGAAATTAGACTAATTCATTGACAAAGTGTCAAGTGAAGGACTAGGAGATCGAGTACACAAAGTTGTGTGTTGATTGAGTTCACCATAAGACTAACAAAGATATTCGTCATGATTTACTAAAGGCTTAGTAAATATGATTACACTTACAAGATTAAGTGTAATTTTGAATTGATTAAAGGGTTAAGATCAATAGCAAAACAAATAAGAAGAATCAAGTAGGCAGAAAGATAAGAGTTTCTCCATTCTAAGAAGAAGGGAGAGTAGCTTTTATGCTTTATGATAGGTCTTAATGATTAAGAACCATATCTCAATTGATCCTCTAAGTGAGTCTTGGTACAATTGTATGTCCAAGAAGAGGAATCAAAGATTGAAGAAATGGTCAAATCAAGAAGTCAATCATACTTCGTTCCAAAACAAGTCTTAAAGTCAAGATTGTGACATTGAGTGAATAGTATTAAGAAGGTTTATAACATTCATCAAATGTGGAAAGTTGTGATGTCTTGAATAAGACAAAGACCAACTTGGACCAATTTATGAAGTGTTTTGATAAAAGCTACACTAACTCTTGAATATTTGGTTGTCAACAAATGTTTATTGACAAGAGAATCTTATATGTCAAGGAGTCAGTGGGAGTCTTAATAGTCTTGAAAAGTTTCAAGAACAAATCAAATAAACCTTATCACTAGCACACGAGTTGAGGTTTACAACCTATCGTGAAGACATTATTTTGTTTCTGTGCCAATCCAATCGAGTTAATTATGCATGTGAGTCCTATGAGTTCTCATTTGAATGCATAAAAGGCAAGGACCTTGATCAATGGAAAGTACATTGATAGGAAAAAGGTGAGCTGCTTAACTACTTGGAAGACATGGTGGGCAGCTGTGCTACCATAAGGCAAGAAATCAAGATTAAGAAAGTTCGATCCATATGAGTTTAAATTTGTCGTAAACTTTGGTTTTAACAAATTCACATGGATAGGAACACATACACCGTTTAAATATAAGTGTCATAAGATTTCCTCCTTCATGAAAATGATTGTGAGAAAATGCTTTCACTAAGAAAGATTTTAAAAGATAGTGATTGTAAAATTGCATTCTCGAATTCGATCATGGTTACGACATCCCTTTCCATAATTTGAATTATGAGGTTTGGCAATTAGGCTTAATTATTAAGACACACGTATGAACTATCTAAGGCAAAAGTGTATAAGTTCAAGAAGCCTTGATAAAAGATTATCAAAGCACTAAGTATTAGAAACATGAACTTAAGAAATTCAATAAGTATTGTTTTTCTGAAAGTTAAGATGTTTATGAATACATGTCGAAGCTAGTGGGAGCATAAGTGTTATGTTCTATAATAATCATCATGATAGTGGGAGCATAAATGTTATGATTGTATGATTATTAAGGCACGTATTGCATAGTTGGCAATATTAATTATAGAAAACAAGAGTCATACTTTGCAAAGTTGTAAGAGTTATAAAGTTGTTTTGCTATAATTAAGGGAGAGAATATTATGCTTCATTTCAAATCTAAAGGATTAGGTTGAGAAATGTTAATAAACTTAGTCAAGGGTACATAGTGTGTTCTTAAAGTTTCGATTATGATTACGACATTCCTCTTCACAATTCGAATTTTGAGAACATAGCAAATAAAACATTGTGCGTCGTGTCTCATACGCTTCGGGTATAGGATCGATTGCAAATGCTTTAATGTTTGACCATTCTAAAATTTTCCAAATGTCTAGTGCATTTAGAGGGAAAAGGGACTGGAATTGGTTCTGACTAAAATAATTAAACAACTATCAAAGGACAATCCAAAGTTCGACGAGGATTGGTCACTTGTGAGTAGTTGGAAGTATAGTATTGGAAATTATGGAAATGTTTCCATATTGGATGGAAAATATCGACATCATTACGAATAGATAAGATTCTATTAAGAAATGAGTTGTCATATGGAAAATATGGAAGCGTGTCCATATTAGGAAGTAAATATTGAAAATCTATGTCTAGATTAGAAACTTTTATGCAAAAGGATGTTCAAAGGAATGTACTTTGAGAGAGAGACATCATATCTAAGAAATTGTCTAGTAACACTCTCCGATAGAGGACTTTGTAATATCATTGGCAATAGTCTTTGAGACTTTGGTGCAGTGACATTACAAAAGGATCGTTGCATAAAGTGTTAGAATCTAGTATATTCTATAAGTAACAAGAATTTGATATTCTTACACTTAAGAAAATGGATTTGGAGTTGTAAAATGAGAATGATTGGAAATGTGTTCAATTTGTCTATTTCACAAAAGTAAGAACCATAGGTAAACATTGTGTCCATGCTAGGAGCATGGGACAAGTGTAATAATTCAAGTAAGAAGTTGATTACCCGAAACGGCAAATAATGAGTAATCGATATGGTGATAAATAAAATGTGTTTTATTTATGCTCAAAGGGTTGAGGCCATATGGGATTAGTATTATTCTTGTGTTTCACTTTGCATGTTTTGACTTCCAGAATAATTGAGTTTATTAAGAATAATCGAATTATTCAAACGGGCCACAGTCGTTCATATGTTGGAAGTAGATATGAATGAAGACTATCATGAATTGGTGTGTGGATTGTCTAGAAGAGTATTAGACATAAGCAAATGTTTGCTGCAACGTTCATGAGTGCTTATGAATATGATTTGAGCATTGAATTAAAACCACGCTCACTTGGATCACTATCTCGAGTGATTAGTGAGACGATAACATCTTATATTCTTGAAACCGAGATGTGTGAGTTGTATCTTGTGAATCGGTTGCACATTGATAATATGTAAACGCACCAGTAACTTGGTGTTATAAAACATATTGTTGTGTGTAATTCGGTGAGTGAGTGCAAACGAGCATTGTATCAAAGTTTATCCGTTCCTTTTATCCAAAGTAGGATAAAAGCGATATCTTTGGGCCCCTCGATGGTTTAGTGATGACATACGTAAATGCTCGGCCGGGCTAGGGCTAATTTGATTTGTTCAATTAGTCTGTCTTCATAAATCGGAAATCGAGATATAGTACAAAGAGAATGATTAGAAATCATATCTCATACGATATCTAGAATGGAGGAATATATGATCCCTTATCTAAGGACACGCGTATCTGATATGATCAGAGTTGACAGCGGCTTTGGAAAGCTACGATTGCAGATCAGGATCTGAAGTCATACGCAGAATAGTTGTTAGACTTATCCAAGTGGGAGACTGTTGGATTAGTGTCTAAGTCCATAACTATTTTGGTATGTACTTGACCCGATGGTGCATGGTCCTTTTGGGTTGCCTTCACCAAAGCAACTTGATTGGAGAAATGAATAAAGAGAGAGAGGATAATATGATTTATTAATATGTTATAAGAATAATATATTAAAGGAGAAATCATATTTGTTTAATTAATATTGGTCAATAATTAATTAAGAATTAGTTTTGTGATCAAATGTAATTAATTAAACTAGAGGGGCTGATTTGTAATTATGTGATAGTTACAAAATAAGGTAAGGATTATCTTATTTATATGGTGGACGAATTTAAGGTTGGAAAGCCTTAGAATTCGAGTATGATAAGGATTCAAGGATTATCTTATTGGTTGCTTAATGGATAATCAACTAGATAAGGATAATGACTGAAACCCTATCTCTACACCTATATAAACACCCCTAGGGTCATAAATTCGGGTATCCCTTCCCAAGATGTCCTAGATACGAATTCTAACCTCTCACCTCTCTCTTTATACCTTCTCCACTTGCTTATGGTGTTTGTAAACCATTAGAGGAGTGACACTTGTGACTCTAAGCCTTCCAAAGTCAATTCAAGGAGGAATTGTGATTGTTATTGCTACATAACAATCAAGGTATGATCTTAAACCCATTCATATGTTAATATGATTATTTGAATGCTAGAGTTAGGGTTTATAGTCTTGGATTCAAAGCATGTACAATAGAGAAACCTAGATCCAAGCATTAGGGTTTGTATGAGCACATAGGATGTCTTATGACTAAAACCATCAATAAGAACATCCTATGTACTCATACAAACCCTAATGCTTGGATCTAGGATTCTCTATTGTACATGCAATTCATCCAAGACTATAAACCCTAATTCTAGCATATGATAATCGATATTAACATAATAATGGGTTTAAGATATTACCTTGATTGTTATGTAGCAATAACAATCACAATTCCTCCTTGTAATGTCTTTAGAAAGCTTAGAGTCACAAATGTCACTCCTCTAATGGTTCACAAACACCAAGAGCAAGAGGATGAAGAGGAGAAGAGAAGGAGGCTGATGAAAACGTGTGGAAACCCTAGAGAACAAGTTCCCCACGTTTTTTAGGCTTAAGGGTACTATATATACATGTAGGCTATTAGGGTTTTCAACTAGGAAACCTTAATTTGGATGATTAGGCCCTAAGCAACCCATGGACCGTTCTTTAATAAGCCTTGGACAATTTCTAATGGGTTTCCGCATAGAATTCATCCAGCCTTATATTAAAAGGTAATCCATAGCCTAATTGCAATTATCTTATAATTACAATTCCAGTCCCTTAAGTTTAATTAATCTCTTTTAGCCCCAAACTTAATTCTTATTAATTCTTGACTAATATTAATTAAACAATATGATTTCTCCTTTAATATATTATTCTCATAATATATTAATAAATCATATTTAATCCTTTCTCTCCATAGTTCATCCTTTCAAGTTGCTTTGGTGAAGGCAACCGAAAAGGACCATGCACCATCGGGTTAAGTACATACCAAAATAGTTATGGACTTAGACACTAATCCAACAGTCTTCCACTTGGATAAGTCTAATAACTAATATGACTTCAGATTCTGATCTGGAATCGTAGCTTTCTAAAGCCGTTGTCAACTCTGATCTTATCAGATATGCGTGTCCTTTAGATAAGGGATCATATATTCCTCCATTCTGAATATTATCGTATAGACTGAGACATGGATCTAAATCATTCTCTCTGTCTATGTGTTGTTTCCCGAATTCAGATTTATGACGACTGACAACAGACTACAATTGAACACATCAATTTAGTCTCGGCTTGGCCAAGTGCTTAGGTGCCATCAATAAATCATCGAGGGGCCCACAGATATCGCTTTTATCCTACTTTGGATAAAAGGAACGGATAAACTTTGACTCAATGCTCGCTTGCACTCACTCACCAAATCACACACAACAATATGTTTTATAACACCAAGTTACTAGTGCATTTACATATTATCAATGTGCAACCGACTCGCAAGATACAACTCACACATCTCGGTTTCAAGAATATAAGATGTTATCATCTCACCAATCACTCGTGATGAAATCCATGAAGTGATCCAAGTGAGCGTGGGTTTAATCTAATGCTTAAATCATATTCATAAGCACTCATGAATGTTGCAACAAACATTTGCTTATGTCTAATGCTCTTTAGACAATCCACACACCAATTCATGATAGTCTTCATTCATACCTACTTCCAACATATGAACGACTGTGGTCCATTTGAATAATTTGATTGTTCTGAACCAATTTAATTATTCGGGAAGTCAAAACATGCAAGGTGAAACACAAGGGTAATACTAATCCCATATGGCCTTAAACCTTTGAGTATAAATAAAACACCTTTTATTTATCACCATATCGATTACTCATTATTTGTCGTTTCGGGTAATCAACTTCTTACTTGAACTATAACACTTGTTCCATGCTCTTAGAATGCACACAATGTTTACCTATGGTTCTTACTTTGTGAAATAGATCAAATGAACACATTTCCAATCATACTCATTTCACAACTCCCAATCCATATCATAAGTGTAAAAATATCAAATTCTTGCCACTTATCGAATATGCTAGATTCTAACATTTTATGCAATGATCCTTTTGTAATGTCACTGCACTAAGGTCACAATGACTATTGCCAATGAATTACAAAGCTCTCTATCTGAAACTGTTACAAGACAATTACATAGATGTGATGTCTCTCACTCAAAGTACATTCCTTTGAGCATCCTTTTGCATAAAAGTTTCTAATCTAGACATAGATTCTCAATATCTAACTCCTAATATGAAAACCTTTCCATACTTACCATATCACAACTCATTCTTAATAGAATCTTATCTATTCATAATTATGTCGATATGCTGCATCCAATATCATACTTCCAACTACTCACAAGCGAGCAATCCTCATCGAGCTTTGGATCGTCCTTTGATAGTTGTTTAATTGTCTTAGTCAAAACTGATTCTTGTCATTTTCCCTCTAAATGTCCTGGACATTTGGAAAATTTCGAATGGTCAAATATTATAGAATTTACAATCGATCCTATACCCGAAGCGTATGGGAGACGATGCATAATGTCTTACAAAAAGATTTGATACTTTATCAATCTTCTGCCATAATATTTTATGTGCTACGTTCTTATAATTCGAACTATGAAGAGGAATACCATAATCATAATCGAAATTTAAGAATATACTATGCATCTTAGACTAAATTTATGAACATTCCACAACCTAAGCCTTTATATTTGAAATGAAGCATAATATTCTCTCCCTTAATTATAGCAAAACAATCATTCAACCCTTACAACTTTGCAAAGTATAACTCTTGTTTTCTATAATTAATATTGCTAAATTGCAATACTTGTTTTAATAATCATACATGCACAACATTTATGCTCCCACTATCATGATGATTATTATTATCAAATAACCATAACACTTATGCTCCCACTTGCTTTGACATGTATTTAGAAAACAGCTTAACTTTCAGAAAAACAATACCTTTAAGTCCATATTTCTAATACTTAATTCTTTGATAATCCTTTATCTAAGCTTCTTAATCTCATACACCTGTATCCAAGATAGCTCATATTGTGTCTTAAAAATTTAGACTAATTGCCAAATCTCACAATTCGAATTATAGAAAGGGATACTGTAACCATAATCAAATTTGAGAATACAATTTTACAATCGCTATCTTCATAAAATCTCTCTTAGTGAAAGCATTTTCTCACAATCATTTTCATGAAGTAGGGAATCTTATGACACTTAGATTTTAATGGTGTATGTGTTTCTATCCATGTGAATTTGTCAAAACCAAGGTTTGCGACAAATTCAAACTCATATGGACCGAACTTTCTTAATCTTGATTTCTTGCCTTATGGTAATACGGCTGCCCACCATGTCTTCCAAGTAGTTAAGCATCTCACCCTTTCCTATCAATGTACTTTTCATTGATTAAGGTCCTTTCCTTTTATGCATTCAAATGAGAACTCATAGAACTCACATGCATAATTAACTCAATTGGAATAGCGCAGAAACAAGATAATGTCAACACGATAGGTTGTAAACCTCAAGTCATGTGCTAGTGATGTTTGATAAGGTTTATTTTGATTTGTTCTTGAAACCTTTCAAGACCATTAAGACTCCCACTGACTCCTTGACATATAAGATTTTCTTGTCATTGAACATTTCTTGACAAACAAATATTCAAGAATTAGTGTAGTGTTTATCAAGACAAAAAAAATACTTCACAAAATTGGTCCTAGTTGATCTTTGTCTTATCCATGACATCACAACTTTCCAATTTCAAATGTGCAAGAATACGAAATCTTTTTCCATATTCTACATTTGATGAGTGTTATAAACCTTCTTAAGACTTGTCACTCAATGTCACAATCTTAACTTTAAGTATGATTGACTTTGTGATTTAACCATTTCTTCAATTCTTGATTCTCTTATCAGACATACAATTGTACTAAGACTCACTTGGAGGATCAATTGAGATATGGTTCTTAATCATTAAGACCTATCATAAAACATAATAAAAGGTACTCTCCCTTCTTCTGGACTCTTCAGGCTCTTAGGACAGACTTGTATCCAACGCCCTTTCACTTGGCAACAAATGCAGGTCGGTTCTCCTAGAACATCCTTGGAAGCATGGTCGGTTGACTTTCCCAACAAATACGCTCCATTGCTTTGCCAAATCATTTCTGATTCAGCAGTATTGAGCATGTAAGTTAGGTGAATGAGGTTTTCGTCATGATCCATCATATAATACTTTCTTTTGAACTCATTGATGGGTTTTGAGCATTCTAATACTTCCTAAGTGTACATGCAACCCTAATAACCTTGGATCTATGTTTGTCTAATTTGTCATGCAAAGTTGAATTCCAAGGTTATATTCCTATCTAGCATACATGGGGAACAATTTCAACATAAAGTATAGATAGAATAACTTACCTTGTTGTTGCTTGTGTTCCTTGAAACCTTGTGAGCCTAGCACCCCAAGTGTGATGCCTCAAATGCTTCACACAACACCAAATGCTCTTGGAAGAACTTATGAGAGAATACTCACTTCACAAAAATCGGCCAAGCCCTCTATATCCTTAGTGTAACCGATTTGGGAGGAGATCATATTACTTATATAGTGTTGACACATCTAGGGTTAAACCCTAATGTGTCATGACTCTTCATTTCCATGACCCATGGGTTTGTAACTCCCATGGAGCATCCATGGAGCATCCTATGGGTGGAACCCAACTTGATGATCCATGGAGCCTTTTAGCCCACTATACAAGATATGGATGATTTACTTAATCAACCCATATATTTAATTAGTTATCTTTTGATCACTTAATTAATTCTAAATTAATTCTTGATCAAACTAATCAAATAATATTATTAATATATTAGAACTTATAATATATTAATAATCTCCAAGCGTTATTTCTCTCATTTAGTCTATCCAATTGCATGGTGCCATGCAACCCAAATGGACCATGCCGGGTCGGGTCAAGTACATACCAGAAATAGTTATGGACTTAGACACCTTATCCAACACTCATTATATGATTCGGAAAGTGACTGCAGAACCCAGTTCACAACCAACTTATCCGGGAATGACACACCCAACATTTTCAACCTATCAATATGTGATTTCATTCTTAGAACGTGGGCACACACGGGTTTACCATCTTCATGTTTCATTTCCACTAGGGCTTTAGTGACATTGAACCTTTCAATTCTTCGCTCTTGTAGGTTAGGGAGAACAACGGGAGGAGGAGGAGGAAGTAAAGCATGATTTCTTGCTCCTCGATCGAATCGTGGAATATCATCTTCATGTGGAATGCTTGTTCCACGGGATTTGGGAAGACCATAGTTGTCGAACTTCGACATCTACAAAACGGGAGAAAATAAATTCAAGTTAGTTGATCGATTGAGTCCTCAATAAATCACCCAAATGAGATATCAAGGCGAGGACCCAACACAATACGCTACAACCTAGAAAAGGGATGTCGTAATCTAGTCGCAGAATATTTGAAGGTAAGTGAATGACGATTCACTAATTTCCACCATGAAAAACGAAAAATAGATTTAAGTTTTAAATCTACAAAAACTCCTAGATCCTTTGAGATTCATTGAACATTTCAATGTCATGTTTAAATTTCGATATACCCCTTTAGTTTGTGATTGGGATGCCGAGGATCACAAAGTGGGTGTAAATAACCATGCAAACTTACATGGTGCCCTCACATGTTAAGGTCGGCTATTCGATGTGCCGGTAAACCACACACGCTCCACCGAACTATGACAAACATTGAGTCACCCTTTGCTACCTTTATTTAGAACCATTTAGTGTGTCGGTTAAGCACACACGCTCCACTAACGTCTTCGCAAGGGCACAAAGTGTAATTTCATGGAATTGCATCAATTCACTTTTGCCTAAAGTAACTAAGATTGGGAATTTTGAAAAACATTTAGTTACTTTTGTACTTCATTATACTTATAATGAAAGGTTTCTGTCATATCCTAACCGTAAGACTGACTTTTACTCATACATATATATAGGCAAGAGTGCGGTGGGTAAGAGTGGATACCCATTCAATCACCATTTTATAGGCAATTTCCTTAAACACCCCTTATAGACCAGCTTCGTGAATGAGGCCTACTAACGGTAAGACTGACTTTTACTCATACATATATATATATATATATATATATATATATATATATATATATATATATATATATATATATAATGTTAGACTTTTAATGTTATATATAATATAGGGTGTATTTTACACTTTTAAAATGCTAGGTGGTCAAATTTAACAATTATACTTTTAATTCAATTAAATTGTAAACCAAAATTTTATGGATTTATTAAACCTCCTTTAATTATACACCTTAATTAATTAATAAACCATAAGGGTGTGATTTGAACTTTCAAAACAATACTAGGATTTTAGGATTCAACATTTCTAAATTAAACTTTTAATCAACTTTTGAATTCCAAAATTTGAGGGCAAGTTTTTGAAACATTTCAAAAACATTAGGGTTTTAACTATTTAAATTTCAAAACAAAACTATTAAGTTCAAATTTAAACTATAAAACCTAAAAGGGAAAAAATTGAAAATTTTCATAACAGAAGGATCAAATAACAAATAATATAAATTAAACAACTAATTTCATCATTATCTATATTTGACCTAATTTCAATTTCTTGCAAAATAAGTTACCCAATTAATACAAATAATCAAACTTTATCATATAAGGAAGTTATTATCTAATCAATTGGTAATTATCTTCTATTTAGGTAAGGATAATCACCAGATATTGATAAAATTCGGATTTTATAACAAAAACATGTTTATGGTAATTATCCAAAGCCAAAACTGGAAGAAAATCGCGAATATGAGCTGTCAGACGCTTTGACTCGTCGAGTCTAGACCTGGACTCGTCGAGTACAGCTGACTCGGCGAGTGCACCAAGTGACTCGGCAAGTCAAACACTCAGAAGCAAGAAATTTCGATTTTCAGTGTTGATTTCGATCAAATATGCATCAATACAATAGAAACCAATCTAGGCTCTGATACCACTGATGGGTTTTGGTTATAAGAACATCCTATGTGCTCATACAAACCCTAATGCTTGGATCTAGGTTTCTCTATTGTACATGCAATTCATCCAAGACTATAAACCCTAATTCTAGCATATGATAATCGATATTAACATAATAATGGGTTTAAGATATTACCTTGATTGTTATGTAGTAATAACAATCACAATTCCTCCTTGTAATGACTTCAGAAAGCTTAGAGTCACAAATGTCACTCCTCTAATGGTTCACAAACACCAAGAGCAAGAGGATGAAGAGGATAAGAGAAGGAGGCTGATGAAAACATGTGGAAACCCTAGAGAACAAGTTCCTCACGTTTTTTAGGCTTAAGGGTACTATACATATACATGTAGACTATTAGGGGTTTCAACTAGGAAACCTTAATTTGGATGCTTAGGCCCTAAGCAACCCATGGACCCTTCTTTAATAAGCCTTGGACGATTTCTAATGGGTTTCCCCATAGAATTCGTCCAACCTTATATTACAAGGTAATCCATAGCCCAATTGCAATTATATTATAATTACAATTCCAGTCCCTTAAGTTTAATTATTATCTTTTAGCCACAAACTTAATTCTTATTAATTCTTGACTAATATTTATTAAACAATATGATTTCTTCTTTAATATATTATTCTCATAATATATTAATAAATCATATTTAATCATTTCTCTCCATAATTCATCCTATCAAGTTGCTTTGGTGAAGGCAACCTAAAAGGACCATGCACCATCGGGTCAAGTACACACCAAAATAGTTACGGATTTAGACACTAATCCAACAACTATCTACTGCTGTTCCGGTATCTCCTAGGCTACAATTTCCATAAGTACACTCAATTAAATACTAATAACTATACTGAGGATAAAATGACTATTTTACACCTGGTCAAAGTCAATCTCTTGGTCGAAGTCAACATATAGTTGACCCAACTCACCGAGTTAGGCCGCCAACTCGTCGAGTCCCTACTCTTATTTCTCGTT
Organism: Lactuca saligna; assembly: GCF_052625555.1. Taxonomy (NCBI): domain Eukaryota; kingdom Viridiplantae; phylum Streptophyta; class Magnoliopsida; order Asterales; family Asteraceae; genus Lactuca; species Lactuca saligna. The sequence goes on along the minus strand of NC_136419.1, from coordinate 95,926,999 downwards.
TCTACTTGCTACTACTCATCGAGTTTGACATAGACTCGAGGAGTTCCTCTTCGATACCAACACTTAGTCAATCTGCATTCGACACGCCGAGTTGTATGAACAACTTGTCGAGTCCTTCCTTCTTTCTTTTCTCCAAACTTCAAAAGATACACATGATATGCTCAAAATGCTCAAATAATGGCTAGGGTTTGCTACATGATGTTATGAGGGTGAAGGAGGCGAGTTTGGGGCTCATAACATGGTTTAAATAAGGTTCACAACCCGTGGATTCTAGGGTTTCTTCGAGACCGGCGAACTTGCCGATTCCCAAATATGGACTCGTCGAGTCGCCTACTTCCAGGTGCTCGAAAACCCATCCCTACTCGACGAGTCGGGCTACTGACTCGTCAAGTCCCTCTTAAAAATTGAAAAAAAAAATGCATTTAAATAACATACCAGGATTGGGGCGTTACAACTTTCCACCACTTGTCTCAAACTTCATCCTCGAAGTATGTTATTGCTGCATCTGGAAATAACTCTGGGTAGTGCTCTGTCATCTCCTCCTCTACCTACCACGTCCACTCTAACCCCTTCCGGTGTTGCCACTACACCTTCACCAGTTGAACCACCATGTTCCTCAAGGTCTTCGTTTTCCGGTCTCTCGATATAATTCAGGCTGCTATCAACCTGAATGTCCTCTAAGGGTACAACTACTGACTCGTCCACCAAACACTTCACCAACCGCGAAACATGGAAAGTGTTGTGGATCTGGCTAAGCTCTGCCTGAAGATCCAACCGATAAGCGACCTGACCCACCCAAGCCGAAACCCTAAAAGGACTGATGAACCTAGGGCCCAGCTTGCCCCTCTTACGGACCCTGATAACACCATTACAGGGTGACAACTTCTATTGATTTTGCGTAGTCTGCAGTCTACTACGAACCTGCTGGATCGACTTCGTGGTCTTAAGCACCACTTTGGTGCTCCCGATGACTCGCTGACCAACCTCGCCCCAGCAAATTGGGGTCCTGCACTTCCTCCCATAAAGCATCTCGAATGGAGGGTGGTCAATACTCGCATGGTAACTGTTGTTATATGAGAATTCCGCTAACAGAAGATACATATCCCAACTGCCACCGAAGTCTAGAACATATGCTCGAAGCATGTCCTCGAGAGTCTGAATTGTCCTCTCGCTCTACCCATCCGTCTGAGGGTGGAAAGCGGTGCTGAAATGGAGACGAGTACTCATCTCATCGTGAAACCGCTTCCAGAATCTGTCAGTAAAACGGATGTCTCAGTCTGACGCCACTGAAACAGGCACTCCATGCCATGCCACAACCTCTCGCACATAAATATCGGCTAGCTTTGCAGCCGATATACTCTCCTGGATCCGTATAAAATGAGCACTCTTCGTCAGTCGATCCACAATAACCCAAATCGAATCCACTCCACGTGCGGTCCTAGGAAGCTTAGTGATGAAATCCATGGTGATATCCTCCCATTTCCACAGTGGAATGTCTAACGGCTGCATCTTGCTGTGAGGCCTCTGGTGCTCTGCCTTGACCTTCTTGCAGGTCAAGCACCTCTCCACATACTAGGCAACATCCCGCATCATCCACAGCTACCAATAATAGGGCCGAAGATCTCTATATATCTTCGTCGCCCCTAGATGGATGGAAAATCGAGACTTATGGGCCTCGTCCATCAATACTTTCATTACACCGCCCTAGTACGGTACCCAAACTCTCCCATGAAGGTTTAACAGTCCTCGATTATCATAGTCAAAGGAAGCTACTCGGCACACGATTCTCTCACACTTCTGTCTCTCCTCCTTGAGGCCCTCGACCTGTGCCTCTCTGATCTGCTCTAACAATGTAGTAATAACTATCATCCCCAGACATATATCCCTGATCGGAGCTACTGCCGCCTTGCGGCTCAGGGCGTTGGTCACCACGTTCCGGCAGGCCTGGGCGAGCGAGGTAGGCTTAGATTAGAGGGAGGGGGACTGCGAACGTCCCATGAAGGGGGAACACTCTTTCTGACTGACTGATAGAACCGTCGAGCTGGCTGATGAGCGAGACATCCCTCCTAGCCCCTACTCACTACAAAGGAATACACCACAAGATCGAACTGCACTCATGCCTCTCCCGCATGACACGACTGACAGATAAGCCGACGTTAATTAAACTAGGAGTCTAATTTGGTAATGGGCGGTTCATTTTTCTAGTTCATTTTAGGATTGCAACTTCCTGCGCAGTCCATGCCAGTAGTAATATCCTAATTCGGCTACCTCTCCCACTCATCAAGGCAGAACATTAGAAAGGTAAACTATTGCCAAGAGAGACCGGGGAACGCTCTGCCCCTTCACCTGCAAAAGGATCCGTTATCGGAGTGCTGCGCTTCTCAGGGCCGTCTGAGTCAGAGCAACCCCGCCGGGGCGATCTAGTTACCCGGTTCACTATTATTCTAAAACCATTGAACCGTACTAGCTTCGTTACAGACTTGATACTGAACTGTTCACCATCCAAACATTCGCTAGCTGGCAACACAACTTTGACCACCCAAAAAAAATCTCAAGTGATTAGGCGGGGACAGGATTCGAACCTGTAGTCTTCAGATCATGAGCCTGATGAGTTGACCATTCCTCCACCCCGCTTGATGAATTCCCATTCAAAAAAGGTCAATTAGCTAAGATCGATCAGAAGGTGTGTTAAGCATATAGTCATTGTGGTTACAGACGGGTTCAGTTTGCGATTAGACTAAGAACCTTCTCCGTCTAAGAAAGCTGCTTCACTTCTCCCCCCTGTCATGTATTGGCTCTCTCTCTTTCCGCTGATAGAGGAGTTAGCTAGTTTGCATTCCTCTATCTTCATCTCTAATACTAATAGGCGACAATCACCAACTTCATCACTGCCTTCTTGTGACACATCGATTGTGTTCCCACCCAGTTCACTATTTCAGAGCTCTATCCCTTTCTGGGTCTAGTTTTCCTCTCACCCGGAAGGTGGCTAACTCCTTGGTCTTACGAGCCGCTTACGCTAACTCAAGTAGGTACCAGGAGGGACATCTTAGGCAGTAGAATCGAGCGGTGCCGTTCATTGACTACATACGAGTTTATGAATAAATGAAATGGCCTCATCTATTGTAGCGATACGAACTAAGAAGCAATAGTAAAAGAAGCAATCATCTCCGGGGAGTAAGAAGGCTCGCGAAGTAGACAGCAAGCAAGAGCTTCTCAGCCCCCTATTCTCTTAGTCAAGCGCTAGCGCGCCCCTCTCTCTAAAGGGGCGTAAGCACTTTACTCGCTAGGGGATGGGATTCATTCACTTGCATTCCTGCTAGCACTACAAAAAGCTCCGGTGTTAACGCCCCTACTACTGTTGTGCAGCCTTTCCTCGGGTTCGTAGAGTCGGGTTTCAGGCTCTGGGACTGTTGACTTTCCTTTCTGTGTTTATACGGAAGAGGGATTCTTCCCCATCAGGCTTTACGGTCGTTGGAAGCCCCTTCCATTCGGCCCAAGCTTTCTTTCGATTACGTCTTCTTCGAATGACACTTTAATTGTTGATCAGAGGAAAGGGAAGACCTCGATAAGGAAGAAGAACAAGAGCTACATCGGTAGGACTCTCTGCAAGTGGAAGGTCGCATAGGGGCTCTCGGGAAGCTCTTTCCTTTATACCAGAAGGAAGATGGTCGAGGAGATCAGTAGCTAGAAAGCTCCTTTGGGAGAGCAAGGTAGCCAAAAGTCTATTAAAAGTACATCACTATTAAGTCGACTATAGTAGTATCATGAGCATGTAACTACATCCCGGAACCAAGGAGAAGAATACTCTGTAGTAGCAGCAGCAGTGGCCGAACATCAGTCATCAAGTGAATCAGTAGATGCCCGCGCACGTGAGCAGCAATCACTCCATTGCAGCAAGACAAAAGTACATCTTGATGACGAATTCCACGATAACAAGAAATAGAAATTAATCGTTCGATGTCTGCTCGTTCTCCCCTCTTCAATTCCCAATGAACAACCATCCTTAATAGAACCGATCTTATTCTCTGAACACCTGCTAAATCATGATTGAATGTCTCATTTTCCTCTTTCTTCTTTCTCGTCTTTGACACCATTCGTCTGATCATGGCTAAGACTCACTAACATTCTCTTTGCCAGCAGGCTCCCACTTGCTGGTTCCGGGCTTGCTGGCCTATAATCCAGATTGATCTATTCAGATTGAGGAAACACCGAGTTCAGGTCTTCTTTCTATGCCCCCAAAAAAAACCTTTGCTTTGGGAAGTCAGGACCGAGTGAAAAATGAAAAACATCCGCTAAAGCCCACGGGAGAAGATCTTTTTTAGATCAGCAACGAATGTCTTGTATCTATGAAGAAAGATTTATCCCTAGGTTAAGACCCTGAATGCCATACCTTGCTGAAGGCGATTCATGAGAGAATCGCGCACAGTTCCCTTTGACCGAGATGTGAATGCCCATGATTTGCTCGGTATAGTGATGGATTTCAAAGATGGACCAAGCTACTTATGGATGTAACCACAATTAACATCACTACGGTCGGGCTATCGAACACGGGGTCAGAAGTGAATTACGAGTCGGACCAATTTGCGAATCGAGCGCGTGCAATCCCATCTCCAACTGAGACCACTCGACCAATCTCATCCACTTGAAAATTCATGTAAAAGTTGCTAATTCTACTTTCTAATAGAGTCGTTAGTTCAGCAGCTCTCGGAGAGAATTCCATGATTCTATTTATTTTGCCTGCTGTAAGAAAGGTAACTGCTTTCGTAGCAGCTCAACCAGTAGCCGGTGTAAGCAATTGAATCATCATAAGAGTGAAGTTAGCTGGGCTAGGGTTGTCAACAAAAGAAGCAAGCTTCGGTAGTGGTAGTAGCTTCAAAGGAATTGGTAGTAGGTCTTGAATAGGAAAGCTTTCATAATGTATGAACTAAACCCATGTTGAAGAGCTTGAATTCTTCAGTAAAGGAATCATAACTTGTTGACGCAGACCCAGATATAGGCTTTTCTTCGCCCGTGCATATGGCAGCTCGTTAAGTCAGGAAAATCAGATAGCGTTGCAAATAAAAATTCTAGTAGATCATCCCTACTTATTCTCCTGAGCCTTAGCGGAGATAGAGTGTAAAAACCTGAAAGAATAGCATACCTGCCTGCACGCACGAATGGCTAGGCGATCAAAAATGCCATCTTCAGCCCAAGTTTGTCCTGCGGAGGGGGAAGAAGCGGCCCAGTTTAACAGTTTCTCTGGGGCAAGTTTATGAGATCTAAATAGGGTCATCCATTGGATGTGGTGTCTAAGCCGGCGCCCGAGGCGGTATTCCCATCTTGTGGTTATAGGGCTAAAATTGCTCTCTCCTTCTTACCCGCTTGATTTCTGGTTGGGTAAGGGACGACCCCCACCCCTGCTTATACAGAACCAACTCAATTACATAGACCCTGTAGCGAGTTGGTTAGGAGGAAAGGGTGCGCGTGAACCAACCCAACAAACAAGGAAAGGATGCCTCTCGGGAATCCTTCCCAAGTAATGCATAAGCAAGATCAGGACTAGAGGGGTGTGAAGTGTAGGGGGATCTCTTGTGCAAAGCAAAGACAGGTACGTGCTAGCAAAGAAGGGAAGTGGCAAGGGATTTCAAAGAAGAAGAAAGAAGAGAAAGTTAGTACACAGAGTCTCCCCCTGCCTAATTGATCTAATGAGAAAGAAGTAGGCTAAGTCAAATAGAAAGTGTGTGTAAACAATAAGTAATGACTTGCTTTGTGAGAGCTCAGTTTCTAAGACGAAGGCTAAGAATTCTCTACTAGAGGTATTGAAAAGATCGAGGGTAATTTCTGAGTCTTGATGGACCTTTCTTATTATAGGCCAAAGGAATAGCTAAGGACTTCTTCCCTCATTCTCATCAAATTGGGGTAGCTCAGGAACTCTAGAATCTCTCAGGAGTTGAATAAACTCTTTTATGCTAGTGGAATTGGGAAGCATGATAAGTCCGCACTCCACATTCTAGCTTCATCCTTGGTTTTCAAAGAAAGGAAACTTCAAAGACTGACAGAAGATAAAGGTAAGATAATTCTTTCTGGCCTTAACTGAAAGCGGGGGAGGCCCAGGTCTACATACAGGTCTTGGATCAATAGAATCCTCGCCCCGACTGTTAGCTGCTGGCTCTCTCCATCTCTCCTAAACTTCCCCCGGGTTTCGGCCCGAGCTGTATGAGGCAGAAACTCGGCCTTCCCTGGGTGATAAAGGATCTCACATTCGTAATCCTTTACCACATCTAACCACCATCGCTGCCTTATGTTAAGATTCGGCTGATCCATGAGGTACCTCAGACTCTTATGATCCGTGTAGATGGTACAACGGACCCCATAAAGGTAATGCCTCCAAATCATGAGAGCAAACACCACTGCCCTCAGCTTTAAATCATACGTAGGATAGTTAGCCTCACGAGGCTTCAACTGTCTAGAGGCATAAGCTATCACACGACCTCGCTACATCAACACTGCTCCCATACCTATGATCGAAGCATCACAGTAGACTACGAAATCCTCTACTCCCTCTAGCAGGGTAAGAATCAGTGCCTCGCACAATCTCTGCCTGAGGGTCTCAAATGCTGCCTGCTGCTCAGGCCCCCAGCAAAACACCACCGACTTCTTAGTCAGTTGGGTGAGCGGTACAACTATCTTGGAGAAATCCTAGAGGAATCTCCTGTTGTACCCTGCCAAACCTAGGAAGCTCCGAATCTTAGATGGAGACTTCGGGACCTCACACTGCATCACGACCTCTATCGTAGCCGGATCTACCAGCATACTATTCTGTTTGACGAGATGTCTAAGGAACTGCACCTCGCGCACCCAGAAATCGCACTTGGAGAACTTTGCGAAAGCCTCTCCCTCCTCAAGGTCTCTAGCACCTCCCTCAGGTGCTCCTCATGATGCTCCTGCATCTTGGAATAAACCAATATGTCGTCTATGAATACTATCATAGACCGATCCAGCATTGGCCTGCACACACAGTTCATGAGGACCATGAACGCGGCTAGAGCGTTGGTGAGCCCAAATGGCATCACCACAAACTCATAATGACCATAGCGGGTCCTGAAAGCCGTCTTCTACACATCCTCATCCCTAACCCGCATCTGATAATACTCGGAGCGCAAATCAACCTTGGAGAACCAAGATGCTCCCCGAAGTTGATCAAACAAGTCATGTACCCTCAGGAGTGGGTAACGGTTCTTCACTGTTACCTTATTCAACTCCCAATAATCTATACACATACGGTGCGACACGTCCTTCATCTTTACGAACAAAATCGGCGCTCCCTAGGGCGAACTGCTCGGCCTGATAAAACACTTGTCCAGCAGCTCTTGCAGCTACATAGACAACTCCTGCATCTCTGGGGGAGCTAACCGATATGGTGCCTTGGCTATTTGAGCCACACCAGGAATCAAGTCAATCCTGAACTCAACCTGCTTCTCCAGGGGTACTCCTGGAAAATCCTCTGTAAATACATTCAGGTAGTCTCGCACTACCAAAACATCGTTAAACTGTCATCTTTCCTTTCTCCCGAGCATCTAGAACATAGTTAATGTAGCCGATGCAACCCTGCTGGAAGTAGCGCCTCGCTCTCGCTGTTGAACAAAGAACTGGTCTGCGCTGTGGCCTCTCGCCCCGAATCACTAACTCTCCCCCATTGGATATGCGAACCCTCACTAACTGCAGCTCACAATCAATCATCGCCCCGTTGGGGCTCAGCCACTCCATGCCTATTATGACCTTATTCCCTCGCAGGGGAATAGGGACCAAGTCCACCGAAAACTGCTCCTTGAATAACTGAAGGGAACATCCTCTGTGCACTCTCGCAACCCTAACGGTCCTATCGTCTATGATCTCGACCTCAAGTGGACAATCAAGCACCCCTGAAGCTCTACTAAACCTCTTGCTAAGCGCAAGTGAAACAAATGATCGGGTAACCCCCAAATCCAACAATACTTTGGTTGAAATACCGTTCACTAGGAACGAGCCTATATAAAACATATAATCATAAGAAACAATCAATAATAAATACAGAGATAAGGAAAAAGACATACCGGTCACCACATCAGGAGTCGCTTGCGCCTCCTTTGCTATCAGCTGAAACGCCCTACTCTTCGCCACTGGCATCTCAGCTCGGCCCTGGCGGCCATCTGTAATCCTCAAGGTAGCAGGGGCAGGTGCTAACACCTTCCCCGCAGTAGCTAAACTCGGAAACTGGGACTTTTTATGTCCCCTCTGATTGCACTGAAAGCAAATTAGATCTGATGCCGCGGTGGCAGTAGTAGTAGCTGTACAATCTCTACTCATGTGCCCAGTCCGACTGCACTTATAGCAACTGACACTCCCTGCCTTGCACGCCCCATCGTGCAATCTCCCACACTTGCCACACTGACTATGTGTGACAACCCGATATTTCAACTCTTTGTAATGGCCTAATAGGTCAAGTATTGTAAACATTTTTGAGTTAATAAAATTAACTTTAATAATAAAATGTCCAAAAAGTTTCTATTTAAATTCTTCTATGTTTAAATATCATTAAACCATGATCGTACGTAAAAAGAACGCCCAAATCCGACTTCGTATATTGAAGTATTGATTTTTCCAAGTTCAGCTTAGCAACAGACAGCTAAAAACTCGAAACGGAGATCGAGCGACATTTGGCCGGAATGACCTAAACGAGAATCGAAGGTCTCGACAATGGTATTTCAACGGTAAAAAGTCTGGCAAAACCGACGTCAGATAAAGAAGTTATGAATTTTTAAAGAAATTCCTTAATCACGTCATTTTAATAAATAAATAATAAAAATAATTTCTGAATTTGCCAACGGAATCTAAACGAAAGTTATAGATCGTAGTCTCACCTTCGCGGGGATATAAAGAACGTCGAAAACGGAGTTCGTATGAAGGAGATATGAATTTTTGAAGTTTGATAAATAATTTATATATAAATTTTACTAAAAATTCGGTATTATCCGAAGAGGAGTCAGCCTAGGGCCGAGGTACGCGCCGCGTACCCTCGTACGCCCCGCGTACTCGAGGGCACGGCCTCGGATCGTCCACGTTGCCCTATACGAAGCTATCCGACCCGCTGTCCCATCCGACCCGCCCCATCCGAAATACGTAAGCGATGACGTACGGGTACGCGCTGTGTACGCCCGTACGCCCCGCGTTCGGAGGCGGTTCAGCACCCCTATAAAAGGGATGCGAGCCTTTCCGAAAAATTTGTTCATTTTCTCTCTTTCTCTCACGATCTTGCCTCGATTTCCGTGCCCGTTCAAACCCGAAGCTCTGGTCTTTTTGCTCAAGTCCCGAGGGTCGATTTTAGTCCCGAGATTCCCGAGAATCCCGAGAAAAATCCGTTTCCCGAGACGAAACTCTGCCCGGTTTTCGATCTCGCTATCTTCAAACTTCCAAGTGAGTTCATACCCCTTTATTCAACCTTTGAAATGCTTTTAAATGTTTTAAATACTTTATGGGGGGGGGGGGGGGGATACAAGTTAAACACTTATAGTTATTGCTTCGATCACATCTGATTAATAACTAGGAAACCAATGATTTTATCACTGTTCAAACTGTTTTACTTCAAAATGTTTTACAAACTCTTTTACTTATCAAATGCTTTATTGTAAACCTTGTTTTACTACCTATAAATTTGCATGCCCATATATGTATAGCTGTATAAATAATGTTTAAAGGGCTTAGGAAAGCCACCTATCCTATTTCCTTTTCCTCGATTTGGATGTGGTCTGGTGGAGTTTCGGGTGACCATCCGAGGGTCGTTTCAATATTAGTTATATATCATATATACATGTATTGACGTAAAAGTACTTCCATATTCATACTTATCAGCACCTCGTTAGTAAGTTACCATCGGGGTAACACGGGATCATACTACTACAATTTCTAGATCAACGAGTCAGTTCATTCAGGAGTCAATACTTATTACTAAGAGAACATATACAACGATACTAGAACAAGTAACATTATATTGCATAAACACGAATACGTTAACAATTGTGATCCACTATATGGGAGCATGTCTTAATTGACATGACCCGAGTTGTAGCCAGAGTCTCTTGGAGGGAGAGCGTGAGTTTGCGTATAGATCTATACTGGATTGACTATCCTACACCTCGCTGCTAGTTACAGTGGGACCGATAGGTCTGCGGGTGCCAAACGTCATACCTTATTTTTCGACTATACGTTGTCGATGTTACCAGTCGATAGTATGGTGCAATTTATCACACGATACCTTAATATAAACCCGGTTTAAGGTAGTTAGTACAACAGTAGTTCATATAAAACAAAACTACCGTACTACAATAATTTACCCATTACATTTTGGTGATAACCTCACTTAAACTTTAATGTACAAACTATATTTTGTTAAATGATAGTTACACTTGGGAAATTACACGCTTTTACATCAAACGAGCATACAAAACAGTTAAGCCTTGGTAGAGGGTTACTTTAACAGAAAATATAGGTTTTTTTGAGAGATTCAAACTTTTACAAACACTTACATACATTTACAACTCATATTTGCAACAGGTTCAAACGTTTTGATAACAAACCTCGACACTAAAATATTTATGAATTCACCAGCTTAATGCTGATAAACTCTTTCAAAATAACTTGTATTCTCAGGTCATCAGTAGTCAGGTACCGATGCTAGCTTTTGAGAAGATGGAGCGCATTCAAGACTCATCATACTATTTTGATTTAAATTATATTTTTGGTGTCTAAAACTGTACGGAACACGCTTGTATTAAAATTTTATATTTAATGCAATGGATGATGTTGTTTGCTTATTTACATTTACTGTGTTGTGATACTTTACATGACGTCCTCCGCCCCAGAACGTTTCCGCCATTCTTGGTTTTGGGGTGTGACACTATGGCTTTGCTGACTCCTGGATCTGTGATTTGAAACCTTGGGCTTTTTGCCCGAACTCCCTGACCCCGAAGCCGCCTCTGGCTTCCTTTTTCTCTCCATCTCAAGGTCAATCTCTCTTTCCCGAGCCCTAGCAATCATGTCATCCAGCGTTTTACAGCTGGACCGACTCACAAACTGGCGGATGTCACTCCGTAGCATCTCATGATAACGGGCTTTCTTCATTTCCTCATCAGCTGCGTACTGAGGAACGAGAAGCGCCCTTTCCCTGAAATTAGCGGTAATCTCCGCCACTGTCTCTGTAGTCTGGGTGAGATCCTGAAACTCTGTGGCTAACTGCTGCACCTCAACAACCGGTGTGAAGTCAGCTTTGAACCTGGAAGTAAAGTCAGCCCAGGTCATAGCGTCCAAAGCTACGTCATCTCCAATGACATGTCCAACCTCCTCCCACCAGTCTCATGCCCTGTCCTTCAGGAGACAGGACGCTAATCTGACCTTGTCCCCCTTGGGACACCTGCTAGTGCGGAATGCGTTGGCCACATCCACCAACCATTTGGTACTCGTCATGGGGTCCTGTGCCCCGTGATAATATGGAGCTCCACATGCCCAGAACACGCTGAAAGTAAGCGTGCGCGCCCCTATCATGACCGCCACCTCATCATGAAATGGGCCTAGCTTTTCCTCCATCAACTCTAGTATACCCTCCTTGATCGAACCAAAGATCACTAGAGTCTGTTCAAGAATGATATGAATAACCTCTGAAGTTAAGAACTCTCTAGTGTGCTCATCCAACTGTTTGGCCCCCGAGCTTGATCCTGATCCCTCCCCGACACCTGAACTGCTGCCTGCTGGTCTAGGGCATAAAACCACCATTCTGAAACACATTATGATAAACATCAGAAACACTGATATATCTCAAGGGATCACTACTACTACAAGCTTTTAGGTATTGACTCAGCCTTCCTCGATTCAAGTACGGATCCTCTGCTTCCAGTAGTATGGGCCACTACTACCTTCCACATCTATCCGTACCTTCCTCAAGGACCGCCTCGACTCCACCAAGCCATTACCACTGCTACTGATCTCTGCTACTCTCATCCTAGGATTGCCCTAGGGAAATCTCTAACTCAACCAAAACCTACCCTTAGCCGCTGAAGGCCTCCTTGTAATGCCAATTAGTCATCACCTGAATACCATCACATGTGACGAGGCTCGGATAATCCTTCGAGTAAAAGACTCGTCCCTACAATGGTTAGACTCAAACAAAAGCTGCGCAGTAGGGCCAAATCAAGCACGATGAGATTATTCAACCCTGATCACATGCGATGTGACGTATTCACCTAATGGCTAACTCCCATTATTAGGAATCCCACAAAGCACAAAGCAAGCAGCATTCGGACACAGGAAACTACTCAAGCAATTCTATCCTCATAACGAGAAACTGTACTAGCATACAATGCTAAGCTCATACTATCAGGCGTAACCTAACAGGCTATCCTACTGCTATCTACTCAATACTAGCATGCAATTCTCATAAAGCTGGAACACATATAGCAGGCACATAAGGCATCTTCCTAGATCCTTAGTCCAATTCTAGCATGCTTTTCTACTGAAACTGGAACAGATAATCATAACGTAATCTTGTATGGGTAATTTGGGAGTACTTACTTGAGCTCGGCTGATCACATGAACCACACCCTTTTCTTGTTTTCAAAACTCTTTTCTTTTTAAGTGTTTTCCTCAAAAATTCTTTTGAAAACATTTTCCTTTCAAAAATCTTTTTACTATTTCCCTTAGTTTGAGTTCAGTCACACCCGTAACTGTGCCCGAATCCCTCAAACAAAGGCTCTGATACCAACTTGTAACATTCCAAAATACGACCCAAATTTTTTTGTTTAATCATGACTAAATCATTATATCAATATCATAGAATAGAAACCCATACGGAAATATCTCAAAACCATAATAAAGTATCATGAGAAAACTGTATCAAGACTGTATCAAATCATATCTATGAAAAGCTGAATCGACTCCCAGGATAAAAACTGAAGTGGTGGTGTATGCGATGCCATCATCCCGAGCTCTTCCCTTTACTTGCGGAAGTCCCTGAAACCAAAACTAAAACTATAAGCACAAAGCTTAGTGAGCACCCCCAAACTACCACATACCATACAATAACACATAAAGCACATACTGGGCCTAGCCCATTGCATCAGACCAAAATCCAGAAACTGCATCGGACCGAAGTCCGAAACTAACCAGGGCCTTGCCCTCTGCATCGGATCGAAGTCCGGAAACTACATCGGACTGAAGTTCGGAACTGACTGGGACCTTATCCCCTGCATCGGACCGAAGTACGGGACTAACTACATCGGACCGAAATCTGGAACTGATTGAGACCTTGTCCCCTGCATCGGACCGAAGTCCGGAAACTAACTGAGCATAACATAGCATAGCATAAACATATCAACTAGCATAAGCACTTATACTACATACTGCATCGGACCGAAGTTCGGAACACATAACACAAAACATGCTTGAATCACAAATACATCAAGCAATTTAACTACTGCATCGGACCGAGGTCTGGAACTACTGCTAATTAAACGAGCCGGCATTGTGGCCGTAGACCTGTTCCTACTAAAAAGAAACTCACCTCGTGATCTAGCTGTTGAATGAACTGCTCGGGAAACTGTCTGCTGCTGTTCCAGTTTCTCTTTGGCTACAATTTCCATAAGCACACTCAATTAAATACTAATAACTATACTTAGGATAAAATGACAATTTTACCCCTGGTCAAAGTCAACCTCTTGGTCGAAGTCAACATATAGTTGAACTGACTCACCGAGTTGGTCCGCCAACTCGTCGAATCCCTACTCTTATTTCTCGTTTTTGCTTGCTACTACTCGTCGAATTTGACGTAGACTCGACGAGTTCCTCTTCGATACCAAGACTTAGTCAATTTGCATCTGACTCACCGAGTTGTATGAACAACTCGTCGAGTTCTCCTTCAACATATGAACACTCTGACTGTGACTCGCCTAGTTGTATGAACAACTCGCCGAGTCTGTTCTTGAGATATGCTGATTGCCTTGGACTCGCCGAGTCAGGGCATTGACTCGCCGAGTCCTCTCATGAATGAGTTCGATCTCCGAATCACTGAGTCCACCTATAACTCACTGAGTCCACCTATAAACTCGGCATAATACATGAAAGGGGGAAAACTCGTGGACTCGTGACTCGACTCATCGAGTCTGAAGAACGAATCGTCGAGTCGGTTGCATGCAACTTCTATACAGTTGATTCTGCTCAAAACCAATGCATACAACTTATAGATCTGGGTTGTTAAGGCTTGGTTACCACGTAAAGTTTCCAACATTACGTGTACATATGCATGAAAAGGAATTTAAAGACTTAGCAAGGACTAAAAGAGTAGATCTAGGGCTTATACATGAGTTAGGCTCATAAAGGTGGTAGATCTGAGCTTTTAAAGCTCAAACCCAGCTAGATCCACTGCTATTCAACTCAATATGATTTCTCCACTACCATCAAGCTAGGAAGTGGATAAAAATGGCCTAAATGGGATTTGTAATGGAATATCAACATAGAAACAAAAGAGATTTGTATTATACCTCAACAAACTCTGTATTGGACTCTAGATCTTTGCTTCTCACCTTCCCTTTTAGTCCTTCCTTCTTTCTTTTCTCCAAACTTCAAAAGATACACAATATATGCTCAAAATGATCAAATAATGGCAAGGGTTTGCTAAATGACGTTCTGAGGGTGAAGGAGGCGAGTTTGGGGCTCATAACATGGTTTAAATAAGGTGCACAACCCGTGGATTCTAGGGTTTCTTCCAGACCGGCGGACTCGCCGAGTCCCAAATATGGACTCGTCGAGTCGTCTACTTACATGTGCTCTAAAACCCATCCCTACTCAACGAGTCGGGCTATTGACTCGTCGAGTCCCTCTTAAAACTTGAAAAAAAAATGCATTTAAATAACATACCCAGATTGGAGCGGTAGAACTGGGATATCATTCTATTTGTGGGAAAGATTCTTAATACATGGATTTGTGTAGCACTTCTCAATATTTTGAGTGTGAGGACTAACAAATGAAAATTTACATCTCAATACTATTAATTCTTTTTTTTTTTTTTACAAGAATTTGATTTGTTATTCGTTGCATATAAACCACCATAATGAATGAAGGTAAACACATCTTACTCTATTTATGCTTCTTGGTAAAGCTTAAAATAAAACAATAAAGGAAGAAGAAACAGAGGTGATGGGTGGGGGTAAACATTGATCTAACGAGAAAGGGAACTATAACCAAGAATCATATAAATATTCAAGCTTTGAATCATACTCATTTAAAAAAAAAAAACTCAGATTTACTATACCCAATGCCCAAGTGTTCAATCGTGTTGATCTATGGTTTGAACTTAGTTGATCTACCCGATTCCTACATGTTCAAAATTTCATTCATTTTATAAATTTCTTACCAATGTCTTTCTCTTTATTTATCCATAAATTATAAATCTTCATCTGTTTGAGAAGGGAAGGGAAATACTTTTCATATTTTGTTATATTAAATTATAAGTGATATCTTATTGACTTTCAGTTAGAATGTATCCCATATATGAGTCCAATGATAAGAATGTACAACTTGAGCTAACTACTTAGTTTTGCAAACCAATTTCTATAGGTATATATAATAATTATGCAATTTACATTTTTCCAATAAATAAATTTAAGTCGAGAACTCAAACTTTTAGATGAAATTGGGTTTATGTTGTTACATGTTGTTTATAACATTTTCATCATTTTTTTCTGAAAAGTAGGATGATGTTTTTAGTACAACAAAAGTATGAAAATGTTGGTTTTTAGTAGGATGTTATAAACTACAAAATTAGCATGGATTTTTGTTATAAATTTGAAATATGACAAAGGTTAAGTCGTGTTTACCCTAGACCATGTTCCAATGAGGTCAAAAAATGCATTTTTTTTTCTCCTGAATTTTGATGTCGTTGGCATGCTTGATAGTAAGTTTTAATGTCAAACAAAGTACATGTCGTTGAAAAAAGAAAAACTAATCGAACCCGTCGGTTGATGCGGGTAAACGACTAGTATATATATAATACTTACTCAGATGTGCATATATACACATTCAAATGTTAATATATGTACATTTAAAAAAAAAGTTCGATGAATCTTTTTTATTTTATTTTTTATGCTTTGATATGTCTTCAACATTGGATTTCGAGTATATTGGTGGTGTTGGTTTTGAAAAATATTATACGCATTAAGAGTTATTGGGTTCTCACACATTTTTTAGTTCTGAAAATAAGTCTGTCTCTCTCATATATATATATATATATATATATATATATATATATATATATATATATATATATATATATATATATATGTTGAGGTTCATTTGAGACCATTCTAATTTTGTGAGACCGTGAGACCAAATCTAAAAGTAATTTTAAAATGCAAAATAAATGGAAAAAATCCAAACATTCTTTTTTTTAATATTATTTTCGGAACTTGTATTAACTAAAAAAAATAAAAAAAAATATAAAAAAATAAAAAAGAAACCCGTTTTTTTTTTCTGAAAAATACGTGAAATATTTTAAATAGAATATTACACTAACATATTCTAAAAAATAATTTTAAAATGCAAAATAAATGGAAAAATCTAAAAATTCTTTTTTTAAATATTATTTTCGGAACTTGAATTAACTAAAAAAAATAAAAAAAATCTATTTTTTTTGAAAAATACGTGAAATATTCTAAATAGAATATTACACTGTACATATTCTAAAAATAATTTTAAAATGCAAAATAAATGGAAAAATCAAAAAATTCTTTTTTTAAATATTATTTTCGGAACTTGAATTAACTAAAAAAATTTTAAAAAAAATAAAAAAATGCGTCTTACGGTCTCACAAAATTAGGTCGTTTCACATGAACCTAACCCTATATATATATATATATATATATATATATATATATATATATATATATATATATATATATATATATATATATATACATATATATATATATATATATATATATATATATATATATATATATATATATATATATATATATATATATATATATATATTCAACCAATTATACTATAAAATGGAATCTTGAAATTCAATTTTTTCGGGTTCCATTAGGATGAAACATACCATTACATTAATGTCCCATATTGTATATAAATGAAATTGTAAGGAATAGCATATTTGGTAGGTGACAAACACATGTAGTGTAAGATATGTTACTAAACTTCCTCATCATACAATTGACTTTTTTATCACATATGTTTGTACTTCCTAAAGCATCCTTCCTACTTACATAAAAGTAGTTTTGCGCTTTAATTGTCAAATGTTATCGTGTACATGTGAACGAATAATACTAAATGTTTTCTATTTATTAAAATGTTGGATTTTTTTTTTTAAATTTATTTGATGGTGAAATTCACATAATCAACCTTTCATTATAATTTATATGTTTAGCAAATAAGTATTTATTGAATGGAATAATTGGTTGAACAAATCAAAACCAGAGGTAACATAAAGTATTATCACAATATCCCAAAAAAGCTACGTTAAATGGTGAAAAATGTTAGAAATTTAGGAAGTGAGTAATGTTTTTGAAATCGATAAGTAATTTGTATAGTCTGATTATGTTAAAATTTTTCGATGATATTTTAACCTTCTGTTTGGGTTACATGAAATTTATAAAGTAAATGGCACAAAAAACACTCTTTTTACACAGAAATTCGATTTTGACACCGTGTTTTTTTTGTATCAATTTTGACACTGTGTTTTTCAATTTGTTACAATTCTGACCACTTGACCGGCTAACCAGGTTACATGCTGACGTGACATGATAACGTGTCAGTTTTGTTGACGTGGCATACTGACGTGTCAAAATTGAATTATTTTTTCACAAAAAACACTAAGTTTTCATTTTTTTTTTTCGATTTTGACACTAAGTTTAATTTTTTCTTTCAAATTTGATACTATGTTATTTTGTTCTAAATCGAACATCATTTTTCCAATTTTGTTCAATGTTGATAATTTTCTATTTGAAACCATATAAATATTTTTTTAATATATTTAAACCGTATAAATATGTTTTTTTTTTTTCATTTAAAAACTATAGTTTTGTATAAATACATTTTTTTTATACTCAAACCATATTTTTATATATAAATATGTATTAGTTATATAAAAATTGTATTTTATATTAAATATGCAACTTTAAAATGTGTTTGGAGGTTTGAAGGCGTGTAGTCGATCAAAACTTATCAAATTTTTATATTTTATTAGAAGTTTATGGTTAGTGTGATTCTCATGATATAACTAATGCTTTGAATGTAAGAAAAAAAACACATTGTATTTAAATAAAAATGTGGTTTTTAAACGAAAAAAATATGTTTATACAGTTTTAAATGTAATAAAAAAAATATTTATACGGTTTCAAATAGGAAATAGACAAAATTGAACAAAATTTGATAACAGATGTTCGATTGGAACAAAAAAAAAACTTTATGTTAAAATTGAAATAAAAAGTTAAACTTAGTGTCAAAATCGAAAAAAAGTGAAAACTTATTGTTTTTATGGAAAAAAAATTCAATTTTGACACATCAGCATATCATGTCAGCATGTCACGTCATCAAAACTGACACGTCATCATGTAATCTGGTTAACCGGTCAAATGGTCAGAATTGTAACAAATTGAAAAAACACAGTGTTAAAATTGACACAAAAAAAACATGGTGTCAAAATCGAATTTCTGTGTAAAAAGAGTGTTTTTTGTATCATTTACCCAAATTTATATTTGGGTTACACGAAATTTATATTGAAGGATAATCCTTCAAGGAACAATCTCAAATTAAGACACTTATATACGACCAAGATAAAGATAATCTTTAAATTCCATTATACTAAAATGATGTCGTTAAACTAAATTTATCAACGATAAAAGGGTATCAATATCAAAGAAGATTATGAAGAATCAAGGCTAATATAAATCTAATATTTTCTTGCTATGTATAGATCCTATATTTAGCTGTAAATAATTACATAATGTAGCTTCTAAATAGTCTCCTTTCCATATGTACAACTTGACTATGTATAACCCATTTGAAAATAATTTATATGCAATTGAATCAACACAATTTATAGAAATCCTTGTATCCTCTTTATAGAAATTATTGTATCCTCTTTAGAGATTGGTTTACAAATCCAAGCAGAGTATGAGATGATTTCATAAAATTTGGTGTAAATAAATTTGTTGAGTTCGTTGGTGTTCAAATGCAAAAATAGAAATCAATTAAGCTCTTTGAATCTAAATTTCATTACCACATTAGATGCGCATATCTCTCTAAGGATATAAACCAAGTGGTTTAAGATTATAGCAGTGATAAAGCTCCATATCCTAATGGCTACTCTTCCTCTATTGTAAAAATATATTGGGATTTTATAAAAACACGTCTTCTTTATAAGAAACAAGCAAAATCCATGCGGTTCTAATTCTTCATTTATAACTTTAACACTGAATGTTCCAAATGTGTTAACATTCAAAATTTTCGGCATATTACTTTGATAGGAGTATAGTACAAGATCATTTATTGGTAAGTGTTAAATTAATTGTGTTTGTTAAGGGTCGTCAGATATTCGATGATCAGTTGTTGGTGGTGGATTCATTGGTAAGTGTTAAACAACCTGTGTTTGTTAAGGGTCGTCAGATATTCGATGGCTAATTGTTGGTTAATGAAGCAGTGGACTAGTATAAAAAGATGATAAATCTAATGATTTTCAAGATTGACTTTGAGAAAACATATGGTTCCATATGTTAAGGATATCTTGAGCATGTGATGATGTTTATGGGTTTCGGTCAGAATTTGATTAATTTTATACATGCATGTTTAATGTTAGATAGGTCCTTAGTTCCGAAAAGAATTTCCTATCAAGACTGGTATGATAAAATGGTATCTACTATCTCATTTCCTTTTGATTTTGGCTATGAAAGGATTTCATGTGGCTATTGAAAATGTTGTAGGGCCGGTTTGTTTCAAGGTTGAATATTGGCGATATTGTTTTGTGATTTCCCACTTATTTTACGCAACTGATGTTTTATTATTGGACGAATGATCAAGGAATAATATTGTAAATATTATTCATATCCTCTTGTTATTTTTATTCAAATTTAGGTCTTCAAATACAAAAGTTCAGTTTGTATGAGGTTGGTATTTATCTGTTGTTGGTAGATCAGTTTGTAACTCTTTCAAAAATAATGATTTGTGGGTTAAAACCAATGTTGTAGAACTCGTTAGTTGGTACTTGCTCGGCCAACTGCCAAGTAACGAGTATTCGGAGTATTCGGGGAGTACTCAGATTCAGTAATTCATGTTGAAATATTTTAAAAAAAATTGTATATATAAAAAACATAAGTTAAAATCATAATTTGATTGAAATATATAACAAAATTAGATACACATGAATACATAAAAACTGAAATACACACAATTATCTCTCTTTGTGAATAATTACTGAAAAGTTAAGATATATATGTAGTAATAATCACATGTATGTGTTAAATAATAAATCATTAAACATGTTATACATATTAATCTTGAAATTCTTGATATTTTTATCTTTTTATGACAATTGTGACCCTTTCACTGAGTTGGTCGAGTTTGACTTTATTGACCAAGTAGACCCGAGTTAAAGAGATGTTGATCGAGTTTTGACCGATGTTGGCCAATTTTTGACCGAGTTTGACTTAATCAGAGTTTTTTTGCCGAGTTCACATAACTCGCCTCGGTGGAGGGCCGATTCCGAATACTCGGACGAGTAGGCCGGGTTTTGCAACACTGGTTAAAACCATAAAAGGCTATTCATGGGAGCTATATCGGTTTCATGTCGTAGGGGGTCACTCATTCAGTGAGAGGTAGAGTTATAAACGAACTGAATAAACACGAACGAGGCTTGTTCATGTTTGTTCATTTAAGTTAGCTGAACATACAAACGAACATAAATGGATAAACAAATAAGTTTTCTTATTCATGTTTGTTCGTTTATGTTCGTAAACATGTTAAATGAACAGAAACAAATGGAGATAAGAGAACATAATTGAACATGTATAAACATAAACAAACATATAATATAGTACTCTAATCAAACACAATTAAACATATGAAAAATGAAATTAAATGGACGAATACAAAACGAACATAATCGAATGAACAAGAACATTGTTCATGTTTGTTCATTTAACTAAATGAATATGAATTTGTATTAATGTTCGTTCATTTATTAAATATATCAACATAAACGAACTTCACACCAAACGGTTAACGAAAAGTTTGTTAAAGTGTTGAAGTAAAATAGTTGGCTCTATCAACCAACTCCATGAAAAGGCGGTAATTTTTCATTATGTGATTCAAAGAAAAATGGGTGATGGGGGGTTAACTTTTTTTTTTTTTTTTTTTTTGGAAAGATACTTGGTTGGGTGAACTTCCTTTCATGATCATATTTCCTAGATTTTTCCTTTTAGAGATGAAAAAGTATTGTTCTTTAAAAGACAGATGAAATGGTGATGTTTGGGTGCGGAATTGGCGACATGACGTTATAGGTAGAGTCAAACAAACTCAATTAAATAAAATGTTGCGATTGATTTACAGCTTTGAGTTTTCTTTTCATAAGGATAGTTGGATGTAGAATCTTGGTGTTTTTAAAAGTATCACAGTAAGTGACCTTAGGAAAATAAGTGATGATGCTTTCTTACCAACTAGGGGTAAGACTATTAAGTGGAACGTATTTATGCCTAGAAAAATCTACATTTTCTATTAGAGACTTCGTTTGAATAGATTATCAACATCTTGAGAACTTGGTCAACAAATATATGGATGTATGCTATATGTTATGTCTGATATATTTGTTACATATGGAAAAGACGATCCATACATTTCTTTCATGTAGACTCACATTGGAGCTTTGGGATACAATTGGTTTGGAGCGGTTTGGTGATCCGAAAATTTATATTGTTGGAAGATGTTAATTGGTTCGGTTTGATTCAACGTTCTAGCACAAAACGATTAATTACAACTCTGTGATGGGTCATACTAAATTTCTAGAAACAACATCCTCTTTCGTACAAAGCGCATTCAAAAAGACTCCTTAGAAAACTCGATTTTTTTATTTGATTATTTTGTGTCTAGAAATCATAAACTTAAAACTAAGGGTAAATGACACAAAAAATATTATTTTTACATAGAAATTCGATTTGGATACT
Source organism: Lactuca saligna (assembly GCF_052625555.1). NCBI lineage: Eukaryota > Viridiplantae > Streptophyta > Magnoliopsida > Asterales > Asteraceae > Lactuca > Lactuca saligna. Next base: position 95,904,761 of record NC_136419.1, on the reverse strand, counting down.
GTGTTTTTTTTTTTGTGTCAATTTTGATACTATGTTTTCCAATTTGTTACAATTCTAACCACTTGACCAGTTAACCAGGTTATATGCTGACGTGGCATGATGACATGTCAGCTTTGATAACGTGGCATGCTGACATGTCAAAATTGGTTTTTTCCACAAAAAACACTAAGTTTTCATTTTTTTCGATTTTGACACTATGTTTTTTTTTTGTTCAAATCGAGCATTATTTATCAAATTTTGTTCGATTTTGTCTATTTTCCATTTGAAAACCGTATAAATATATTTTTTTATTACATTTTAAACCGTATAAACATATTTTTTTCGTTTAAAACCCATATTTTTATTTCAATACAATGTGTTTTTTTTTTCTTACATTCAAAACATTAGTTATTTCATGAGAATCAAACTAACCATAGGTTTCTAATAAAATGTAAACATTTGATGGGTTGCAAACTTGATATCCGAGTTTAGATCGACTACACGTCTCTAAACCTCCTAACACATTTTAAAATTGCATATTTAATATAAAATACAATTTTTATATAACTAATACATATTTATACATAAAAATATGATTCGGGTGTAAAAAAAATGTATTTGTACAAACTATCTTTTTAAATGGAAAAAAACATATTTATACGGTTTAAATGTATTAAAAGAAATATTCATACGGTTTCAAATAGAAAATTGTCAACATTGAACAATTTTGAAAAAAAAATGATGTTCGATTTGGAACAAAAAAACATACTGTCAAAGTTGAAAGAAAAAATTAAACTTAGTGTCAAAATCGAAAAAAAAAATGAAAACTTAGTGTTTTTGTGAGAAAAAAAAATTCAATCTTGACACGTCAGCATATCATGTCAGCATGTCACGTCATCAAAACTGACACATCATCATATCACGTCAGCATGCAACTTGGTTAACCGGTCAAGTGGTCAGAATTGTAATAAATTGAAAAACACAGTGTCAAAATTGACACAAAAAAAACACGGTGTCAAAATCGAATTTATATGTAAAAAGAGTGTTTTATTTACCCTAAAACTAATCATATGTCGTGGTAACAAATCCTAAATGTTTGTTCAATTGTAATTGTTGTTTTCCCAAGATCAATTAGCTTACATGATTTATATAATTAACCGTTAAAAAAACATACATCTCACAATTATTCTATCACTTCCAATTATATTATATTGTTAATTTTGTGATACATTACACCGATTTTAGTACAATGAATATCTTTGCTTAGGGTAAATTATATCGTTCGTTTATCGTGTATGTGGCAAAACGTACTTTCAGTTTTTATTTTAAAAAATTAACTCGGACCGTCTCTTATATCGTAAAAAGGTGCACATTTCGTCCTTACAAACATGAAAGGACTATATGGTCCTTTTTTTATTTCTTTTTTGTTTAATTTTAAGATTTATTTATCATTTTTTGATTAAAAAAAGAAAATAAAATCACCACCCACCATCCCTCTTCCCTTTCCCCTTTTCCTTTACATTGCCATTGACCAACACCACCGTTATCACTGACAATCGACCACCACTACCGCCACTCTTATGTCCGGTTTTTTGTGTTTTCCGGAAGAAGATGACTTCGAGAAAGGGCAGTTGGTGGTCCCTTCAGCTTGAAAAATAAAAGAGGCATAGTAGATCGAGAAATAGCAGTCGGTGGTCGATGATGACTTCAGGTGTGCCACGGAGAGGCGGAGTGGATCCTCTGATGGTTGATGGTGGCTTTCGAGCTCAAGTTCGATGGGGGCTTTTAGACTGTTCACCACCACTGTTGCACCAAACCATATCAACCTCTCATTTTTCCGATGAGAGGATAGTGAATCTTCATTCCATCGAGAGGATAATAGAGAAACAAGCCTTTTACCACCTTATCCTTCGACTACAATGAAACCTGAAACTCCAATGGCCTTTTCCTCTATAAGATTCTACCTTACCGTTCAGATTTGCAGTCCGAAAAGATGCTAGATCATCAAACAAGTTTAGATAGTAAAAGAGGGAAACAAATAATGGTGGATGAGAGGTAGAGATGAAGCGGCAATTACCAGTGGTGTTCTGTGAAACGACGATTTCCGGTGGAGTTGTTGTAACTGGTGTTAATGATGATTGACGAGTTATTAGTCTCCTTTGTGTGTGTGTGTGTGTGTGTTTGTGTTTAAGTGTTAAGTGTTTCTTGTACTCTTCGACTAGTAACACATTGAAGAGGTAGATGGGGTGTAGCGGGCCTCTTTTTTTTATAATTCAAAATAATAATAAAAACATAAAAATTTGACAAATAAAAAAAACAAGGGCATTATGGTTATTTTAATTATGGCATAGACTAAGTTCACAAAAGAGGGATGAAGCGTGCAAGGTTGTAACATCCTAATGATAAGGTACTTCTAATTTTATCCATATAATTTAATTATTTTGTATTTTGGTCCCTAAGTTCAAGAAAGTGTGCTAAAGAGCCCCTGGGGCATTTTCAAAAATTGGCCATGGGGGACTATGCCATGCGTATGCATGTACGCTGAGCATACTAGGGCGCGCCCTAGTACACTAGGCGTACATATATGTTGGGCGTACTTGCCAGATATGGAAACCCTAATTTTTAGGCTTTAGCTTGTATTTAAACCCCATTATAACATCATTTCTCCTCACCTCATCATGCACCTTTCTCTTAGATCGTTCGTATAACCCCAATTTGCCTTATGGAGCCATTTCAAGCTTAAGAATGTGTGTTTTGGGGAGTGAAGTACTTTGGATCTGGGATTTGTACCTCATTGGGAACCCTTTTAAGGAAAATAGTTTGAAACTTTATCCCTCCATCTGTAACGCCCGTAGATCCGGGCTGGTCAATTTAGAGGCAAAAGGGGTCGAAAATGACTTTTAGACAAAAGATTATTTAGAATAAATAATCTTAACCAAGTTTTAGAATATGACACAAGCTTTCCGTACATATAAAGAACACCGAAATCCGAGTTATAACGAAGAAGTTATGGCCCGTCGAAGTTTTACGGCAAAACCGGCACGACACCGGGAAGCGTAAATAGTGAATTTACGATGGAGGACTTTTTAGCCTTAGCAATCTAAACAAAAGTCGTAGAATATGTTAAACTAAGAACATCGATAAAAAGAACGCCCAAATCTGACTTCGTATGAAGAAGTTATGATTTTTCTAAGATTCGGCTTAGCAGTGTACACCCCGAAACTCGAAGTTTAGTTCAAGCGGTTTTTGGCTTAAGCGACCTAAATGAGAGTTGAAGGTCTCATTAATAGGAACTCAACGGTAAAAAGACAGACGAAAACGGAGTCCGTATGAAGAAGTTATGAATTCTTCGCGGTCATTTAACAGTCTAAACGCCTCCTACTGTTAAATTTGAGATCGGTCGAGAATTAGCCGACGGAGTCTAAACGAAAGTTGTAGATCTTGATTTTACCTATGCGTAGATATAAAGAACATCGAAAACGGAGCTCGTATGCGAAAGTTATGATTTTTCTAAGTTTGAAGGCTGATACGCGATAGGGGGTGACGTGGCACCACCAGAATTGGACACGTGGCACCACCAGAAGGCCACCACATGGACCAACTCGGTGAGTAGGTCCCCCCTACTCGGCGAGTAGACCAGTCAGCACCCCTATAAATAGAGGTGCCGGGTTCCATTCATTCTCACACCTTCCAACTTCTCTTTCTCTCTCTAAACTCTCTCTCTAAGCCTCCCTAACCCCCTAAAGCCTAGGGTAACTCCCTAGCACGAGGCGGAAGCCCCGGAACGCCCGACGACTCCGAGAAAAGAGCCTTTCAGCTCGGAAACGCTGCTCCAGCGAAGCCCGGTTTTCGAGAAAAACTCGCTGTAAGTGAGCTATGCCTACGCTATCTTTAGTATAACTTATGTTTTAATATAGTAACATTATTAGGAACTTATAATGAGTATTTGGGCTATTATTATGAGTTATATTGAGTGTTATTTAACGCTTATATAATAATAATAATAGTCAGACTATTAATTAGTCATGGTTATCGTTAGACTAAACCCTAGTGGTACTGGTACTAGGTTTTATCGAATGAAGGTTGTTTTGAGAGTATCGAAGCGCTGTCCGAGTGCTGAGTCACCACCTTTCAGGTGAGTGCATGGTCCCTTTCATCTTACACATAGATATGAAGTATTTTAATATAAATTACGTGCTATGTGTACATATTGTCTGAATACTTGTTGTATATGCTGGATGAATGATTTATACATGTTTTAAATGATTTAAATTGTATATTTATTTTATATCTACAAATATGTTGGGATAAAACATGGGTAGATGAAATAGTTGGTGAGTGATGAAATAAAATAATGAGAGATAGGTGATGATAGGAAGGTGATGACAGATAGGTGATTATGAATCGGTGATGTAGGATACTACAACCTTGTCCGACAATTTGGAGATGTAGTCATCTAGCAGAGTATAGATGGCGACCGCGGACTATTATAGACAACCCCGTGGAGACACCAGCAGGCTAGTAACCTGTAGGTGATGAATTACGAGTTCAGGCGATGTTGTAACTACGTATTCATGCGATGATAGTCTAACCCATATTATGAATTACGAGTCCAGGCGATGTTGTGGCTACGTATTCATGCGATGATAGTCTAACCCATATTATGAATTACGAGTCCAGGCGATGTTGTGGCTACGTATTCATGTGATGATAGACTAACCCTTATCATGATTTACAAGTCCAGGCGATGTTGTGGCTGCGTAATCATGCGATGATACCCTAACTCTTGCTAGACACGTATTGAGGGAGTAATCCCCAGATTAGTATTGTCTATGCAATGTAGGCGATGATCCTTAGGTAAAGTTCGTAGGAACAATCATGTAAGGAAATATGATGTAAGGATATGAGAAGTAAATATGATATAGGAGATGACCCTTGAGATAATATCTTTAGGGAAGACTAAAAGAAGATAATGGGGATGGGTAATTGGGTTGATTGTTTGATTGTTTAAACATAATAACTATATTATTGTGGGTTGAAAACCCTATGTACTCACCAAGTTTCCCAACCTGACCCACTCAGTTTATTTACATCACAGGTGGCGATATGAAGTGACATTACACTGAGAGATTTAAAGAGATATAGATCACTAGTGTAAATAATTGTAAGTTCTGTTTATGCTTATGTTTCTGTATTAACGATGACATCCCAAACGTTTCAAGATGAATAAAAATACGTTTCTTCGAAAATGTTTTAATAACGTATTTATCGTGTTTTTCTGGGAACAAATTTTGCAACCTTTTTATAAAATGAAGTACTCTGATTTTTATAAAGCATAAACAAAATCGGTCTTTTCTGGCCGTGATTTTGGGGATGTCACACCATCATATAAATCTAGAAATGGGTGTTTTTATGATGCTTTTTGGTCCCAAAATTTTAGATCTTGAGCATGGCATGTTCTTGATCCATTTAGTTGTCCTTTCAACCCTAGGAGGGGTCTTAAGTCATAAAAATGGAGTCCCAATGGTTGGTTTTGTCCCATGCATGCTATGAATAGTCTTAAAGCATTAAGATGTTGGGTTTTTATGGATTAAGCACTTATTGAGCATGCAAGGTCATAAAGTTGGAAACTTTATGACTCTTCATGACATTTTGATCGTGGATCTACATTTGGACATGTTAAGTTGACATTTTATGGATTAATTATGCTTGCTGAATTGACTCGGCTGAGTTTTCTCGGTTGGGTTGACTCGGTTGGGTTGACTCAGTTTATTCATGGATTTGACCAGTTTGACCTTGACTTTAACCGAGTTCGACCTTAAGGGAATTTTGGGAGTTTTCTTGTGATTGGTCACTTGGATGGTTAGGTGTCGGTTGGTGCTGAGATTTAGAGTCGAGACCTCATCAGCTTTTGTCTAGTTAGTGAGTTAAGTTTTCCTTCTTGTACTTACATATCAAGGGCACCAAGGCTGGCCTATTGGTTTGATTTCCCGATATTCTCTGATATGTTGAGTATGAAATTGATAGGCATGATTTCGCTAGTTGTCGATATTCTAGTCTAGTAGATCTGTAGGACTACCTGTGTTTCTATCTGCGTAATTATATGTATATGTTGTTATTTGTTATGTATCGACATGTTGTGTTGGGTTGAGGTTGTACTGCTTTCTACGGTAGCCAACAAACCTTGGAGCATTCCAAATATGAGCTAAGTGTCGGGTATGGCATGTTAGAATCATACAGAGGGCTCGGGAGCATTGCAAATATGACCCGAGGACCGTGTAGTATACAATACTTGTACTGAGGGCTTAAGGGTGTTTCAGTTTGATGACTAATTTGGTCAGGGAGCAAGCCAAACATAAGTTGTGGGCGCTGAAGGTAAGTCAGACTTATGGTGTGGGCTCATGGGTAATCCAATCTTTTAGTTGTGGACCCAATGCATGCTATTATTGTATATGTTATTTTCTAATGTGTTGGTATTTTGGGGGAACTCACTAAGCTTTGGCTTACGGTTTTTAGTTGTGGTTTCAGGTACTTCGGATGATCGAAGAAAGGTGAAAGCGTGACCATACACATCATCTTGTTTATGACTTATGATTTTGGGAGATTTTGATGTTTGGAAAATGTTTTCAAAACTATGATTTGTAAAAAATTTATGAGTTGGGTTGATTTTAAAAGTTTAAATTTCTTGTGATTTTATGGTTGTTACAAAGGTTAAACCAAAAGACGGATAGTTTGAGTTAATTATTTATAATAGAGATTGAACATGCGTTTTTGGCACATGCACGAGGGATGGATGGTGTAATTTACCATTTTATTTAATTTTGGATAAATTATATGAATGGTCCTTGTGATTTAAGGAAGTTTGTACGTTTGGTCCCTGAAATGATTTTTTAACTTGGAACATCCCTAAAACATTTTTTTGGACCATCGCCACATAACCTTGAAAAAATCGCCACCACCTCCCACCTCCACTGAAACATTCTCCAAATTCTAATGAACACTCACTCTTACATTCTCTTCTATACTCCTACCGTCCATTCTCTTTCTCTCTCTCTCTCTCTCTCTCTCTCTCTCACACACACACATCTACCAAACACAATCGAACAATGACTTAAACAAGAAAATACAAACATCCAAGAACATGATCTGAAAGGGAATAAGGGAAAAAAGATTTGAAATGAAGTTACTTTTGGGGATTTTTAGTTGATTATGGTAGGTATTTGGCTAATATATATCTTTTAGGAAGAGGACATATTCGACGACTAATATTGATATCATTTGCAATAATATATTACTCATCTTTAAAATTCAGTTTAGGTTGTGTTTTGTAAGATAATAGACTGATTGATATTAAAATGATAATTACATAGGAATATATAGAAAATACTCAAAGTCTAATGGCTTAAACTCTAAAGGGTTTGGGCCTAAACCCTAATCACTACCCCCCCCCCCCTTGCAGTATGATTAGAAGAATACAATTAAACTAGAAAAATAACAAAAGAACAAAATATAAAAAAAATACTAGATGAAGATAGCGACAGTGGAAGAGCTCTGACGATGGTGGCTAACAACGAATTTTCATCGGAGAAGGAGAGAGAAAAAGCAACGACCAATGGCGGTTCCTTTGTATTAGAAGAGAGGAGTGGCGATAGCAATGATCATGCAGCCAATAGCAGAGGAGTCGAGAGAAAAGCAGTGAAAAAGAAAGAGGGTTTAAGCTACGATAGACGGATGCCATTCTAGATGACTTGAAAAATAGATCAAAAGAAGTGGCGAGTTTATGAGAAGTCAGAAGACTCATAGGAAGATGTCATCCAAGGAGGAGGCAGAAGGCTCTAAGGCAAGCATCATCTGAGGATGAAGCATAAGAAAATAAAGAAGTAGAAGAAGCCGATAAAAGAGCACTAGTTTGGTGTTGGTGGCTATTTTATTGTTTAAGAGAAAAAAAGAAAAAATATGTAGCATAATGAAGGAATATCCGACGACTATGAGAGAACGTCGTTAGAGGTGGAGGGCAGAGAAACCTGCTTCCGCTTAGGGTGCAACTTCAAAAGAGCAAGCTCATAAGAACCAGGATCCCAACGAAACCTTCATTACTCCCAATACCAAGGATTCTAGTAACTTCGTGAATAATAATACTTTTAATAATGACTCCATGGATGTTGATGTAGGAATAAGCCCAGTCATGGCCAAGGAACTTCAGCAATTAAGGCAGATGATCTCAAGTGTATCTGGGGTGGTCCAGCCTATACTGGAAGTTTGCCGAATGAGCCACGTGATCTTAAGATTTTCTCTATCGATTTCTGATACCAAATCCCCAAAGTGCTTCCAAACTCCCAACATGAAGCCTTACGATAGGACTATGGATCCTAAAGAATATGTAGCACAATACAGGGAAAGAATAGATATCATCCCTGTTCTCACACATTTAACGGAAGCTTGCCTATGCAAGGGTTTTCGTTCGACCCTCACAGGATCAACCTTGAAATGGCTAATAAATTTTACTCCTTACTCTATTGGTTCGTTTGCACATTTAGTTAATATTGTTAACAACCAATTTTCTTGTAGCATAAATTTCAAAAAGATCACTAGTGATCTCTATCAGGTGGTTCAGGATCCTAAGGAATCCCTCAGGGGTTTCGTGAACAAGTTTGGCAAGGAAGCTTTGAGTATCCACAACATCAATATGGCGACTATTGTAGAAGCCTTCAAAACTGGCTTAAAGAAGGACTCTCCTTTCTATGAAGACCTTTTAATGACTCCATGCAAAAGAATGGATGAAGTAAGGAGTAAAGCACTAAGGTTCATAAGGATAAAACAAGACAAGAAGATCCAAAAGAGGAGCAACCCACCAAAATCATATCATAGCCCCAATAGAAAGGCCGATTCCTCAGTCCAAAGATCCTATAAATCCAAACCTAATTCCAAACCCAATCATCATAGGGTCAATGCCCTTGAAGTTGAACGGGAGGAAAAGAATTTCCTATGATCACTGACTATTGTTTTTCTATGGATGTTTCAGGTTTAATATTTGCTATGCAGGATCTTGGAGACAAAGTAAGATGGCCAAGAAAGGGAGAAAAGCCCACCGCCTGGAAAGATAATTCCAAATGGTGTGCATACCACAAGGACTTCCACATTACAGAAGATTACATATCCCTCAAAAAGGAGATCAGTTACCTACTTAGCAAGTGATAGCTCAAGGAGATCCTTGGAAGAAGAAAAGAAATATCCAAAGAAAAGGATCAGGATCCTCATAAGATCCTCGAGAAACTAGGATCCCCTAATGTGGACGCCAAGGTAATCAATATGATCTCTGGAGGATATGACATATGTGATACCTCTTATTTTGAAGCAAAAAGACATGCCAAGCTATCGAAAACGAAGAAAGAAGAAAGGCCTTAGAAGAATACGTTGATCAAGAATGACAAGGAGAATACCTTCTGTGACAACCCATAAATTTTTGCTTTGTAAGTTCATCCGTTCAATCCAACAGTGTATCAGACTCATTTCTGCTATCTTTTAGCCTTGTATAGAGTATGTTTAATGGTTCAAATCTCATTACATTCAAGCATTGGGTATAGGATCGGGTTGCATAAGTTCTTCGCGTTGAAATCAAGCCATACACTCCATGTGAAGGAGTGTATGACTGTACACATGTATGTGCAGCCGTACACCCATGTTGGCCGTACACCATCTCCATAAGTGTGATATTCCTTCATTCCTAATTCATTTCTTCAGTTTCCAAGCCAAAACTCGAGTTTTCTCTCAACTATCATCAAGATTTTCACCCGATCTTCAAGAATGTAAGCTTTTCTTCCGTTGTGATTAGTTGTTATCCTTCTTCACCTAGTAACACCTTTTGATTTCATCCTTGGAAATCATCTTTTGGCTGGATCTTCAAATCTTCATCCATTTCACCAAGAACACTAAGAACACACACTTGTTCTTGGTGATTGTGAAACCTTTGAGCCCCCAAATCGTAAGTAATCTTTCCCTAAGCTTAGTACATGTTAGGAACACTTGATTAACACCCAAAAAACGACCAATACTCAATATCATAAGGAGTGTACGGCCGTACACCCATGTGTGGCTGCACACGCCTAAAGCGCCTCCAAAATGCAAATCTAACTTCAAAACATGATGAGCAATAGTCCCACAAGCGTCCCCACCATTCAAACACACATTTGTGTACTTGTTATAATGAGTGTACGGACGTACACTCCCTAGCCGTACACCCATGGTCGCACACTCCATTTTGTGGCCGTACACTCCCTTTAGATGAATCACATGTGATTCTAACACTTGGTCCAAGTGTTTCCTAGTCCCTAAAGGTGTTTCCTTGCATGTAGTTGCTTCTAAACACTATATTCATGCCAATATATTTCATTATATGTCATTTAGGACTCATTTGTGTCTTAGGATTTCATTCGCGGAACTTCTCATCCTTACACGCTTATTCGTTTGATTCACCCACATAAGGTGAGTTCATATCCCCATAATCAATCTTTTAAACTGTTTTAAATACTTTTAGGGGGGGGGGGGGTACAAGTTGAACACAATGTTAATTGTGTAAATGTAATGTTATAAATTTTTTTTAAAGGATTGCTTATGTAGTAATAAGTGATCAAAACGTCTAAAAAACTCTTTCAAAGTTATGTTACTTTATAGTTTACAAAACTTTGTTTTTTAAAGTACAATCATAACTTAGTAGATAAAATGAGTCTTTTCTTCAAGTCAGTATCAATTCAAGTAAACATACTGTTGGGCTTTATAGATTGCGTCTTTTGGGCTCGTCTAATTATGCTATTTTGTATTCCGGTTTGGGCCTATCCAACCGAGAGTCTTTTATGTTGTGTATATAATCTAATGCTTGCATGCATATTAGGTTAAGGTTTCAGAGATCTGCGTATAACGATTTTTCTTGACGATAGAAGGTTTCTTTGATCGTTCTTGTAACCTTCCAATCCTCTACAGTTGATGTTCTTAATCGAGCTCTTCTGAGGATTTTGTTTTAATCATTCGACACGTTTGATTCAATCTTGTTCTGCTCTTTTATTGTGTTCATATTGTCATTTGTTTACTTACTTGTTCAAGATCTAATCGATCTTCATAGATTAAAAGAAAGTTTAATCTCATCAATTGGTATCAGAGCAGGAGGTTGTGTAATTGATACACATCTTTTCTGTGAAAAAGATTTTCATTAGGGTTTTTCCGCAATCATCAATATTTATTGAGCCGTCATCTCTTTATTGACGTATCTTGATATTTATTATTTTACCCTAATCTGTTTTATTACAAGTCTGATCTTTGAATAGGTTTTTACGATCATAATGGACGCGACACAATCAAACGTTATTAATATTTCAAACAGCATTGGTTCGACGACAAAGATTCCGATCTTATATACCCACGATTATGAAGTATGGGCACATCATTTCGAAGACTATGTTATTGGATCGGAAGAAAATGGGTATTTGATTTGGGAAGCCATCACCAATGGACCGTTTTCTCATTCTGCAATGTCCAGAATCATCAAAACTCAAAAAGAATACAATGATCTGCTCAAGGACGTGAAAGATATTGCACAAGATGAAAATGATAAGTTCCAATGCAATATCAAGGCATTAAGATTGATCCGGTTCGCCCTTCAGTCCGATACATTCAGATTGGTTAGCTTGTGCACGACGGCGAAGGATGTTTGGGACATACTTCGCGAACTGTATTCTACAGACGAAGATCTTGAACATTCTATTCAAACTCTGCTTCTATCTGAGTTTGGAGAATTCAGACAAGGGGCTGAAGAATCTGTGACCCAGACGTTCGATCGCTTCAATCATCTTCTCAGCAAGATGATCAAACATGATATCGAAAGGAAGCTCATCGAACAGAAGGTTACATTCCTGAATGGTCTGAGATCTGAATAGAGAGCGGTAGTTTCCACGGTTAAAGCCCATGAGCAATTTAAATCATACTCTTTGGCGAAACTGGTGGGAATTCTCAAGTCTCAAGAGAAAAACGTGGTGCAAGAAAAGAATGTCGTTTCCGGTCTCGGTTCGTTGGCTCTCTTGTCAAAAAGTAAAGCTGTTATGGAGGATGAAGATCTCAGCCTTGAAGAATATGATCTCACATCAGAAGATGATGCCTTGATGGTATCCAATCCCAAAAGGTTCATAAAGAAGAAATTTCCCAGCAACAAAAACCGAAACTGGCAGGGGAGTTACAGCTCTGAAAAGGTGGTTAATGAACCGAAAGCTGAGGAGCACAAGAAGGAACCGAAGGTTGATGGCGACTCTGGAGTGAGCTGTTTCTATTGTGGAGGGAAAAATCATTATGCTAAGGACTGTGTCCTTAAGAAAATGGCTGAAAAAGATAATGGAAACGATGAGGAAGCTGTGTTGCAGAAAAGATTGGATGAGTTGAGAAAGAAGAAGTCTGCTGTTAACCCGCCTATTAATGCTCTTATTGTGCAGGGTTCTGTTCTAGGTGATGAGTTCGGTAGCACGGAAGTTTGGTCTACCGACTCAGAAGACGAGGAAGTGAGGCAGCCTACTCATGGAAAGGCGTTCGTGTCTAAGGAAGAAGGCAGTGGTGGTAAATGCCTTATGGTTTCTGACATATCTCAATTGAGGGGATACAACATCGATGGAGGCAATGATGGACAGAATGCAAAAGAGGACATGTGCTTCACAGCCAAACCGCTCAGCCAGCAGTTCAATGAGCTTGATGAACTGATAAAGAAGGTACAATCTGTTTTTATTTCATGCAAAGTACCATCATCCTCTTATGAGAAAGAACTAAAAAATGTCAATACAAGAATATCTCATCTAGATAGTAGCTTAACTTAAACTCGGGTCACAAATTCTAACCTAACTGATCAATTGAGCAGGGCAGCGTCGAAGAGTGAGGATCGGAGAATGTGGATAGAGTTAAAGGAATCGGAATTAGTCAAAGTTAAAGATGAAAACATTTATTTGCAAAGAGACAATTTGAAATTATTAAAACAACGAAATGTTTTTTGTTTAATTGCTAAACATCTGTATTCTAATATTACTCAGCTTCACTTGGATTGTGAAATAGGCCAAAGGATTCACCACATGATCTTGCCCTTCCTAGAATTTAAGGAAGATGAAATCGATGCTGAAGCTTATAATTGTGAAAGTGTGATATCGTCTGATGACATAAATTCCACCTACATGTATGGACTGGAAAAAATTGAGTCCTTCATTAAATCCAAAGACCATAAGCTCATGCTTAAAAATCTTTTGGATGAAAATGACAGACTTAAACTGAGAACCGAAACCATGCAAAGATTTGACTCTTTAAACGCCAACATAAGCTCAGAAAACAAAATTGATGTTGAAAATGCATCTGAGCTTAACGAGGACGACAATATGAGTGAAATTTCTGTAGAGGACACGGTTGACTGCTCAGAATTTATTAAAACCGAGCCAGAAAATCACAAGAATCTAATTTCTGAAAATTCTGTAGAGTTCGCTCGGTTGTCCCATCAAAAGTCCCCGAAATTAGTTGAGAAAGCTGTTGTGTATCAAAAGGTCAGGACTACTCCAAATCAAGTATACAAGGTAACAGGAGTAACCGAACATCAAACAGCTGAACCTGCAGCCATTGTAAACGAAGACAATGCTGATGGCTGTGATGAGTACTTCTGGGAAGCTCCTATTGATAATGCAGACGAAACCATTGGTTTATCTGAAAGAACTTCCTGGAAGAGCAAAGGAAGATACATACCCGAACCGTTGAATAAGCCAAACAACTTCAATGAGCCGAGCACCAGTGGTACAAAAGATACTCCTCAGAAGAATGATCACTCACCAAAAGAAGATATTCCTTCGGCTCCTTCAGCTCAAAGTAATTCTACTGCAGTTCAAAAGGAACCGGCCAAGGAGTCAACAAAAATGAAAGCAAATGTTCATCATCAACCTTCTCAGATGAGAAATAGGAAGATAGAAAGGAACAATAGATACAGGAAGAACCTTTCTGAAAGGAAACAATTCTGGCGTTCCCAGAGTGCATATTTCACTCATCAAGACAAGAATCTAAAGTATGAAAACATTCCTGCAGGAAAGCTTGAAAGTCACAAAAACCGAAAGCCAAGATTCAGTTCACAAGAAGATATCAACCGAAGACAGAAGTTCGGTTCTGAAAAGGATATCAACCAGAACCAAAGGTTCAGTTCCAAAGGCAGCTCCAACCGAACGCAAAGGTTCGGTTCTGAAGACAAAAGAAAACAAAACTCTATGGTTGTTCCCTCCAATAATCAAAAACAAAAGGGTCACCTAGAGTCTCCTTCCAAGTCTAATTCTTCTCATTCTTCTAATTCTTCCTCTCCCTCGGTTTCATCTCGATCTTGTTCTAAATCTGATTCATCTTGTTCTCAAAAATCTCATTCATCAACTGAGCAAAAGTGGAAGCAGAAGGTCAATAAATCCACACCAGAGACCGAATCTAACTCTACTACTCATAACAAAATAAAAGTTTACACCATTAAAAGGAAAGATAAAACAACTCTCGTAAAAAGAACTTATCTTGTTGATATCTCTCTCATTGCTCCTGTTTCCATGCAAAGCTCACGTGGACCCAAGAAACTTTGGGTTCCTAAATATGTCTGATTTTTGCAGGTTATAAGTGACGAGCAGTTCGACGAAGAATGGTACATCGATAGTGGCTGCTCGCGTCACATGACAGGGAGGAAAGAGGAGCTTAGGGAGTACAGATCTCTTGCAAATGGTGGCAACGTCAAGTTTGGAAACAATTCATTCGGCACCATAAAGGGATACGGGATGATAACTAATGGGGACTTCTCTATAAGGAAGGTGGCTTATGTGGAAGGACTCCAACACAACCTCATTAGTGTATCTCAACTGGTTGGAGGTACAGGTCTCAAAGTCTCTTTCGATGATGAAGGTTCAGAAATCATAGAGAAAAAGTCAAATAAAGTGATTCTCAAGTCAGAGCGAAAGGGTGAAATGTTTCCCTTAAACATGAAACCCATCAAAGGAAACCCAACTGTATGCTTATTGTCAAAAGCGCAATCCGACGAAAGCTGGTTGTGGCACCGAAGATTATCTCATCTTAACTTTAAAGATATCAACCGTCTTGTTACAGGAGGTCATGTAAGGGGCCTTCCATTACTCAAGTTCGACAGGGATCATCTGTGTGCTGCATGCGAAATGGGAAAGCAGAGTCGTCAAAGTCATCCATCTATAATCAACACAAAAGTTGTTGAACCACTCGAATTAATTCATATTGATTTGTGTGGTCCTTCATCTATCGAAAGCATCGGTGGTAGCAAGTATATTCTTGTTATCATTTATGACTTTTCACGATTTACATGGGTGTTCTTTCTAAAGCTCAAATCTGAAGCGACTCAAAAACTGAAAATGTTTATCAAGCAAATTGAAGTACAGCTCAAGAAGGTTGTTCGCAACATCAGAAGCGACAATGGTCTCGAATTCAAGAACAGGGAGTTTGAAGAGTTTCTTGCAGAAAAGGGAATCAGTCATAATTTCTTAGCTCCCTACACACCACAACAGAACGGAATAGTCGAAAGACGAAACCGATCCTTGTGTGAAGCTGCCTGAACTATGCTAAGTTTCGCTTCTTTACCTCTTTATTTTTGGGCTGATGCTATTTCTACTGCTTGTTTTACACAGAACAGGTCATATCTCAACAAAAGGTTCGTGCTCACCCCATATGAGATATTGAACAATAGGAAGCCAAACGTGAAATTTTTCCATGTGTTCGGCTCAAGGTGTTTCATCTTCAACTCTAAAGAACACCGCAACAAGTTTGATGTCAAAGCCGACGAAGGAATATTTCTGGGTTACTCGCTCACATCCAAGGCATACAGGGTCCTAAACAAGCATTCAAGAAAAATTGAAGAGACGTATTATGTGACCTTTGACGACAACTATGTCAAGAAGCTACAGGCTAAAGATGATATCACTTGGGAAATCTTTCCTCAGAATGGCAAGATTTCAGTCTCGGTCGCCAACTTATTCGAGACATTTCTGGAGCTCTTTGACGAACCAGAGAACGCTTCACTTTCCGAAGCATGTGCAGCAGACAACAAGGTTGATCACATGGAGCAGATTGTTGAAGAAGCTGCAAGGAGAATGTATGAAGAAGCATCACTCTCTAACGAATCTCCTTCCAACAATGCTCAAGTCGAGGGGGAGCCAAATGCTCAAGTCGAGGGGGAGCCAAGTGCTCAAGCTGAGGGGGAGCCAAACACTCAAGTCCAGGGGGAGCAAAATCCCACAACTTCAACCGAAGAGGTCTCAACACCAGGAAGCTCAGGACCACTAGAATCACACGAACCTCATATCTTCCAAAGTACACCAACTGAGGTGGAACATGATGATGTGACACTCGGTTATGACAGCCAATCTGAGCTAGACGAAATAATTAATGCTGAATTAGACCCAACCTTTGATCCAAATTACCCTCCTCTTATCAAATGGACCAGAGATCATCCTATCTCTCAAATAGTTGGGGATGTATCTGAAAAGGTTCTGACCCGATCACAACTGAAGGCAAAACAAACTTCCTTATTTTCAAAGGTAGAGTTTTGCATGTTCAATTCATTCGTATCAAAAGTTGAACCAAAGACAGTTAACACTGCTCTCGATCACTCTGATTGGGTTCAAGCAATGCAAGACGAGTTGAACGAATTTGAAAGGAACAAAGGCTGGCGCCTAATTCCAACTCCTCCAGATGCTTCGGTTGTTGGTCTCAAATGGGTTTTTAGGAACAAAATGGACAAGGAAGGTAATGTTATACGGAACAAGGCTCGTCTGGTGGTAAAGGGATATTGTCAGGAGGAAGGGATAGACTATGAAGAGACTTTCGCTCCAGTAGCTCGGCTAGAATCTGTTAGAATATTTCTGGCTTATGCTGCCCACAAGAACTTTGAAGTTTTCCAAATGGACGTCAAGTGTGCATTTCTCAATGGAGAACTTGAAGAAACGGTGTACGTGGAGCAACCTCCTGGGTTTGTGAACGAAAAACATCCAAATCATTGCTATATTCTGGATAAAGCTGTGTACGGCCTTAAACAAGCTCCGAGAGCCTGGTATGAAACGCTTACAAAATTTTTAAAGATGTCTAAATTCAAACAAGGTTCGGTTGACCCAACCTTCTTTCGCAAAAAGGAAGGTAACCACCTTATGATAGTTCAAATTTATATCGATGACATCATCTTTGGCTCCACGAATCCCAGCTTAACGGCTGAATTCAGAAAGCTGATGGAGACTAAGTTTGAAATGAGCTCAATGGGTCCAATTAACTTTTTCCTTGGTTTAAACATAAGACAGGGACCCGAAGGCATCTTTATTAATCAGGAAGCTTACACGAAGACTCTCCTAGCAAAGTTCGGTATGATGGGAGACTCAAAAGTTAAAGTCCCAATGGCATTCGACACTAAGCTTACCCCATCACTAGACAAACCAGCTGTTGATATCACGCTCTATCGTCAAATGATTGGATCGTTAATGTAGCTAACTGCTAGCAGGCCTGATATCATGTTCTCTGTGTGTTATTGTGCTCGATTTCAGGCAAACCCACGTGAACCTCACATGCTTGCAGTGAAGAACATCTTACGATATCTCAAGCGAAACACCTCCTTAGGTCTGTGGTATCCATCCAACTCAGGCTTCTTTGTTCAAGCCTATTCTGATGCTGACCTTGGAGGATGTGGACTCGACCGAAAAAGCACAACTGGTGGATGTCAATTTCTTGACGGGAAGTTAGTCAGCTGGCAATCCAAGAAACAGACATGCGTGTCACTGTCTACTGCCGAAGCGGAATATATTGCAGCTGCATCCTGCACATCACAAGTGATTTGGATCCAAAGCCAACTTCGAGACTACGGACTCAATATGAAGAAGATCCCACTATATTGTGACTCTGAAAGTGCAATTAGGATCTGTCATAACCCAGTGCAGCACTCCAAAACCAAACACATAGCACTAAGGTATCACTTCATCAAAGATCACGTGGAAGATGGAAACGTCGAAGTTCACTTCGTAAGAACCACTGATCAACTGGCTGACGTCTTTACAAAAGCTCTTCCTGAAGCATCATTCAATAAAATATTGCAAGGACTTGGTATGATGGAATCAGAATCAGTACCTCACGCTACCTCTCAAACTCAAACATAACAACCGAACGTTCGGGTTCGTTTCAACTATCTAACCCACTCATTTCTTCAAAGATAGTTTCTCAATGTTGTGTATTGCATGTACAATTCTGTTTTTCCTCGTTTGATTCAAAAAAAAAAATCTCTTAACTGAAACCAACCAAAGGTTCAGTTTCGGTTTTTCAAAATTTTCTAGAACCGAAACCAACCGAAGGTTCGGGTTCGGTTTTTCAAAATTTTCTGGAACCGAAACCAACCGAAGGTTCGGGTTCGGTTTTTCAAAATTTTCTAAAACCGAAACCAACCGAAGGTTCGGGTTCGGTTTTCCAAAACTTTTATCAACCGAAACCAACCGAAGGTTCGGGTTCGGTTTTTCAAAACTTTTCTCAACCGAAACCAACCGAAGGTTCGGGTTCGGTTTATCTCAAAAAATTCCAAAATTTTTTGTGTGTTATTATTCGTTTATGAGGATACATTTTATGAAATTCCTAAATGTCCCTAGAAGCATGCTGCTGTATGTGTCTCAAGCCTCATAAAATTTTGAATAAAGGCCTTCATGACCTGGTATACACAAACCTTGTCTTCCCAATAAGGCCACTTCATTTATTCTAATCGTGAGCTACCTCACTCTTTTCTCACATGAGTTAAGAATTTCCTGCTTGGTCCTTCTTTTCGCAGTAGAGGTACTTTTGTTATCCTACACCATCTCTTATCACTTCTCCACTACACTCATTCCATCATGGTAACCCTTGAGATTCTCAGCACTTACCACTGAGGTTTATGGTTGCACAACATCTGTGTTTATGATCTTAGTTTTGTGTCACTACGAACTAAGTGAAACCCAAAATTCAACACCTAATGAATTGACGGTGAACAATTAAATTGTTCAAGCTTTCACTAAAGAATTGACGAAAGTACCCTATTAAAATCTCCAATTTTATGTGATTCCTATGAAATTGTTACAAACCCATAACATTTCTTCCCTTGGGATCTTGTTCTTATTTTTCTTTCTGAGATTTTATTTTTAAACCAGTCGTTTTTAGCCTAATTAAAAGAAGCCTTTCAACATTTCTCTATAAATGGTTGATCGTAATATTAACGGACATTCTTTTTAAATCCTAAGTTTTTCTTTGTCCTGTGGCATTCAATGCGCGTGGTTAAACAGTAACGGCTTGTCCCTATGAAACGACGCTTATTGGGCGGCGTGGTCCTAGGAATCTGACACTCTCTCTCCTACGTGATCATCGTCCGTCCCAACTGTCATCCATACGAGATTTGAAACGATCTTTCTCTCTCTTCTCACCAACTATAAATAGCCCATTCCCCCTCCTTTTACCTCTTTACCACTCTCAAAATTTCCAAAAACTCAAACACTCCCATACAGTTTCCTGTTCATCATCTTCTTCACACCTGCATCAATGGCTGACTCTTCTTCAGTTCATGCTACCTCCCAGATTCTTCCTATTCGCCCGCAGCAATGCTTGGTCATTGATCTTAACCCAAAGGCATACGACCCTTATATGTCGCCGGTCATAGAGTGCTTAAAGTATTCACAACTCGTACCAGCACTTTCCAGGATGGAATCGGTGCCAATGGAGGCCCTATCGCAGGTCTACGCAACTGCATACTATGACAGGGCTGTCGATCGGGTCTTTTTCGAGATTGGAGACCACAAAACCTCCGTCTCCCGCCCTCGTTTCTGCTCGTTGCTCGGATTTGCTTCTGACCCGTCCAGAGTTCATCTGGAGTCGATACAGATTGGTCATCTGTATAACATGTTTTACAACATGGGATACACAGAGGTTCTTACATCAGTTGCAAGATTCAAAAAATCGTGCTTGCCGCCTCAATGGAACGGTTTATTTACAGTCCTTTTCAAGGGACTGTTGGAGAGAAGTTCAGGTTCAGACGGTGCAAGTCGTCTGTTCCTCACCATCCTGTACGGCGTTTATAATGGGATCAACCTGGATTACGGGTTTGTTCTATGGCAACAGCTTATTCAAAGCCTCTCCTCTTCATCCAGACACTCTGAAGTTTCGTTGGCTCGATTCTGGATACTGATAACCAAATGGGCCATGGACAGATTCGACGTTCCTACTGCTGACGGTGCATCGATGTCTTCTGTTGGTACTTTCCATACCAAGAAGATCATCATCTCAGATGCATCAAAATTCAACTTTATTGGTTCAATTCCGGAGTCCATGTATGGTGCTGTCCCTTCGGATAGCAGGTTGATTCGGAAGCTCAAGGAGTTAACACCGTCTGGTCCAAGGGATCTGACCTCGGATATGCTCAGGTCTATTCATGACGCAGATAAACCGGTGAGCAAAGGTAAAAAGGCGGACAAAGGAAAACAAGCCTCCAAAGCTTCAAAGGGGCCTTCTCCTAAAAAGAGGAAACAGCCAAAAGCTGATCCTTCCCCCCCACCGAAGAAGAGGAAGACCCAACCAAAGCGAAAGCTTGTTATACCCTCCTCTTCGAGTGACTCTGAGGGTGAGAGTTCGGGTTCTGACAATTCTCAAGGGGATGCATCTCCTCAAAGAGGCAATACACCACCTCGATCCCCTACCCCAGAGATTGAACTACCCAAATCCCCAATTCCTTCCCCTCCACATATCTTTACCACCACCACTGAATCACCACATGTAACCGAACCTCCTCAACCCAAGACCCACACAACCGAAACTACCCATACACAACCACCAACCGAAACCACCCATACTCCACCACCAACCGAATCTATACCTTCACCAACTCAACCTTCTCCCACTAAACCCTCAACACCCCCAACCTCTCCACCCTCTTCATCTCATGACAATGCATCTGAGGGTGAAAACCCTTATCTCGGGGGAGACAACATGATCTTTGATTCGGTCTACTATAGTCCGTTTCAAGTTCAAAGTGACAAGGAGGATGATGCCCCAGTAACTAAGAAACATCTCAAACAGCTCAACGAGAAGATTGATCTACTTCTCGCCTCCTCGTCTAACCAACAATCAACCCTGTCTGAAGCTGCACTTCAGAAGATTGTTGATGCCTTCTCCAGGGCTCAACATGATTCAGCAGCCTCAGCAACTGCAGCAATTCAGGCATCCACCCGGGCATGTGAGGCAGCGACCGAAAAAGTCAATAAACTATTTTCTGATGCCTCTGTCCTACTGCAGTCCATGCAAGAAAGTGCAAATGCCACAAAGGCATCGTTGGAACCAATTGTCCAACAATTGGTCACGTTTGTCTCATCGGAGTTGCCTTCGTTCGCCAATCTACGTCAAAACATAAGCGACGACAACTCGGCCTTTACCGCCTCCATTGAAGCTCACCTCGTCAAGCTCCAAGAAGATCTGACAACCGAGCGTTCTTTAATGGACGATCTGGCTTCAAAAACCACTGCACTTGAGGTCAAGACCACTCAACTCTCTCAATCCTAACAAGAATTGGAAGATCTTCGCTCTGAACGGGAGGTGGTGAAGACGTGTGTTTCGGATGTCCACGCTGTTATCTCAAACATTCTGGAAGCACACGATCCAATTTTAAACTTTTCGGTGAGGCGATCCCTTGCTGAAAAGCTCTCTCCAGCCATCGATCTACTCAACAAAGTCGAAGGCCTCCCAAGTTTCGTGTCCATTCCGAAACAAGGGGGAGATGAGAAGACAAGTTGAAAACCACCTCCTTCCTCTAAAGCTACTCACACAACTGAACCATCTTCAACTCATCAATCTTTAGGTTCGGGTGTGAAGAACAAAGGCAAAATTATAGCTGAGGACGAAGATGAAGAAGGCGACAAGGAGACTATTGCCGACATTTTAAAACGAAAGAACAGTCGCAATGTTGGTGAAGATGCCAGTCGTGTGGTGCGTGAGGCTGCCGAAGCCGAACGCAAGCAAAAAGAAGCCCACGATCTCCTTGAGAGCCGAAAGACTCTCTTCCCTGCCTGGACCAGGGAACGCTTGATCAAAGAGGCCATTGAAACACCCAGCATATTATGGCTCGAGCCGGTTATATCGTTCGACTGCAGCAACACTGTCGATTCGCAGTTCGATATGCCGCTGACTCGAAAGGCGTTCATCTTCCACGTCTTCTCTAATATTTTTGAAGTCCCTCACCCGAACGCTGAGCTTGACAGGGAGCTCATTGACTTCTATCTGAAGGCGGCTCGTCCACAATTCCTTACATGGAGCGCCCAGAAGATCGTAAACGTTCGGGTGCTAAAACCATATACTGAAGGATGTTTTATAAACGTTCGGTTCAAACTGATTCGGGGATCTGCAAAATCTGCTCATCCTATCTCTCTGGCAGATCTACCGAATCTAAATCCTCATGATTGGATCGTCCTGTATAATATCCTTTTGACCAATGAAGCTGAATATGGTCCCATTCTAGACCATGTCAAAAGGATGTTAATCTGCTACATCATGGAGGTTGCCCTTATGGATCAGGAGGTCGCCACAGTCTTCAAGAAGAAACCCAAAATTGCTCCTGTGGGATCGGCCAGTGATCTCAATCAAATGCTGCTGGGAAAGATTGATCCAAGACGTAACACCGTCATGTTCACTCGAGCGGAAGGACAGAAATGTCTCTTCGCTTTAGCTGACAAACATCTTTACACCACAACCTGTTTGGAGCATGTGCTGTTCATTGTCAAACGGTGTAAAGAGAACCCGGCCGATGATGTCAAGTATTTTGAAGATATGATTAACTGGTACATCCGGTTTAGACAGATCATTCTTTCAATCACCAAGTGTCTGTTTAGTACCGTGAAGAAGGTACCAGTTTCGGCTGCTGGCCCAAGAAATTAGTAAATGTCTCGCTCCAAATTGAAGCAAAGGGGGAGATTGTTGGGCTTTATAGATTGCGTCTTTTGGGCTCGTCTAATTATGCTATTTTGTATTCCGGTTTGGGCCTGTCCAACCGAGAGTCTTTTATGTTGTGTATATAATCTAATGCTTGCATGCATATTAGGTTAAGGTTTCAGAGATCTGCGTATAACGATTTTTCTTGACGATAAAAGGTTTCTTTGATCATTCTTGTAACCTTCCAATCCTCTACAGTTGATGTTCTTAATCGAGCTCTTCTGAGGATTTTGTTTTAATCATTCGACACGTTTGATTCAATCTTGTTCTGCTCTTTTATTGTGTTCATATTGTCATTTGTTTACTTACTTGTTCAAGATCTAATCGATCTTCATAGATTAAAAGAAAGTTTAATCTCATCAGATACTAGTAAACTATAATAGTTATAGTTTAGGGGTTCTGTTCATACTATAACAAGTATAGAGAAGAACATACTATAACAAGTACAGAGAAGAGCATACTATCACAAGTATAGAAAAGAGAATACTATAACAAGTATAGGGAGGAACACACTATAACAATAACGGACGAACAATTCAAGAATTACATGCTTATACGATGTTCCTATACTCTAGGAAGACTGTAACGACCCGTCCCTGGTATGTGGTTTTTAGTATTTATTTTTGAAGTTAACGGAGGAACTCGGCGAGTCTATGTCCCGACTCGTCGAGTAGGGTCGCGTTGTTGATCAGCGTATAGATCGGTGACTCGGCGAGTCCATATTCGGGACTCGACGAGTCGGCCTGCCAGGTTGAAACCCTAAATATTCGGGTTGCTCACTATTTAATCCACCTTATAGCCCCCATTCTCGCCTCCTTCACCCTCAGAACACTGTGAGAAACCCTAATCCATCCTTGAGTGATCTAAGTGTTCTTGTGTGATTTGTGAAGGCTTGAAGAAGGAGAAGAAGAAAGGAGCAAGGAGAAGAGGAGTAGTGCAAAGATCTAAGGGCAAATCAGAGTTATTTGAGGTATTCTTCGGATTTCCCTCTTGTGTTATTCTTTAAACCTCCATTAGAACTCTTCTAGATCTAGTTGATGCTTTTCCCAAACCTTATGATTGTATGAATGCTCTAATAAGTCGAGATATCCTTAGATCTATTCATTGAGAAGTTTCAGAGCCCATATCTATTGCCTTTATGAACATACTTTGCATGGAAACCCTAGATCTAGCCTTTATTATGCTTTTTGAGCTATTTTATCTTCATGAATGCATATGGGCACGTAAAGATAGAATCTTTACGTGCTAATCAATTTGAGGGAGCCCAGATCTATAAGTTTTAAGCACTGGATTCAAGCAATCAAGTTTTCAGTTGCTGCTTGCAAGCGACTCGGCGAGTCGGAAGAACGACTCGGCGAGTCGAGCCGCGAGTCCCCGATTTTTTCCCTTTTTGAGTGATGCCGAGTGAGACCAGTGAGTGATGGAGTGGACTCAGTGATTTGTGGTTAGACTCAGTAATGGAGGGACTCGGCGAGTTGTTCATACAACTCGGCGAGTCCAAGGCAATCTTCTTAGCTCGAAGAACAACTCGTCGAGTTGTTCATACGGCTCGGCGAGTCTGATGCAGATTTCCTGATGTTTTAGATTCGAAAGGGAACTCGTTGAGTTGATGCCATACTCGACGAGTAGCAGCGAGTAGGGTGAGAAATGAGAGTAAGGACTCGGCGAGTTGGCGGCCCAACTCGGCGAGTCAGGTCAACTGTAAAGTTGACTTTGACCAGGAGAGTTGACTTGAGCCAGGGGTAAAGGAGTCATTTACCCCAATACAGTTATTAATAATTTTATTGAGTGTAATTGTGGATTTGTAGCCGGGGAGATACCGAAGTAGCAACAGATAGTTCCCGGAGCCACACACTCAGCAGCCAGATCACGAGGTGAGTTTCCTTCCAGTAGGAACGGGTCTAAGGCCACAATGCCGGCCCGTTTAGTAGCAATAGTTTCTGGATTTTGGTACGATGAAGTTGTTAGTTGTTTGATGCCTTTGTGGCTCAGACAGGATTTATGTGTTAAGTGTTATGGGCTACGGCCTGACGTAGTATGCAGTATATGAGTTTATGATCATGTGTGTTATGCTATTTGATATGTGTTTTGCTATGCTATGCTATGCCCAATCGGTTCCGGTTTTCGGTCCGATGCTGTTAGTTCCGGACTTCGGTTCGTTGTAGGGGACAAGGTCCCAATCAGTTCCAGACTTCGGTCCGATGCAGTTAGTTCTGGACTTCGGTCCGATGCAGTTAGTTCCGAACCTCGGTCCGATGCAGGGGACAAGGTCCCAGTCAGTTCCGGACTTCGGTCCGATGCAGTTTTCGGGCTTCAGCCCGATGCAGTGGGCAAGTCCAAATATGTGTTTATATGTTATTATATGGTATGTGGTAGTTTGGGGGAGCTCACTAAGCTTCGTGCTTACAGTTTCAGTTTTGGTTTCAGGTACTTCCGCAAGCAAAGGGAAGAGCTCGGGTTGATGGCATCGCACACACCACAACTTCAGATGTCCTGGGAGTTGTTCTTAGTTTTTTTATATAGATGGGATTTGATACAGTATTGATACAGTTTACTCATAACACTTTGCTATTGTTTTTGAGATATTGACGTACGTGTTTTACCTTATGATGTTATCATGGTGTTTTTAGTAATTATTAAACAAAAATTTTTGGGTCGTATTTTGGGATGTTTCAAGTTGGTATCAGAGCCTTGGTTTGATGGATTCAGATATACTTTCGGGTGTGTCTGAACTCAAACTAAGGAAACGGTAAAGACCTTCAAAGGAAAAATGTTTTTGAAAAAGAACTTAGAAAAAAATAAGAGGTTTGATAAAAGGAAAATGGTGTGGCGTATGCGATCAACCGAGCTCAAGTAAGTACTCCCAAATTACCCATACATGTTACTTTATGTTTATCAGTTTTAGTTCAGTAGAACAACATGCTAGAATAGGACTAAGGATCTAAGAGGATGCCTTATGTACCTGCTTTATGTGTTTCAGCCTTACGAGATCTGCATGCTAGTATTGAAGTAGACAGTAGTAGGATAGCCTGTTTAGGTTATGCCTGATAGTATGAGTTTAGCATTGTATGCTAGAACAATATTTCGTTATGAGAATAGATTTGCTTTAGTAATTTCCTGTATCCGAATGCTGCTTGCTTCGTGCTTCGTGGGACTCTGAGTGACGGGAGTTAGTCATTAGGTGAATACGACACATCAGATGTGACCAGGGTTGAATAATCTCAGAGTGTTGGGTTTGGCTCTATTGCGCAGCTCTTGTTTGAGTCTAACCGTTGTAGGGACGAGTCCTTTACTTGAAGGATTATCTGAGCCTCATCACATGTGATGGTATTCAGGTGATGACTAATTATTGTCACAAGGAGGCCTTTAGCAGCTGAGGACTGTTTTGAATAGAGTCAGAGATTTCCCTAGGGCAAGCCTAGGATGAGTGTAGCAGAGAGCAGCAGTAGTAGAAGTGACTTGGTGGAGTTGAGTCAGTTCTTGAGGAAAGTACGGATAGATGTGGAAGGTAGTATGGGCCCGTACTACTGAAAGCATAGGATCCGTACTTGAATCAAGGAAGGCCAAGACAAGACCAGAAAGCTAGTAGTAGTATCATGATCCCTTGAGATATTTCAGTTTTCTGATGTTGTTATGATATGTTTCAGAATGGTAGTTTTGCGTTCGAGACCAGCAGTAGGCAGTTCAGATGCCGGAGGGGGATTAGGATCAGGATCAGGCCCGGAGGCCGGGCAGATGGATGAGCAGACCAGAGAGTTCCTTTCTTCTGAGGTTACCCGCATCATACTGGAGCAGACTCCTGTGATCTTCGGTTCTATCAAGGAGGGTATTTTAGAGCTGATGGATGAGAGATTGGGCATTTTCCGTGCCGAGATGGCGGCCATGAAGGGGTCGCGCACACTTACGTTCAGGGAGTTCAGGGCATGTGGAGCTCCAGACTACCATGGGCGCGGGACCCCATAGCGAGCACGAGATGGTTGGCGGATGTGGCCAACGCATTCCGCACTAGCAGGTGTCCCAAGGGGGACAAGGTTAGATTGGCGTCCTGTCTTCTGAAGGACAGGGCACGAGATTGGTGGGAGGAGGTCGGTCATACCATTGGAGATGATGCAGCGTTAGATGCCATGACCTGGGCTGATTTATCTACCAGGTTCAGGGCAGAGTTTGCACCAGTTATTGAGGTACAGCAGTTAGCCCGAGAGTTTCAGGACCTCACCCAGACTACAGAGACCGTGGCGGAGATCACCGCCAAGTTCAGGGAGAGGGCTCTTCTTGTTCCTCAATATGCAACCGATGAGGAGATGAAGAAGGCCCCTTATCATGAGATGTTACGTAGTGATATCCGCATGTTTGTGAGCCGGTCCAGCTGTAAAACGCTGGATGACATGATTTCTAGAGCTTGGGAGAGGGAGATTGACCTAGAGATGGAGAAGAAGAGGAAACCGGAGGCGGTTTCGGGTTCAGGAGGTTCAGGCAAAAAGCCCAAGGTATCTGATCACAGGTCCAGGAGTCAGCAGAGCCCTGGTAGATGTGGCAAGTGTGGGAGATTGCACGAGGGAACGTGCAAGGCAGGGAGTTCCGGCTGCTACAAGTGCGGTCGGACTGGACATTTGAGCAGGGATTGTACGGCCCCTGCTACTGCTGTTGCAGCATCAGATCTGATTTGCTTTCAGTGCAATCAGAGGGGACATAAAAAGTCCCAGTGTCCAAGTTTAGCTGCAGCAGGGAAGGTGGTTGCACCTGCCCCTGCTACTTTGAGGATTACAGATGGCCGTCAGGGCCGAGCAGAGACACCAGTGGCTAGGAGTCGAGCTTTTCAGTTGACAGCAGAGGAGGCACGAACGACTCCAGATGTGGTGACGGGTATGTATTTTTTCCCTTCATCTCTACATTATTGTTATTACTATTGAGTATTGCTTATGGTTATATGTTTTGTATAGGGTCGTTCTCTGTGAACGACATCTCTGCTACAGTATTATTTGATTCGGGGGCTACCCGATCGTTTGTATCGCTAGCGCTTAGCAAGAGATTTAGCAGAGCTCATAGGGAGCTGGATTGTCCACTAGAGGTTGAGATAGCAGATGACAGGACCGTGAGGGTTGCTAGAGTACATCGAGGATGTTCTCTTCAGTTGTTTAACGAGCAGTTTTTGGTGGATTTGGTCCCTATTCCCCTGCGAGGAAATTAGGTTATAGTAGGCATAGATTGGTTAAGTCCCAACGGGGCCGTGATTGATTGCGAGTTACAGCTAGTGAGGATTCGCACTCCCATTGGGGGTGAGTTAGTGATTCAGGGCGAGAGGCCACAACGTGGACCAGTTCTTTGTTCAGCCGTGAGGGCAAGACGCTATTTTCAGCTGGGTTGCGCAGGCTATGTAGCCTACGTTATGGATGCCCGGGAGGAGGGCAAGTCGACAGTGGATGATGTTCCGGTAGTGCGAGACTTTCCGGATGTATTCCCGGAGGATTTACCTGGAATACCTCCCGAGAGACAGGTCGAGTTTGGGATTGACCTAATTTCTGGTGTGGCTTCGATAGCCAAGGCACCGTATCGGCTAGCTCCCCCTGAGATGCAGGAGTTGTCTACGCAGCTGCAGGAGTTGCTGGACAAGGGTTTTATTCGGCCGAGTAGTTCACCCTGGGGGGGCGCCGATCTTATTTGTGAAGAAGAAGGATGGGTCGCACCGTATGTGCATCGACTACCGAGAGCTGAATAAGGTAACGGTGAAGAACCGTTACCCTCTCCCGAGGATAGATGATTTGTTTGACTAGCTGCAGGGAGCGTCTTGGTTCTCCAAAATCGATTTACGCTCCGGATATCACCAGATGTGAGTTAGAGGCGAAGATGTGCAGAAGACTGCTTTCAGGACCCGATATGGTCATTATGAGTTTGTAGTGATGCCCTTTGGGCTCACTAATGCTCCAGCCGCATTCATGGACCTCATGAATCGCGTATGCAGACCGATGCTGGATCGGTCTGTGATAGTATTCATAGATGATATCTTGGTGTACTCCAAGACTCAGGAGTAGCATGAGGAGCACCTGAGGGAGGTGCTAGAAGTGTTGAGAAGGGAGAGGCTTTTCGCGAAGTTCTCCAAGTGCGAGTTTTGGTTGTGTGAGGTGCAGTTCCTTGGTCACCTCATCAACTAGAAGGGTATATTGGTAGATCCGGCCAAGATAGAGGCCGTGATGCAGTGGGAAGTCCCGAGGTCTCCAACCGAGATTCGAAGTTTCCTGGGGTTGGCAGGGTATTACTGGAGGTTCATTCAGGATTTCTCCAAGATTGCAGTACCGCTCACCCGACTGACTAGGATGTCGGTGGTGTTTCGTTGGGGTCCTGAGCAGCAGACGGCATTCGAGACCCTTAGGCAAAGGTTATGCGAGGCTCCGATTCTTTCCCTGCCCGAGGGGATGGAGGATTTTGTAGTCTACTGTGATGCCTCAATCACAGGTATGGGAGCAGTGTTGATGCAGCGGGGGCATGTGATAGCCTACGCCTCGAGACAGTTGAAGCCTCACGAGGCTAATTATCCTACGCACGACTTGGAGCTGGGGGCAGTGGTGTTTGCCCTCATGATTTGGAGACATTATCTTTATGGGGTCCGTTGTACCATCTACACAGATCACAAGAGCTTGAGATACCTTATGGATCAACTGAGTCTAAACATGAGGCAGAGGAGATGGTTGGATGTGCTGAAGGATTATGATTGTGAAATCCTTTATCACCCAGGGAAGGCCAACGTAGTGGCCGATGCGTTAAGTCGGAAGGTGACAGCAGCCCCTATCAGAGATTTGTGTTTGAGAATGACCATGATTACTCCGTTGTTGGAACGGATCA
Organism: Lactuca saligna; assembly: GCF_052625555.1. NCBI lineage: Eukaryota > Viridiplantae > Streptophyta > Magnoliopsida > Asterales > Asteraceae > Lactuca > Lactuca saligna. The sequence continues at coordinate 95,874,932 of NC_136419.1, read as the reverse complement.
GGGAGGCTCAGGTTGAGGGCCTCAAGGAAGAGAAGCAGAAATGCGAGAGGATTGTAGGTCGAGTAGCTGCATTCGATTATGATAGTCGGGGGTTGTCAACTCTTCATGGGAGAGTGTGGGTACCGTACGGAGGCGGGGTACGACAGGTGTTGATGGACGAAGCTCATAAGTCTCGATTTTCTATCCATCCAGGGGCAACGAAGATGTATAGAGATCTTCGACCCGATTATTGGTGGCCCTGCATGAAGTGGGATGTTGCTTCGTATGTGGAGAGGTGTCTGACCTGCAGGAAGGTCAAGGCAGTACATCAGAGGCCTCACGGCAACATGCAGCCGTTAGACATTCCTGTGTGGAAGTGGGAGGACATCACTATGAATTTTATCACCAAGCTTCCCAGGACCGCACGAGGAGTAGATTCGATATGGGTAGTAGTGGATCGGTTGACGAAGAGTGCCCATTTTATTCCGATCCAGGAGAGTATATCGGCAGAAAAGTTAGCCGATATCTATGTGCGTGAGATTGTGGCACGTCATGGAGTGCCGGTATCGGTGGTGTCAGACCGAGATGTCTGTTTTACCTCCCGATTCTGGAAGCGGTTCCATGACGAGATGGGTACTCGTCTCCACTTCAGCACTGCTTTCCACCCTCAGACGGACAGGCAGAGTGAGAGGACGATTTAGACTCTCGAGGACATGCTTAGGGCATGCGTTTTGGATTTTGGTGGCAGTTGGGATACGTATCTTCCGTTAGCGGAATTTTCATATAACAACAGTTATCATGCGAGCATCGATCGACCTCCCTTTGAGATGCTTTATGGGAGGAAGTGCAGGACCCCAATTTGTTGGGGCGAGGTGGGTCAGCGAGTCATTGGGAGCACAGAGGTGGTGCTCAAGACGACCGAGTTGATCCAGCAGGTCCATAGAAGACTGCAGACTGCGCAGAGTCGGCAGAAGAGTTACGCCGATAGGAGGCGTTCAGACTTGGAGTTCCGGGTGGGTGACATGGTTCTTCTGAAGGTCTCACCTTGGAAGGGTGTTATCAGGTTCCGGAAGAGGGGCAAGTTGGGTCCCAGGTTTATTGGTCCTTTCAGGGTTTTGGCCCGGGTGGGTCGGGTTGCTTATCGGTTAGATCTTCCGGCAGAGCTTAGCCAGATCCACAACACTTTCCATGTGTCTCAGTTAAGGAAGTGTTTGGTGGACGAGTCAGCAGTTGTTCCTTTAGAGGATATCCAGGTGGATAGCAGCTTGAATTATATTGAGAGGCCGGTCGCGATTCTGGACCGGAAAGCAAAGACCTTGAGGAACAAGGTAATTCAGCTAGTGAAGGTGCAGTGGGAGAACCGGAAGGGGTCTGAGTGGACGTGGGAGGCTGAAGACGAAATGAGAGAACATTATCCTGAGTTATTTGCAGATGCAGCAGCAGACTTCAAGGACGAAGTCTGAGTCAAGTGGGGGAGAATTGTAACGACCCGTCCCTGGTATGTGGTTTTTAGTATTTATTTTTGAAGTTAACGGAGGAACTCGGCGAGTCTATGTCCCGACTCGTCGAGTAGGGTCGCGTTGTTGATCAGCGTATAGATCGGCGACTCGGCGAGTCCATATTCGGGACTCGACGAGTCGGCCTGCCAGGTTGAAACCCTAAATCTTCGGGTTGCTCACTATTTAATCCACCTTATAGCCCCCATTCTCTCCTCCTTCACCCTCAGAACACTGTAAGAAACCCTAATCCATCCTTGAGTGATCTAAGTGTTCTTGTTTGATTTGTGAAGGCTTGAAGAAGGAGAAGAAGAAAGGAGTAAGGAGAAGAGGAGTAGTGCAAAGATCCAAGGGCAAATCTGAGTTATTTGAGGTATTCTTCGGATTTCCCTCTTGTGTTATGCTTTAAACCTCCATTAGAACTCTTCTAGATCTAGTTGATGCTTTTCCCAAACCTTATGATTGTATGAATGCTCTAATAAGTCGAGATATCCTTAGATCTATTCATTGAGAAGTTTCAGAGCCCAGATCTATTGCCTTTATGAAGATACTTTGCATGGAAACCCTAGATCTAGCCTTTATTATGCTTTTTAAGCTATTTTATCTTCATGAATGCATATGGCACGTAAAGATAGAATCTTTACGTGCTAATCGAGTTGAGGGAGCCCAAATCTATAAGTTTTATGCACTGGATTCAAGCAGAATCAAGTTTTGAGTTGCTGCATGCAAGCGACTCGGCGAGTCGGAAGAACGACTCGGCGAGTCGAGCCGCGAGTCCCCGATTTTTTCCCTTTTTGAGTGATGCCGAGTGAGACCAGTGAGTGATGGAGTGGACTCAGTGAGTTGTGGTTAGACTCAGTAATGGAGGGACTCGGCGAGTTGTTCATACAACTCGGCGAGTCCAAGGCAATCTTCTTAGCTCGAAGAACAACTCGTCGAGTTGTTCATACGGCTCGCGTGTCTGATGCAGATTGCCTGAAGTTTTAGATTCGAAATGGAACTCGTCGAGTTGATGCCATACTCGACGAGTAGCAGCGAGTAGGGTGAGAAATGAGAGTAAGGACTCGGCGAGTTGGCGGCCAAACTCGGCGAGTCAGGTCAACTGTAAAGTTGACTTTGACCAGGAGAGTTGACTTTAGCCAGGGGTAAAGGAGTCATTTACCCCAATACAGTTATTAATAATTTGATTGAGTGTAATTGTGGATTTACCCCAATACAGTTATTAAAAAGGGTTTAATCCATTTTATTAAACCAATATACTTAAAGGACCTTTAGTGGTTAATTCCATAATACCTTAGTTTATACATCAGAGTTATATATAATTAATATCCGACAGGCAGTTAGATGTGTGCTTTCTGCCTTACTTCCTGTTCCTTGTTTGGTTGTGGGTTTAGAGCTGATTCACACAATTAACTATCTGTTCGATATTAGATTATATATAGCTTGTATAAACTAAGTGATTATAGAAGGAAATATTGTGGTTCCCCTTTTAGTAAAGGAAATAAGGAATGTTTTCATCAAATATAGAGGAGCTATTACAATTAACTCCGTGAGTACCAAGTGAATAAGTCAGGGTTATATACAACGATGATCTAACAAACAATGGGAGGTGTGACTTCCGCCCCATTCCCTATTCCTTGTTTGGTTGTGGGCTTAAGGCAGATACACACAATCGATTGTTCGTTTACTTCTGGTTTTATATAACTTATATCCATTTAGTACTCATAGAAAGGATTGTAGAGTCATTTTTACTTATCTTTCATGGTATCAGAAGATATAGGATCTTCTGGAGGAACTAGCGAAATTTTCTAAAAAAGAATTTTCAACATACTAAACATCACTAAAATACTTATGAACTCACCAGCTTAAATGCTGATCAACTCTTTCAAAATAACTTGTATTCTCAGGAAACTAGTAGACAGGTACGCGCGCTGGGATTCAGAAGATGGAGCATAAATGCTTCAAGTCCTATTTTCTTATTGTAGTCTATGTTTTGTGAACACGTACTTTTTAAACACTTTTGGTTTAATGAAATGGTTGTTGATTACTTTGATTACTATGATGCATGTCTTGTGATACTAAACATGACGTCCTCTGCCCCCGAATGTTTCCGTTGTTTCGGTTTGGGGGTGTGACACCTTCAACGAAACAATTAGAACAGATGTCCAGTATCCCTACCACGATGGACTGGTGATCACGTTTTACATCACCAACCATTTTGTCAGAAGGCTCCTAGTCGATGGAGGATCTTTGATCAACATTATACTCTTGGATGCTTTGAAAAGTATGAACATCCCCGAAGCCAAAATAGCCAAATGATCGTTAGTGCTAATAGGATTTAGAGGCGGACCAAAGCATATGGTTGTTGAGATAATATCACACCCCCGAACTGAAACGGCAGAAACGTTCGGGGGTGGAGGACGTCATGCGTAGTATCATAACAATTGAATAATAGAAATCAAAGCAACAACAACCATTATATTAATAGCAATATATTTTCATTACATTTGAATTATACATGATTAAAACCAAAAGTGGATAACAAGTAAAGAGTTGAAGCTATTGTGCTCCATCTTCTTGAACCCGGTGCATGTACCTATCTACTAGTATCCTGAGAATACAAGTGGGTTTAGAAAGAGTTGCAACATAAAGCTGGTGAGTTCATAAGTGTTATGTTTTGGAAAACCGTTCTTTGTTCTTTCGAACACTACGTTATGTTTCTCCAAAAAAACCTTACCTTTTCTGATATAGTGAATGTTAAGTAAAAATGTTTCTTTGATATTTGTTCAAAGAGTTCCTCAAGAAAATCCAATATTTTCTTATGTAAAGTGTGATAAACCCATTCCTTCTATGACTTCTTAGTTCATTATGTATAAACCAATATCGGATAGACTATTAATTGTGTGGATCTGCCCTAAACCCACAACAAAACAAGGAATAGGGAATGAGGCTGAGACCACATATTCCACAGTCTATCAGGTATTCTTCATACATAACCTGGATGCATAAACTAAGAAGTCATGGAATTGATAAAGAATGTTTGTTAGTTGAATAATAAACCAACTGTTTGTAAAATGCCGATGTTTGCCCTGCAAAATCCTATATTTTCCCTAAGTGTGCGTTATTGAATTATCTGTTCTAAATTGGGGTGCACAAGTATCTACCATACTTATGTTGTTTAAACATTGTTCTGTTTGAAAACCTTTATATGAAAACCTTTGTATAGAAACCACTATATAATAGTCGTATTATATAAATAAAACTAAATGACAATGTGTCGTTCTGTATCCTGAAAGTGTTGTTAATACCCTCCTGTGATCACTTAGTACATACGAGTTATAGAAATCTAGATCGAACAAACAGTCGATTGGGTGATTCTACCCTAAGCCCACAACCAAACAAGGAACATGAATTGAGGTGGGAATCACACATCACTCTGCAATTCGGATGTTAATTCCATATTACCCTAATGTACATACTAAGTAATCACATAGTTACTAACCCCGTTGACTGTTTATTTGGTATATTATTATGTGAACGAGTCGTTGTTTCACTTGTGGATTCTTATAACCATACTATTGACGATCAACATTACGACGTACTCGGACGTCGCTAAAAATGACGTTTGTCACCCTCGGTTGACTGTAGCTAATAATCAGGGTGAGGGATTGCCACTCCCATATAGATCTTTACACAAACTCAAGCTCTCCCTCCATGAGACTCAGGTTACAAAGCATCTCACACTATAGTTCTATTAAAGAATCCATGAATAATACTATAAAAACCCTTTTTGTTATTAACATGAATCTCTAATATTATATTTTATTTTATAATTTATAATTTTGTTCCTTTATTCTGAAAATGTGTTTGCAAAGTTTCTATCTTAACATGTTTATAAAACTATCCGCAAAACTATGTTCATCAAGTTTAGTAAGTTCTATGTTCGTTGTATACCAATTAAAAGAAAATATAATAAACCAAATTATATTTTTAGACACAAGATTACCTATGCTTTTACTTCTATTCCCCCCGTGAAAACATTAAAAAAAAATCAGAAAATATAGAGGTATGAACTCACCTTATGTGTTTGATTCGATTGAAGGTTTGCGTAGGGATGAGAAGTTCCACGAATAAATTCCCGAGACACAAACGAGTCCTGAATGACAAATAATGGCATATATGGGCATGTAATTAGTGTTTTGGACAACTAACATGCAAGGAAACACTTGAAACTAAGTGTTACAATCACATGTTATTGACTAAAAGGGGTCTACGGCCATACAAGGGAGTGTACGACCAAGGGCACACGACCAATGTGAGTGTGCGGCCATGAGTGTATGGCCATACAACCATGAAAGAAACATGGAAAAAGGGTGATTTGGCCCATGGGGAAGCTAGTGGGTCTAATGTTTAACAAGATTACAAACAAGGTTCTCATTCTGGAGGCCCTTAAGGCGTGTTTTGAGGTGTGTACGGCCATGCAAGGGTGTACGGCCGTACACTCCTTTTGTTCCAGCTAAATGGTCGATTCTAAGGTATTAAATAAAAGTATTTAATGTATACTAAGCATATGGAAAGGATACTTATAATTTGGAGGCTCAAAAGAGTGTTCACAACCACCAAGAACAATTGTGTGTTCTTGGTGTTCTTTGTGAGATGAATGAATGTTTGAAGATCTAACATAAAAAGGTGTTTTCATGGATAGATAAAGAGATGTTTACAGCACTAGGGAGGATATTAAGAAGGGTAGAAGAATCACTTACTTTTTGATGATTTAGGATGAAGAACTCGATGATAGTTAAGAGAGAAATCCGATTTTCTAGGCTTGGAAATTGAAGAAATGGCTAGAAATGAAGGGATCCCATATATATATATATATATATATATATATATATATATATATATATATATATATATATATATATATATATATATATATATATAGTAGTGGGTGTACGGTCAACATGGGTGTACGGACATAAACTCATGTGTATGGCCGTACACTCCCTTTGAAGGATTTTTCCGCTCGATTGAAACACGATGAACTTTAGCTGACACATCCCTAAACCCATAGCTTGATTGTACTGAGTTTAGAACCCTTAAACAACCTCAAGATGATGCTAAAAGATAGCATAAATGAGTCTGACACTCAGTTGAATTGAATGGCTGGACTTACAAGGAAAAAAATTTTGGGTTGTCACATCATCCCCCTGTTAGAGTGAATTTCGTCCCGAAATTCAGATTCCGAGTGGATGGTTAAGGATAAGGAAATAAGACGGTTACTTTGGTTCCAATTAATCCTTGCGTTCATTCAATGAATTCAGATCCTCTCTGGTTGCTTCAGCAGATCATCACTGATGGGTGCGCTATTCTGATCCATGATGGGCAGGTAGGTCTAGCTTGTTTAACTACGTTCATCCAACTGGTAGAATGCCCTATCGTAGTTTTGAGCAGCCTTTGTCCTGAAGTTCATGGTAGGACTCATACCTGGTTCATCTTATCATTGTCTCATGTACACAAGTCGTATATAATTAAGATTCATAAAAGAGTCAAATGGGCGACTCTGCCCCATGTCCACAACCAGACAAGGAACAGGAGATAGGGTGGAAAATCACATCCTAAGTCCGTAAAATCTTAATTATATACCACCCTCATGTGTACCTTTAACATCGATAGGTTAACTGTATTTTTCCCTAGCCTCTGTGATTGAACTTGACTTGCTGCACGAGTGGTGTTTCCAAAATGATCTACTGAGGGTGCTTAAGGAATGTTACAGGTGGATACCATACTCCTCGCATGAGTATTTTTGGTGTTTGCAGCGAGATGAAAATTCTGAGGTTCACATCTAGTTTGTCGTTATGAGTGACGAGAGTTTTGTTATTCGGTCGGTTTAAGGCAAAGGGTCTCCTTGGTGACACGTGGGTTAGGTATAACACAGACTCAGTCAGACTAAGTGGGATGAAATCGTAGGATCGCGTGTTAAGTTAGCTCGGAAGGAGTGTTTCGTTATGGCGTCAGTGCATCTATGTGTAAATGTTTCTAGTTCATTCTATGTTGACCTTGTTATCACTACTGCGAATGTTTTGTACTGTGTTAAGTGTGCTAACAGCGAATTTGTGCTAGTGAATGATACTTGATATTAGGTTCCCTATCCAGTTCCTCTATAATTTCTTGGTGTCTACATGTCATATATAATTAAGATTAATAAGAGGGTCGACTGAGTGACTCTACCCTAAATCCACAACCAGACAAGGAACAAGAAATAAGGTGGAATCACGCACTCTAAGTCTATTAGTCCTCAATTATATATGGCTCTACTGTTTACACCAAGTCATTATAACCAACCAGAAAACAGTATTTAGTGCTTACATAAAGTATGCGCTTTGTTTAGACGAGGAAGAAAATATTATAGTTAGAGTTTGTTTGGGAAACGTACCGCTGTTCTCAGGTGGTTCCGAGGTAGATTCTCTTGCAGTGATCATTATCACTCTTCCTCATCAAGGTTTCTGGCTAATGGGCAAACTCTCATGTAGTGCCTTATTTTGCCACATTCGTAGCAGGTCTGACTCAGTTCCTCAAATGGACCTGATAGATTGGTCACGTCGGTGCCGTACAGAAGCGGATCGTGTGTCCCCTTCTGAGGCAGTTCTTGCAATACAACTTCCAACACCTTCTGGTATGAAGGAAGTTACACTTGTTCCATTTAGTACGGGCCGTTACCGCCAGTCTCTACTGGACACTTTTCAGTACGGGCCGTTACCGCCAGTCTCCACTAGACACTTTTCACTGCTAACTTAGTGTTGAGTACCCCTCGATCAACTAATTGTATTCCACCATAGATTGCTTACAAACACCGCTTCTGATTGAAATTTTCTGATGTCCCTTTTCTGCCTTCTGGATGAACCGAGACCACCCTGGTCCCTATTGATCTATCAATATCTGGATTACCTGCTCCCATCGATCGCTAGCCCACAACACAAACTTCTAGTCGCCCCCAGCAAATCCTGAGGAAACATAGGCTACCTAATACCGCCCCTCTACTCTGCCATTCTGGCGCTACAAGTCCTGGGATCCTCGATCCCCTAACTGGGTCATAAGGTCCTTACCAGGTCCCACTTGTACTACTAAAACTCATAGGCCTCGCCCACAGGTCCTTCCCAACTATACTACTGAGCCACCCTACTCTCAGGTCTCACCTATAATGCTACTCTCAAACGGGCCTTGCCCACATGTCTCACCCAACTACATCCTGGAGCGGCCTTTCCCAAGGTCTCACCTCTCTAGGGCTACGCAGGCAAGCCCCATACTATTCTCATCTACTACCCATTCTTGATTCCTACCTAGATCTCTAGGAGGTAAGGGACTCGCCCTAACTCTGCTACTAGGCTGCTAGGGAATCTACGACTTACCTGTAGCCTTACCACACCTTCCACATTTGGCTTGCTGATGCAAAATGCTACGCTCTCCCGCTGCTCTACCGTGCTCTACATGCTGACTCTGCCACTGGCCATTATCACGAAAGCATCCCATGCTATTGTCCTCAAAATCCTCATTCCAACTCTTTCGAGTCCTGCATGCGATCCTCCATCCTGAGATTCCAACCAAATACAAACCATCTTGATTACATGATCTAGCTGTTGGGAAGTTTCTCAAACTTCCCACTCATAACTCATCAACCCATCCATCGCTGTGCGACTTATTTTCCTTCTTAGAGATAGTGTACTCATTCTGGATCTAGATGCTCTTATCATTGTACACTCGAAGGGTTCTCCCCTACTTTGATCCTACCTATACCTCACTGCTCAATGCTTGAGGAGGATTCCCAATCTTCTCTGCTATACCGCAAACAATATGCTGATGAACCAACCTTACCATAGCTAGGGACCTAACCGATCCAGCACTCAATAATACCTTACCGAATCCAGCGGGTCACTACTGAGTTTCACACAAGTATGAAATAGTTACTTCATCCTAAGTAACCTGCTTCCCTAAGGAACCACTCCCTTAACTACCATTTCTACATTCACCCTCGTGCATCCTGCCGCACCTCCCACATCGGTCGCGGCTCTGGTAATCCCTCAATCTTGAATCTGACCCCTTGGGCCTTTTTCCCGAACCTGTGGCTACCTGAAACTTATCCGGCTTCCTCCTCCGGATCTGCTCCAAATCAATCTCCTTCTCTCTATCCTGAGAGATCATACCTTGAAGCATCTTACAGTCGGACCTGCTCACGAACTCCCTGATGTCAGCCCTCAATGTCTCGTGATATCGGGCCTTCATCATCTCCTCATCCGCGACATACTGTGGAATAAAAGGGGCCCCCTCCCTGAACTTGGTGGTGATCTCCGCCACAGTCTCAGTAGTCTGCGTCAAATCCTGAAACTCCCGTGCCAACTGCTGCACCTCATTAATTGGCGAAAACTCCGCTCTAAACCTGGCCGAGAAATCGCTCCATGTCATCGCATCCAACGCGGAATCATCACCAATGGCATGACCAACCTCCTCCCACCAATCCTTCGCTATGTCCTTTAGAAGACAGGAAGCGAGTCTGACCTTGTCCCCCTCGGGATACCGGCTTGTACGGAACGCGTTGGCAACATCAGCCAACCATCTACTACTAGCGATGGGGTCCCTTGCCCCATGATAATCTGGCGCTCCGCAAGCTCTAAACTCTCAGAATGTCAGAGTATGAGCTCCCATCAAATCCATCATCTCTGTACGGAAGGCTCCCAACCTCTCATCCAAAATTTCCAGTATACCCTCCTTGACTGTTCCAAAGATCACATGAGTCTGATCTTGGATACTACGCGTAACCTTCGCTGATATCAACTCCCTCATCCGCTCCTCGAGTTGCTCGATCCATAAACCCAAGCCTGATCCCTCTCTGGCGCCTGATCCGCCCACTGGCCTCTCTCGCAATGTCACCATACTGAAAACATAACACAATAACTATTAGAATACTCATCACTACTGAGGGATCACACACACACACTACTAGTTTCCTGGTCTCATCTCGGTATTTCTTGAATCGAGTACGGATCCTCTGCTTTCAGTAGTATTGGCCCATACTACCTTCCACATCTATCTGTACTTTCCTCAAGAACTGCTTCGACTCCACCAGGTCCCTTTTCTACTAATATATCTCTCAGCACTATCTCATTCTAGGCTTACCCTAGGGAAACCTCTGACTTAACTCGAACCAATCCTCAGCTGCTGAAGGCCTGCTCGTGATGCCAATTAGCCATCACCTGAATACCATCACATGTGATGAGGCTCGGATAATCCCTCGAGTAAAAGACTCGTCCCTACAATGTTTGGACTCAGACAAGAGCTGCATAATAGAGCCAAATCCAGCACTCTGAGATTATGCAATCCTGATCACATGTGACGTGACGTATTCATCTAATGGCTAACTCCCATCACTCAGAAACCCTCAAAGCACAAAGCAAGCAACATTCAGAAAAGGGAAAATCTAACCATAACATAATCAACAATCATAATCTCATATCAAGAATTTGTACTATCATACCGGCATAAGCTCATAAACTCAGGCATAACCTAAACAGGCTATCCTACTACTATCTAATCAGCACTATCATGTAGCTCAAAGCACATATAACATGCACATAAGGCATCCTCCCTAGATCCTTAGTCCTAATCTAGCATGCTTCTCTACTAACTGATAATCATAACTTAAACTTGTATGGGTATTTTGGGGTACCTACTTGAGCTCGGCTGATTGCATGCACCACACCCTTTTTCTCTTATCAAAATTCTTTTCTTTCTGAATTCTTTTAGCTTTTCTAAAAGTATTTCATTTCTAAAAACTCTTTTTACAAAACTATCTTTTCATTTTGAAAACTTTTTAACCAATCCCTTAAATTGAGTTCAGACACACCTGAGAGTATGTCCGAATCCCTCAAACCAAGGCTTTGATACCAACTTGTAACGTCCCAAAAATCCGTACCAAAAAATTTTCTTTAAATCATTACCAAAGTCATATTCATAAAACATATCATAAGTCATAACATGAATTCAGAGTATCATTTCCAAAACATATGTTCATTATCAGAGTAAAACATCCCATGCTGACTAATCAATGGTGTGTGCCATGTGATCACCCTAGCTCTTCCCTCCTCTACCGGAAGTACCTGAAACCAAAACTGAAAACCGTAAGCACGAAGCTTAGTGAGTTCCCCAACCTAGCACAAACCCTGATAGAAACACATACAACACATATTGGGCCACGCGCATTATTTCGGGCCTCGTCCACTACAACAGCCCCACCGCTCCAGGCTCCGCCTGGCTTCGAGCCCCGCTCGGATATAGATCTGTTTCACTTACGCCTCGCCTATCACTGGGCCTCGCCCGCTAACATATAATAGCACATAAACATATCACAACACATAAGCTAAACATATACTAATGAATCCTATCCTAAGGCCTCGCCTATCTTGGCCCTCGCCCTTGTCCTGCTACTGATGAGTCATGGAACCCCATCCACGCTTCTACTGATAGTGAGAATATGGGCCCAGCCTACACTCACTCTTTCCCTAACTTGGGTCTCGCCCCTGTTGTGCTGCTAATGAGATGTGGAACACCGTCCACACTCTGCTATTGGTGAGATACGAGACCTCACCCACACTCACCTTCCTACCATGCACATACAGGCATCACACAGACAACAAGTATACTCTATCATGCAAACCCTTCCTTGGGCACCCGCCCGCTATCAATGGACCAAGGTCCTAAATAACATACTAGCATACAGTGCCTAGGGCTAACCCCTGGGTCTTCCTACTTATACCTACATGGGCCGACATTGTAGCCGTACACCCATTCACACAAAGGGAAACTCACCTGTACTGCTGAACTTGTTGATAACCCTCTGACCGCTACCTGAAAACTCTCTCTGAACTGCTGCTCCACAAGCTCCCCAAGCTACCAATTTCAATATAGCACTTAGACAAAGTGTCATCTGAAAGTCAACCATGTCCACTCTGGTCAAAGTCAAAGTCCTGGTCAAAGTTAACCTTCCAGGCCAACCCTACTCTTCGAGTCTGCCTACTGACTCGCCGAGTCTACCAATTTCTGAGTCCTGACCTATCTAAGTCACTGAGTCCCCACTCAACTCACTGATCCAAGTCTTAACTCGAAGGGTTTGGGGTTTCGCGACTTGACTCGCCGAGTCCAAGAACAGACTCGCCGAGTCCAAGGCAATCTTCAACAGACTCGCCGAGTTGTTCATTCAACTCGTCGAGTTCATCTCCATCTTCATACTACTCGCCGATTCCACTCGAAGGACTCGCCGAGTCTATTTAGTTCTTAATCCATACAATGGCTTTTCGAGCCATGCAGGGGCTCCAACTCATAGATCCACTCTTCCCAAGTCTATTCCTCATGTAAAGTTGCAAACTTTACGTGAAACCAAAGAGATATGGGCTTAAAACAGTCTAAGGCTAGGGTTTGGGTTTGGGGAAAACATACTTAACCAACACACCAAAAACATATACTTTATGGATCTCTGTGCCAAGACACACCTAGATCTGAAGTAGCAACCTCAAAGCTGGACTTCTAAGTCAAAAAGGCTCCTTATCATACCAAAATGGCCCCAAAACATCATCCATGAGAAGATCTAGAAGCAACAAAGGCAAAGTGATAGATTGTTACCTTCAAAATGATGCTCACAACAAAATGGTTGGATCCTCCAACTCCTTAGTGGTCAAATCCTCCAAACCTTCCTCTTGCAAAAGCCTTAAACCCACTTCCTTCCTTCTCTCACTCAACTAAGGTTTGAAATCGTGTATAGCAGCTTCTGGCCGACAAGGGGGGACTAAGGAGAGGACTTAAGGTCCTTTAAATAGGGTGCAAACCCTCAGATTATGGCTTTCCTCGATCAGACCAGACTCGCCGAGTCCACTTTCCGACTCGTCGAGTCAGTCACTTATTCCATAAGCCGGATCCCACTCCGACTCGTCGAGTTCACCTATGGACTCAACGAGTTGACCCCTTGACTTAGTGTTTTCCTTTCCTTTCTTAGCCTTTCTGATTTTGAGTGTTACAAGGGCTTAGAGGAGTCCAGATTTGAACTCCCCATTCCTAAATGTGCTCAATACCAGAACAACCTCAAGATTTAGCTAGAAATGGACTAAAACTAAAGGATGAAGAGATATATTAAAAGAATGATCAACTTAATGACTTTTTACTTCAAATGAATGCCAAAATGATGTAGATACTGGATCTACAAGCCCCTTCTCATTCCAAGCTTCTAGCTATTCAAATCTCTTCAAACAAACTACACAATTTTAGCTTTATAAATACTCAAAATGGGGTTAAATCACTTAGGGTTTTCTTCTGGATGTGAAAAGTGATGGGTTTTATGCATGAGAACAACCCTATGTGCTCATACAAACCCTAATGTTTGGATCTAGGTTTCTCTATTGTACATGCTTTGAATCCAAGACTTGTAAACCTAGATCTATCATATATAATTCGAAATTATCATAAAGAAAACAGATATAAGAGTTTTACCTCTTTCAAGTAGCCTTAAATCCTTGTATTCTTCTTGATCTTGAGCTTAGAGTCAAAATTGTAACTCCTCTAATGGTTCACAAACCCCACAAGCAAGAAGGCAATATGAGAAAAGTGAGAGGTGCTGAAATCGGCCCTAGGGTTCTCTTAGAAGCATGTGTAGCCGATTTCCATAGCCTAGGGGTCTTATTTATACTTCCAGGCTGCTAGGGTTTGAGTCTAAAGTAACTAAGATTGGGAATTTGTAAAAGATGTAGTTACTTTGTATCTTACATTATACTTTTAATGAGGATAGGGTTGCCCTATTCTACCCGTTTGGCTAACTACCCTCCATCAGTCAAGCAAGCGGTGGGTGTGAGTGTACACCCATTAAGCGCCATTTTATATGCAACAACCTTATACCCACCTTATAGATCGACTTCGTGAATGAGGCCTACTAACGGTAAGACTAGCAACATATATATATATATATATATATATATATATATATATATATATATGTATATATATGTATATATATATATATATATATATATATATATATATATATATATATAAAGCTTGTAAAAATATATAATAGTCTAGGGTTGAATTTTAAACTTGTAAAACTCTAAGGGTTTGAAATTTAAATTCTTCAAAATTAAACTTTTAATCACAAAATTCAAATTTCAAAACTTGACGATAAGTTTTGAACTTTTTAAAAACTGAAGGGATCAAATAACAAATAATTTAATTAAATAATCAATTTCATAATTATCTATATTTGACCTAATCTAATTTTAGTCATAAGATAATTACCAAATAATTTTAAATAATCCATATTTGACATATAATCAACCAATATTCAAAAGATTTGAAATTAACTATTGTTTTGGCAAGGATAATCATTTAACTAAGGCAAAATTTGGATTTTAACTTCAAAAAACAATTTAGGCATCAAATCCAAGACAAAACAACAACTAAATCCCAAAATATCCTTTGTTTTTCGAACAAACTCGCCGAGTCAACTCTGAACTCGCCGGGTAGGGCCAACTCGCCGAGTCGATGTACTGACTCGCCGAGTTGAGTCGGGTAGAGGCAAGAAACTCGATTTTCAGTAAGCAAAACAGTTAAGCATCACATACAATTGAAACCAATCAAGGCTCTGATACCACTGATGGGTTTTATGCATAAGAACAACCCTATGTGCTCATACAAACCCTAATGCTTGGATCTAGGTTTCTCTATTGCACATGCTTTGAATCCAAGACTTGCAAACCTATATCTATCATATATAATTCGAAATTATCATAAAGAAAATAGATCTAAGTGTTTTACCTCTTTCAAGTAGCTTTAAATCCTTGTAATCTTCTTGATCTTGAGCTTAGAGTCACAATTGTAACTCCTCTAATGGTTCACAAACCCCACAAGCAAGAAGGCAATATGAGAAAAGATAAGAGGTGCTGAAATCAGCCCTAGGGTTCTCTTAGAAGCATGTGTAGCCGATTTCCATAGCCTACGGGTCTTATTTATACTTGCAGGCTGCTAGGGTTTCAGTCTAAACCCTAATGGACAACTTAACCACCAAGCAGCTCAAGGAACCTTCTAGAATAAGGCCTTGGACGAAAATATGATGGATCCCCATCATAATTTCGTTCCCCCTTAAGTCCATAAGGTTTCCTTAGCCCAAAATTCAACTATCATACATTTGACAGTTTATACCCCTTTATTTAATTAATCTATTTTAGTCACCAAATTAATTCCTAATTAACTTATGACCAATGTTAATTAAATAAGTATGATTTCTCCTTTAATATATTATTCTTATAATATATTAATAAACCATAATATTCTTTCTTTCTCCTTAAATTAACTTGTCAAGTTGCTTTGGTGAAGGCAACCCAAAAGGACCATGCACAACCGGGTCAAGTACATACTAAATATAGTTACGGGCTTAGACACTATTCCAACAAAAAGGTGGTAAGAAGGATAGAAGGAAGGACTTAAGGTCCTTTAAATAGGGTGCAAACCCTAAAAATTAATGTTTTCATGCACAACCTCTACACTTCGGGTTGAGGTCCTCCAACTCATCGAGTAGGTTCCATAAACCATGCGACCATATGTGTCTGTACACGACGAATTGGAGGCAACCAACTCGTCGAGCAGGTTCAAAAATGAATATTAAACTTTAAAATTTATACCTGGGAGTTAGGGTGTTACACAATTAAAGCAGGGGATATGATGTGTGCTAGAAACATGAGAGCATGATGTAAAGGAAGTACCCCTTAACCCCATGGATCCTTAAGCCAAAGTCTTAACAGGATCCTCAATACCAAAACAAATCAAGTAAGAACTAATAAAGTTTCTATAAGATAAAAGAGAAACATTTACCTAGAAGCATGAGGGTATGATAGGTATAGACAAAAATATTATAAGTCATAAACTTAGCATTGATCCTTCATTCAAACCAATACACCAAAAAAGAAGAAAGTTCACACCTAAAGAAATCAAATCATCCAAGAAGAAGAAGAAAAAAGTTCTTACAACAGGGACGATCGAGGAGGTCAAATTCCCAAGGTGGTCGTTGTATAGAAGAAGAATGAAAAATGATGGTACATATGGACATGAACTGCTAACGTTCATGGATGCATCAAGAGGGTTCCAACAAATTCAAATGGAACCATCTTACTAGGAGGATATTGCGTTCATAACTCCAACAAGTATATATTGCTATATTGTTATGCCTTTTGGTCTTAAAAATGCAGGTGCAACATACCAAAGGCTACTTAACTGGTTGTTCAAGGACAAACTAGTGGACACCATGGAAGTCTACATCAATGACATGGTGGTTAAATCAAAGAAAACTGAAGATCGCCTCAAGGATCTTGAAGACGCCTTCAAAATACTAGACGAATACAACATGAAGCTGAATCCTTCTAAATGCAATATTGGAATGAGATCAGGAAAGTTCCTTGTATAAATGGTAACTAAAAGAGGATTAGAAGAAAGCACAGAGCAAATAAAGACCATCATTGATTTAAGATCCTCATCATCGATAAAGGATATTCAGAGACTAACAAGCATAGTAGTAGCACTAAACAGGTTCATTTCAAGATCCTCAGAAAGGTGCAAGCCTTTCTTTGACATCTTGAATAAGAACAAAAGGTCTAAGTGGACTAAAGATCATGAAGATGCTTTATAAGAAATTAAAAATTATTTAAGTTCTACACCCTTGCTTGTGAAAACACTAGATGCGGAACCATTCCTCCTATATCTTTCAGGATCCTCTAACGTTGTATGTGCTGCTTTAGCCACGGATCTCAACGAAGACCAACATCCAATCTACTATGTAAGTAAAAGTCTCTTGGATCTTGAGAACAAGTATTCCCATCTTAAAAAACTAATACTTGCAATAATGATTGCTTCCACAAAATTAAGACACTACTTTGAAACACATACTTTACATACAAGAACTAATTACCCCATTAAGAATGTTAAGGTAAAATTAGAGATTTTAGGTAGGATGGCAAAGTGGTTTGTGAAGCTAAGCACATATGACATCAAATATGAACCAAGATCAGCAATAAAATCACAAGCACTAGTAGAATTTGTGGCTAATTTCAGAGATGATCTAAAACCTGAAGCAGAAGTGGAAAGCAAGGTGTAACACATGATTCCTGCTTGTGAAGGAAGGAGAAACTTGGGATTCAAGAAGAAGCTAGTAGATCCGAAGACACCATTTCATTCTCATCATTTACTGTTAAGCAAGTCTCGAACTTGCTTAGTAACTTCTTAGATCTCCTTATTATCATTTTATTAGGTCATTGGTCAAAGAAGCATGATCTTTGGGAAATGAACGTCCCAAGTGAGTATACCTTCATATCTACAACCTTGAAGGGATCTCATGGTATAAAGGTGCAAACTTTATGGCCATTGAAGCCCCATGCAAGCTTTAGGATAACAGTTGAGCCTTTTAAGCTCCAAAAAGGCCATGCATGGAGAGAAAGATGGAAGCTTTACATGTTCTTGTAGTGTTTAGGGTCCATATCTTAATTTATATGCCTTGGTTTGCAGTATTGATGGCGTTTGGATCAAAATCTAGGTCTTAAATAGTTAGGGATTGAGCTAAACCCATTATGTAAGGATATTAACGGGTAAAGTTGGAACTTTACCCTTAAAAGGACACTTTCAGTATATATGTGGAGTATGAAGCTTAGATTTGAAGAATAGGGGCTTAATCAATTAAGATGAAGCAACACACTAAAGAACTCAGCGAGTCCATCGAGGGACTCGACGAGTTAGATCGATTTGTCCCGATTATATAAAGGGAAAAACTCAAAGAGTCTAAGGAGGGACTCGATGAGTTAACTCATTTTATCACGATTCTACGGAGCATGGAAACTCAGCGAGTCAGCGGGATGACTCGACGAGTTCAGTCAACTCGGGGTGTTGACTTTGACTTTGAGTAGACGTTGACTTTGACTTTGAGTAGACGTTGACTTTGACCAAGGTTGACCCGTGAAGGGGTCTTTATCATAGAATGGTATCTAAAGGGTTCTTTCTATTTAGGGCGTGAGTAGAGCCAGTTGCAAGAGTAGAGACGCTTCAACTATTTTACTTGACATTTGAGGTGAGTTTTTCTCTAGTGGGAATGGGTAGAAGGCACCAATGCCAGCCCGTTTATGTATGTTAGCATATTCCATACCAACATCCGATACTGGGCAATGCCTGATGTAGTTGTATATGTGTTTCCAGACTTTGGTCTAATACTGGGGAAAGCCCAAGGAATGTTTGTATGCTTCATGTCTTCATGATTCTTGCATGTGCTTGTTTGTATGTATTTCTGGACTTCGGTACGATGTTGGGGAAAGCCCGATGAATGTTTATATGTTTTCGCATTTCGGTCTGATGTCGGGCGCGACCCGAGGAATGTTTATATGTTTATGTTATGTGTATTGTTGATATGTTATATGTATACCAAGCTTTTGTTGATGTCGGGCGGGGACTGATGATAGATTTTGGTCCGATGCCAAGCGGGGCCAGATGCCGGACTTCAGTCTGATGCCGGGCGGGGTCCGATGTAGCGGGCAAGGCCCAAAGTTACATTATTATGTGATTATGTGATTATGTGTATGGTATGTGATAGTTTTGGGAGACTCACTAAGCTTTGTGCTTACAGTTTTCAGTTTTCATTTCAGGTACTTCCGGTAGCAAGCGGAAGAGCTCGGGATAATTGTAGTGCACATACCATTTATATAGCCTGGGACGTTTTTCGCTGATATGTTGTAATGTGTTTTCATATGAAACTATGATCTGATACGATGACTTGTGATTTTAGATGAATGATTTTAATAACTATGGTTTCATTTATGATTTAAAAACAAAAATTTTGGACCGTATTTTTAGGATGTTTCATAATGAACTCTAAAAAGAAGTAATTATGGGAAGATGGACACTACTCACTGATGGATCTTCCAACTCCAGAGGAACAGGCCTAGGGATCATACTAAAATCACCACACGGGGACATCATACCCGAAGCAATCAACTGTGCATTCAATGCATCCAAGAACAAAATTGAATACGAATCAATGACCATGGGATTACAGTTGGATTAGGATCTTCAGGTATTCTTTGATTCCTTATTATTAACTAATCATTTTAATGAATCATATGCAATAAAAGGAGAAAGTCTAGCATTATACCTCCAAATCCTCAAAAAGTTGGCCTCCGAACAGCTAATTTTCCAGAGAAGAAAATTTTAAGGTTGGCGCACTAGCCAACCTAGGAACTTCCCTTAGGATCCCACCAAATGTCAAGATCCCTATAACGCTTATCTTGTTCCCAATGATAGAAGATCCTTCCAACAAACTTGCCGTTAGTAGGCCTCATTCACGAAGCTTCTCTATAAAAGGTGTTTAAGGAAGCGACCTATAAAGTGACCGCCATTCGGTATCCACTCTTACTCACCGCACTCTTGACTAGTGGAGGGTCGTTAGCCGAACGGGTAGGATAGGACATTAATTCTCTCATTAATATGTATAATGATAAATATAAAATAATTAATTTTTTTTACAAATTCCCAATCTTAGTTAGTTTACGAAAATGTGAATTTGATGCTAATCCATGAAATTGCACATTGCACTTTGCCAAGTCATTAGTGGAGCGTGTGTGGTTAACCAGCACACTAACTTGGATTAAAAAAGCATGGCAATGGGTAGCTCATAAATTATCATTGATAAATGGAGCACGTGTGGTTAACCGGAACATTGATTAGGTGGTATATGACATCGAGAGTACCAAGCTAATTTGTATGGTTATTCACACATTGTTTGTGATCCTCGATATCCCAATCACAAACTTGAAGGACATAATCGAGATTTAACATGTCATTGAAAATTTCAATTAATCTAAAAAGATCTTGAAATTTCATTCAATAAAACCTAATTTATCTAAGTTTCATTTTTCGTGGTGGGATTGGTAAACTATCATTTACCTACCTTAAAATAATTTACAACTGGATTACGACATCCCTCTTCTGAATTGTGAATTATTGTGTTGGGTCCTAGCCTTAATATTTCGTTTTTGGTGTTATATTGATGATTTCTTATCTAATCAAAACTTTTCCTTCTTCTTTTGCATATGTCAACTTCAAACAACGTTTTGTCCTCCTCAAACAACTCTTCCAACACTTTCTCACTCTTGAGAATTTGCGCGAAGGTAACATTCAATGGATCCAATTTCAATGATTGAATCCGCAACATCCGAATAGACTTGAGATTCGAGAACAAGGAGTTCATCCTTGATAAGGATTTGAACGAGATTAATGAGTCAAATTCAACTCCCGAAGAAATCACTGAACACAAGGCCCATGTCAAAGATGCGACAAAAGTATCGTGTATCATGGTTGCCACTATGACTCCTGAGCTGCAGTGGTTCTACAAAGACTATTGGACCTACAAGATGTGTTAGGACTTGATGGAAAAGTACCATCAAAGAGCGTGTCAAGAGAGGTACGAGATAGTCACTAAATCCATCACGACCAAGATGATGGATGGAGAGTCCATCATAACCCACCTACAATGCATGCAAAGATATGTGGATCATCTGCTCAAGCTGAATGTGAACTTTGATGAAGAGTTATCTATTGAAATAGTCCTACACTCTTTGCCTCCCTGCTATGATCAGTTCAAGATGACTTATCATTTGATCAAGGACGAAGTCACCTTGAGCAAGCTTCAAGTTCTGCTGATACCTACTAAAAGTGGTCTAAAAGGGAAGAATGTTGTTTGTACTCTTACTGTTGGCACTCCTATCCTGGCCATTAGACAAGGAAAGGGGAAGAATAGGAAAGCTCCCTCTATGTCAAGCTGGAAGGGAAAGTCCCCTGAAGGGTCCACCAGTGGATCTAAAGCAAAGTTTGGTTCCTGTCCTCCCTCTTCCGATCCGAAGGAAGCAACGTGCTTCTATTGCCAAGACAAGGGGCATTGAAAGAGAATCTTCCTGAAGTACTTGTAAGACATCAAGGATGGGAAGATATAGTCCACCTTCGAAGGTAATTATACTATTCAATCTATAAACTCATCACATGCTAGTTCTTGGGTTCTTGATACATGATGTAGTTTTCACATTTGTTCTGATTTTCAGGGACTAAGAAGAAATATGGACATGGCATGGGTAGATAAACTTGAAAATGGGAAATAGGAAATCATCGCCTGTTACCAAGATCAGAATTTATTCTTTAGTGCTTAGTAGTGGATTAGGATTAAATTTGAATGACTATTGCTACTTGTCAGAAATGACGAGGAATATTATATCTTTTCATGGTTTGTATACACAAGGTTTTAGATTTTCATTTAATAATAAAGTTGGTTCTATTTATGCGTATTATAATGGTTTATTTTATTTTGAAGCATTGCCTTGTAATGGTGTGCAAGAAACTGTGATAGTTGTAGATAACTTAGGAAATAATGTGTTGCACATTGATTTGTCTAATGTTTTAGACAAGGCATGCTTGTGGCATTGTCGTCTTGGACATGTCAACAAAAAGCGCATAGCCCAACTCCAAAAGGATGGAGTATTGGAGTCTTTTGACCTTAGGCCATACGACACATACGAGTCTTGTTTGATTGGAATGATGAGTAAATCACCTTTCACTGGTACTTGTGAAAGAGGTGAGAGACTGTTGGATCTCATACATACACATGTGTGTGGGCCCTTCAGATCCACCGCAAGGGATGCCAACCGCTTCTATGTGACTTTTACCTAATATTATAGTAGATATGAATATATCTACTTAATCAAGCATCAGTCAGAAACTTTTGAAAAGTTCAAAGAGTTTAAGTAAGAAGTAGAGAATCATTTAGAAAGGAAGATAAAGATGCTCAAATCCGACAGGGGTGGTGTGTATCTTAGTATCGAGTTCCACGACTATCTTAAGGAATGTGAAATTCATTCACAATTGACACCTCCTAGGAGACTGTAGTTGAATGGTGTATCTAAGAGGCATAATTGAACCTTGTTGGAAATGGTTCATTCCATGATAAGTCGAGCTTCGCTTTCGATATCATTCTGGGTGTATGCCTTAGAGATTGTCGTCCATATCCTTAATCTAGTCCCAACAAAGAAGGTTGCCAAAACACCTCATGAGATATGGACATGGAAGGTTCCCTCATTGGCACATATCAAGGTTTGGGATTGTGAAGCTTTCATAAGAATAGAGACTCACAACAAGCTTGAACCTCAATGTGAGCGATGTATTTTCATCGGCTACCCATAGAAATCCTTTGGATATCTTTTCTACAGACCTAGTGACAATGTGGTCTTCGTAGCAAGGATAGGGGTTTTCCATGAGATAGAACTCATATACCAAGAGGACAGTGGGAGGACAATTGTTCTTGAAGAGATTCAAGAATCAAGCGATGGGGGAAGCTCTAACACTAGCCCTCAACCCGAGGAAGAAGTTCTTGTTGAAACCATTGATAAATCATTACCTCTTCAACGTTCCACTCGAGCTAGAATGGAACCGGAGTTTTATGGTTTCCATATTATTATGGACTGTGATACGTTTATCAATAATAGTACACTGGTAAATTTGGACGAGCCTACTAACTACAAGGAAGCCATGTCTGGACATGAGTCTGTAAAATGGAAAGAGGCAATAGACATCATGATCCAATCCATGCATGACATTCAAGTTTGGAACTGGGTTGATAATGTACTAGGTCGAAAGACTGTTGGATGCAAATGGATCTTCATGAAAAAGATCAACATAGATGGAAAGGTGCATACATTCAAGGCACGGCTAGTTGCGAAGGGCTTTACTCAAACCCCAGGGGTTGACTATGATGAGACATTTTCTCCAGTAGACAATATTAAGTCTATTTGGGTTATGTTGGCTATCCCTACGTTTCATGATTATGAAATTTGGCAGATGGATGTCAAAAATACTTTCCTTAATGGGAACCTAGTTGAAGATGTTTATATGTTTCAGCCAGAAGGCTTTGTGGATGCTAAATACCCCAGAAGACAATGCAAGCTTGAGAAATCCATTTATGGATTGAAGCAAGCATCTCGCAGATGGAATCTTTGCTTCGATGATAATTTCAAAGAATTTTTTTTCTCTAGGAGTGAGGATGAGTCTTATGTGTATATCAAAGCTAGTGGGATTATAGTCAGCTTTCTAGTTTTTTATGTTGTTAACATACTGCTCATAGGAAACGACATCCAACCTTGTAGGAGGTTAAGTCCTAGCTTAGGAAGTGCTTTGATATGAAGGACCTCGGAGAAGCTGCTTATATTCTTGGGATAAGGATATTGAGAAATAAGAGTAAAAGGCTAATAGGACTTAGTCAAAGTACTTGGACAAAGTGTTAAAACGTTTTAGCATGGAGAATTCCAAGAAAGGGGAGTTACCAATCTAGAGAAATACCAAGCTGAGTAAGACTCAAAGTTCGAGTACTGATGCCTATATAGCTGAAATGATTCGAGTTCCATATGATTTCGTTGTTGGATTGATCATGTATGCTATGACATTTAGTCGCCCTGATGTGGCTTTTCCATTGAGCGTCGTAAGTCGATATCAAGGGAACCCGAGTAGAGCTCACTGGACAGTGGTTAAGAACATTCTAATATATCTAAAAAGAACTAAGGACTGGGTCCTTGTACTTGGTGGAAGTGAAGTATTAAGAGTGACAGGGTATAGTGATGCTAGCTTTTAGAGCGATACAGACAACTTCTGCTCTCAATCGGCCTGGATGTTTACCGTGAATAGAGGAGCTACGACTTGAAAAAGTTCAAAGCAGGAGACTGTGGCTGATTTAACATCTGAATCAGAGTACATAGCCATGAGTGAAGTGTCAAAGGAGGCAATATGGTTGAAGAACTTCATTGGAGACCTTGGAGTTATACCAACCATAAAGGAGCCTATGGAGATTTTCTGTGATAACAAAGGAGCGGTTGCCTTAACCAACAGATCATGGTAGATCCATACATATTGACATAAAATATCATTTCACTAGACATTGTGTAGAAGAAGGACTCCTCGTGGTAAAGAGGGTATCGTCACAAGAGAATCCAACAGATCCCCTCATAAAGGGTCTGAAGGGCGATATTAGTTTTAATGATTAGATAAATAGTTAGAAACTTGTAACAATTTATCAGTAATTGACATTTGATGATTAAGTAATGGAATATTTATTTATGAGTACAATTTACTATCTTTTGTCAATTGTTTATTTTGTGTTTCACTTTGGATGTTTTACTTCCCGAATAATTGGATTGTTTAAATTATCCACAATCACTTCTACTTTGGAAGTTATGAAGTAAGGCTATCATGAATTGGTTTGTAGATTGTGTAAGTGCTTAGACATAGAAAAAGCTTGATGCAATGTTCATGAGTACTCCTGAAATAAGCTTTGAGTATTAGATTAAACCCACACTCATTTGCATCATTTCATGGAATTTATCACGAGTGATTGTCAGATGATAATATCGTATAATCTTTAAACTAAGATATATGAGTTGTTGTTTACGAATTGGTTGCGCATTGATAATGCTTAAACACATAAGTAACTTGGTGTTATAAAACATATTGTTGTGTACGATTTGATGCGTAAATAGTACAAGCACATAAGTCAATGTTTATCTGTTCCTTTTATCCCAAGGGGTGAAAGCATTATCATGGCCCATCAATGATTTTGTGTTGACTTATGTGTTAGGCCCGGTCAGGACAAAATTGATGTGTTCAATTAAGTTCTATGTCAGAAAAATCAGAAATCAGGAAACAAACTGTTGGATGATGAGAATGATTTTATTTCATGTATTTGTCCACATCATATCTTACAGAATGGAGGACAATATGATCCCTTATCTAAAGGACGCATCATTGACTAGGTCGGAGTTCGACAACGAGTTTTGAAAGCTGCGATTGCTAATCAGATTCTGAAGTCATACTTGCAATTATAGTTATTAGACTTATCCAAGTGGGAGACTGTTGGATTAGGTGTTTAAGCCCATAACTATATTCGGTATGTGCTTGATTTGATTGGAGCATGGTCCTTTTGGGTTACCTTCACTATAGCAATTTGACAGGATGACTTTGGAGAGAGAGGTTATTTAATGATTTATTAATATAATATAAGAATAATATATTAATTAGAAATCATATTATTTAATTAGAAATTAATTTGGTAATAATTTTTGGATTAAAGGAACTATATAAAAGTATGGGGACTGATATTGCAAATGAATGATAGTTGCAGTATTGGGCTGATGGACTCCCTTTGAAAGGGTTGGACGAAATCTATAGGCAACCCTATAGAAATCATCCAAGGCCTTCTATAAGGAATTTCATGGGCTGCTTGGAGCCTAAGTAAGGAATTAGGGTTTTACCTGGAAACCCTAGCAACAACAAGTATAAAAAGGCCCCTAGACCTCTTGAAATCGGCCACTGCGTAAGAATTAAAATCTGAAAAAGCTCAAGCAAAATCAGAAATGTGAATATCAGAATCCATAGTGAAAATATATGAACCCTACCCTTTTTAACCAAAGATTGTCGTAAATGATTTCCGTCAGGAATGGAGTCACGTTTCATGAAAAAAGTATTTTCGTTTCCAAACACCATTGTTATGCTTGGATATCAAGACGAGAGGTGATCTATCAGTTTTGACTTTCAACAGGAAATAGGGATTCCTAAAGGTTAAAAGGTCATAAATCTAAACTAACTCGTTTAAACTAACATTGAAACCCATGGAGCAGTTCAGACGATCAATCTAGTAAAGAATCCTCTAAACTACTGGCATGGCTTGGATATATGAAATTTTAGTAATTTTAAAGAATTTGTAGATGATTCTAGGAAATGGATAAGTAAGTCCTGGTAAAAGGATATTCATGAAAACATATCCAGGAGGAAGAAACAAAGTCCAGCTTGATCCTCAAATCAAAAGCTCTAAAAATAGTGCCAGTAGGTAATGTTTCAGCTGATTTCAAGGCTTCAATATCATCGTCATCAAATGTACATGTTTCTTCGTAAGATAAGGCTTTGTGGTCTATGAAATTGTCGTCAGGAATAGCGATAAAGTTTGTGCGAGAGTGAGCTCCTTTTTTGAGCATATTTAAAAAAATGAAGAAGGAGAAAAGGAGACAAAGGCAATACCTTCGACGATATTCAGTGAACGTCTGGAAGAAGAGCTAAAAGAGTAAGACGAAATTGAAAGACTGAATACTCTATTTATATAAGAATCGTGGAAAGGTAGAAGGGTGATTTGACATATTCTAGTTACTACAAATCTATCCGTTGAAATTTAAATTACCCTAACTGTTTACTTCATTTTTTTAATTTAAAATTGTACTGCTTAATATTTGGAGACTAGCATGAATATGTCACATGTATAATTTAGGGGAAAATGTTAGGAGCATGATCCCAGAATCATATTAATGATCCTTAATATCCTTAAAGTGTTAGGATCCTTAAATATGTCGCAGGATCCTGGTTATTATCACTAATACTTCCTAACACTTGTAACGACTATATTCTTCTTTCTTTTTCTCACATATGCAAAATTAGTCAACGCAAGACTCATTCTCAATAGAGAATCACTTCAACCAAGCTTAAGACCTAGGAATACTAAGTCAAAAATCATGCAAATATTTGTTCAAGGAGTATCCTGTAAATCTCAGACTTCTTGTTGATTAGCTTAGACTATAAATAACACCTTTAAACTTCATACTAAACACACAATTAGCTCTACCATTACACTTGTTCTCGTATTATCTCCATCACCTTTATCATATCAGATTAAATCAACAAAAGTAACAAGGTGACTGATCATTATGACCTACCCAGGTTTTTTTCCTGATACAATAAAGTATCAACGTCTTTCCTGGTAACTCACTTGTCTCACTTTAATTACTAGTCTACACTTGCATTATCCTAACATCAAAACCTCTCATACAATTTAGTTAAATTACATTTGATCAATTTTTGACCAAAACAGTCTTCGATGATGACAATGAAGGGAGAGGGATAGTTGGTTGAAATTGTAATGTTCGGGGGATGAAAGAGTGGTTATTAGTAGGGGTTTCTACTTTAGTCGAAGCAATCTATAGTGGTGTTTAAGATACATAATCGACGGAGGGTTATCTTCCCTTTTCGGTGAATTTTTTTTGAGGTTATTTTCAAGTGAAGGCTTCGATTGAATTAATGTAGAGTTTTACGTATGCTTTTGAGTTGTAATCGACGGAGAGGGAGATACATATGTTTGTTAAAAGGGAGAGGGGGTGATGGTGGAATCCTTCTGGGTGTAAAAACGATTGAAGAGAGGAAGAAGATGGATTTCTTATACAACGAACATAGAGAAAGTGTAAGGGGTTGGGGTGGGGCCCACATAGATTTTTTTGTTTACACTACTTTTTTCTAATAGTATTATAATAAAGGATAAATTACATCAATCTTCCATCACACATACATCAAAGCACACACACTTAATCCCTATTTTTGAATATTAACTCAGACCGTCCCTTTGGTTTGGATTTTCTTGCATGCTTCATCCCTATTGACATGAAATGACTTTTTTCCCTTCATTTATTTATTTATTAATTTAAATTAAATAATAATAATAATAATAATAATAATAATAATAATAATAATAATAATAATAAAACAAATATCTTTACCCCTCCCCTTCCCCTTCTACTTCCCCAACTTCTGCAACAAGATTCGACAACACCACCACCTATCACCGCCATCCCCTACGATACCACTACCTATCAATGACCGCACGTCTGGTACCACCACTTATCACCATAAACACCTTCCCCTTCCATATCCCCCATTTTCTTCTATATTTGTCTCCCTCTTATCACCTATCCCTATAACCATCCAAAACCCCAAATTGGTGAACCAAAATGAGACCCTAAACCACCATCCCATATCCTTTTTCTCCCTTTGTGTAACCAGTAACCATCAAAGCTACCAATTTTAATCTATTTGTTTCTTAGTGAAACCCATTATCATCCTGATAATCAAACTGATCCATCAACTACTCCCATCGAAAGTTATTTCTCTAAGCCATAACTGTCACCATCGAAACACCGATTCAATACTTGAAACCTTCAAATACCAACGAGACCCGGTCAAAAAAAATGACCCCAAAAGGCAATCTAAATCTTGAGTTCACTAGATCTCATTGTAATCAATGTCTTAACCTATCTTCATCTTCAAGTCGAAACAAGTAACTAATCGAAATCAGGTCCAAGATGAATCCGTCGAAATAAAATCAAACCTAACCTAACTCAAAATCAAAATCAAAACCAACATCAGTTTCGGTTTTTGGATTTGAGAAGGATGGAGAATGAGGGAATTGGAGAAGGGAGATAAGCCATTTAGTGAAACAATTGGGAATGATAGCGACCGAAGAAGAAACCTTCGCTTATTTCCTCTAGTCTCCTTTTTCCCTTTCGTTGAGTCTATCTCCCTCGTCCTATTTCTCTTTATGTATCATACTAAATCTTCATCTAACTTTCCTTCTATCTTGATATCGCATTAGAACACATGCCTGTTTTCTTTAGGTTACTGTGTGTTCTCGAATATGTAATAATAGTGTGAGATTTTGGAAGTGAATGGGGTAGATAGGTTGAGGAAACTGAGAGTAAATGTTGAAGAGGAACAATGTAACAGAGAGACATAAGAGGTGGTTTTGGTAATTTCCTAAGAGAGATAGTGATTAGAGATATTTGTTTTTATTTTCCTTTTTTTAAGTTATAAACTGTAACACTCCAAAAATCACAACAAATTTAAAAATTTTATAACCAACCATGAATCAATATTGTCTACAAAAAGAGTCATTGTTTCAAAAGCATCATTTCAAATCAAAGTTTTCCCAAGACTCGAGTACATAAAAACTAGAAGTTGTGTACGATCACGCCTTCGCCTTCCCATGATCCTCGGAAGTACCTGAAACCATAAACTAATATTGTAAGCCAAAGCTTAGTTAGTTCCTCCAAAGTAATAGTACACCACAACAGAAAAAAAAATATATGAACAACCAGCATGCCTGGAAGGCCTCATAGAGCCTATAGCCTACCTACACCACTCTATGAGCCTCCGACATGATTGGACCATCTCGTAGGGGCTACAACCTATCCGGACTACTACACGAAGTGCCAGCATGATTGGACTGTCTCGTAGGGCCTATAACCTATCTGGTTGTCCCTAGGTATCTTGCCAACAACACAAAGCAGGACCACCTTAAACCAACACAACATGTCGACATATGTTACGAACAAACATAAACATAAAGCCAACAACATAGATAATCATACAAATCTACTAAAAAACTACATTTATCTTATCATTATCCCGACCAAGATAAATAATCTAGTGGGTTGGCATTGGTGCCTTCGAACCACGCGTACAGTGAGAAAAACTCACCTCACAGTCTGAATATAGTCTGAAAAATTCTCAACTCCGACAACCGGCTCAACCCAAATCCTAAATGTCAAAAAATTTCCCATTATAAATTAATAACATTTTCCCAAAATACCATCAGTCAAAACTGGTCAAAATCAACAAGTCAACCGAGTCAACTCAGGGCTCGTACGTAGGGCGTACTCGAGCTTTAACCGTAGTCGGGAGATTCTCCATGTACGTGTGGCGTATGTTGAGGTATGCATCGCATACGTTCAAAACCTCCTTTTCTCAATAAGAAACCAATGCATTCAACTCTCACTTCCAAACTTCATATACATGGCTAAAATACCACTAAGAGTCATAAAGTTTCCAACGTTATGACTTTGCTTGTCCATTAGGTGCTTAATACACAAAATCTCAAGATCTTAATGCCTTAAGACCTTCTAGAGCATGCATGGAGAAAAACTAAGAAACAATACCAAATTTTTATGACTCAAGACCCCTCATATGGTCTAAAAGGACAACTTACTTAATTAAGAGCATGCATGCTCAAGAATCACCATAAATGGGACCAAAAGTGTTGTAAATGAAGAATATGCTACATCTACAAGATAGGGTGATCAAGTTCTGAACTTTTTTACCTCTTTTAAGTTGCTAGAAACAGGATAATCTCATATCCAAGTTAATTCCAAGATCCAAGATCCTCTCACCACCTTCTTCTTCTCTTTCATGAATGCCACAAAACACAAAGATAAGGTCAAGATGCACTCTTCTCACTTAGTGATAGCTTAGGGGTCGTTTTTCTTAAATAGATATTGGTGAGGGGATGAGAAATGAGAGATAACGATGGTAATATATGGACAAAACCCTAAACATTAGGGTTTTTGGAGTTACCATGTACGCGCTGCATATGCAATGTACGCCTAGCGTACTAGGGTCCACCCCAGTACGCCTAGCATACACAAGGTATGCTCAGCATACTAATGCGTATCCAAAATTACCAAAATGCCACTATAGGCCATTCTTGCAATCTTTCTCAAACACAAGGGTCAAAATGCAGTATTCTTTCATACTTAGGGATGAAAATGAAAATACCTCATCATCCGGATGTTACAATTCTCCCCCACTTAAACTAGAATTCATCATAAAAGTCGGATGCAGTGAATAACTCAAGATAATGCTCTCACAACTCTGCCTCCGGCTCCCAGGTCCACTCGGAGCCTTTTCGATGTTGCCACTAAACCTTTACCAAAGGTATATCCTTGTTGTGCAGAACCCTCATATTTTTTCTCCATTATCATTACTGACCTCTCAATATAATTCAGGTGTTCATTAACCTAAATGTCATCTAAAGGGAAAACTACCTCATTGTCCAACACATACTTTCGCAACTGCGAAACATGGAAAGTGATGTGGATCTGGCTAAGATGACAAGACAAATCCAACCAATAGAGAACCTGGCCTACCCTGGCGATCTCGTGGAATGGTCCAATTCACCAGGGACCTAATTTCCCTTTCTTCCTGAAGCGTATCACACATTTCTGGGGTGAGACCTTCAGTAGTACCATATCGCCGACCTGAAACTCCAACTCTTATCGGCATCGGTCGGCATAACTCTTTTGTCGACTATGAGCGTTCTGCAATCTCTGTCAAATATGTTGGATAAGCACCATGGTCTGGAGGATAACTTCAGTCGTCCCCATGACTTTGTGACCAATCTCTCCCCAAAAAACAGGGGTATGATATTTTCAACCATAAAGGAGCTCAAAAGGCGGGACACTAAATGCCAAAGTGATAGCTCCACAAGAGGTAGGTAGGAATCCCACTCACGCTGGCCTTCGGT
The DNA here is from genome assembly GCF_052625555.1 of Lactuca saligna. Lineage (NCBI taxonomy): Eukaryota > Viridiplantae > Streptophyta > Magnoliopsida > Asterales > Asteraceae > Lactuca > Lactuca saligna. Next base: position 95,843,195 of record NC_136419.1, on the reverse strand, counting down.
CTGAGGATGATAAGCAGTGGTGAAATGTATCCTTGTACTCAACTCCTCGTGGAACTTATAGTAGCGCTCGGATCCTGGTACATATTTTAAATATGAATTCTTACATTGTTACTCTGGGACTCGACAAGTTGGAGGCCCTAACTCGTCGAGTCGAGGCAAAGTTTGGATGCTCGTGGAAGAATCTACTCGCCGAGTCGGAGGCCCTGACTAGACGAGTAGGCCTGTCCGGATGAAACCCTAAGTTGATGGTTTGCACCCTATTTAAACAATTTATATGGCCTACAATCCAGCCTCTATCACCCTCAGACTCTCTTCACGAAACCCTAACGAATTATTGAGTGTTCTTGAGCTCTTGTGCCATTTGTGTGTGCCCTTGAAGCTTGAGAAGAAAGAGGAGGATTGGAAGATCAAGAGAAAGAAAGTAAATCCAGAGGTTTTGTCACATTTCCAACTTGTTTGAGGTAAACAGTTTCAACCTTGACCATTTAACTCTTAAATCTCTATTTAGGGCTAGTTTCTACCTTTTCTAAGTCATAGTGAAACCATTTCGAGATTTTGTGCTTCTTTGGGGTTGTACATTCAGATCTTGAACCTTTAAGGGGTTCCCATGGCATAAAGGAGCCAACTTATGGCCATGGGAGTCCCATGGACCTTGTAAACTTCATTTTTGGGTCTTTTGAGCTTAAAGACCCATGCATGGGCATAAATTCCATGACTTTACGTGTAATATGGACCCTAGGAGGTTAGATCTATGTTCTTGATGCATTAAGCCTGACTGAAATCAACTGTATGGACATAGACTTGGGGGGACTCGACGAGTCATTCATGGGACTCGGCGAGTCAGGTTATGGTACCCCAACCTTTTCTATTTCTGATCGATTTAGTTAAGTCTAAAATAGGACTCAACAAGATGGACATAAATATGGGCTTGAAGATCAAATAACTCGACGAGTTAAAGGATGAACTCAACAAGTTCAAGCCAATGTCCCAAGTATATGAAGAGGAACTCGACGGGTTCAAGGAAGAACTTAACGAGCCAAGGACTAAACAATTCAATTTGTATGAAGCAGGACTTGACGATTTTAAGGATGAGCTCGACGAGTCATAAGCAAAAGGTCCCGGTTTTGTATGAGGGAGAACTTGACGAGTAGGATCGAAGTTACATGATTTTGTGGGTTTTAGAACTCGATGAGTTGGTTGACCAACTCGGCAAGTTGACTCAACCAGATGTTGACTTTGACTAGGATGTTGACCTTGACTTTGACTTTGACATGAGTTGAACCTTGAAAGGGGTTAAGAGTATGAAATGGTAATTAAGGAAGCTTGTTATGTCTAAGAGATGAGAGGAGTTGATCCCTGCATCGAGGATAGTTCAGACACTTCACCACATTGAGGTGAGTTACCTTCCAGTAGAAGTGGGTCGAAGGCACCAAGGTCGGCCCACTAGTAAGGGTTATAGTAGAGATAATTTTCTTTGTGATAATTATCTTGTATATGGTTACTTGTTATGATTATGTGCTAATATGCTATGATGTTACATGATATGTGATAGAAGGGGTATGATAGACCCCAGTACCAATCGATAGGGCCGAAGGGGTATGGCAGCACCTAGATAAGTTAGGCAGTATATGACTTGTATGTTTATGCACTAGGATGCTATGTGGTAGAGTAGGGGAATGAAATAGTCCCCAATATCGGTCGAAAGGACCGAAGGGGTAGGCCAACACCTTGATATGCTAGGCAATGTTACGGGTCAACAAGATTGAAGGGGTAGGCTAGCACCCTGATATACTAGGCAAGGTATTGGTCGATAGGAACGAAGGGGAGGCTAGCACCCGGATATGTAGGAAAAGTACCGGTCGACAACACTGAAGGTTTAGTTAGTAGTCAGTTAGGTTATGCAGTATGTGTTATGTATGATATGTGGTATGATGGGGGAACTCACTAAGCTTCGTACTTACAGTTTTCAGTTTTGTATTCAGGTACCTCTTCATCGAAGGGGATGAGGAGGCTCAGTAGCAGCGCATCACACATAGATAGGGTTTCCGCATTATGGGAGTCATGGGATTGTACTATAATATTATTACTATTTTATGATATGGTTCTGAGACATGTGGTTTTGGTTTTATGAAATGATGTGACTCGATGATATTTTCTTATTATTGTCTTTGTAAATCGTTTTTTCAAAAATGAAATTTTTGGTTTTGAAAATTGGGATGTTACAAGTTGGTATCAGAGCCTTGGTTTGAGGGATTCAGACACACTCTCGGGAGTGTCTGAACTCAAATTGAAGGTTTGAAAGATTATTACAAGAAAATAGTTTTTCCAAAAGTTAAAGTAAGGAGTTTTGAGTAAGAACAAGGTGTGTGATGCGTGCAACCAGCCGAGCTCAAGTAAGTTTTCCCCAAGATACCCATACATTTTATGTTATGATATGATATGATTATGAGAACTGCATGATAGATTAGGGCTAAGGATCTAGGAAGGAGACCTTTTATGCCTATTGTATGTGTATGAGAACTTCATGCTAGAATAGGGCTAAGGATCTAGGAGGATGCCTGATATACATTTTGTATGTGCTTTTTGAGCTGCATGATATCACTGATTAGTCAGTGATATGATAGCTTGGATAGGATATGCTTGGTTTGGGTTACTCAATACGGGAATGTTGCTAGCTTTGTGTTATTAGCTGTTCTAGCTATCTTTAGTTAACTAGTAAATGAATACATTACATTACATATTGCGAGGACTAAATAATTTCATAAGGTTAGGTCTATCCTTATTTTGTAGCTCTTGTCTGAGTCCAACCGTAGTAGGGTAGGACCCCTACTTTGAAGAATTATCTGGTCTTAGTGATATGTAATGGTATTTGCGAGCTAGTTAGGTAAAGGTAGCAGGGACTTCTTACGCAACTGATGGCGGAGAGTGAGTCGTAGAGTTACCCTAGGGTAAGCCTAGGATGAGATTAGCGCAGAGTGCAACACTAGTATAAGGGACTTGGTGAAGTTGAAGTAATCCTTGAGGAAAGTACGGATAGATGTGGAAGGTAGTATGGGCCCGTACTACTGAAAGCATAGGATCCGTAATCAAGTCAAGGAAGGCCCAGGTAGAACCAAGGAACTTGTAAAGTGTGTAGGATCTCTCAAGATTATGTATGACCCTGATAATTGTATGTTTTGTTTCAGAATGGTGATAATTATGTGTCACATAGCAGGAGGATCGGGATCAGGATCAGGATCAGGTTCGGGTTCCGAACCAGTTGATGAGAGACTGTGCGAGTTCATCGTGTCAGATATCACGAGAGGCATTATTGAGGCGACCCCATTCATTTTCTGGTCGATGAAGGAGGGGATTATCGAGTTGAAGGAGGATCGCCTTAGGGCGTTCAGGAGCAATATGGCATTTGGCTAGTCAGGGACACACACACACACTCCTTCAAGGAATTCAGGAGATGTGGTGCACTAGAAGTCCATGAGTTGAAGGACCCCATCGTTGACAGGAGGTGGATCGCAGACATGGAGTCTGCTCAGTTGATGAGCTTCTGCCCTGAGCGGTTGAAGGTTCGGTATGTTGCCGGTTGTTTGAGGGACAGAGCTAGAGATTGGTGGAAGTCAGTTAGTGACTCTTTGGGAGCCTCAGCTATTGAGGCTATGACATGGTCAGATTTTTTGCCCCGGTTTAGGGTATTGTTCGCACCGGCTATGGAACTTTAATAGATGGCCAGGGAGTTTCTTGACATGAAACAGACTACTGAGATAGAGGCGGAAATTACCGCCATGTTCTGGGAGAGGGCCTTATTGGTGCCTCAGTATGCAGGGGGTGAGGAGATGTGGAAGACCTGCTATCATGACATTTTGAGAGCTAACATCTGGAAACATGTCAGCTACTCAGCATGTCCGACATTGGACGACATGATTGCGACGGCGAGGGAGAGGGACATTGATATAGAGCATCTTAGGAAGAGGAAGGTAGGAGATGGAAATGTTACTGGGGCTTCGGGGAAGAAGCCCAAGGGATCCGACACTAGGTCGAAGGGCCAATAGGGTCGGGGACGCTACAGGAAGTGAGACAAGACCAATGTGGGGGTATGTAGATTGGGATCATCGAGCTGCTACAAGTGTGGCAAGACCGGGCACTTTAGCAAGGATTGTACTGCCCCTACCCCCATGTTCTAGACATCAAACCTGATTTGTTTCCATTACAAATAGAAGGGCCGTAAAAAGGCTGATTTCCCGAGACTAGTATCAGTAGCGCCAGTGGCGGCACCAACTCAAACGACCTTGCGGATCACAGATTGCCGACGGGGCAAGACAAATACTCCGGTGGTGAGAGTTGAGCCTTCCAGTTGACCGCTAAGGAGGCGCGTGTCGCACCCGATGTGGTGACGGGTATGTTTTCTTCTCTCTAGCTCTTATTATATGTCGTTTATGATATTTATGTATATGTTTTATGTGTTATTTAGTATCGTTCCATGTCAACGGTATCCCAGTCCAGATGTTATTCGATTCGGGAGCTACCCGATCATTTGTCTCTCTTGCACTTAGAAAGAGGTTCCTTGAGTCTTTAGGCATGTTGGATTTCCCTATAAAGGTCGAGATTGCTGACGAACGATCAGTACGGGTAGCAGAGGTTTTCAGAGATTGTGTTTTGAGACTGTATGAGGAGCGCTACCTAGTAGACTTGGTTCCCATTCCGTTATGTGGGAACAAGGTTATCATAGACATGGACTGGTTGAGCCTTAATGGGGCAGTGATCGATTGTGAGCAGCAATTGGTATGGGTCAGGATCCCAAGTGGGGGAGAGCTGGTGACTCAAGGAGAGAGGCCACAACATGGGCTAGCTTTATGCTCAGCAGCAAGGGCTAGGTGCTACCTTCAATAGGGCTGCGCAAGGTATGTTGCCTACGTTACGGATACTCGGGAGATGGGTAAGGCGACTGTGAGTGATGTACTAGTGGTGCGAGAGTGTGCGGATGTATTCCTAAAGGAGCTGCTTAGGATACCTCCAGAGAGACAAGTAGAGTTCAGGATCGATCTGGTCCCCTAGTACGGCTCCGATAGCCATGGTACCATATCGGTTTGCTCCTCCCGAGATGCAAGAGTTGTCTACATAGCTTCAGGAGCTGTTAGAAAAGGGATTCATTAGGCTAAGAAGTTCACCCTGGGGAGCCCTATCCTTTTTTTGAAGAAAAAGGACGGGTCGCATCAGATGAGTATAGATTATTGCGAGCTGAACAAGGTAACGGTGAAGAATTGTTACCTACTCCCGAGGATTGATGATCTATTCGACTAGCTACAGGGGCATCTTGGTTTTCCAAGATAGATTTATGCTCAAGCTACCATCAGATGAGGGTCAGAGATAAGGATGCCCAGAAGATTGCTTTACGGACTCACTATGGCTACTATGAGTTCGTGGTGATGCCCTTCGGGCTCACCAATGCTCTTACTGTGTTCATGGACCTCATGAACCGTGAATATAGAATGATGCTAGATCGGCCTGTGATAGTTTTCATTGATGATATGTTGGTTTACTCCAAGACGTAGGAGTAGCATGAGGAATAATTGCGAGAGTTTTGGATACCCTGAGGATGGAGAGATTATACGCCAAGCTCACCAAGTATGAGTTTTATTGCTTGCGTGAGGTGCGGTTTCTTGGGCACCTTGTCAAACAGAATGGTATTTTGGTCGACCCGACCAAAGTGGAAGCAGTGTTGATATGGGAGGTTCCAAAGTCTCCATAGGGCGTTGAGGATTTTGTAGTATACTGCGATGCTTCCATTTCAGGATTGGGTGCGTTATTAATGTACTGGAGGCATATTATTTCCTACGCCTCGAGGCAACTGAAGCCTCATGAGGCGAACTGCCCGACGCATTATCTGGAGTTAGGGAGGTTGTTTTTTCCCTCAAGATATGGCGACATTACCTTTATGGGGTCTGATACCATTAAACGGACAATACAAGTTTGAGGCACCTCATGGATCAGCCGAATCTGAACATGAGGCAGCATCGGTGGCTAGATGTGGTGAAGGATTACGATTGTGAGATCCTCTACCACTCGGGGAAGGCCCACATTGTGGCCGATGCGCTTAGTAGCATGGCAGCTCCGATCAGAGACATTTTCTTGAGGATGATAGTTGTGACTCTACTTTTGGAGCGGATCCGAGAGGCGCAAGTTGAGGGTATGAAGGAGGAGCACCAGAAGTGCGATCCGATCATAGGCTAGGTGGCCTCGTTTGACTATGATAGTTGCGGGTTGTTGACCTTGCATGGGAGGGTCTGGATTCCATACTAGGGCAGAGTATGGAAGATTTTGATGGATGAGGCCCACAAATTCAGGTTTTCTATGTATCCCGAGGCAACGAAGATGTACAAAGATCTTCGTTCTGATTACTGGAGGCCCTGCATGAAGCGGGATGTAGCATGGTAAGTTGATAGATGCCTGACCTGCAGGAAGGTCAAGGTAGAGCACCAGAGGCCTCATGGAAAGACAAAGCGGCTAGATATCCCTATATTGAAATGGGAAGATATTACAATGGATTTCATCACAAAGCTTCCCAGGACCGCACGGGGAGTGGATTCCATTTGGATCATCGTGTATCAGTTGACCAAGAGTGCCCATTTCATACCGATCCAGGAGAACATCTCAGTTGAGAAGCTGGGTGACATCTACATTAAGGGAGTTAGTAACACGACACGGAGTTCCAGTACGACCGAGACGTATGACTAACTTCTAGATTCTGGAAGAAGTTTCACGATGAGTTGGGTACTCGTATGCACTTCAGCACTGCTTTTCACCCACAAACGGATGGTCAAAGCTACCACACGAGTATTGACTATCCTCCCTTCGAGATGTTATATGTAAGGAAGTGCAAGACACCGATATGCTGGGGAGAGGTTGGATAGAGGGTCATGGAGAGTACCGAAGTGATACTCAAGACAACGGAGAGGATTCAACAGGTCCGATGCAGGCTTCAGACTGCTCAGAGTCGGTAGAAAACTTATGCCAAAAAGCGTTGTTCAGACCTGGAGTTCCAGGTCAGGGATATGGTTCTCCTGAAGGTGTCACCTTGGAAAGGTGTCATCCAGTTCATGAAGTGGGGCAAATTACGCCCCAGGCACATCGTTCCCTTTAGTTTTGTAGCCCATGTGTGCAAGATAACATATAGGTTGGATCTACCAGCCGAGCTTTGTCAGATTCACAGTACATTTCACGTCTCCCAGCTGTAGAAGTGCCTGGTAGATGATTCTGCAGTGGTGCCTCTAGAGGATATTCATGTGGATGACAACCTAATCTACATCAAGTGATCAATAGCTACCCTCAACAGGAAGTCCAAGGATCTAAGGAATAACAGGGTCAAGCTGGTGAAGGTGCAATGGAAGCACCTCAAGGGCTCTGAATGGACTTGGGATCCAGAGGAAGAGATGATGGAACACTACCCCGAGCTTTTTCCAGATGTAACAGCATAGTCTAAGGACGAAGTCTAAAATAAGCATGGGAGATTTGTAGTACCCGGTACCTGGTACAGATTTTAAATATGAATTCTTACACTGTTATTATGGGACTCGGCGAGTTGGATGCCCTAATTCGTTGAGTCGAGGCAAAGTTTTGACATGGGTGGAAGAATATACTCGCTGAGTCGGAGGCCCCGACTCAACGAGTAGGCCTGTCTGGATGAAACCCTAAGTTGAGGGTTTAGACCATATTGAAAAAACTTATATGGCCTCCACTCCAGCCTTTAGCCTCCATCATCCTCAGACTCTCTTCACAAAACCCTAACTGATTATTGAGTGTTCTTGAGCTCTTGTGCCATTTGTATGTGTCCTTGAAGCTTGAGAAGAAAGAGGAGGCTTGGGAGATCAAGAGAAAGAAAGTATATCCAGAGCTTTTGTCACATTTTCCGGCTTGTTTCAGGTAAAATGTTTCAACCTTGACCATTTACCTCTTAAACCTCTACTTAGAGCTAGTTTCTACCTTTTCTAATTGATAGTGAAGCCATTTCGAGATTGTGTGCTTCTTTGGGGTTGTACATTCAGATCTTGAACCTTTAAAGGGTTCCCATGGCACAAAGGTGCCAACTTTATGGCCATAGGAGTATCATGCACCTTGTGAACTTCATTTATGGGTCTTTTGAGCATGCAGACACATGCATAGACGTAAAGTTCATGACTTTACATATAATATGGATCCTAGGAGGTCAGATCTATGTTCTGGATGCATTGAGCCCGACTAAAATCAACTTTATGGACATGTTCATGGGACTCGACGATTCGGGTTATGGTTCCCCAACATTTTCTTTTTGTGATTGATCTGGTTGAGTCTAAAAGAGGACTCAATAAGATGGACGTGAATACGGGCATGAAGATTATGGAACTCGGCGAGTTCAAGGATGAACTTAGTGAGTTCAAGCAAATGTCCCAACTATATGAAGAGGAACTCGACGAGTTCAAGGAAGAACTCGGAGAGTCAAGGACTAAACACTTCAAGTTGTATGAAGCATGACTCGACGAGTTCATGGATGAGCTCGATGAATCATGAGCAAAAAGGTCCCGATTCTGTATAAGGGAGAACTCGACATGTTCTTGAAAAACTCGGCGAGTACGATCAAAGTTCCAGGATTTTGTGGGTTTTGGAACTCGATGAGTTTGTGGAGCAACTTGGCGAGCTGTTCAACCAGATGTTGACTTTGACAAAAAGTTGACTTTGACTAGGATGTTGATCCTGACTTTGATTTTGACCTGAGTTGACCCTTGAAAGGGGTTAAGAGTTGAAATGGTAATTAAGGAAGGTTGCTATGTGTAGGAGTTGAGAAGATTTGATCCATGCATCGAGGACAGTTCAAACACTTCACGACGTTGAGGTGAGTTACCTTCTAGTAGAAGTGGGTCGAAAGCACTAAGTCCAGCCCACTAGTAAGGGTTATAATAGAGATAATTGTCTTCATGATAATTATATGGTGTATGGTTGTCTGTTATGATTATTTACTAGTATCCTATGATGTTATATGATATGTAATAGAGGGATATGATAGACCCCAATACCGGTCGATAGGGCCGAAAGGGTATGCCAACACCCAGATAAGTTAGGTAGTATATGACTTGTATGTTTATGCACTAGGATGATCTGTCGTAGAGTAGGGGTGACATAGTGCCCAATACCGGTCGAAAGGACTAAAAGGGTAGGCCAACACCCTGATATGCTAGGCAAGGTACCGTTCGCAAGACCAAAGGGGAGGCTAGCACCCAGATATGCTAGGCAAAGTATCGGTCGTTAGGACTGAAGGGGTAGTTAGTACCCAGTTAGGTTATGCAGTATGTGTTATGTATGGTATGTGGTATAAGGGGGAAACTCACTATGCTTCGTGCTTATAGTTTTCAGTTTTGTTTTTAGGTACCTCTTCAGCAAAGGGGAAGGAGTTGGCTTGGTAGCAGCGCATCACATACTCATAGGGTTTCTTCATTATGAGATTCTTAGGATTGTTCTCTAATATTATTACTATTTCATGATATGGTTCTGAGACATGTGGTTATGTTTTTATGAAATGATGTGACTTGAAACCGGAACCCTATTATACCAAAATTGCTTTCAGTTTATGAAATGATGTGACTTGAGATCGAAACCCCATTATTAGTATTTTATGATATGTTTTTAGTTTTGTTTTTATGTACTATTTTATGATATGGTTCTTGAAAATTGGGATGTTACATTATACCAAAATCGGGAAGTGAACCAAACATCTATGTTTGATACAATGGAGACTAGAACCGCATGACGAGCAACAATCTCCTGCATATACACATCGCCCAACTTTTCAGCCTAGGAACACTCATGGATGGCCAAAACATGGGTACTCTTGGTCAATCGATTCACGATGAACCAGATAGCATCAAAACCCTTGGCAGTCTTCGGTAGCTTGGTGATAAAATCCTTGATGATCTATTCCCACTTCCATATGGGAACCTCCAAAGGAAGTAGCTTGCCATGTGGCCTGTGATGCTAGACCTGGACCATCCTACACGTCAAGCACCTCTCAATATACCAAGCTATTTCCCTCTTCATACACAACCACCAGCAACTTAGTCTCAAATCCTGATACATCTTGGTGGATCTCGAGCGTATCAAACAACAAGATATATGAGATCCTCAAAAACCACATGTTTGATCCCACTAGAAACCAGAACCCAAATCCATCTACATTGGGTCAACAATCCCCAACTATTGATGAAAAATTTGTCGATCTTACCTCTTATCCTCTCCTCTTTTCATTTCTCCTTCTTGACTCCTTCTGCTTGTGCCCCTCCGATCAAATCCAAAAGTGGAGACTCAATGGATATCCTCATACACATATCCCCAACTGAAAATCCAACTGAATTGCGGCTCAAGTCATCTGCTACTAGATTTGCTTTCCTGGATGGTAAATGATCTCGCAGTCATCATCCTTAACTACATCCAGCCACCTGCGGTGCCTCATGTTCAGGTCCATTGATCCATAAAATTTCACAAACTCTTGTGATCCGTGTAAATGGTATAGTGGACCCCACATAGATAATGTATCCAAATCTTGAGGGAAAATATCATTACCCCCACCTCCAGGTCATAAGTAGGATATCGTGCCTCATGCAGCTTCAGCTTCCGAGAAGCATATGCACTCACTCGCTTTCTCTTCATAAGAATTGCCCCCAAACCAGTGATGGATGCATCACAAAATACAATGAAATCCTAGACACCCTCCGGAAGGATCCACACCGGGGCCTCACATAACCTATGCCACAGTGTCTCAAATGTTGTCTGTTGTTTAGGGCCACATTGGAAATCCATTCCCTTCCTCGTCAGATCAGTAAGGGGTATAACAATCTTGGAGAAATCCTAGACAAATCTCTGATAATATCCCACCAAACCCAAGAAACTCCTACTCTCTAAGGGAGATTTCAGAACTTCCCACTGCATCACAGCCTCAATCTTGGCCCGATCGACCAAAATCCCGTTTAGGTTAACGAGATGTCCTAGAAACTAGACCTCTCACAACCAAAACTTACATTTCTAGAACTTAGTATACAGTCGTTCTCGCCTCAACGCTCCCAAAGCTCTCGAAGGTGCTCCTTGTGCTGCTCTCTGGTCTTGGAATTTACCAAGATATCATCAATAAAAACAATAACTGATCGATTGAACATTGGCCTGCATACCCAATTCATCAAGTCTATAAACACCACAGAATCATTGGTTCGCCCAAATGGCATCACCACGAACTCGTAATACCCGTAATGAGTTTGAAATGCAGTCTTCTCCACATCCTCCTCTCTCACCCTCACCTGATGATACTCGGACCTCATATCGAGCTTGGACAACCAAGATGCGCCCTGCAACTAATCAAAGAGGTCTTCAATTCTCTGAAGGGGATATCTGTTCTTCACCGTCAACTTGCTCAACTCCCGGTAACCAATGCACATCCGGTTTGAACCATCCATCTTTTTTATGAACAATATCGGTGCTCCCCACGGAGAATTGATTGATCTGATAAAATGATTGCCTAACAACTCCTAAATCCAAGAGGACAACTCCTACATCTTAGGTGGTTCCAAAAGGTACGTCGCCTTAGCAATCGGAGACACACCTACCACTTGGTCAATACTGAATTCAACTTGTCTCAAGGGAGGCACACCAGATAACTCGTTCGGAAATACATCAACAAATTCCCTGACAATTGGAAAATCCAAAACCGATGTCTGCTCCATAACATGTGTATCAACCACATTGGCAACATAACCCATACAATCGTGCTTAATATAATGTCGAGCCCTGGCTACCGAACAAAACCTTGATACAACTCTGGTACCCTCTTCGTAGATGACTAGTTCTCCCCTACTTGGGGTTCGAGTCACTACTCACTTCCCCTTGTAGTATATCATAACACCAAACCTGCTCAACCAATCCATCCCCACCAGCACTCATACATCCCTTATGGGGATAGGAACTAACTCAATCGGATAAGGCAACCTGAAAATCTCCAGAACACAACCCAGATACACTCTAGATGCAGAAATCCCATGTTCATTGGCGATAGAAACTCACAATATACACTCTAACTCACTACGGGGCATATCAAAATCCCTACTAAAAGATCAAGATACAAAGGACCGACTCGCGCCTGAGTCAGATAACACAAGAGTAGGTAATGAATTCAATAAGAATGTATCTATCAGAAACATAAATATAAGCATATTATAAAAGAATCAACAAGATGATAAATAGAAACACACCAGTAACAACATCTAGCACCGCCCTGGCCTCCTCTGCCGTGAGCTGAAAATCACGACCTCGAGCCTAGGGGGATCCGCCCTACCCTGTTTCCCGTTGGTGATCATCAAAGTAGCTGGCATTGGAGCCTACGTCGGTCCCATCATGAGCAAAGAACATTTGGCCTTAAAATGGCCGACCTACTCAGAATGATAACAAATCCTGGTGTTCGGTGCAGGGAAATGTTGGTGATCGTCCTTGACATAATACCCATCCTTTCCATATTTGTGGCACCCAAAAGTAGAACGACGGGAACCCTCATGAACCTTGCTGCACTTTTCACATGTGCAGCCCCTCTGACTCCTAGATCTCGCATCAACGACCTTAAACCGCTTTGTTGCAGGCTACTACTACACTGGAGCCTGCCTCTACCCCATCGTTTGGAGCTCTATCTCAATATGACGTTGCCTAACGGCCTCCTATAACTCCACAAGTGTACCATAACATTAGGTAGACACAAACTGGAGAATGTCCATCTTGATCATGCTTCAGTATCCAGCCATCTAAGCTTTCTCGTAAGCAGCAAACTCAGGAAAAAATAGTGCTCTCTTAGTGAACATCTTGGTGATTTCCATCACCGACTCAGTACCCTGTTGTAGGCTCAAATACTCATGGACCAATCTCTCCCTCTCAAACAGTGGTACATATCTTGAGCAGAACATCTTATAGAATGCTTCCACGATACACCAGCTCTCGGCTCCGAAGTGTATGAACTAGTAACCAATGTCCACCAATGCTTAAATCCAAACCGAAGAAGGTTCATAACACAATTGACCATCTGGTTAGCTGGGTGGGAATAAGTAAAGAAACACCCCTCAACATCAGACAGCCACCTCATAGTAATGATCAAATCCCAAACCTCATCAAACACCAGGGGCTTCGTATTGTCGATGTCTCGATACTAGAAGGCTCTTCCCCCTCCAATCCCCGTAGAAGCAACATATTTGGTGGCTACAACAGCATAATCCTTTGAAAGTAAAACATATCGGTCATCAAAGAACTCCATCATGGCAGTCTTGATAGACCCAAACAACTCCGGTATCTGCCCACGGATAATAGAAACAACCTCACCATGAATCATCTCCCTGATCCGATCCTCCGTCATCCATGACCTATCCTGGCCACTCCTGATCTGGATCCCCTCATGAACACCATACTGAAATAAACCAGAAACTATTAGATAAAGTGCGATTCATATCATAGGATCTATTCCAAATAACGAAACCCTAGGGTTGTGACTTCCCTGCTACGCGTACGGGTCATGTGCTTCCAGTAGTACCGACATATACTACCTTTCGCACCTACCCATATTTGTCTCAGAAGATCATCACAACCACCCTAACAACACACACTAGAATACACATACATCCTATTCTCTCTTCTTAGAGAAAGGCTAGGCATTCTTTAACTGGCCTTCTGACCGCACATAACTCATCAATGAAACTTCCAGCAACCATGCATCACTCGTGTATGCTAATCTTACATAACATTGGATCCTATAGACAGTTGAAGGTCTGATTCTACCCTAATCCCTTCACCAAATAAGAATAGGATAAGGCTAAATCAAACGTTCACAGGCTATAGAATCTTAGTTATGTACAACTATGATGTATACACTAAGCAACTACAGTAATGATGTTAATTTCATATAAGAAATAACCTTAAGATCACATGCATCATATGTCAGGCAATTCTATCATGCAATTCCTGAAGATCCTTATCCTATCACTAGCATGTCGTTCTAACATAACATAACATCAAATAATAATGTGGTTAACTTGGGGTATACTTTCTTGCTCCGACTGATCGTACACATCGCATTCTTCCTTGGTTACTTTTGAAACTGAGTTTAAAAACAACTTTTGTAGATCTCTAGTTTGAGTCTGGACTCACACGAATGTTCATCTAATTCTCTTAAACCAAGGCTCTGATACCAACTTGTAACACTCCAAAAATGACAATAAATTTAAAATTTTTAAAACCAACCATGAATCAATATTGTTTACAAAAAGAGTCATTGTTTCAAAAGCATCATTTTGAATCATAGTTTTCCCAAGACCCTAATACATAAAAACTAGAAGCTGTGTACGATCACACCTTCGCCTTCCCACGATCCTCGAAAGTACCTGAAACCATAAACTAAAACTGTAAGCCAAATCTTAGTGAGTTCCCCCAATGTACCAGCACACCAGAACAGAAAAACATGCAATATGAGTATCCAACCTGACTGGATCGCCTCGCAGGACCTACAGCCTATATGGACCGCTCTACAAGCCTTCGGTATGACTAGACTTCTTCACAGTGCCTACATCATATCTAGACCACTCCATGGGCCACCAGCCTGACTGGACCGCCTCGTAGGGACTACAGCCTATGCGATCATCCGTGGGTGTCATGGCCTACAACACAAAGCAGTACCGCCTCAACCCAACACAACATGTCGACATATGCAACAAACAAAAATAAACACAGAGCCAACAATACAGATAATCATATGGATCTACTGAACAACTATAACTATCATATCACTATCCTGACCACGATAAATAATCTAGTGGGCCGGTATTGGTGCCTTCAACCCATGGGCACAGTGAGGAAAACTCACCTCACAGTCTAAATGCAATCTAAAAAACTCCCCGCTCCGACAACCTGTTCAACCCAAATCCTATATGTCGAAACATCTCCCATTGTAAATTAGTGACATTTTCCCAAAATACCCTTGGTTAAAACTGGTCAAAATCAACAAGTCAACCCAATCGAGTCAACCCAACCGAGTCAAGTCAAGGCTCGTACGTGGGGGTACTTGAGCTTTGACCATAGTCAGGAGATTGACCACGTATGCATGGTGTACACTAAGTACGCACGACGTACGCTCAAAACCTCCTTTTCTCAATAAGTGCTTAATGCATTAAACTCTCACGTCCAAAGTTCATATCCAAGGCTAAAATACCACTAAGAGTCATAAAATTTCCAACTTTATGACTTTCCATGTCCATTAGGTGCATAATACACAAAATCACAACATCTTAATGCCTTAAGACCTTCTAGAGCATGTATGAAGAAAAACTAAGCATGAATACCACATTTTTATGACTCAAGACCCCTTATAAGGTCTGAAAGGACGACTTATTTGGTTAAGAGCATGTCATGCTCAAGAATCACCATATTTGGGATCAAAGTGCCCTAAATGATGAAATTGCTAGATCTACAACATAGATTGATCAAGTTATGAACTTTTTACCTCCTAGAGGTTGCTAGCAAGGATATAATCTTAGATCCAAGTTGCTTCCAAGTTCTATGTTCTTCTCACCACCCTCTTATTCTTCAAGAATGCCATAAAACAAAAAGATAAGCTCATGATGCACTCTTCTCAATTAAGGTTATATTTGGGGTCGTTTTTCTCAGATGGAGGCTGATGAGGGAATGAGAAATGAGAGATAACGATGCCTATATATGGACAAAACCCTAAAAATTAGGGTTTGAGAATTTACTACATATGTCCAGCGTACTAGGATCCGCCCCAGTACACCTAGCGTACACAACGTGTGCTTGACGTACTAATCCCTGGCCAAAATTACCAAAATGACACTATGGGCCATTCTTGCAATCTTTCTCAAACACAACGGTCAAAATGCAATATTTATTCATACTTAGGGTTAAAATTGAAAATACCTCATCATCGAGATGTTACATAAGTAATAACAAAATAATTTTAGATTAATAAAAAAGTAAATATCCAAGGGACATTATGGTCATTTCAAATGTACTGCGGACCACATTCGCAACAAAAACTCACATCAAGGACGAAATGTGCGAGCCTTAAGCAAACGAAGGATGATCTAAGTTATTTTTTGAAAATAGAAATTAAACGTGTTTTTTGGCACCTACACATGGATGATTGGAGTAATTTACCCTATAATAAACATTAATATAAGAAAATGATATAAATATCATTTTATAACCATAGGAAGAGTCCAAATTAAAAATTCTTTATAGCGACCAAGCACACAAACTATCCAAAACTACATAGGTCATTCGTGTAACTTATCTTTTAATTTATAATATCTGCAAAAGACTTAAAAGCATTTACAATATGAGCTTTTTAGGAAGTTTTTCAAGAGTTTTTTTTGCTAAAACATTTATAAATTTTGAAAAAACTATTGTTAGAGATTTTTCAAATAGCTTGTTAGCTTTTTCTTTAAACTTTTTCAACAAATTAATGAGTCCCATTGTTTTTCTACAAATTAATAAGTGACACTTAAACAAAGATCCCACTAATAAACTAGTTCAAGAAACCTTCCTATTGTAAAGAGAAATTAAATATTCTAAGCTTTAAGTTTTTTTATAAAAAGCTCCAACAAAAGACTTGCTTATTATAAATGCTCTATCTATTTCGTGTTATAATATGTTCATGATGTATTAATTGTAGAATAAAAATACTGTGTGTAATAATTTCGAAATATAAATAAATGAAACCGAAAATACAAACACTCGCCTGTCTGTTCATATCGTCTGTCCATTGCAATGAGTATGTCTGATATATTGTTGGCAAGTCGGACTTTGATAACTGAAGTCTCATTTGACCGCACTCATTAATCCCATATTATGATATCACTTCTTGTACCAAAAAGGATCAAGAAAATTATAAATCTATTTGAAATTAATGTGTTACGTTTTATTGAAAATTTGAAATGATAGGCTTATTTATTATTTTCAACTTATTTTCTACAATCAGTTTATACATCCTTTAAAAACCTATTCCGAAGTACTTTTACTTTCGAGTTTGTAAACAATTTGTTTTTTTTTTTTTTTTTGCAAAATAAATTATTGTTGTTTTGTACATATTTAATCTTTATGACTTGGTTCTTCAAGTTTGTTTACATGATATCTTAAATGGAATAATCTTTAATGAGACATTTTCATACGTGTTTCGATCATCACTTATTATATCATTAACTTAATTAATGAATCGGTGAAATAATGTTGCCCAAGTTTTTTAAAAGAAGAAGATGTTTTCAATTTCGGTTTCATCTATCTCAATAGCAAATAACGAGATTTTTTTGTAATTGTTTCCTTCCAACTAGAATCTACACCTCCCTAACTATTTGGTATGTCGATTTTGACCATTTTTGTTCTTTTCAAATTGACCTTCTTATAGGGGTGTCAATTTAGGACACGACACGACAAAAATACACGAAACGAAACGAAATTGGGATGAAATCAAAATTCAAATTTGTGTTCGTGTCAAGATTAAAAAACACGATGTCGTGTCATGTTGTGTTCGTGCTAATAAATCGACACGAAATTGACACGATTAAGCATGTGGTTGTCGGGTTTTTCGTATTTGTCGTTTTTATCGTGTTATATGTCTTTATATATGAATGAAATACACTAATAGTTATGTAATATTATATTTGTCGTGTCGTGTCGTGTTGTCGTGTTTTAATTGGTTCGTTTTCGTGTTAATGAAAAAAGTCACGACATCATGTCGTGTCGTGTTCGTGTTATAGAAAATATTATCGTGTCGTGTCGTGTCAGACAAAAACACGACACGACTGCCCGATTTGACAGCCCTACCTTCTTATCAGCTTTTTTTTTGTTATTAAAGAAACCAGGTAAAAAGTATAAATTTTGGCAATGCATGGATGAAAAGATATCAAATTGACCCTAAAGTTTGAAGATGAACCTACAACCGTTAAAAAGGAGTTTTCATGTCTCAAGAAAAAAGTGAATGAGCTAAAGAGGAATTCATGTAGTTATAGGGTTAACTAACTTAATCTTTTATAATAAAGTGTAATTTAGTTGCTATTGGAATCATTTTGGCTAATTATTTTCTTCTCCATATGTAATTTAATTGATATTGCTGTAAAATGAAGTTAGTATTGGTATTAGATGTAGTAGGTATTATACTATAATAATTACTAAAATCAAAGTATAATGTTATTAATTTGCCTCTATTAAATGGTCATATATGATTTCATTACCAAACAAAAACGAGGACAAGTGACACATGATTCCACTGTCCACACGAGCCACATATAAAAACACCATGTTAATGATCATCTCACATAGGATGTTACTTGAGCAAAATCTAAAGAAACTGATAATAATGACTAAATGTATACAAAAACAACAGATTTATTGTGGAAAAAAAACATTAAGCACTAAATGTATACAAAATGAAAATCTGATTTAGAGTAACCGATTATAAAAATTGAATGTGTAAAATAACAAATTTTAAAGACTTTTTTTACAAAACAAAAAAACAAAACAAAACAAAACAAAACAAAAACAAAAATAATAAGAGACTAAATGTATACAAACTTAACCTAGTTTTCCTCATTAGAATGACTATTAGACTTACTTAACCTAGTTTTCCTCATTAGAATGATTATTAGACTTACTGAGATAGGCATAACATAGCTTTGTATAGATGATGCATCATTTTCTTGTCGTGGTGAAACACCATCGAGCACAAATGGCATAAGACGAAATATGTCGAGCTCGTCATGATTCTCTCTTCTTTGACCACAAATCAATGGCTATTTTTTGTTTGACTTTTTTCAAATAAAAATATTAACCGATCTCACTCATTTTATATCATCCTCACTCTTTTTTCAATTAAAAATGTCATCATAATCTTCATCTGTAAAATGAATGGATGAAGGTGGGGATAACTGTTGCAAGAGCGATGAAAATAACAATCAAAATCATAGAAAGCATTGAAGCCGAAAGTTCACATCCAATGACACATAAATCTATATTGAGAGCCGATGTACCTATGAACGAGCATCATGTTAGAAATTTGGGTGTAGAAAGGCTTGGAAATTCTGAGAATTGTGATTATCACTTTCAAATCGAAGTATTTGGTGGTACTCCCAAATCTTCAATTGGATAAGACTCAGAGAGACAAGAACCGAGAATGTTTGATGATATTTTCGTATGTACCAGAAAATGAGACCAAAACAAACTTTAACAACTTTGTCTGAAAACTATCATATGACAGTTTTAAACTATCATAAAACCATAAAAACTGTCATAAAACGGATATATAGATAAGGTTCAAACCAGGTCAGCTCGATCCCAGCCAGGGGCTCTGCCCCTTGGACCCCACCAGGGGCTGTCGCCCCTTAGACCCCGCTCCCAGGGGCGCTGCCCCCGGACCCCCGTTCGTTCAGGGGCTTCGCCCCTAAATGACAGTGTACTTTGAAACTTGATCAAACTTAAACAAGTGTGTACTCCACACCTTCCTTACTTGTTTAATATTTATCAAGATCATTTTTGGTCAACACAAAGTAATCTCATTACACTTAAATAACATTGATGATCAAAATCACCAACAAACCTCCCCCATTTAAGTGTAATCTTGATTAACTTAAAATGAAACATAACAACAACAAATTAATGCATAAATGAAATGTCGTGATGATTGAATTTCACATTAGTATATTATTCATTCCAAATATCCGAATATTAGGGTGTCACTACGGATTGAACCCTTTCTATTCATAGTGAATACATGAAGATAATACACACAACAATTTACATTCTCATAAGTTCTAACTTGACACTATATTTTACTAGCTTGTGTCCCATCCTTCAATAAGTATATCAAAGTCAAGTCCCAACTTCTTGAAGCAGCTAAACTTCATACTTATATAGGTAGTTCTTTTGTTCTTGCACCTACAAATGCAATTTTTCAAAGAACTATTAAGAAATAAAACTTCAACCTTCTTAACTTGCAGTACTGAACACATACCTTGGGATGATGATAAAATGTGTTCCAATCTTCAAATATCAAGCTTTCCACATTGAATTCAACATCTATTATTACATTAGATGGGAATTGGGTATCTCAATATAAAAGATTTTAAGTGGACTTCAAACCCATCCCTACAGCCGCCTTGTGCACAAGATTTCTTGCTAACCCTTTGGTTAGATGATCAGCCAAATTCAACTGAGTTCTTACAAACTCCACAGATATCACACCAGTCATGATGAGCTCACGAATCATGCTATTTCTAACACCTAAATGTCTAGACTTTCCATTGTATACTTGACTATAAGCCTTAGCCAAAGTTGCAGCACTATCACATCTGATAGAAATGGTAGATATCGGTTTGGGCCATAATGGAATTTCATAAATCAAATTCCTTAGCCACTCAGCTTCTTTACCAGCAGCAGACAATGCAACAAACTCAGATTCCATAGTTGAGTTAGTAATACAAGTTTGTTTCTTGGATGCCCAAGAAATGGCACCTCCTCCAAGAAGAAACACCCAAACACTAGTAGAAGAGTGATCCTCTAAGTTGTTAATCCAACTGGCATCTGAATAACCTTCCAAGACAGAAGGATATCCACTATAAGTTAAACCATAATTTATGGTCCCTTTCAAATACTTGAATACTCTACTCACAGCTTGCCAATGATGTGAATTAGGATTACTAGTATATCTACTAAGTCTTCCCACAGCATAAGCTATATCAGGTCTAGTACTAATCATGGCATACATTAGACAACCAATAGCCCTTGAGTTTTCAAGTGAGACACTGGAGATCCTTTATTAGGTAGAAGCTAAAGACTAGGATCTATAGGAGTGCTAACAGCAGAACAATTCTCAAAGTTAAACTTTTTCAATATCTTCTCAATATAATGAGATTGAGAAATTGAAATCCCATTTTTTCCTTTTCTAATTCTTATACCAAGAATTACCTCAGCCTCCCCCATGTCTTTCATATCAAAACTAGATGATAAGAATTTCTTAGTTTTATCAACTTCTTCCAAATCAGTACCAAATATTAACATATCATCTACATATAAACAAATCATGACTCCTTTACCAGAAGTATCAAATTTGCTATATACACACTTGTCAGCTTGGTTTAATGCAAAACCATTAGACAAGACAACATCATCAAACTTTTGATGCCATTGTTTGGTGCTTGTTTAAACCATATAATGATTTCTTCAATTTGCACACCTTATGTTCATTACCAGGCATAACAAATCCTTCAGGTTGTTTCATGTAGATTTCCTCATCTAAGTCACCATTCAAGAATGCAGTTTTCACATCCATTTAGTGAATCACAAGATTATGTGTAGCTGCAAGAGCTAACAATAATCTAATAGTGGAAATTCTAGCAACAGGAGCATAAGTATCAAAGAAATCAATGCCTTCTTTCTGCCTAAAGCCTTGGATAACCAATCTGGCTTTATACTTATCAATTGTGCCATCCACCTTGATTTTCCTTTTGAGGATCCACTTACTTCCCAATGCCTTGCAACCAGGAGGTAAATCTGAAAATACCCAAGTTTTGTTATGCATGATAGAATCAATCTCATCCTGAATTGCTTCTTTCCAGAAATGAACATCCCTAGAACCCATAGCTTAACTAAAAGTCTTTGGATCCTCCTCAATATTAAAACAATATTGATGTTGACATATAGTCTCATTCCTTGTTCCTTCAACTAGATAAAGTTGAAAATCAGATCCAAACGACTTAGCTTTTCTAGCTCTAGTACTCTTTCTAAGTTTAGTCACAGAACTTGTACCCCCAGAATCATCTCTAGCTTGAGTTGTGTTTTTTTTTTTGAAAGATTGTTGAATCATGTCCCTTGGTCTAGGTATAGATGTAAATCTTTCTTCATCAAAGATAACATCTCTTGACTCTATAACAGTGTTAACAGACACAAAGTCATTAGATTCTAAAACATAGAATCTATAATCTTTGGAATGCTCGGCATATCCAATAAAGATACAATCTATACCTCTCTCACCCAATGTTTTCCTTTTGGGTTCAGTGAGCCTTACAACTGCTCTGCAACCCCAAACTTTGAGATAACTCAAATTTGGTACCTTTTTACACCAAAGTTCATAAGGAGTATTCTTACTCCTTTTATTTGGAGTTCTGTTCAAGATGTAACATGCAATTAACATTGCCTCACCCCAAAACCCTTCACTTAATCCAGAATAAGACAACATGGAATTAACCATTTCTTTCAAAGTCCTATTCTTTCTTTCAGCTACACCATTTTGTTGTGGTGTATAAGGAGCTATGGTTTGATGTATTATTCCAGTTGATTCAAAATAAATTGGATCATAATACTCACCACCTCTATCAGTACGCAAGACTTTTATTAATTCATTTTTATGAAGCTCAACTTGTTGTTTATAAATTTTAAATTTATCAAGTGGTTCATCCTTAGAATGTAGCAAATAGACATAACAATATCTAGATGCATCATCAATAAAAGTAACAACATACTTTTTGTTTCCAAGGGAAGGTGTTGCATGGAAATCACATAAATCACTATGTATTAGATCCAACACCTTGCTTTCCCTAACAACATCTTTGAAAGGTTGTCTAGTGATTTTAGTTAGCATGCATGTTTTACATTTTTCATTATTTTGCATATCAAAGGAAGGAATTAAACTCATTTTAGACATGTCTTTTAATCTTTTGTAATGAATGTGTCCTAGTCTAGCATGCCATAATTCATATTTATTAAAATTATTGCTAGTACATTGAGAATATGACCACGACATATGAAATCATCATTTTCCCACTTTGATCTCCTTCTTGTTGCCTCCAAAGGTTCATCTTCAACAGATTCTGGTAAGACTGGCATGGGTGTACTCAGAACATATACCACTTTCAGAGTGGTAAGGAGAAAGTGCATCTTCTTCTGCCATCTACGAAAATCTTGCCCTTCAAACTTGTTCAATTTGTTAAACTTGCTTGTCATATCCTTCACAGAATCGGCACTTGCCATGATCACAAAATACTTCGATTTATGTTAGAAATTTGGGTGTAGAAAGGCTTGGAAATTCTGAGAATTGTGATTATCACTTTCAAATTGAAGTATTTGGTGGTACTCCCAAATCTTCAATTGGATAAGACTCAGAGAGACAAGAACCGAGAATGTTTGATGATATTTTCGTATGTACCAGAAAATGAGACCAAAACCAACTTTAACAACTTTGTCTGAAAACTGTCATATGACAGTTTTAAACTGTCATAAAACCATAAAAACTGTCATAAAACGGATATATGGATAAGGGTCAAACCAATGGTCAATTATCTGAAAAATCAATTTTCTGATGCATTTTTTAAATATAGTAACATACCCTAGGGGCTCTACCCCTTGGACCACGCCAGGGGCTGCTGCCCCTTGGACCCCACTCCCAGGGGCGCTGCCCCCGGACCCCCGTTCGTTCAGGGGCTTCGCCCCTAAATGACAGTGTACTTTGAAACTTGATCAAACTTAAACAAGTGTGTACTCCACACCTTCCTTACTTGTTTAATATTTATCAAGATCATTTTTGGTCAACACAAAGTAATCTCATTACACTTAAATAACATTGATGATCAAAATCACCAACACATCATATACAGGACTAGTTTAACGAGGATTCGAATAATCAAATGTACAATTTTCATCAACGGTTACAAATGCAAAACCTTTATTTTTGGAAATGTTTGCACCATAAAAGTGTTTATGATTTGTATCAAACATTAGAGAATGTATTGAGAATCGAACATGACATCTTTTTAATTAAAATGATAATCATCATTTGGATAAGTTTGCAACTCTTTTATCTTTTTCATTCTCTTTGGATGACCTTTCAAACGTTTTCCTTTTTCTTTTCTTTTCTGAAAAAGAAAATACTTGTAATAAACTTAGTAAACAGAACGAGATAGAAAAGCTATGTAAAGTTTGCTAAGCCGATGATTCACCTTTTGTTCGCGAAATAAATTAATCTTCTTTGAACTTTGTGAATACAGTGGTCGAGAAGATTTAACATAAACCATCTTCTTAAATATAGAGAATGTTGTGATAAATTTGTTAATTATCTATTATCAATTTGGTGATATTTAGTTTTAGAGTTACAAACCAAAACACCATCTCAAAATATACATTTTTCTACACAATTTGAGCATAAAAGAAACTACAAAAAGTTAACATCCGAACATGGTTTGTTATATACTGCTTTGTTTTAAAAGTAAATTCTATTTGTCGACGTCGTTAACGACTGGAAACCAATAATTCCTACATGTATGCTTAGTCGCATGGACAAAATATAAGTTGCAAGGAAGCTTGTACATTGTGCATAAATAATGGTAACGAGGGGGACTGTAGGGCATGGGGTTTAGTGGAGGGCTTTCACCTTCACTCACTTCTATAGGACTTTGCTTTATTAGGAGAAGTTGTATAAATGATTAAATTCCAAAAATGTTCGTATAGTCAAAAAGGTTTGTCCCAATCTGACCCCACGTGCTTATACCCATAATTCTCCTTTCTTAAAACAAAATGTTTTGTTTTATTTTTAGAAAAATCTATAAAAAATCTTCAATTTTTTGGAAAATTTTTAAAAAGTCTTTTTTTTTTAATAGAGAGGTCTTATTAATTTGAAAAAATCATATAATCTATCATTTGCTATTCAAATATAAAAAATAATTTTTCATTAATTTAGAAAAAAATTTAAATAATCAGGATTTTTCTGTTAAAAAAAAAACTTTTAAAAATTTATTTAAAAATTCTCAAAATAATTGGACTTTTCTCTATTAATCCCTTATTTTTATGATATTACATACAAGAAACTAATTGAAGTTTAAAAAAAAAAAAAAATCAAAATACAAAGATATTACAATCCAGAAAAAAATGATTAAAATATTTGTTATATATTTATTATATAATCGGAAGATAAAAAAAAGCTAAGTATGGATGGCAAAAGACAACTTTGAATTCAATTGGTGGGGGAAGGGTTGCCGGTGCCTAGAGAAGAGAATGACAAAGGTGTTTTAAAGTTGCATTCATGTTAAACGTTAAAGCATTCAATAATTTCTTTATAGATTTAAAATTAACTTTTTTTTAACACTTTGCAAAAACACGGTTACGTTTTGTAATGATTTCTATTTCTTTTTTACTTAAAGTTAGACCCTGTTTGTTACGGTCTGACTCAGACCGAATCAGCGATTTGGGTTGACTCGGTCAGACAATATTTGTTTGATAGAAGCTTTCTCAATTAGAACATCTGACCCCTATCACTTTCTTGGCCAGACTTTGTAATATAGTTGATTGGAAAAATTACACTCATACCCTCTCTTTGCTTTCTTCCCATCGTGACCTAAAAGAGATACCAACAAGGAAAATTGGCCGCCAATATCGACAACTCTCCATCGCATCTCCATCGCCACCGTCCCTTCCTCAGTCCGACTACCGGCCAGAAAGACCATTCCTCCATTCGAGCTCCGGCGAGCAAGCATCGATTTCTGCATCAATAGTTACAATTCTGATTAGGTAAGCATCGTTTTTCTTTCCTCGTCTCATAAATACTTCCGATTTCTGCCATCATCGACTAGCAAGCATCGATTTCTGCATCAGTAGTTTCGATTTCCGCCACTATTTCTCTAAAAGTTTCGATTTTTTCTATTTCGATTGTTGTTGTTTCGATTTCTGCATCTATTTTGTTGTTCAAAGTTCTTTTGGTGTTGAGAATGGATAAAAGTTTTGAATTTCCAAATGATTTGTTCCAAGTGATTTGTTGTTCACTTCACGGTATGATGTTGAATGTGCCTTTGCTGATTTTATTCATACCTAAACACATACATATATCTGTCCAAGTGATTAACAGAGATGCCTTTCTTAATGCCAATACCAGGGTATCATCTATTGTCCGCAAATCAATAATTTGAGGGTAAAAATGTCATTCTACTTACTATGAACATATTGCATTTCATTGATTGCAGGGTTTGAAATCACAAAAGAGCATTGATTTGAAGCATGATATATGTGGATGGGTTATTCTTGCTATATGCATTGTGGTGTAGATAGGATTGCAATGATATAGTAAGCTAATGTATCTCCACCTCAGGTTCAATGATATAATAAGCTCATTTTAGGCCATGTATGGTGGTTTTAACTTATAAACATATATGGGACTTGATTTTGAGATGAGTGACACAATATTCAATCAAGAAATCAATTTGGCAGAATTTATTGGTATTTCTAGTATGTTTTATAGACTTAAGATGACATGCTTTATAGACTTAAGATAACGGTATTGCTCTGTGAGATGTAAACTTGTGATGTTTGGTTATATTATTTGGTGTGGATTTATTATTATTATTATTATTATTATTATTATTATTATTATAATATTGCATAAAAATGAATAGTATCAGGGTAAAATGGTCATTTTGCATTGGTCAGCATGTTTAGTAAGATGTACAATTAAACAACATGATTTCTTACTCAGTCATAATTTCTTACTCAGACAGACATTTCTGAATCATCACTTTCTCGGTTAGTAATTATCAAACGGGGTCTTACTTAAAATGATTTCAATTTTATTTTATCGTATTCAAACAATCTTTTTATTTCTCAAAGTTTTTTATTTGTAATTCTAGTGAACATTTCAGATGATTTTGCAAGCTCTATATAATGCATATGTTTATAATCGATAAAACATACTAAATCGCTTAGATTTACTCTCCCATCAAGAGTGAATGTTTATTTTGAAGTTAAAGCACTATTATTTGTTAAAATTAGGATTTCGAATAACAATAGAGTTGGATGTTTCAAAAATCATGATTGTATCATTTTCTGAAATTTGTCATCTGTCTCTAATGCTTAGGGTACACGAATTCAGAATGGATAATCCAAGAACTTCAATTCAGATTACAGGCTTAAACAGAATTATAAACATAGAATACATTATTGAGATTTGTATTTTGCAGAGACAAATTTCAACAAAGTAATGCTTCAATTTTTCACGGTTTATTTAGTCTGCAACATCAATCTTAAATTAAATATATAGAAGAAACCAGTTGATGACAATTATATGGGAAAAACTGAAACCAATTAATAATGATGCAGTATAAGAGTTTTTATGGGAAAAAACTATTTTTTGGGACCATTTGCTTTATAGAAATTCGTTTTTGTTTCAAGTGTTGCCCCTGGACCCTCCAAATTCCTAAGTCTACTTTTATCAATCTTTGTGTGCACCCCGGACCTCAAGTTTCGGAAAGTAAAATGAATTTTGTATGTCTAAATAGTAATACTAACTACACTAGAATATGTTGTTAACACTAAAATCACCAACTTCAGTTACTCTAGTTAAACCGAATTATTAGCTAACTAATATATATATATATATATATATATATATATATATATGTGTGTGTGTGTGTGTGTGTGTGTGTGTGTGTGTGTGTTAGGGCAAGATCCTAGAATCATATTCAAGATCCTTAATATTTCTGAAACCTCAAGATCCATAAATATATCATAGGATCCAGACTATTATCATTAATATTTCCTAACGCTTATAACATCTATATTCTTTTTTTTCTCATATGTGCAGAATTAGTTAACTCAAGACTCATTCTCAACGGAGAATCACTTCAACCAAGCTTAAGACCTGGGATTACCAAGTCAAAAAATGTGCAAATACTTGTTCAAGGAGGATCCCGAAAATCTCAGACTTCTTGTTAAATAGCTTAGACTATAAATAACACCTGTAAATCGCACAATACACACACAATTAGCTTGATTACTACACTTGTACTCGTATTACCTTCATTACCTTTGTAATCTCATATTTAAATCAATAAAACACATCAAGGAAGGTGACCATTATCACCTCCTAAGGTTTTATACAAGAGATCCTATAAAGGATCAAGGTGAGACAAATGAGTTACAAGGAAAGTCATTGATCCGTTATATTGTTAGGGGTTAAGATCTTGAAATCTATCCAGGATCCCGAATCTTAAAGGAGCCTCAGGATCCCAAAACTACATCAGGATCCTAAACATCACCATGATTATTTCCTAACAAGTTTAATGGTTATATTCCTTGTCTAATTCTCACATGTTCAAAAATGGTCAACATAAGACTTATTCACAACGAAGAAACGTTTCAATCAGACTTAAGACCCGAAAAAACCAAGCAAACCACATGTAATTACCAGTTCAACAAGATCCCAGAAATATAGGACTTATAGTTACTTAAACTAGACTATATACACACCTATAAAACACATGCAACAAGCATAATTTTTTGACGCCTTAGAGACCTAGAGCTAGGAAAATACTTGTACTCATATTTTTATCATCATCTCTGGAATTTACATTGAAATCAGTAACATCAAACAAGTAAGGTGATTATTATCACATGCCAAGGTTTTATGTAGGAGATCTTATCAAGGATCAAAGGCTTTCCTTGTAAACCAGTTGTGTAACTTTGTTCTAATTTCATTAATCACTTCAACTACAACATTACAACCTCTTATATAATTTCGTTGATATCCTTCGTGTCGATTTTTGACCAAAATTAATTTGGCATCCATTGTGGGATCATGGTGTTTGTATCCCTAAAAATCATGTGTACACAACCAATCCTTTCATCCTCTGTTGTTCCCTCTGTTCGTCCAAAAAATATTCCACCTCCTCCAAGCAGGCTACCTGGATAGAGGAAAACTTATGATATGCCAAAGATAAATTCTCCTCTAGTTTCTCCAAGATCCTCCTGCCTCGGTCTCTAATAAATAACTCTTCTCCATTGATGTAGACGTTGAAACAACAGGTGTAGTAACGATTGAACTGAGTATAGAAACGAAATCAGAGTAAGAACAGATTTAGACACAAGATCTAAATAAAATATGGTTGGATCATTGTATTGCTTAATCAGTGAATACAAGAGGATAAGAGAAATGAGTATAATTGTGAATTAGAGTCTTAACCTCTAAGTGTATCCATCCCATATTTATAGGGATTCTGAAAGCACAAAAAATATAAGGACATTTTACACTATAAGCTTCGAAACTAAAGTGTCCTTATAATAACATTACAAATTGACTTTGATATTACAAACAACAATGACATATTTGACATCTCACAATAACATTCGAAACCCTACATTCCCCCCCCCCCCCTTGTGAGAAATGTCGAGTCTAAGTTGTTAACACCTTTGCAGTTTGATGGATAACCCTTCGAATCTCAACATACCAGTTTATAATCTTCTGAATCTCATCTTTCTCCTTATCATTGTTCGTGGCACAGCTGTTCATACGTACCATGATATTTGTGTAATGAGGCGTTTTATACCTTTCAACATCACATGCTTGAAATAGGAATTTTGAATTATTCCCTTTCTTGTTTTCCCAAAAAAAAACAATTCCTAAAGGTTTCAAGGTAATCTCTCCATCTTCGAAAATTTTCAAACTAACTTTACTCAAAAGCATAGTTTGTGGAACAGTGATCTCTTTGTCCAAAGGCATAGCCAACTCAACATCTGTTAAGACTAAAGCTCCCTATTATCCATCAATGAACACCTTTAGATGAGCAAAATCATTCAAAAAATCTTCTTTGCTTGTCACTTGCAACTTCGATAAATCAACATTCTTCATGATCAATGCCACAATTAACAAATCATGAATATTCATTAGTGGAAAATCTACAACCAAGAAGTCAAATGTGACATTGTTTTCTCGGACTGCACGATATCGATAATTCTGTAACATACCCTCGAACAAAACATCTTTGGTTATGCCTAGAACCCGAACTATCTTGACCAATGACCATATATCTTCTTCTTCCTTCTTCCCAAGTACAACATGGAAATGAAACTTCATATGCATGTACTCAACTTTATCCTTGTACTTGTCACCATGTTCGAACTATTCACCCAAGAACATCATTATGTTCACTGGAAAGTCTAATTGATTCATGTTGGATTCACAGTATCGAAGCTTTTCTTAGGCACTTTCTCAAACTCATGCATTTCCCCAGACACAACCAATGCTTCAATATACTCATAATGATAAAGCTTTGTAGGATCACCTTTGTTAAAACTAGGTGGATCATTGGCTCTCTGTCGAAGTATACTCTGATTTCTCTTTACTTTTCGATTTCTTGTTCCATTGTTGCTTTCTTTTCTTCCTTTGAAATCTCAATAGTTATATCTTTCCCTTTCCCTTTATTTGCTTTAGTAGACTTAGGTTTCGAAGATGAAATCTTACCACCAATTACAATTCCCTTCTTCAAAGGCATTGTTGTTGTTGTTGAGGTTATTGGATCAAGTTTACTTGGCATTGTCATTCGAATCTGAGTACTTATTACCTTTCCCACTACCTTTTCATATTCACCTGTTTTGCCAGAACCTCCTTCGCCTTTACCAATGCCAACATTCCTCCTTCTCCCCCTTGCATCCTATCACAATAGGCGGGGCACCCGTTGGCATCAAATGAAGAATTTTCGCAAGAGGAGCCAATTCGTTTTGAATTGTTGACTCCAGAAAGCTAAAGTTTTAAGTTAAGAACTCGGGAGTAAATAAGGAAGATGAAGAAGATCCAGACTTTGACACGAGATCCTTGAACTCACCTACCAACTTTGCAATATTACCAAAACTTGTAGTATTTACTTCAACCTTCTTGTCAAATTTGGGAACCAAAGAATTATACCATTCAATAGCTTTCATCACAACATCAACAATTATATCGACATTAGTATGAAAGGAAGAATAATTATGATATGAAACTGTGATTTCTTTCACTATGTCATCTCTTAACTCTTGAATTTTCAAATTGACATTCTCACGAATGGTATTGACATCTTGAACATACATACCATTTCTTTCCTTCGCAACATCCTTCAAATCTATAAGGGCTGCATTAAAGCTCTTAGATTGAGCTTTGACCCTTAACTCATTATTCTTGTCAATTTGATCAAGTGTTTCCTGAATAAGATGCTCTTGATCTTTCAACATGACATCCACCTTGATACCCAAAACTTTATGTTTACCCCCCACCATTTGCTTGTAATTATAGAAATGAATTAAGCTTCTAATTAAGAATCTTAAACTGCTTCCCATACATCAGTATGTGATCGGGAATGTCATCCTCATTAGGATCAAACTCTATATCAACAAAAGAACCCACGAACCCACCATCATCAGTTTCATCATCATTAACTGTTTTGGGACCTTTTGTGCATTTGGATGGGAATAAAGAAGTAAAGGGCCGTTGCATCATATTATTAAAATTAGGTGAATGAGTTGATGGAGGTGATTTGGTTGAAGTAGGACTAAGAAATGGAGGTAACAAAACTATAGTATTAACAAGAGATGTTTCCAAGGCAGAGGAGACAACAATATGAGGATTACCTTGGGCAACTGTATTCGATAGTTCTTTACCCATAGTTACATTTATGGCCATATTAGATATGTTCACAGTAATGCCTGAAGTGCAAACCTCCTAATGAATTGATTCGACAGTTGACACTCTGGGTGGTATGACTTTAGTCTATTCAAGAGTAGACGTCTTCCTTTGTTCACCTGGATTGATGGGTGTGTCTACTTTAGAAGTTTCCACATTGCCATCAGGATTTCCAGTCGCCTCGAGAGTTGAGTGGAGAATCCCTCAAAGGTGAAGAATGGCCCATTTGATCATCTTGAATTGGAGAGTCAGGAAAAACTTCCTCATCCATTGAATCATCATGGATAACTAACTTCCTTAACTTCTTCTTTTGTCTCTTGGAAAGATGTTTGGCCATGTCTTTTGCACACTTTTCTTCGAAGATAGAGAAACAGGTACTGGACCTTCATGAAATAGAACCCCATTTCGACTTACTTGTGGCTTGACTTTAAAAGTTGGTGAAAAACTTTGCGATCTTTCAGAAGAATGGAGAGGTTTATTAGCCATCTTTTTCAAAATTTTCAACACATCAGATTTTGAAGGTAAGACTTACATTGCAGGCTTCGACACTAGTTTCAAAGTAACCATCGGAGGTGGCTCAATGTGTAATTTCTTCTTTTTAGCAAACTTAACAACATTCTCAACTTGCTTAGGTTGTGTTGTTGATGGAATTTCCTTTGTAGCTTTATTAGAACCCTTCTTCTTCTTTAATGAACTAGTGTTTGTAGTTAATAAAACACCAATTTCGATATCAGGATTAATGGTTTTCAAATAGCTCACCAAAACACGGTTAGATGGATCAACCTTGCGAAACATTGCGTCAGGAATTATTGCAACAGTTGGAATAATGTCCTCATCATCTTCAACAGTTTTAGGATGATGAAACTGTTGGGTTATGAGCATTCTAACACTCCTAAGTGTACATGCAACCCTAAATACCTTGGATCTATGTTTTCTCTATTATACATGCAAATATGAACATCCAAGGTATTACCCTAATCTAGCATACAAAACTATCAATATAACAAGATAGAATACATACCTCTTTGATGTAGAATGTCTTCATGAAGCTTGAGTGCCTAGTGCCTCAAGTGTGACACCTCAAATGGTTCACACAACACCAAATACACTTGGAATAACTTGAGAGGATTCTACACTTCATAAAATCGGTTAGCCCTCTCTAGAATAATCTAGTCACCGATTTTGGGAAGAATAATATCTTTATATAGTGTTACAATTAGGGTAAACCCTAATTGTCATGACTTTCCATTTCCTTGGATCCATGGGTTCAAATACACCATGGAGCATCCATGGAGCATCATATGGGTTTTGGCCCAACTAGATAATCCATGGAGCATTAGCCCACTATATAAGTATGGATGATTTACACAATCAACCCATATATTTAATTAGTCTTCTTTTGATCACTTAATTAATCCTAGATTAATTCTTGATCAATACTAATTAAATAATCTTATTATTCTTATT
The DNA here is from genome assembly GCF_052625555.1 of Lactuca saligna. Taxonomy (NCBI): domain Eukaryota; kingdom Viridiplantae; phylum Streptophyta; class Magnoliopsida; order Asterales; family Asteraceae; genus Lactuca; species Lactuca saligna. Next base: position 95,810,224 of record NC_136419.1, on the reverse strand, counting down.
ATTAATATACTAGAACTTATAATATATTAATAACCGTAAGTATCTTATTTCTCTCATTATAGTCTATCCAAGTGCATGATGCCATGCAACCCAAATGGACCATGCCGGGTCGGGTCAAGTCTTACCAATTATAGTTATGGACTTAGACATTAATCCAACAGTCTCCCACTTGGATAAGTCTAAAACTATTATTGCGTATGACTTCAGGAACCAACTAGCAATCGTAGCTCTCAAAAGCTTCTGTCGAACTCTGACCTTGTAGATGAACTCTGATTTTTGTCAACGACTTGTCCATTAGATAAGGGATCATATATTCCTCCATTCTAGATATCATATGGACTGAGACATGGATTATAATCATTCTCTCTGTCCATTAGTTGTTTCCCGATTTCTGATTTATGACCACTGACTAATTGAACAAATCAAATCAGTCCTGGCCCGGCCGAGCACTTCCATTTGTCATCATCAAATCATCGAGGGGCCCACAGATATCGCTTTCATCCCGAAGGTAAAAGGAATGGATAAACTTCGACTCATATGGCTTGTTCTACTACTTGTTGAATCATACACAAAGACACGTTTTATAGCACCGAGTTACCAAATGCGGTTTCGTGCAATCAATGTACAACCAACTCATAGTAACAACTCATATCTCTAGGTTTGAAGAATATAAGATATTATCGTCTCATGATCACTCGTGATAAAATCCATGAAGTGATTCCAATGAGCGCGGGTTGAATCCAATACTCAGAACTTATGAGCACTCATGAGTGTTGTAGCCCTTTGTCCAACAACTTAGACCTCTACAAGCCAACCCATGACAGTCTTAATTCATATCTACTTCCAACATATGACCGACTGTGGATGGTTTGAATAACTTAGTCATTCCGGAAGAATAACCTAGTTTATTCGGGAAGTCAAAACATGCAAAGTGAAACACAATAATAATTGAATCCAATATGGTCTCAGAACTTATGAATATAAATAAAACTCCTTTTATTTATCACCATATGATTACACATTATTCATTGTATATTGTTTCAGCTATCAACATTATTCTTGAATTTAAAACAATAGTTGTCCCATGCTCCAAGCATGCACACTATGTTTTCTAAACAATAGTCATGCCATACACCAAGTATGCATAATATGTTTGACTATGATCTTTATTTTGTGAACTAGATCAAATGAACATAACTTCAATGATTCTCTTTTCACACTCCCAAATCCTTACTGCAAATGCAAGAATTCCAAATTCATGCCATTTACTAAAATCTGTTAGATTCTAAACTTATATGCATCGATCCTCTTGTAATGATTATGCACAAAGTCAGAAAGACTTAACGACAATCATTACAGAGCATTCCAAAGGAGATCAAGTCCTTGGAACCATCCTTCTTGCATTAAGTTTCCTTAATCTTAAACAGATTGAAAATTCTAACTTTGAAACATTTCCAGATTCCATTTCGACTATCACTTCTGAACAAGAGTTGCCTCCTTACAGATTATGTCAATATGGTCCTTCCAGAATTATCACTATACTTCCAATTGTCCTTGAGAAACCAGTCTTTGGTAAACCTTAGATTGTCCTCGACAATTGTTTAATCCTTTTTAGTCATATCCAGTTCTAAACCTTTTCCATTCTTAACGCCCCAGGCATTCGGAAAATTTTAGAAAGGATGAATATAGCACATGTAATCGGTCCTATATCCGAAGCATATGGGACACGATTCATGATGTCTCACATAAAGACTAAACCAGTCTTTTGCTATAACATTTCCATTTCAATTTGCCAAGTTCTCATAATTCAGATTATGAAAAGGGATGCCGTAATCATAATCGAATTTAAGAACGCAAATAATGGACCCATATACAGAATTTCCTTATGTTGAGCCATTCCAACATGAAATTCATATATATCCTTGACTAAATGATTAAAACCTCACAATCTAAGCTTATAGATTTGAGATGAAGTATAATTTCCTCTCCCTTAATTATAGCAAAACAACTCTTTCCCAGTTGAAACTTTTGTTTTCTATAATTAACATTGCTAGCTTGCAATACTTATCGTAATTATCATGCTCCCACTAACATGATGATTATTAGCATAATCACTTATGCTCCCACTAGCTTTGACATATACTCAGAAAGCTCGACTTCTAGAAATCAATACTTTATTGACTTTCTTACCAAAGTTCAGATTTCTGATACTAGATTGTTTTGATAAGACTTTATCAAAAAACATACACCTTCCCTTAGATAGCTCATGGGTGTGTCAAAACAATTTTAAGAACTATGAAAAGGGATGCCGTAATCATAGTCTTGATCGTTTTGACCTTTGCCATTTCTCACAAGTCCAAGTTAGTGTGCCGGTAAACCACACACGCTCCACTAACGACTTTGAGATCACAATTGCTATCTAGCTAAAATCTATTTAGTGGAAGTGTTTCCTCACCATCATTTTCATGAATCGGAGAGAAACCTTATGACACTTAGATTTAATGGTGTATGAGTTCTACCCATATGAATTTGTCAAAACCATAATCACAAGACAAGGATAATGACAAATCCAAAACCATATGGATTGAACTCAATCTTAATTTCTTGCCACCTGGCAGCTCAAGGGCCTACCATTGCTTCCAAGTTGTTGTGCAACACATTGAGAACTCTAAGAGCTCATATGCAAAGCCAACTTTAACTGGAATGGGCACAGAATATGTCAACACGATAGGTTATAAACCTTAAGTCGTGTGCTAGTGAAGAACTTTAGGTTTTATTCTTGATTAGTTCTTGAGACTTTCAAGAACTTTAAGACTCCCACTGTCCTCTTGACCTATAAGACTTCCTTGTCAAACATCCAAGAGATAGTGTGGATTCTAATCAAGACAAACACTTCACACAATTGGCCTTAGTTGGTCTTTGTTTTATCCAAAACATCACAACTTACCAATTTCAAATGTACAAGAGTAGAAAACTTTTACTCTTACATTTGATAAGTGTTTTAAACCTTCTTTAAGACATGTCACTCAAATTACAATCTTGGAGTACGACTCTAAGACTTGTATTGGAACGAAGTATGACTCATCTTCTTGATTTAACCATTTCAATAATTTCAAGATCCCTTCTTCTTAGTCATAAGAATGCGCTAAGACTTTCTTAGAGAACAAATTTTGATATGGTTTCTTAATCATTAAGATGATCACAAAGCTGATACTAAAGTACTCTCCCATCTTTTCAGATTTGAGAAACTTTTATCCTTCTGCCTAATTTGATTCTTCTTATCCGCTCTGCTATGCATTGGAACCTTTTCCAATGTCTCAGAGTTACACTTAAGCTTGTAAGTATAATCATATTTACTGAGCTTTAGTAAACTATGACGAATAACCTTACATCTTTTGTGGTGGACTCAATCAGTGCACATGACTATGTGCTTGATCCCTTAGTCCATTACTTGACTCACACATCCATGTGAATAAGTAATTAGTCTTAATTTTTCCAATACTTGAAAAGTTCTCATTCATCATGCTATACAATTGAAACTTGGGTGATGAGAATCTTTCCTTATTTGGTAAATTTAGACATTACCACAAATGAAAGAATCAATTACATATTTCCACTCTTGCTATTAATGGAATCGTATAAGCAACAATTTTTCCTCAAATGCCATTGTAAGGATATTTTAAAATAAATAAAATCAAAAACTTTCTTTTATTTTAAAACTATGCGGAAAAACTTATCCTTACAGCCCATATGAAAAACTTGTTGTTATCTATTCCTTAGCAATATCTCATAACTCCTAAGAATTAGCTCAAGAATCCAATTTTTCAAACTACGCGATAGAAATCCATCTGTGCGATCAGATTCAACATATTCTTTCTTTAAGTTCCTTTACTTTTCTTTGATTCTTAAAACATTACCATGTGACCCAGTCACAACATGTATCAGGAATCTCAGAATAGAAACTTAACAGAGTTAGATTTGTGGACTTTTACCTGAAGTAGAGTCAATCTTATTGACTTTAACATCCTTAGGTAAATTAGGCAGCTTCGCAACTAATGACCCTTACTTTGGCAATATAAACATATGGACCCTTTGATAATGGTACACAGGACTATTACAGACTTAGCTTTTCTCTTTACCATTTGTTCAACCGAGTTGACTATGGCCGATCCCTTTCCATTGGGAAGAGAATGTTTTTTTTTTCTGTATCTCCAGTGTCACCATTGTCAATGTCCATAAAGTTTCAGGAAGTTGATCTTAACAATAGATAAGATCATTAAGGGTCTTGTCATAGTCTATTTCATAGGTGTCCCAAAGGAACTCACTATGTGACTTAGAAAGTGATTGAACCACCAACTTTCTCAAGACTTTGACACCCTTCTCTCCCGGCTTGTCAATATGTGACTACATCTCCAAGATGTGATCACACCTAGACCTTGCCTTGCCATTAGGGCCTGAGTGACCTTAAACTTTTCAAGAACTTGTGGGGTAGGGAGAATAATTGGAGGAGGAGAGAGAAGTATGATATCCATGGGACATCATCTTCATTTAGGAAAGCTTGTTTCAAGAGATTTGGGAAGATCATAAATGTCTAATCCAGACATGTTATGGGAGATATTCAAGATAGTTGATCTTTGAGTCCTTAATATGACACCCAATATGAAAATATTAAGGCTAGGACCCAACAAACTATTTTATAACTTGGAAGAGGTATGCCGTAATCCAAGCTATAAAACAATTTGAAGGTAGGTGAATGACGATTCACCAATTTCCACCAAGATAAACGAAATGTATTATTAGGTTTTAATTGGTTTTGAAACTCCTAGATCTTTTGAGATTCATTGAACTATTCAATGGCATGTTTCAATCTCGAGTGTGCCCTTCAGGTTTTGTGACTGGGATGCCGAGGATCACAAAACAAGGTGTGAAGTAACCATGCAAATTACTGGGTACCCTTAAGTGTTTATCCCTCAATCGATGTGCCGGTTAACCACACACGCTCCATCGATACTATGATAAACATTAAGTTACCCTTTGCCTACCTTGTTAAATACGAGTTAGTGTGCCGGTTAACCACACACGCTCCACTAACCGACTTAAACAAAGTGCAAAGTGTAATTTCATGGATTAGCACCTTATTCACATTTTTCTAAGTAACTAAGATTGGGTATTATTAAAAGTTTAGTTACTTAGTATTTATCATTAATACTTTTAATGAAGGGAGAATTATAGTCATGTCAAACCCGTTCGGCTAACGACCCTCCACCAGTCAAGCGAGCGGTGGGTGAGAGTGAACACCCATTAAATTTCCATTTTATAGGCAACAACCTTATACCCACCTTATAGACCGGCTTCGTGAATGAGGCGTACTAGCGGTAAGACCGACTTTACTCTTATACATATAAATATTATTAACTTATAATATTATAAAGTATAAGGGTTGAATTTTAACTTTTAAAATTCTAAGGGCTAACTTGGAATTAAAGTATTCATAAGAGAAAACTTTACAAATTCCAAAACTTGAGGGCAAGTTTTGAAACTATTCAAAACTAATTAATTTCATAACTTATGTATTTAAAGTAGTTTTAATCCAAAAACTCTTCAAGTTCCATAACTTGTGGACAAATTATGGAAGACTTTAAATTAATAAAGAATTAATCTTTTCTTTATTTTATAACTTATGGAATTAATTAAGGTTACATATTTTTATTTATTTATTTTTTAATGAAGTGACTCTTGAACCTCCATAACTTAAGGACAAGACTCTTCATCTTTTTGTAACCTTTGCCAACTTTATGAGTTTTATGAGTCTTTAATGTGACTCTTCATGTAACTTAAGGATAAGTTACACAAACACATTTTATACTCAACTCTTAGATTAATTTGGATTGAAAACAACTTTTTCACTCAACTTTTCTATTAATCTAAGCAACTCATAAGAACAAGATAATTCAAATCAAACTTTTTCATGTAATTAGTCTAACCTTTAAACTAATACAAAACATGAATCTATTGACAATTATCTTGAAAATGGATTAGCATGAACATTACCACATTTAAAAACAAGTTTATAAGTTCAAAACAACTTAGGGTAATGTTCCTAGTCCATTTCTAGCCAAAAACCTCGAAGATATGCTGTCTGGGGTCCAACTCGTCGAGTGCATGAACACAACTCGGCGAGTTGGATGCATTTTGCCTTGGACTCGTCGAGTCCCTTCATGGACTCGGCGAGTCAGCTGGGCTGACAGCATCAAAACTCGATTTTTCAGCTTCTATTGCAGGTATAACAAGAAAACAAGCCTAGGCTCTGATACCACTATTGGGTTATGAGCATTCTAACACTCCTAAGTGTACATGCAACCCTAAATACCTTGGATCTATGTTTTCTCTATTATACATGCAAATATGAACATCCAAGGTATTATCCTAATCTAGCATACAAAACTATCAATATAACAAGATAGAATACATACCTCTTTGATGTAGAATGTCTTCATGAAGCTTGAGTGCCTAGTGCCTCAAGTGTGACACCTCAAATGGTTCACACAACACCAAATACACTTGGAATAACTTGAGAGGATTCTACACTTCATAAAATCGGTTAGCCCTCTCTAGAATAATCTAGTCACCGATTTTGGGAAGAATAATATCTTTATATAGTGTTACAATTAGGGTAAACCCTAATTGTCATGACTTTCCATTTCCTTGGATCCATGGGTTCAAATACACCATGGAGCATCCATGGAGCATCATATGGGTTTTGGCCCAACTAGATAATCCATGGAGCATTAGCCCACTATATAAGTATGGATGATTTACACAATCAACCCATATATTTAATTAGTCTTCTTTTGATCACTTAATTAATCCTAGATTAATTCTTGATCAATACTAATTAAATAATCTTATTATTCTTATTATTAATATACTAGAACTTATAATATATTAATAACTGTAAGTATCTTATTTCTCTCATTATAGTCTATCCAAGTGCATGATGCCATGCAACCCAAATGGACCATGCCGGGTCGGGTCAAGTCTTACCAATTATAGTTATGGACTTAGACATTAATCCAACAGAAACATCAAAAATTCAGCAGTTTCTTCGTTTTCTGGAACCAAAATACCTTCCTTCTCATACAAACATTGTAAAATTAAGCTCCAGTAATGAGCACATGAAATCCCATCGACTACATTCATGTTCCCGACACTTTTCACAAACTCATTCTAGAGTTGAGTTGCATAATCCACCGAAAAATCGTAGTTTATTCTGCCACCATTGCATAAACCTCCAAATGACCTTTATCCAACCCAATTGTGCTTCCAGTTAAGCATCGTAGATATATACCAAAGAAAAAAAATTCCTTATACAAGGTAATCCAGACTTCTTAAATTTATTGATTTTAGTAAGAGGAGGTTGATAACCCATCTCATTGAATATATGAATGATTTGTTCATTTGTTAACTTGTAGAAGGGTTCAACATTAAGAATACTGAGAATTTGAGCAAAAGTCTTCTTTAACAATCAAAAAATCTTGTCATTCATCATTTGAAAAGTCATTGTGTTCATTGTCTTGATATAAGTAGTTTTTGAACTAGCAAGAGATGGCCAAAGAAACTGGTACTGAAAAAGAACTAAACATCGCCTTGGATAATACGAAATTTTGAAGAGAAACAATGATCATCTTCAACTCCTTAGGGTAAACAGATACATCACTTTGAACTTGAAAGTTTGTGTATTGAATCTTCATCATCGGTTGCGATGTGATGGCGTTAGTGGTTTGTGATGGATCAACATTAACAGTTGGTGCAACCATGGTTAGGGTTTTAAGAATCGGTGAAGAAGACATACTGTTCTTTTGATTTGGGAATTTGCAGAATGCGTATAATTGGAATGAACCCCACAACCCCTTTTTATATGTAAACAAAATTTGAATTTGAAGTAGTTGTTGGCATTAAATGTGGCTAGCGTGGCTCCTTGAAAATCATACAAATCACCGGAAAATTAGCCATGCATGAAAAAGTGATGTTCACTTTTTCCTTGAAAACCGGACTGAAAGTCAAAACGTAACATCAATCATTAGTTTTGGTTTCCCCCATGGAATGAGAACTGTTAGTAACCTTCGATATGGAGGTTGGGCTCTTTCACTTTTAGGTTTAAAAGCGAAGTCATGTGCCAGACATTCGAAATCATCAGTCTGAGTTGGTATTACTCACAACCTCAAGGATTTCGTGCGTGCAATGTGTACCAAAGAAAAAGATAAGAAGAAAGATAAGGAAACTTTGGATACTATGGTGTCAAAAATATTTTGATATAAAAGTAGTAAGATCCCAAGCAAATATCTCTTTGTTATTCATCCAGTGAGATGACTAATAGCTTGTGTGGTTTCCCATGAATTACAATCGAATACTTATAGAGAAGTATCGAAGGGCTTCTTTTATCAGGATTCGTGGATAGCTAAAATTTTTGTTACAAATCACATCTAAATATAAGAGTGACAAATTGTAAACAAAATTACATGTATGACCAGTGTAGTCAGAAACAAGTAAGCTTTGGAAAAATTTATCAAGTGACGAAGATTTAGAATGATACTCACACTGAAATCATATTCCACAAAACAAATTTGTACCTGGATCTTGTTGGGTAACAAAATTCATAGGTTTCAAACATTTGATCAAGATCATGCAAATCGAAAGAATATGATTTGGAGTATCAAAAGGAGACACTGAAACAAATGTTTCGTTAAAATCTGGAAAAAAAGTTCCCCATCAATTCCTTGACTGGATCAATATTTTGCGTTTTATTTCATCATGGTCTCATGAATCCAGATCATACACACAAATGTTTGATATGTTTAAATCCCGAGTGGTTTATACCAGAGATCTCTTGGACATATGTCATTGTGTGTGTATGTGAAAAAATCTTAGGTTAAAAAAGCGTGGTTGAAGATTCAAAAGTACCTCTGCTATGAGTGGACCAAGTAGGAAACTCTTAACTCATGTGATAAGAGTAAGGTAGCTCAAAAACTAATGTGAATACAGCCTGATTGGGAAGGAATTTTCGTGATGAAAATTCCATTAAGGATTTCGAAAACACATTGAATCATGGAGGCTTGAATCGATATGCTGCAGCATGCTTCTAAGGACATCCTTGTTAGGATTTGAGCATTCTAACACTCCTAAGTGTACATGCAACCCCAAATACCTTGGATCTATGTTTTCTCTATTATACATGAAAATATGAACTTTCCAAGGTATTCATCCTAACTAGCATAATAACATGATTCATATGAATATATCAAGTTAGAATTACATACCTCTTTGATGCAGATTAGCCTCATGAAGCTTGAGTGCCTAGTGCCCCAAGTGTGACACCTCAAATGGTTCACACAACACCAAATACACTTGAAATAGATTGAGAGAACATACACACTTCATGAAATTGGCTAGCCCTTCATTCTCACACATAGTGTCCGATTTCTTGAGCCATGGGATTCTTTTATATGGTGTCTATTAGGGTTACACCATGTAGCTCATACATTTACCCATTCATTATGCTCCATGGATTTTAACCTCCATGGGTCACCCCATGGACTTAGTCCAACATAAGGAATCTTGGATCACAAGCCTACATATATAAGAATGAATGATTTACACAATCAATCTATATATTTAATTAGTCTCCTTTTGATCACTTAATTAATTCCAAATTAATTCTTGATCAATACTAATTAAATAACCTTATTAATATATTAGAACTTATAATATATTAACAAACCTTCAGTGTTGTTTCTCTCATTATAGTCTATCCAAACGCATGATGCCATGCAACCCAAATGGACCATGCCGGTCGGGTCAAGTCTTACCAATTATGGTTATGGACTTAGACATTAATCTAACAATCCTAACTAGGATAAATTGTCGAAAATTTACTTTTCCCTCAAGCAGCAAGTATGGACCAACAAAAATTATCGCTAAAATCTGCACAAGAAAATAGTAACCAAACAAAAACATTTTGGCTTTTTGAGTTTTTGAAGAAAATAACAAAAATAAGAAAATCTTTTTGATATTTTTGAATTTTGAAAGAAAAAAAGAAAAATGAAAATCTTTTTGTTGTTTTTGAATATTTGGAAAAAAAAGACAAAAACGAAAATCATTGTACCTGACTAGCAAAAATTTGAAAAATAGCAAAAGTAACGAAGATTTTTGGCAAACCATTGTGCATGATGTTGAAAATGAAACATGTCGAAGCGTTGAAAATGAACAGTAACCGCTGAATCGACATCTTTCCTCCACCTTGACTTGTCATTCTAACGAAGTATGTACAGGAATATAATTCACATCCATCATTCCTAAGACATTCAGAATTCCCATGAAAGACTTTTCATCTAATGGTTTTGTAAAAATATCAGCAAACTGATTAGTTGTCTTTACAAAATGAACTTTTATGTTTCCATCTTCAACATAATCTTTGATAAAATGGTAACGAAGAGCAATGTGTTTAGTTTCCGAATGTTGCACAAGATTGTGACAAATGCGTATGGCACTTTGTGAATCAAAATACAACGAAATTTTCTTCGTGTTGATTACATAATCATGCAATTAACTTTAAATCCATATGATTCGAGAAGTACAAGCTGCAACAACAACATATTCTGCTTCTTCCGTGGAAATAAACACATGTTTATTTCTTCGAGTGCCATCTTACAAACTTCCTATCTAAAAGTTGACATCTGCCACTTATGCGTTTGCGATCAAGATTACAACTTCCCAATTCAAAATCTGAGAATGCTTGTATGAAAAAGCCTATCTTTGAAGGATACCACAATCCTAATGAAATTGCTCCTTTGAGATAGCGAAATATATTCTTGACTGCAGTTAAATTTGGTTCCCTGGGATTCGATTGGTAACTAGAACAATTGCACATAGAAAACATAATATCAGGACGACTTGTCGTGAGGTAAAGTAACAAACCTATCATGCTTCGATACAATGTGAGATCAACAGCTGATTTATCCAATGAAGGATTAAGCTTTGTTCCAACTGCCATTGGTACTCTTAATTTTGTGCTATTCGTCATTCTGAACTTTTCAAGAAGATTTCTTGTATATTTATCTTGATTGATAAATATTCCTTCTCTGCTTTGATGAATATTTAATCCCAGGAAATTGTTTATCTTCCCAATCATGCTCATCTTAAATTAGCTTTTCATCAGATTTTTGAATTCTCTTGACAAAGCAGGGTCAGTAGAACCAAAATAATATGATCGACATAAATTTGAACAATCAAGAGATGATTCCCAACTTTCCTTCGAAAGAGATTGGGATCAACTGATCCTTGTTTAAATTCCGATTGCTTTAAGAAATTGGTAAGAGTTGCGTACCAGGATCTTAGTGCTTTTTTTAAACCAAAAACAACTTTATCTAAAATATAAAAATGATCAGGAATTCTTCATTTATAAACTTGGGGGTTGTTCAACGTACATCGTCTCTTCGAGTTCACCATTGAGAAACGCACACTTAACATCCATCTGGTAGACATCAAAATCCTTGTGTGCTGCATAGACTAAAAATATTCAAACTGCCTCGAGTCTTGCCACAAGGGAGAAGGTTTTCTCATAGTCTACCTTCTTGTTGTGAATAACCTTTAATTACAAGCCTAGCTTTGTTTCGAACAATATTACCATCTTTATCTATTTTATTTTTAAGGATCCATTTTAACCCCACAATTGAAACATCTTTTGGTTTGGGAATTAATCTCCAGACCTTGTTTCTTTCAAATTCAGCAAGCTCAGATTAAAGAGTAAAAACTGAATCAGGATGTTCCATATTAGTCTTGAATGATTTCGGTTCAATTTTCAAAAAAAAAAAACATTGAACATTCAAAACTCCTGATGTACATTAAGTACCTCATTCTTTGCACGAAGTTAAGCTCATGTTAACACTCCATTATGAGGATCACCAAGAACTTAATCCTTTGGATGACTCTGAATCCATCTATCCATTGAAGGATATGCAGAATCAAAGTCTAAAGGTGCATCTTCGAATTCTTCTTCATTCTCCAATTCATCTCCTGTATTCGATACATTGTCAACCAAATCATTAAAAATATCATTTAAAGAAATTGGTATAGATTTTGCTCTCCCTCAACAATTGAATCATTTGTATGATGCTCCCACTCAATATTTTCAATTTCTTGATTTTTCACATTGTTGAAATGTTGCTCCCCCTCGACTTCATCATTCGAACTCAAGTGTTCCCCCTCCACTCGAGCATTGGGTTGAACTGTTACACTGTCGACACGTATAGGAGAATTTGTTGTTGAGCTTAAATCAACAATTTGTTGTATCATTATCGAATCCTCAGAGTGTTTCGATGCTTCAGGAATTCGATTATCCTTAGCACTAACTTCCACATCAATAGCCCTATCAGGAGTACTAAAAATTAAGTCATAATCAAAGTTTAACGAATTAATACTTTTAGATACATCATTTGATTCATTGATGATTGGTTTTGTTCAGTGCATATTTCGACTCTTTTGACATAGTGATCATCGAACGTAATATTAAAGGACTCTTTGATTTTCCTAGTTCGCTTGTTGAGCACCCTATATGGCACAAAGTTATGAGAATAGCCTAAGAATATTCCTTCATCAGCCTTAGACTAAAAGGTTGAAAGATTATCCTTAAGATTCATAATGAAGCACATGCAATAAAAAACAAGGAAAAATTTAACATTTGGTTTCCTGTTGTTAATGATTTCAAAAGGGGTAATATCAAATTTTCTATGAATAAAAGACTGATTTTAAGTAAAACAAGCGGTTGAAATAGCTTTACCCCAGAGATAGTGTGGAAGATTCGCATAAATCAACATCGTTCTTGTTGCTTCACAAAGTGAACGATTTCCCCTTTAAACAACAATGTTCTGTTGAGGTGTGCAAGGAGACAAGAAATTGTGCGAAATTCCTTTATTAGCAAAAAACGAATCAAGAATCCATTTCTTGAATTCTGAGCCATTATCACTCTTGATCTTGAAAACCATTTTCTTTAGGCTTAGCTCAATGTGTTAGATGAAATCGATCATCTCTTGAGCTGTCTCTGATTTTAAATGAAGAAAATATACCCAAGTAAACCTAGAAAAATCACCAACTATAACCAAAATGTCCCTCTTTTTGTTGAGTGTTTCAACTGTCGAAGGACCACAAAGGTCAATATGAAGAAGTTCCAAAGGTTCGATGATCTTCGAGTCAATCACAATTGGATGGCCTTCTCTATGCTTTTTTACTTGTTCGCAAGTTCCACATAAAGTATTGTTATCAAAAGTTAAAACTGGAAAACCTTGAACATGATCTTTTATCACCAATTTGTTTAGATTCTTAAAGTTTAAATGAGAGAATCTTTGATGCCACAACCACCTGATATCAGAGGAAGCCTTCGAAAGAAGACAAACTGAAGGAACACCAACAATGGGTTTGATGTCAGGTGTAAACATATTTCCTTTTCACTTTGATTTAAGAAGAACTTCTTTTGTTTCTTTGTTCGATATGACACTTCATTCTTCTTCAAAAACAACTTGATTTCCAGTTCCCACAACATGTTGCGAAACACTGATCAAATTGTGTTGACGACCTTCGACATAAGCAACTCTATTGACTATAAACCTGTTATTATTTCCGAACTTCACAACACCAACATTTTCAAGACTTTGATAATCTCTCAGGGTTTCCTTCTTCCCAGTCATGTGACGAGAGCAACTACTATCGATATACCATTTATCATCATATTTCTCGTCACTCAAAACTTGCAATTAGTTAACGAATTCAGGTCCCCAAGGTTGTTTGGGTCCTTGGTTATTAGAACAAAATGCTTGATGAAATAAAGACACTATTACCCAATTACAAACTTTTGACTTAACACTATCAATTAACTCGACTTCATTATTTAAGGGTATCGAAATGTAATCATTCGAAGGTTTAAAATCAATATTAACTTTCCCCTCATTCTTCTTCGTTTGAGCTTCACTGGCTTTTTCATTCGAAATTGCACTCCATTTTGGAACAGAAGGAGTTTAATCTTTTGATGATGAACTTCCTTTGGATGATTCATTTAGATATTTTTCATATGCATCCTTGATCTATTCTTGAGAGAATTTCCCTGATTGGAAATGTTTTCCCTTTCCTTCCAACCAATTATTGATATTTTTCACATTGGTTTTTCCCATAACAAGTGAATCTTTAATTGTTTGTGTCGAAGGTGGGTTTGGAAAATGTGGTTGATCTGGCTTAAAAGGTTCATATCTTCTCCTTTGGACTTTCAACTTTTCATAGTTACATGTTGGCATTCTTGTTGAAACATGTGGTTTGTAACGATTCAGAAACCGATTTTGATACCCAATTTTATGTTTTGGAAAAACTTATTGTAGGTTCCAAAATTTATTTTGATGTGGAACTCGATTATATTTCTTTTTCTCATTTGACTGAAAGCCATTTCATTGAAAATTATGTTGTGAAAACCTTTGTTTTTATGAGTTTAGAACAAAATTCTTTGTTTGTTGATTTTTCATATAACCATCATGATAAGAAGTTTGAACATGCTCTTTTGTTTTAGAAAAATCTTTTTGTACACTTGTAGGTTTTGAAGTCTGTTTCTTTTCAACAAAAGATTGATTATGTGACTTTTACTTAACAAATTCAGACTTTTTCTTTTCGACATTTTTGGAAAGTCTTTGTTGTTTCCTTTTAGACACATAATTTTTCCAATAAGCCTTATTTCCAGCTTTGTTCATCGAAATTCCATTTTCTTGAAAAATCTTTTGAGCCTTTTATTTTAAACTTTGAAGTTTTTCAATTGATTTTTTAGAAACTTTTAAATTTGATTGTTTTTCAACTTTTGGTTTTATCTTTTAACAACCTAGGTTTGACTTGGCTTTTGTCGTTGGAAAGTGTATGAATTTTTGGTGAGATTGTTCTCAATTGTGCTTTGATTTGAGAAAAATCCTTATTTCCAAGCTTTCTTATTTCCCTCTTCAACTAGTTTGTTTATTTCTTGTTTAACACTTTCTCCATTCTAGCTTTATTTCAAGTTTATGTGACAAAAACTTGATTTCGAAAGAAAACATTATCAATGCACTTGAAGGTTGCGTAAACCACATAAATTGGTTCAAGATAGTGAGAACCTATTTCTTTCATGATTTTTTCGAATTTCATTGTCTCTTCATAAACCTGATCTTCAACAATTCGAGGAATGGTTGTTTCTTTCGAAACACAAGGAGTAGTTGATGTATCTTCATCATCATCACTATCAGTTTGACTATCTTCGATAGTCACATGGTTAGGATAAATAAATTTCGAAGTAGAGGGTTGGTATTTGTCAACTTTAACATTCGAATCATGACATATTTCTTTACCCTTAGCTAATGATTTTATATTAATGATAGACAATTGAGAACAGTCAACAACTTCCTCTTCTTCAATTTCACTGATATTGTTATCTTTGATATCAACAAAATTGTTTTGGGAATCAGATGTCGAATTCTCAGTATTTTTCAAAATCTTGATTTGTTCATTATTAGTTATGGTCTTATTTACAATATCAACAAAACCATTTTCATTTAGCTACTCATCAATGTTCATAATTCCATACGGATATCTATTATCAGGAACCTTATCAAACTTAGAAATTGTCATCTCACAGTCGTAAGAAGTTGCATCTACTTTCTTTCTTTCAAAAGATAAAAATGGTAGAAGCTTCTTATGTTGTTCTTTACTTATATCTGATGAATGATTCAATTCAACCAATTTACCACATAATCTCTTAGCTGAGTTACAATAAATCTCTCTTTGTTTCAACAGAATTTTATTATCAGTACTCAGACTATCCCTATCTCACATGATGTTTGTAATTTGTAATTCTAGATGATCTATCTTAGCTTTCTTCGCCTCCAACATCCTTTGTGTCTCTAGTAATTGAGTACTAGACTTTTTAGCATCATTTCTAGTAGAGATAACCAGATTATTGACATAAGTAACAGCAACATCAAACTCAGTTAACACAAAATTGTAAGCACTTGAAGGAATATTAAAAGATTGAAGTACAGATCATACATTCGATGTCATTGGTGCATTGTCCCCTGATGTCGAAACAAAACATCAACCAACAATTTTCTCTTCTTCTTCCTCCTCATACCTCATAAACATGGCTCCATGCGGTAGACTTCTCATTTCTTCATCATCCGAGCCTGAAGACAATATTTGGTATTTTCCCTCATCTTCATCTTCTCCTCTCACTACTAGTGACATTCCCTTCGTCTTAGCCATCACTTCTTCCAATATTTCTGAATAATTTGTTTCATCCTTAACCCTATTCTTCTTTTCTTATTTCATGTGCAACATACAGTCAATCGCCATATGATTAGCGTCGTGGTAATAGTGACAATCAACTCCCGAATCCCCCTTAAGTTTTTTCTCTTGCTTCGACTCCTCTCCCTTCACTTGTTTCTTCTCAAACTTGGTTTCTTCACTCACATTCCTAGTGTAGCTTCCTTTTACTTCCCCAGTTTTTGACGTCACATTGAAAAGCTTTTTGTAAAACTTCTTCACTCTATTTTTTGAGTAAAAGCTACAACTTTATCATACGAGGTGACGATAAGACCTTCATCATAAGAACTTTCCTTCTCAACTTCTCTTCCCGATACCTTCGACACCAGTGCTAATGGACCACCCAGATTGATCGTTGACTCTTCAGCTATTTCATTCACTTTAGCTTCGTGAGCTTTTATCACATTGTAAAGATCGTTTACAGAATAAAAATCAAAGCTCTATTGTGTCTTTACCATCAAACTCACGTTCCTCTATTCCTTCCGAAGACCCATTATGTAAATGAGATTGAACTCCATAGTCGACCTGGTAATTCCATACCTATTGCACTTATAGATGAGCTCATTCAGATGGTCATAAAAGAATTCAATCGATTCTCCATCTTTTTGTTGGGTTTTATGTACTATAACACTCCTATGGTGCACATACAACCCTAAAGATTCAGATCTAAGTTTTTTCTAGTTATACATGCAACAAAACTATCCAAAGCTTGATACCTATATCTAGCATACAGCATAGATAATTGAAACATAAAAAACTTGTTAGAAGAATACCACTTATTGTAGCTTGTAGAATTTAGCCTTTCAAGACCTTAGTAACTCAAGTGTGATGCCTCAAACAAATCACAAACACCATGAACAAGTGGAGGATAATGAGAGAGAAGCTATGCACTACCAAAATTGGTTAGGGTTTACTCATGGAGAACTAGTGCCAAGTTTAGTGTGTTAGGGGTTACATTTATAGTGTAGAATTCCAAGGGTTACTTGTAAACTGTAATCCATACACTTAGGCTTATGATCCAATAAATAAAATGGAATAACTCCTCATGGACTCTCAGATAAACTTATTCCATCATGGATCAATGGCCCAAGCCATATGTATCACTGATTTGCATAATCAGTCCCCATCAATTTAATTAGTCTCTTTTGATCACTAAATTAATTCCAAATTAATTCTTGATCAACACTAATTAAATAATATGATTTCTCAATTAATATATTATACTTATAATATATTAATAAATCACAAATAACCTCTTTCTCAAGATCCGTCCTATCAAATTGTTCTGGTGAAGGCAACCAGAAACAGACCATGCTACTCTCAGGTCAAGTACTTACCAATTATAGTTATGGGATTAGACACCTAATCCAACACTTTTTTCTTGAATTCTCTTAATTCAATCAGACACTACTTGACCGAACTGATTTTAGTCTTTTCGCTACCCTGATATTTTTCCTTCAGCATGTTCCAGATTTCTTTTGACATTTTGCAACTTCGAACATAGTTGTACACAACATGAGGAAGGGCTCCATAGAGTTCTCGCATATATCTTTTCTCGTTTTTCAATAGCCTTTCAGTTTGATCAACAACACTTGGATTTGTTGCAGAAGTACCAACACTATGAACAGAAGGAGGAGGATAAACATCATTAGTAATGCACTTCCAAAGTTCTTCATCAATTCCATATAAGTAATCCTCCATACGATCTGCCCATTGATCGTAGTAATCCGGAATTAGCATAAGAATATTACTTGAAGATCCTAGAAGATGAGAGTAAGAAGTCATGGTATCCATATTGAAGTTCGCTATGGATGTACGGACAAATTCAGAGAAAAGCTTGAGAAATTTGAAAATAACAAGATGAATCAACCAGAAAATGAATAACAAACACTCGATTAGTCAATCAAAATGCAAAATCAAATCAAAACTGAAGATCTAGAGAGATTTTCAGAATCAAAAGTGCGAAAACTTTTGAATCTAGAACGAGATTCAAAAACTTTTGAAACTAATGAAAATCAGATCAAAATAGTAACATTCCTGATCTGATACCAATTGTAGTGACGATTAAATCGAGTATAGAAACAAAATCAGAGTAAGAACAAATTTAGACAGAAGATCTAAAAAAAATATTGTTGGCTCGTTGTTTGCTTAATCAATGAATACAAGAGGATAAGAGAAATGACTATAATTGTGAATTAAAGTCTTAACCTCTAAGTGTATCCATCCCATATTTATAGAGATTCTGAAAGCACAAAAAGTATAAGGAAATTTTACACTATAAGCTTCGAAACTAAAGTGTCCCTATAATAACATTACAAACTGACTTCGATATTACAGACAACAAAGACATATTCGACATCTCACAATAACCTTCGAAACCCTACAACAGGTAGCTAGCAATAGGAAGATAAAATGGTACTCAAGGAAGTGGAGAGGATAAGTGTAGAGATCTGGAAACCTCAAGAGGCGACACCTTCAATCCCGCAACGAAAAATCCTAAAATTTGACAATCTAGGATCCCTAGGGAAACGCCCAGAATTGATGGTTCCAACGTTCATTGCTACCCCAACAGGGAGTATAATCCCAAACATCCAAACTCTTGTGACCCAGGATCTTGACGAAGCCTTTAATTCTCCTAATAACATATATACTAGTAATTTCTTTAATAGTACAACTAACAATACTAACTCCATGGATCTTGATGCAGGAATAAGTCCAATTATGGCTAAAGAACTCTAACAGTTAAAGCAACTAATCTTAAGTGTACCATGAATAATATGGCCTATACCCAAACAATCTCCTACCAGTCACAGGATCTTGATATTTACTTCTTCAATAACTGATATTGAAGTCCCAAAATGTTTTCAAACTCCCAACATGATACCTTACGATGGGACTACGGATCCTAAAGAGCACATGGCGCGATATATGGAAAGAATGGAGATCATCCCTATTGCCTCACATTTGAAGGAAGCTTGCATTTGTAATGGTTTTGCTTCAAGACCTAAAATATCATCCTTAGAATAGATACTTGATGTTCTACCTTACTCTATTAATTCATTTTCTCATTTAGTTAATCTTTTTAACAATAAGTTTTTTGTAGCAGAACTTTCAAAAAGATCATTAGTGATCTTTATCAGGTAATCCAGGATCCTAAGGAATCCCTTAGGGACTTTGTAAATCGGTTCAACAGGGAAGCCTTGACTATCCCTAACATCGATATGGCGACCATCGTAGAAGCATAGCTTGTAATGACCCCATGCAAATGGATGGACAAAGTCAGAAGCATAGCGTAAAGGTTCATCAAGCTAGAAGAGGACAAAGAGATCCAACAGAGGAGCAACCCTCTTAACTCATATGATAACCCTAATGTGAAGGTTGACTCGTCGGTCCAAAGATCCTACAAGTCAAAAGCTTATTCCTAGCCGACCATCGCAAGGTTAATGCCCTTGAGAAGGAAGGGGGAGAATATGATTTTCCCAATATCACTAATTATTGTTTTTCTATGGATGTTTCAGGTATAATCTAATTTATGTAGGATCTTGATGAGAAAGAAAGGTGGCCACTGAAAGGAGAAAAGTCCACTAGTTAGAAGGATAAGTCTAAGTGTTGTGCAAACTATTAGGGGAAGAATCCCAAAATCATTTTCAGGATCCTTAATATTGTTGAAACCTTAGGACCCTTAAAATATATCGTAGGATCTTGATTTATTACTAATAGTTCATGACACCTATAATAGTTATGTTTTTCTCTCACTATTTCTCACATGTGCAGAACTATTAGATGTGAGACTCTTCTCAATGGAGAGTCATCTCTACCAGGCAAAAGACCCAGAATACCAAGTCAAACAATGTTTATATATTGATTCCATACGATCCTGGGATTATTGAACCTCATATTACTTGCATTAGACTATTAATAATGCATGTTCTTAGCACAACTCACACACGATTCACTGGATTACTATACTTGTACTTGTAGTACCTTAATCATCTTTGTAATCTCATATTTAAATTAATAAAACACATCAAGGTTGGTGATCATTATCACCTTCCAAGGTTTTATGTCAGGGATCCTATAAAGGATCAAGGGCTTTCCTTAAAACTCACTTGTCTCACTTTGATCATTATTCTATACCTACATTATACTAACACCACAATCTCTCATACAACTAGGTCTAATTGTACTTAATCAAATTTTGACCAAAACAATTTGGTGCCCACCATAGGGTCATGGTGTTCATATTTACTCGAAAATCATGTCTACCCAACCAACCTTATTCTCTTACTCCATTACTCCCATCCTCGACAAAGGATATTCATAGATTACCAGGAAGAGTAGTATCACTTAACATGTTTATCTCAAGATCCTCAGAAATGTGAAAGCCTTTCTATGATATCTTGAAGAAGAACAAAAGTTCTGAGTGGACTAAAGAGCACGAAGATGCTTTTCAGGAACTTAAAAATTATTTAGGTTCTCCATCCTTCCTACTGAAACCACTAGATGGAGAACCACTCCTCCACGATGGGCTGGATACAGGATCTCCATTTTTGAGGATTATCATTGGGATTATCAGTTTTGTTTGAGGATTCATACCTTCAACCATTTCCTCAAGATCCTAATCGTTAGGATCTTAACATCCAGGATCCTCCTCAAAACTCGAGATCCTAGATCCATCCTATCGTGGAATATCTCCAAAATTGCACGTTCTCATGAAAATAGAAAAGTGATAGAGAATTAAAGATGAGGGTCTCATGATTTATGATGATCCAAGGAAGTCTATACAGGAAACCCATGGCAGGCCCATACTTTAGATGCTTAGAAGATGATGAAGCTGCAGAAGTCCCAAACGATATACACGAAGGAGACTATGGCAACCACTTATGCTCCAAAGTGTTAAGGATACGATACTACTGGACAAAGATGAAAAGAGATGCCTTTTATACACGCAAAAATGTGATGCATACCAAAGGCATATCACCATCCTCCATCAACCCACAGAACCGTTACATCCTATAATCTCCCCTTGTCCGTTTATGAATTAGGGAATGGATATAGTTGGAAAGCTACCAAAATCTCCTAGTGGAAAGGTCTTCATGTTGGTAATGGAAGACTACTTCTCAAAGTGGATAGAGTCTGATACCTTTGTTTAAGTACGAGACAAGGAAATAGTCTCTTTTATCAAATGTAATATCCTGACTAGGTTCAGGATCCCTACTGAGATCATATGTGATAATGGATCCTAATTCATAAGCAAAAGGACTAGAGACTTTTGCATGAGCTAGGGGATTAAAATGATAATGTTCAATCCTATTCTTCCCCAAGCTAATGATCAGGCTGAATCCAACAATAAGATCATAGTCAACAATTTAAAGAAGAGGTTAGATGATAAGAAATGAAGATAGGTAGAGGAACTTCCTTTCGTCCTATGGACAGAGAGGAGCACTTCAAAAATGGCCATTGATCAAACTCCATACCCCTTGGTGTTTGGAATAGAAGTCGTGATCCCTACTGAAGTAGTAATCCCAACAGCAAGATAGATCCTCGCCAAAGATCTTAACAATATCAATGAACTTAGGGATCTTTCTAGGATCTGTATTGAGTTCATCAACAAAGGATCACTAAAACGTATAACAAGAAAGTAAAAGTCAGAAGATTCCATGTAGGTGACTTGGTCCTCAGGAAGACATTCCAGAATACCAAAGATCCTAGTGGAGCCAAACTGGCACCGAAATGGGAAGGACCATATCTCATCAATTCAAAACCATGAAAGGGGGCATATTGGTTAACTTCCCTTGAAGGGAATTTTTTTTTGAGATCCTAGAATGCCATTTATCTAAAGGCATACTTCATACAAGGTGCATAAATCACTTTTGACGAACTCGAGGTACATTCTTTCTACCTTTGACTTTTATCTGTTTCTTTTATTTACCCTTCTAAAAATCGTTACTAACTTGAGCATCGGAGGGGAGTTAGCCAAGCTAATGCCCTCCCTAAGCTAACGTTTACTATGTGCAGGAACATAAGGATCCTGACACACAAGGATCCCAAAACATAAGGATCCTAACACACAAGGATCCCAAAATTCAAAGATCCTGGCCCATTAGGATCCTAACATCCGAGGATCCTAGCACTCACATATCCTAATAAGTACATCATTCTATGATCTTAATGATTGTAGTACACAAGTATCCTAGTAACTAAGAATATAGACTGATCATCTCATACGATTGAGGGTACTTAATCCCCTTTATGGTTTAAAGAGTTAATTACCTCTTTCATACTAGTTAAGGTTTCTACACCTCCCTTGGACGCACGAAATCTTACTATGGGATGTGAATAAGAGGATCATTTCATGCTTCAATGACTTAGCAACCTTCGTATTTCTAAACATATGTTAAGATCCTAACGTTTAAACATAAGGCTTATAAAACTAGCGTGTTATCTTAAGTTGGGATTCTCCCCAGAAATTCCTTAAGGTTTATAGCACTGACATGTTATCTTAAGTTGGAATTTTCCCCAGTTATTTCCAAAGTTTTATAACACTAACGTGTTATCTAAAGTTGGGATTTTCCATAGTAATTTGTTGAAGTTTATAACATTAACATGTTACCTTAAGTTGGGATTTTACCTAGAAGTATGATAAACATTGTTGTGTTTTCATAAGATGGGATTTTTCCCCAGGAAATGTCTAAGGCTTGCAATAGGGATCCTTCCCAATTTCATTTTAAGTTGGGAAAGCTAACGTTTGCTATGCGCAGGAACTTAAGGATCCTAACACACATGGATCCCAAAACATAAGGATCCTAACACACAAGGATCCCTGATGAGATTAAATAATCTTTTAATCTTAGAAGATCGATAAGATCTTGAACAAGTTATGAAAACAATGACGATATAAACATAGTAAAATTATGAAACAAGAATGAATCAAACGTGTTGAATGATTAAAACAAAATCCTCAGAAGAGCTCGATTAAGAACATCAACTGTAGAGGATTGGAAGGTTACAAGAATGATTAAAGAAACCTTTAGTCGTCTGGAAAAATTGTATTCTCAGATCTCTAAAACCTTAACCTAATATGCATGCAAGCATAAGCTTATATACAAAGCATAAAAGACACACGGTTGGACAGGCCCAAACCGTAATACAAAGAATTATAAACAAACGAGCCCAAAAGACGCAATCTTCTAAGCCCAACAATCTCCCCCTTTGCGTCAATTTGGGGCGAGATCTTCACTCTGTCTTCAAAGCAGATGGCTTCTTTACCGTTTGAAAAATTTTCGGTATCAAAGCCAGAATATGATGCCTGAAGGTAATGTACCAACGAAGCATATCTGTAAAGTTCTTCTTATCTGCTGTTGTGTTCTGTTTGCATCGGTGAATGATATTGATGATGTGCTCCAGACACTCTGTAGAGAACAGATGCTTGTCTACCAACGCAAACAGAAACTTGTGCTTATCCCCCCCCCCCCTTGTGAACATAACTGTCAGATTGGAAGAATCAATCTGCCCCAACTTCATTTTATGGACATCTCCGGTTTTGGAAGTGGGCTTGACAGTCGGTTTCTTATTCATCACCTTTGCTATTTCCTGATCCATAGTGGCTAGCTCATGGACATAGGAAGCCAACATCCTTTTAAGATGAGAAAGAATTGGTTCATATTCTCTCTGGTTGGAGAGAAGA
Organism: Lactuca saligna; assembly: GCF_052625555.1. Taxonomy (NCBI): domain Eukaryota; kingdom Viridiplantae; phylum Streptophyta; class Magnoliopsida; order Asterales; family Asteraceae; genus Lactuca; species Lactuca saligna. The sequence goes on along the minus strand of NC_136419.1, from coordinate 95,786,163 downwards.
ATGTTGTATAGCAAGATCCAATCGTGGGGGTTCAGACTGGGAAGATCTGCCAGAGAAATAAGATGTTCGGTGTTGGCAGTTCCTCTGTTGATTTTGAAATTGACATTTACAAATTTCCCAGCCTGGGTTGGTTTCAGTACCTTGACTCTAATAATTTTCTGGGCACTCCAAGTCAAGTACTGAGGTTGACCGAATTTCAGATAGAAATCGATAAGCTCCCTGTCAACCTTCGGGTTCGGATGAGGGACGTTTGCAGTGACATCAAAGCAGTGAAAAGTGAAGGCTTTACGCGTAATGGACATGTCGAACTGCGAGTCTTTGGAATTTTCACACTCAAAAGATGCAATCGGTTCCAACCAATAAATAGAAGGAAACTCAATTGCTTGAGTGATGAGTGTGTCTCTGTCCCAATCTGGGAACAGAGTCTTTTTAGCTTGAATTGCCTCCTCATCCTCCCGGATTTTCCTTTCTCTGGCTTCTGCCTCATGAGCTATCTTTAATGTTTCATCAAGCTCTCTGTCCCGTTTCTTGCGTTGAAGAGCTTCAGTAATGGTTTCATCTGATTCTGATTCGCTCTCAACTTGGACATGTTTACCAGAACCCGAAGCTACATTACCCTTCGGTTCTTGTTTGGACATACCTTCCTCTCCCCCTTGTCTCGGAAGAACAGGCTTCTCCGAGACACCCTTCATTTCACTTAGGATAGTGATTGCCGGAAGGAGTTTCGCCTGGAGATGCTGACGAATAGTGAGGGTTAGGAAGGGATCATGGGAGTCAAGAACACCGGTTAACAGATTTTTAACGTCACCAGCGCAACTCTGAAGAACTGCCCGTTGAGTTTGAAGCAAAGTGATTTCTTGTTGTGCCTGGGCCAGTTGAACTTTCTGTAAGTCAATAGTTTCCTGGTGCCTGATAACTTCTTCCTTCAGGGTGCTCTCGGCTGCCAAAGAGGCAAAACGTGAATCCAAAGATTTGAGAATTGAAGTGGATTCAGTTTTGAGGTCAGCACGCAGAGCCTCAAATTTCCTGGTTTCTCCCTGAAGGGTGGCTGTGAACGAGTCTACTGACGCTTGAAATTTGGAAGCATTTGAGTCAGCATGAGCCTTGAGAGAATCAAGAAAGATCTGAGTTGTATGAACAACCTCAGAAACTTCCTTAGTGGCTTTGGAGCATGAGGCCGCTGAATTCTCTACAGCGTCAGCAGAGCGATCCAAGGCTTCGGTGTAAGTCTGGATCGCTGACTCGATAAAAGCCTTCAGCACAGCACCCCCATATGCTTTACTGTCAGCCAGCAGACTGTCAATTTTTGCGTGAATCTCTTGAAGTTGCTGACTTGACACAGGGGTATCTGTATCGGTGTCGGTAGGGATCCGGTAAGGGCTATAATAGATGGAATCAAATTCTTCATCATCACCCCCTAGGGTAGCACCGGAGTTGGAAGATGGAGAAGGGGAGGATTGAAGATTGATGACCGGGGTGTCAACCACAGAAGCAGCCCCCGTATCAGATACGTTGACCGTTACTGGTGGTTGGGTTGTGGTTATGGTGATAGATTCTGTGATAATAGGTTGGGAGATAGAAGATGAAGGTTGAGAAATGGTGAAGGGAATAGTGGTTTCGGTTGTGGTTTGGGAAATTGATGTTGGAACAGAACTTGAGATGTTCTGTTTGGGTGATTGGGTTGGGGTTGGAAATTTTGGGGAAGAAGGAGGAGAAGGAGATTTGGTAATTTGGGGAGATTTAGGTGGGGTAGGTGAGTTTTGTGGAGACGAAACGGGTGCAGTTTCGGGTTTAGGATTAACGGCTGGTGGGGTAGGTGAGTTTTGTGGAGACGAAACGGGTGTAGTTTCGGGTTGAGGATCAACATCTTCTGTTTCGGATGGTGCATTCTGTTGTGATTTAGAAGGAGATCCTTTGGCTCTTTTAGCCATCTTCTTGACCTTTTTCGTTCTGGGCTGAGAAGGTTCCTCTGCCTCGGATTTGCGTTTGGAGGACCTTCTCTTTTTCTCCGTTTGGGGTGCGGGTTCCTTCATCTCAGCCTTCTCCTTTTTGCTCACTCTTTTGCCCCGGTTAGCAGGATGATCCAGAGCCTCAAGAGCTGCACGTTGTTCCTCGGAAAGAACCCTAGGAGGCAGGGGGGTTCTGGAGCTGTAGTCCGCCATAATCTTACTGTGGGGCGTGACGCATCTGTACATGGACTCAGGGATTAGTCCATAGTGGAGGAACTTACTTGGATCTGAGAGAATGATTTTCTTGGTGTGGTATGTGGCAATTGAAGCCATAAGAACATCCTTCATGACAGGGATGTCAAGAGAATCAATGGCTCTCCTGGTGATGAGGGTCCAAAACCTGGCGCATGAAATTTCTGAGTGCCTTGCGGTAGAGTTGAGACTCTGAACCACTTGAGACCAGAGAATCGACCCATAGTCAAGATTGATTCCGTTGTAAAGCCCGTACAGCATTGTAAGAAATCCTTTGCTGGTGGTGTCGGAACCACCACATCGCTCCGCTAAACCCTTAATTAAAAGGGTAAGCAATCCATTCCACTGAGATGGAAGACATGATTTCTTTACTTTGGCAACAGATGTTAGAACATTTGTATACCCCATCTCGTACATCATCTTAAAGATCTGGGCGGTTGTGATGAAGTCTGGTGAAATGACAGAAGCATCCACGGCAAGCCCTAGAAGAGAGCAAAACCGTGTTTTGGAAACGGAAGTCTTCTTGTCGTGAATAGAGAAGTAGATACGGTCTTTGTTTCTGTCGTAGCTAGCGGTGGTGTAGACTTGAGATAGCAGGGACATAGGAACTGCCTCCACCTGCGTTAATGCCAATACCAATGGGGAATATTTGAGGCATTCCACCACGTAGAGCATATATGAGTCATAGACGAATGGAGACAAGTCTATGATCATGTTCTGATTTGGTTTGATTGCAAGAAAAGAAGAAGAAGCAGATTGATCGTGAGCAGAAGAAGAAGTTGCCATTGTTGAGTTTTTGGAAGAAGATGAACAGTGGCAACTTTATCAGTGAGATAATGCTTTGAGAGGTAACTGCCAAAGAACACGATCACGTCTTATTTATACCGTTCTCAGGAGAGAGAAAATCGTGATGATGAGGAACCCAAAACGTCGCCTGAAAAAGCGCGATTAGAAGTTATGGTGTATTCAATGAAGACGTCAGCACACGTGGGGTTGAAACGAATCCTTTGCACGCGCCCAAATCTTTTTCGTACCGTTTGAAATCCCTTTTGCCCTTGTTTGGTTACAACTGAGACTTAGAACCATGTGCCAAACAGCAATTAGAATGTGGGAAAAGAATTCCGTGCATAAGAGTGTGAAAGACAAGGAAATAAATCAAATGTGTTTGGAAGTGCGTGTTGTCTAAATAAAAGACAGAAGGCAGAAGATTCCGGGCAAGAATCGCGTCCTTCAGAGTCAAGAGAGACCTGAAGTGTTTGTGTGGTTTCCCGAGAAATACGATCAGTTGTCTGTAGAGAAACAATGAAAGGCGTCTTCTGTTGATGGCTAAGAGGTGGCTGAACTCAAACCAAACATTAAGTCTTGACATAAAACTAAGTGTTGGTAGAGTTACCTGTGAGACCGATGTGATATGTTGAACAGGTAGGAGGGAAGTATTTTGTGATGGGAATGATATAGACCGAAATCTCAAAATAAATTAAACTGGATCTCTTTGGGAAGAAATGTCTTAGGACGAGACAGTTTCATAAAAGATCACTCATAAAGAAAATTTCCAAGTAAAAGCTTGAGTTAATTACTCACCGTCAATTCTATTTAGGTGTTGGATTTTGGGTTTCACTCAGAACGTGGTAATCGAATCTAAGATCATGAACTCAGATGTTGTGCAACCATAAGCCTCAGTGGTAAAGACCGAGAGCATCAAGGGTTACTTTGGGGAGCGAATGTAAGTGAAGAAGTTGAAGAGATGGTTAAGAGACCGAACGTACCTTCTGCTACATAAATGGGACAAAGCAGAGCAACTCATGTTTCAGATGAGTAAAAGAAGGTAGCTCTAGACCGAATATGAGAGAATAGCCTGATTGGGAAGAAACGATAGGTATTGATCGAATCATTAAGGCATGCTCGAGGTCATAGAGGCTTGATACAACATACAACAGCATGCTTCTAGGGACGTCTAACTAGTCTTATAAGAGAAAAACATACCTAGATGAACGGTCCATAAGGAGATACTTGTATTCACTTGAGCAACAAGTACATATACTAGAAATATAAAATATTTTTGAAATTTTGAAATTTACTTAGAGATAAATAAATACTGAAAGAAAAAATATTTTTGTTAATTTTTAATTTTCTGAAAAAGAAATAAAAACAGAAAGATAAAATATTTTTGTTAAATTTGAATTTTCTGAAAAAGAAATAAATAAAAAAAAAAACAGAAAGATAAAATTTAGACAAAGAAAAGAAGCAGAGATTTGGAAGAACCGAGCGGTTTGATTGAATGAGCGCCTATATTGTAGAGACAGAGAGAGACCGAGCGATCTGGTTGATTTGGTTCCGTTATGTTACTAGAGCAGAGAGCAACAGAGCGTTCTGTTAGGTTCGGTTCTTTGATTTTACCAGAGCAGATAGTAAACGAGCGGTCTGGTTATTTGGTTCCTTGATTTTACCAGAACAGAGAGTAACCAAGCGGTCTGTTAGGTTCGGTTCTTGAATTTTACCAGAGCAGAGAGTAACCGAGCGGTCTGTTAGGTTCGGTTCTTGAATTTTACCAGAACAGAGAGTAACCGAGCGGTCTGTTAGGTTCGGTTCTTGAATTTTACCAGAACAGAGAGTAACCGAGCGGTCTGTTAGGTTCGGTTCTTGAATTTTACCAGAACAGAGAGTAACCGAGCGGTCTGTTAGGTTCGGTTCTTGAATTTTACCAGATTTGTTTTTTTTTTTTTTAAATAGAGACATGAGGATTTGGGACCGATTCTGCAACCATCATGCCTAAACCTTGCAATATCTGATTGAATGATGCTTCAGGAAGAGCTTTTGTAAAGATGTCAGCCAGCTGATTAGTGGTTCTTACGAAGTGAACTTCGACATTTCCATCTTCCACATGATCTTTGATGAAGTGATACCTTAGTGCTATGTGTTTGGTTTTGGAGTGTTGCACTGGGTTATGACAGATCCTAATTGCACTTTCGGAGTCACAATATAGTGGGATCTTCTTCATATTGAGTCCATAGTCTCGAAGTTGACTTTGGATCCAAATCACTTGTGATGTGCATGATGCGGCTGCAATGTATTCTGCTTCGGCTGTGGATAGCGACACGCATGTCTGTTTCTTGGATTGCCAGCTAACTAACTTCCCATCAAGAAATTGACATCCACCGGTCGTGCTTTTTTGGTCGAGTCCACATCCTCCAAGGTCAGCATCAGAATAGGCTTGAACGAAAAAGCCTGAGTTGGATGGATACCAAAGACCTAAGGAGGTGGTTCGCTTGAGATATCGTAGGATGTTCTTCACTGCAAGCATGTGAGGTTCACGAGGGTTTGCCTGAAATCGAGCACAATAACACACAGAAAACATGATATCAGGTCTGCTAGCAGTAAGATACATTAACGATCCAATCATTTGACGATAGAGCGTGATATCAACAGCTGGTTTGTCTAGAGATGGGGTAAGCTTAGTGCCGAATGCCATTGGGACTTTGACTTTTGAGTCTCCCATCATACCGAACTTTGCTAGGAGAGTCTTCGTGTAAGCTTCCTGATTAATAAAGATGCCTTCGGGTCCCTGTCTTATGTTTAAACCAAGGAAAAAGTTAATAGGACCCATTGAGCTCATTTCAAACTTAGTCTCCATCAGCTTTCTGAATTCAGCCGTTAAGCCTGGATTCGTGGAGCCAAAGATGATATCATCGACATAAATTTGAACTATCATAAGGTGGTTACCTTCCTTTTTGCGAAAGAAGGTTGGGTCAACCGAACCTTGTTTGAATTTAGACATCTTTAAAAATTTTGTAAGCGTTTCATACCAGGCTCTCGGAGCTTGTTTAAGGCCGTACACAGCTTTATCCAGAATATAGCAATGATTTGGATGCTTTTCGTTCACGAATCCAGGAGGTTGCTCTACGTACACCGTCTCTTCAAGTTCTCCATTGAGAAATGCACACTTGACGTCCATTTGGAAAACTTCAAAGTTCTTGTGAGCAGCATAAGCTAGAAATATTCTAACAGATTCTAGCCGAGCTACTGGAGCGAAAGTCTCTTCGTAGTCTATCCCTTCCTCCTGACAATATCCCTTTACCACCAGACGAGCCTTGTTCCGTATAACATTACCTTCCTTGTCCATTTTGTTCCTAAAAACCCATTTGAGACCAACAACTGAAGCATCTGGAGGAGTTGGAATTAGGCGCCAGACTTTGTTTCTTTCAAATTCGTTCAACTCGTCTTGCATTGCTTGAACCCAATCAGAGTGGTCGAGAGCAGTGTTAACTGTCTTTGGTTCAACTTTTGATACGAAAGAATTGAACATGCAAAACTCTACCTTTGAAAATAAGGAAGTTTGTTTTTCCTTCAGTTGGGATCGGGTCAGAACCTTTTCAGATACATCCCCAACTACTTGAGAGACAGGATGATCTCTGGTCCATTTGATAAGAGGAGGGTAATTTGGATCAACGGTTGGGTCTAATTCGGCATTGATTATTTCTTCTAGTTCAGATTGGCTATCATAACCGAGTGTCACATCATCATGTTCTACCTCAGTTGGTGTACTTTGGAAGATATGAGGTTCGTGTGATTCTAGTGGACCTGAGCTTGCTGGTGTTGAGACCTCTTCGGTTGAAGTTGTGGAATTTGGCTCCCCCTGGACTTGAGCGTTTGGCTCCCCCTCGACTTGTGTGCATGGCTCCCCCTCGACTTGTGTGCATGGCTCCCCCTCGACTTGCGTACATGGCTCCCCCTCGACTTGAGCACTTGGCTCCCCCTCGATTTGAGCTTCGTTGGAAGGAGATTCGTTACAGATTGGTTCTTCTTCATACATTCTCCTTGCAGCATCTTCAACAATCTGCTCCATGTGATCAACTTTGTTATCTGCTGCACCAGCTTCAGAAAGTGAAGCATTCTCTGGTACGTCAAAGAGCTCCAGAAATGTCTCGAATAGATTAGCAACCGAGACTGTAATCATGCCATTTGGAGGAAATATTTCCCCAGTGATATTTTCTTTAGCCTGCAGCTTCTTGACATAGTTGTCGTCAAAGGTCACATAATACGTCTCTTCAATTTTTCTTGAACGCTTGTTTAGGACCCTGTATGCCTTGGATGTAAGAGAGTAACCCAGGAAAATTCCTTCGTCGGCTTTGACATCAAACTTGTTGCGGTGTTCTTCGGAGTTGAAGATGAAACACCTTGAGCCAAACACATGGAAAAATTTCACATTTGGCTTCCTGTTGTTCAATATCTCATATGGGGTGAGTGCGAACCTTTTGTTGAGATATGACCTGTTCTGTGTAAAACAAGCAGCACAAATAGCATCAGCCCAAAAATAAAGAGGTAAAGAAGCAAAACTTAGCATAGTTTGGGCAGCTTCACACAAGGATCGGTTTCGTCTTTCGACTATTCCGTTCTGTTGTGGTGTGTAGGGAGCTGAGAAATTATGACTAATTCCCTTCTCTGCAAGAAACTCTTCAAACTCCCTGTTCTTGAATTCGAGACCATTGTCGCTTCGGATGTTGCGAACAACCTTTTTGAGCCGTACTTCAATTTGCGTAATAAACGTTTTCAGCTTTTGATTTGCTTCAGATTTGAGCTTTAGAAAGAACACCCATGTAAATCGAGAAAAGTCATCAACGATAACAAGAATGTACTTGCTACCACCGATGCTTTCGATAGATGAAGGACCACACAAATCAATATGAATTAATTCGAGTGGTTCAACAACTTTTGTGTTGATAATAGATGGATGACTTTGACGACTCTGCTTTCCCATTTCGCATGCAGCACATAGATGATCCCTGTCGAACTTGAGTAATGGAAGGCCCCTTACATGACCTCCTGTAACAAGACGATTGATATCTTTGAAGTTAAGATGAGATAATCTTCGGTGCCACAACCAGCTTTCATTGGATTGCGCTTTTGACAATAAGCATACAGCTGCGTTTCCTTTGATGGGTTTCATGTTTAAGGGAAACATTTCACCCTTTCGCTCTGACTTGAGAATTATTTTATTTGACTTTTTCTCTATAATTTCTGAACCTTCATCATCGAATGAGACTTTGAGACCTGTACCTCCAACCAGTTGAGATACACTAATGAGGTTGTGTTGGAGCCCTTCCACATAAGCCACCTTCCTTATAGAGAAGTCCCCATTGGTTATCATCCCGTATCCCTTTATGGTGCCGAAAGAATTGTTTCCGAACTTGACGTTGCCACCATTTGCAAGCGATCTGTACTCCCTAAGCTCTTCTTTCCTCCCTGTCATGTGACGTGAGCAGCCACTATCAATGTACCATTCTTCGTTGAACTGCTCGTCACTTATAATCTGCAAAATTTAGAGAGATTTAGGAACCCAAAGTTTCTTGGGTCCACGTGAGATTTGCATGGAAACAGGAGCAATGAGAGAGATATCAACAAGATAAGTTCTTTTTACGAGAGTTGTTTTATCTTTCCTTTTAATGGTGTACACTTTTATTTTGTTAAGATTAGTAGTGTTAGATTCGGTCTTTGGTGTGGATTTATTGACCTTCTGCTTCCACTTTTGCTCAGTTGATGAATGAGATTTAGAACGAGATCGATATGAAACAGAGGGTGAAGAAGAATTAGAAGAATGAGAAGAATCAGACTTAGAAGGAGACTTTAGGTGACCCTTTTGTTTTTGATCATTGGAGGGACCGACCTTAGAGTTTTGTACTCTTTTGTCTTCAGAACCGAACCGTTGTGTTCGGTTGGAGCCACCTTTGGAACAAAACCTTTGGTTCTGGTTGATATCCTTTTCAGAACCGAACTTCTGCTTTCGGTTGTTATTCTTTTGTGAACCGAACCTTGGCTTTCGGTTTTTGGGACTTTCAAGCTTTTCTGCAGGAATGTTTTCATACTTTAGATTCTTGTCTTGATGAGTGAAGTATGCATTCTGGGAACGCCAAAATTGTTTCCTTTCAGAAAGGTTCTTCCGGTATCTATTGTTCCTTTCTATCTTCCTGTTCCGCATCTGAGATGGTTGATGATGAACATTTGCTTTCGTTTTTGCTGACTCCTTGATCGGTTCCATTTGAACTGCGGTAGAATTACTTTGAGCTGAAGAAGCCGAAGGAATGGTTTCTTTTGGTGAGTGAACATCCTTCTGAGGAGTATCTTTTGTACCACTAGTGCTCAGCTCACTGAAGTTATTTGGCTTATTCAATGGTTCGGGTATGTATCTTCCTTTGCTCTTCCAGGAAGTCCGTTCAGATAAACCAATGGTTTCGTCTGCATTATCAATAGGAGCTTCCCAGAAGTATTCATCACAGCCATCAGCATTGTCTTTGTTTACAATGGCTGCAAGTTTATCTGTTTGATGTTCAGTTACTCCTGTTACCTTGTATACTTGATTTGGAGTAGCCCTGACCTTTTGATACACAACAGCTTTCTCAACTAATTTTGGGGACTTTTGATGGGACAACCGAGCGAACTCTACTGAATTTTCAGAAATAAGATTCTTGTGATTTTCTGGCTCGGTTTTAATAAATTCTGAGCAGTCAACCGTGTCCTCTACAGAAATTTCACTCATATTGTCGTCCTCGTTAAGCTCAGATGCATTTTCAATATCAATTTTGTTTTCTGAGCTTACTTTGGCGTTTAAAGAGTCAAATTTTAGCATGGTTTCGGTCCTCAGTTTAAGTCTGTCATTTTCATCCAAAAGATTTTTAAGCATGAGCTTGTGGTCTTTAGATTTAATGAAGGACTCAATTTTGTCCAGTCCATACATGTAGGTGGGATTTATGTCATCAGACGATATCACACTTTCACAGTTATAGGCTTCGGCATCGATTTCATCTTCCTTAAATTCTAGGAAGGGCAAAATCATGCGGTGAATTCTTTGGCCTATTTCACAATCCAAGTGGAGCTGAGTAATATTAGAATACAGACGTTTAGCAATTAAACAAAAAACATTTCGTTGTTTTAACAATTTCAAATTGTCTCTTTGCAAATAAATGTTTTCATCTTTAACTCTGACTAATTCCAATTCCTTTAACTCTATCCACATTCTCCGCTCCTCACTCTTCGACGCTGCCCTGCTCAATTGATCAGTTAGGTTAGAATTTGTGACCCGAGTTTGAGTTAAGCTACTATCTAGATGAGATATTCTTGAATTGACATTTTTTTAGTTCTTTCTCATAAGAGGATGATGGTACTTTGCATGAAATAAAAACAGATTGTACCTTCTTTATCAGTTCATCCAGCTCATTGAACTGTTGGCTGAGTGGTTTGGCTGTAAAGCACATGTCCTCCTTTGCATTCTGTCCATCATGACCTCCATCGGTGTTGTATCCCCTCAATTGAGATACACCAGAAACCATAAGGCATTTACCACCACTGACTTCTTCCTTAGACACGAACACCTTTCCATGAGTAGGCTGTCTCACTTCCTCGTCTTCTGAGTCGGTAGACCAAACTTCCGTGCTACCGAACTCACCACCTGGAACAGAATCCTGCACAATAAGAGCATTACTAGGCGGGTTAGCAGCAGACTTCTTCTTTCTTAACTCATCTAGCCTTTTCTGCAACACAGTTTCCTCATTGTTTCCATCATCTTTCTCAGCCATTTTCTTGAGGACACAGTCCTTAGCATAATGATTTTTCCCACCACAGTAGAAACAACTCACTCCAGAGTCGCCATCAACCTTCGGTTCCTTCTTGTGCTCCTCAACTTTCAGTTCATTAACCACCTTTTCAGAGCTGTAACTTCCCTGCCAGTTTTGGTTTTTGTTGCTGGGAAATTTCTTCTTTATGAACCTTTTGGGATTGGATACCATCAAGGCATAATCTTCTGATGTGAGATCATATTCTTCCAGGCTGAGGTCTTCATCCTCCATAACGGCTTTACTTTTTGACAAGAGAGCCAACGAACCGAGACCGGAAACGACATTCTTTTCTTGCACCACGTTTTTCTCTTGAGACTTGAGAATTCCCACCAGTTTCGCCAAAGTGTATGATTTAAATTGCTCATGGGCTTTAACTGTGGAAACTACTGCTCTCCACTCAGACCTTAGACCATTCAGGAATGTAACTTTCTGTTCGATGAGCTTCCTTTCGATATCATGTTTGATCATCTTACTGAGAAGATGATTGAAGCGATCGAATGTCTGGGTCACAGATTCTTCAGCCCCTTGTCTGAATTCACCAAACTCAGATAGAAGTAGAGTTTGAATAGAATGTTCGAGATCTTCGTCTGTAGAATACAATTCACGAAGTCTGTCCCAAACATCCTTCGCCGTCGTGCAAGAGCTAACCAATCTGAATGTATCGGACTGAAGGGCGAACCGGATCAATCTTAGTGCTTTGATATTGCATTGGAACTTGTCCTTTTCATCTTGTGCAATGTCTTTCACGTCCTTAAGCAGATCATTGTATTCTTTTTGAGTTTTAATGATTCTGGACGTTGTAGAATGAGAGAACGGTCTGTTTGTGATGGCTTCCCAAATCAAATACCCATTTTCCTCCGACCCAATAACGTAGTCTTCGAAATGATGTGCCCATACTTCATAATCGTTGGTGTATAAGATCGGAATCCTTGTCGTCGAACCAATGCTGTTTGAAATATTAATAACATTTGATTGTGTTGCGTCCATTATGATCGTAAAAACCTGTTCAAAGATCAGACTTGTAATAAAGCAGATCAGGGCAAAATAATAAATATCAAGATACGTCAATAAAGAGATGACGGCTCAATAAATATTGATGATTGCGGAAAAACCCTAATGAAAATCTTTTTCACAGAAAAGATGTGTATCAATTACACAGCCTCCTGCTCTGATACCAATTGATGAGATTAAATAATCTTTTAATCTTAGAAGATCGATAAGATCTTGAACAAGTTATGAAAACAATGACGATATAAACATAGTAAAATTATGAAACAAGAATGAATCAAACGTGTTGAATGATTAAAACAAAATCCTCAGAAGAGCTCGATTAAGAACATCAACTGTAGAGGATTGGAAGGTTACAAGAATGATTAAAGAAACCTTTAGTCGTCTGGAAAAATTGTATTCTCAGATCTCTAAAACCTTAACCTAATATGCATGCAAGCATAAGCTTATATACAAAGCATAAAAGACACACGGTTGGACAGGCCCAAACCGTAATACAAAGAATTATAAACAAACGAGCCCAAAAGACGCAATCTTCTAAGCCCAACAATCCCAAAATTCAAAGATCCTGGCCCATTAGGATCCTGACATCCGAGGATCCTAGCACTCATAGATCCCAATAAGTACATCATTCTATGATCTTAATGATTGTAGTACACAAGTCTCCTAGTAACTACGAATATAGACTGATTATCTCTCCTACGATGGAGGGTCTTTAATCTCCTCTGTGGTTTAAAGAGTTAATTACCTCTTTCATACGAGTTAAGGTTTCTACACCTCCCTTGGACGCACGAAATCTTACTATGGGATGTGAATAAGAGGATCATTTCATGATTCAATGACTTGGAAACCTTCGTATTTCTAAACATATGTTAAGATCTTAACATTTAAACATAAGGCTTATAAAACTATCATGTTATCTTAAGTTGGGATTCTCCCCAGAAATTCCTTAAGGTTTATAGCACTAACATGTTATCTTAAGTTGGGATTTTCCCCAGTTATTTCCAAAGTTTTATAACACTAACGTGTTATCTAAAGTTGGGATTTTCCACAGTAATTTGTTGAAGTTTATAACATTAACATGTTACCTTAAGTTGGGATTTTACATAGAAGTATGATAAACATTGTTGTGTTTTCATAAGATGGGATTTTTCCCCAGGAAATGTCTAAGGCTTGTAATAGGGATCTCTCCCAATTTCATTTTAAGTTGGGATTATTCCCAGCTAATTCCTAAAGAAGGATCCTCCCCGATTTGCTAAGTAGAAGCTTAACAAGGATCTCTCATGGATTAAGGATTAAGGATCGTTCCATATGGAAACTTTGAGATTATGTTGAAGGAATCATAAATTTCTACTCACTTGAAAGATAATGAATCCTAAGGAGCACAGGTTCTATCTATCTTTTAAAATTAGTTTTTCTATGTAATATTTGAAGGTTTGTTATCTTAAAAGATCTTAATTGTTTTAAGATCCTAAATCAATGACTAACTATTTCTAGGTTGTTCAGAGTTTTTCTAAGGTATGAACTTTCTAGGTTCTTCATTATGCAAGGATCCTCAGAATTCTTGTTGTTGCAATCACAAAAGACAACCACGTAAGTAATAAAAGACACCAACATCAACTACTTAAGTGCATAAAATTGAAAGGGGTTGCCCACCAACCCCATAAAAAGTGAAATATTATCTTAGATACCCAAAATATTAAAAGTTATTTTTTAACCAAATAAAATCTAAGCTACAGAATGATCACCACCTCCCTAGGCCATCTCTATATTCTCTTCTCCTTCCTTTGGTTGCAATGCACGATCATGACTGGAAATGCCAGGCTCGCTAGTTAATTTGTCCAGGGCCTCACGACATCCAGCCACATTCCAGGATCCCATATTCTCAAGATCCTCTGCAAGCTTAATTTTCACATCCCAAACGGCAACAGTAGCACTCGCCTTCACTTCCATAATGACCTCGCCTATCTCACCCACATGCTCCTCTTCCTTCTTAACCTTTTCCTTGGTCTGCATCTCCACCTTCTGCAAGAGTTGCTTGTTGATTCCCTCTTGCTCCTTCAAAGCATGCTCTGTTTCAGCAAACTTGGCCTTGAGATCCTCATCGGAGCGAGAGACGTGGTCAACAACCTTAAAGGAACAATGGTAAGTATAAAATAAAGTTAAATTGAAAAGGACACAAGAATTCTTACAGATCGGGAAAAAGAGACCAACTCCTTTAATGCGTCGTTTGTTCCAAGATCCTCAAGATCCAATGCATTGGATGGTTTCCTTTTATGAGATGACGGGGTCTTCACAGTAAGATCAAGTTGAGTCTTCTTCGGATGAAGAAAAGGAGGGATGTTCTCCTTCTTTACCATAAGCATGTCACTAGACATGTGATCTTCAAGCTTGGATAAGACGAATCGAGTACTAGACTGAGTTTTCTTGAATCCTACATATTGAGAAGGGTCCCTATAAGTTCAGGATCCTAATTTCGAAATAGATAAATACACTAAGAAGGATCCTTACCGTTGGCCATTAAAGTTGTGGTGGATGAACCTTCTTGAAGACTAGGACACTTAAACTTGAATGATCTAATGTTTGTAGGTAAAGCAAGAAAACTTGTAATCTTATCCTTAGGATCCTCAGTGACAATAAAAGATTCTCCAAACTTGAAACCTACATCAAAGTAAAAAAAAAAAAAAAAAAAAGAGTAAATCCTTGGATCCTTAAGATTAACAAATAGATACTACCCTTTTCAACCCAAGCTTTGGGCAAGAGATCCCTGTCATCAATAGAATCATGCCTTACAAAAAAAGTATTTTTGCTTCCAGGCTTCGTCGTTATGTTTGTTTTTAGTATGAGAGGAGGTTTGTTGGTCTTGAATTAAGTAGAAAATGTGAATTCCCAAAAGTAGAAAGTTTATAAACATAAGCCAACTCGGGAAGGCCTTTGTCCAAATTGTGGGAATAGTTTACTAGATCGATCCAGTATAAAATCCTCTAGATGATGTGCATTGCTTGAATGTATGAAATATTGGTGGCTTGAAAGAAATCGGAAATGATGCCCCAAAAAGGGTATTTGAGACCCAAAGAAAAGGGATATTCAAGGAAGCATACCCAGGATGGAGAAATGAAATCAAGCTGAATAAAAGCTTTGAAGGACCTAAAGATCAAATCAGAGAGAAAGCTCAATTGGCTTTGAGAGACTACATGTCTTCGTTATCAGACATCATCATAGGCCAAGATCCCCTGATCAATGAAGTCATTTTGGGAGGGGCCATAATGCTAAGACAAGAACGGGTTGCCTTCTTGCCCATGATCGGAAAAAAGCAAAAACCAAAAGGATACCAGAGAAAAGGGAGTTACCTTTAAAGGTGAACGGAGATGATCGGAAGAGATATAAAAGAAGGTAAAAGGAATCGATGGTTTTACCCTATTTAACCTTGTGACAAAGGAGAGAGTATATGATTTGACTACGTGATGATTACTATTGAACGGGTAGATCTTATCTGAGTAGGGTGTAAAATCCAGATCTCTTATATCTTTTATTCATTATTTAAATTATACCTCTAAATGTCTAGAAACTAACATTTATATTTCATAGGTATAATTTGGGGGCAATTGTTAGGGATCCTAGAATCATATTTAGGATCCTTAATATTATTGAAACCTCAGGATCCTTAAAATATATCGTTGAATCCTGATTATTATTACTATTATTTCCTAACACCTATATGATGGGTTTTGAGCATTCTAACACTCCTAAGGTGTACATCCAACCCTAGAAACCTTGGATCTATGTTTTACTACGATACGTGCAAAAATGATTTTCCAAGGTTCTTAACTTAACTAGCATGGCATAGGGAACTTTAAAACATAAATGCTAGTAGAAGAACATACCTTTTAGTTGTTTGATTTCCTTGAGAACCTTGTGAGCCTAGCACCCCAAGTGTGATGCCTCAAATGTCTCACACAACACCACAACACTTAGAATAACTTTGATAAAACTACACTTACCCCTCAAAATCAGCTCGCCCTGTATTACTTGCTTGTAGTGCCGATTTTGGTCATCCATGGGGTCTTTTTATAGTTGTGTCACAAGTAGGGTCACACCATGTAAACCCTAATTGTCATGGCTTTTCATATTCCATGATCTATGCGTTTGTAGCCTCCATGGATTATCCATGGAGCACCTTATGGGATTTAACCCAATCCATACAAACCATGGATCATTAGCCCAACCATACAAGAATAGATGTTTTACACAACCAACCCCAAATATTTAATTAGACTTTTTTTGATCACTTAATTAATTCCAAATTAATTCTTTGATCAATATTAATTAAATAATATTATTAATATATTAGAACTTATAATATATTAATAACCTAAAGTGTCCTTTCTATCATTTAGTCTATCCAAGTGTTTTAATGCCATGCAACCCAAATGGACCATGCCAACTGGGTCAAGTACATTCCAGAAATAGTTATGAACTTAGACACCTAATCCAACAGTGTCCCACTTGGATAAGTCTAATAACTATATTTGCAAGAGTGATTTCAGGAACCGATCAACAATCGTAACTCTTGCAAGGTCTTGCGGAACTGAGATGATGATGATACACCATTTAAGATAAGTGATCATATAATCCTCTATTCTAGACATCAGCCAGACAAATACATGGAACACTATCTTACTTATTGTCCAGCAGTTTGTTTCCTGATTTTTGATTTGTTTGACATAGAACTTAATCGAACACATCAATTTAGTTCTGAACGGGCCCGATACATAGATCAAAACAAAATCATCGATGGGTCCAAATATTACTTCTAATACAAAAAGGAACAACTAAACTTCGACTCATATGCTTATTCTACTACTTGTTGAATTATACACAAAGGCACGTTTTATAACATCAAGTTACCAATGCATATTCATACAATCAATATATAACCAACTCATAGTCAACAACTCATATCTCTAGGTTTGAAGAATTATATGATATTACCATCTTATGATCAATCGAGATAAATTCCATGAAGTGATACAAGTGAACGTGGGTTGAATCAAATATTCAGAACTTATGAGTACTCATGAATGTTATAGCAACTCTTTGCTATGTCCAACACCTTGGACATCTACAAGCCAACTTCATGACAGTCTTGATTCATATCTACTTCCAACATATGACCGACTGTGGAGATTTTGAATAAAGTAATTATTCTGGAAGTCAAAACATGCAAAGCTTAAACAATAGTAAATAATTGACAAAGATAGCCACACTTTACTCATAAATAAACAACAATTTTTATTCATTATCAAATGTCTATTGCATTTTACAAGTTTCAGAAATACCTTTCTAATCGGTAAAACTAATATCATCCTTTCAGCCTGATGTGCCTCGCATGCTGTAAATGCTTAACCCCACTCAGTCCCTTCATGAGGGGATCTGCTAGGTTCTCATATGATGATACCCTGTTTGCAACGAGGAGTCATTCTTCTATTCAATGTCTGATAAAATGGTATTTTATGTCGATGTATCTGGATCTCCCGTGATCCCTTGGTTCATTCGCTAAGGCAGCTGCACTTTCACTATCACATAAAATTTATGTAGGCTCCTTTATAGATGGTACAACTCCAGGGTCTCCAATGAAGTTTTTCATCCATATTGCCTCCTTCACCGCTTCACTCACTACTATGTACTCTGATTCACATGTCAAATCAGCTACCGTCTCCTACTTGGAACTTTTCCAATTAATTGCTCCTCCGTTTAAGGTAAAGATCCATCCTGATTGAGAACGAAAATTACCCCTATCAGTCTGGAAGCTAGCATCACTATACCCAACCATTGTCAAGTCATCACTCCCACCAAAGGCAAGGACCCAGTCCTTAGTCCTTCGAAGATACTTGAGAATGTTCTTTACCGAAGTCCAGTGAGCCTTGCCAGGGTTCCCTTGATATCTGTTGACCATGCTCAAAGAAAAAGCCACATCAGGACGAGTAGAATTCACAACATACATGATCGAGCCTACAGCGGAAGCATACGGTACTCGAATCATTTAAGCTATCTTAGCCTCTGTACTCGGGCTCTGAGTCTTACTCAGCTTGCCGTTACTCTGGATCGATAAATCTCCTTTCTTGGAGTCCTACGTGTTGAACCTATTCAGCACCTTATCCAAGTAAGTACTCTGACTAAGTCTAATAATTCTTTTACTCCTTTCTTTTAATATTCTTATCCCTAGGATATAGGCAGTTTCTCTAAGGTCCTTCATAGCAAAGCACTTCCCAAGCCAGGACTTCACCTCCTGCAGAGTTGGGATGTCATTTCACATGAGCAGTATGTCATCCACATACAATACCAATAAGCAACCTATACTCCCACTAGTGCTGACATATACACAGGACTCATCTTCTCTTCTCGAGAAACCAAACTCTTTGACCTTTTCATCGAAACAAAGATTCCACCTGCGAGATGCTTGTTTCAATCCATAAATGTATTTCTCAAGCTTGCACACTCTATTTGGGTACTTGGAACTGAAAAAACCCTCTGGCCGACTCATGTAAACATCATCAGCCAGCTTTCCATTAAGGAAAGTGGTTTTGACATCCATTTTCCATATTTCATAACCATGAAATGAAGCAATGGCTAACATGACCCTAATAGACTTTATCTTTGCTACTGGTGAAAAGGTTTCATCATAATCAATAACATGAGTCTGAGGAAAACCCTTAGCAACTAGTCGTACCTTATAAGTATGAACTTTACCATCTATGTCGGTCTTTTTCTTGAAGATCCACTTGCACCTGATTGTCTTACGGTCGGGTACATTGTCAACCAAGTTCCAAACTTGATTTTCATACATGGATTGTATCTCGCTGTCCATAGCCTCCTTCGATTTTAGCAGACTCCAAGCCTGCCATGGCTTCCTTAAAGCTATTAGGTTCACCCAAATTTACCAGTGTACTATCACTGATAAATGTATCACCTTCCGCACTAATATGGAAACCATAGTAATGCTTAGGCTCAATAGGAGTTTCCTCCTCATGTTGGTTGCTAGTGTCTGAGGTTCCTTCACCACTTGACTCTTGAACTTTTTCAAAGTCAATTTGCTTGCCACTGTTTCCTTGGCTTATGAACTCTCTCTCGCGAAATACCCCTCTTCTTGCCACAAAGACCACATTCTCACTTGGTCTGTAGAAGAGGTAACCAAAGGATTTTTGTGGGTAGCCGATGAAAATATACCTCTCACCTCGAGGTTCGAGCTCATCGTGAGTCTCGCACCTCACGAAAGCCTCGCAACCCCAAATCTTGATGTGGTCCAGATTGGGAACTTTTCCAGTCCACATATCATGAGGTGTTTTGGTAACCTTTTTGGTAGGGTCTAGATTAAGAATATAGGTGGCAGTCTCTAAGGCATACCCCCAAAATGAGATTGGTGGCAAAGCTCGACTCATCATGGAACGAACCATGTCTAACAAAGTTCGATTACTCCTCCCAGCCACACCATTAACCTGTGGTGTCCTGGGAGGTGTCAATCGTGAGATAATCCCACATTCCTTAAGACAGTCAAGGAGCTTTATACTAAGATACTCACCATCTCGATCGGATCAAAGCATCTTAATGTTCCTGCCCAATTGATTCTCCACTTCCTGCTTGAACTCTATGAACTTTTCAATGGTTTCTGACTTATGCTTGATTAAGTAGACATATCCATATCTACTAAAATCATCAGTAAAAGTAACATAGAAGCGGTTAGAATCCCTTGTGGTAGTTCTGAAGGGTCCACACACATCCGTGTGTACCAGATCCAACAAACCTTCACCCCTAGCACAAGTACCAGTGAAGGGTGATTTTATCATTTTTCCAAGTAGACAAGATTCACAACTATCATCCGACTTTAGGTCAAATGACTCCAAGACTCCATCCTTTTGGAATTAGCCTATGCGTTTCTTTCTTACATGTCCAAGACAATAATGCCATAGTGATGCTTTATCCAAGTTAGGAAGAATCAATCCACAATACATTATTTCCTAGGTTATCTACAACCGACACAGCTTCATACACACCATCACAGGGTAATGCTTTAAAATAAAGAACATTATTAAAGAAAGCATTAATACTACCATATTTATTATCAAAATAAAAGGTAAACCCTTGTTTGTACAAAGCATGAGAAGAAATAATACTCCTCGCCATTTCAGACGAGTAACAACATTTATTCAAATCTAATGTTAACCCACTACTTAGCAACAAAGTATAAACTCCAATCTTGGTGATAGGTGATGCTTTCCTATTCCTCGTGATTAAGCTTATCTTCCTATGCTCCACATCCTCACTTCTTCTAAGTCCCTGCAAATCAGAACAAATATGAATACCACAACCGATATCAAGGACCCAAGAATTAGAATGGGGTGACTTATTAGACAATATAGTGTAAATACCTGCATGGTTGGGTTTCACTTTCCCATCCTTCACATCTTGCAGCTACTTTGGGCAGTTTCGCTTCCAATGAGACTTTTCATGATAATAGAAGCATTCAGCCTCTTTAGGGTTAACAGAAGGAGTGACAGAACCTTTCTTGGTTCCACTTGTAGAGGGGCCTTCAAGGTACTTTCCTTTTGTACCCTTCGAGGGTCTCTTCCTCTTCTTCCCTTTTCCTTGACTGATTGCCAAGACTGGGGCCGCGGTAGGAGTAGGAGTGATAACAGTCGATTTACCCTTAAGACCACTTTCGGTGGTATTCAAGAGTCCTTGAAGTTTGTTGAGTGTAACTTCCTCCTTGTTCATGTGGTATGTCATTCGGAATTGATCAAAAAAAAAGGTAAGGAGTGCAAAATGATGTCAATTGCCAACTCCTTAGGAAAGTTCACATTTAGTTTCAGCAAACGATCTACATACCTTTGCATTTTCTGTGAGTGGCCCGTGATGGGTTCACCATCCTTCATGCGGGTTGTTATCATGGAGCAGATGATGTCATACCTCTCTTGGCGAGCACTTTGATGGTAGCGGTCCATCAAGTCCTGGTTCATCTCAAAAGGGTAATAGTCCTCATAGGAATTTTGGAGTTTCGCTATCATCATGGCCAACATGATACATGCCACTTTCGTGGCATCTCTCTCATGAGTACGAAATTCAGCGATCTCCTCAGGAGTAGCAAACGACTCATCAAGTTCCTTTAGCTCCTTGTCAAGGACATAATCCGTGTCCTTGTAAAGAGTGACCATCCTGATGTTCCGGATCCAATCCATCAAGTTGCAACCATCGAATATGACTCTCCCACAAAGTTTCGTGAGAGAGAAGGAGCTGGTAGGGTTTGAGCAAGAAGCAGAATTGTTTGAAGACATCTGAAAAAGAAGAAAGACAAGTTTAGATTAGATATAAATATAGTCCTTAATAAAACAACCAAATGTAATATTAAGGCTAGGACCAAACAAAATATTTTATAACATAGAAGAGGGATGCCGTAATCCAAGCTATAAAATATTTGAAGGTAGGTGAGTGGCGATTCACCAATTCCCACCATGAAAAAATGAAATAAATTATTAGGTTTTAATTGGTTTTGAAACTCCTAGATTCTTTGAGATTCATTGAACTTTTCAATGGCAAGTTTCAATCTCGAGTGCGCCCTTCAAGTTTTGTGACTGGGATGCCGAGGATCACAAAACAAGGTGTGAAGTAACCATGCAAATTATTTGGTACCCTTAATGTCTATCACTCCATCGATGTGCCGGTTAACCACACGCGCTCCACCGAACTACGATAAATCTTAAGTCACTCTTTGCCTACTTTGTTAAGTCCAAGTTAGTGTGCCGGTTAACCACACATGCTCCACTAACGACTTAAACAAAGTGCAAAGTGTAATTTCATGGGTTAGCACCTTATTCACATTTTTCTAGGGGTTGGATTTTAAATTTTAAAATTCTAGGGGTTGGAACTAATGTACTTTAAAAGTGGGACTTTTGGTAATCCATAACTTGAGGACAAATTATGGATTCCATTAAAACACATCAAGATCAAGAATTATATTACCAAGCAAGTTACAAATAATTCCTATGATCTTCTAAACTCATAAGTTCATGAATGTTCATCTCAACAATTTCAAGAATAAAAAATAAACCATAAAAACTTGAAATTTTGATAATATCCATTGAAAATGGATTAGCATAAACATTACACCATCTAAAACAAGTTTTATAACACCAAAACAGTTTAGGGTGATGTTTCTAGTCCATTTCCAGCAGCAAAAGTCGAAAAACTGCACCCTGACAAGCCAACTCGTCGAGTGCATGAACTGAATCGCCGAGTTGGTTGAAGAAAAGCATGGACTCGTCGAGACCCCCCATGGACTCGACAAGTTCACCCGGGTAGAAAATAGTTTTGTCGATTTTCTTAAGAAGTTTGCATCAAGTATCAAATAAACAAGGCTAGGCTCTGATACCACTGATTGGTTTTGAGCATTCTAACACTCCTAAGATGTACATGTAACCCTAGAAACCTTGGATCTATGTTTTACTAAGATACATGCAAAAATGATTTTCCAAGGTTCTTAACTTAACTAGCATGGAATGGGAAACTTTAAAACATAAATGCTAGTAGAAGAACATACCTTTTACTTGTTTGGATTCCTTGAGAACCTTGTGAGCCTAACGCCCCAAGTGTGATACTTCAAATGTCTCACACAACACCACAACGCTTAGAATAAATTTGAGAGAAGTACACTTACACCTTAAAATTGGCTAACCCTCTATTAATTGCTTGTAATGTTGATTTTGTTCATCCATGGGGTCTTTATATAGTTGTGTCACAAGTAGGGTTACACCATGTAAACCCTAATTGTCATGGCTTTTCATATTCCATGATCCATGGGTTTGTAACCTCCATGGATTATCCATGGAGCACCTTATGGGTTTTAACCCAATCCATACAAACCATGGATCATTAGCCCAACCATACAAGAATAGATGATTTACACAATCAACCCCATATATTTACTTAGTCTCTTTTTGATCACTTAATTAATTCTTTGATCAATACTAATTAAATAATATTATTAATATATTAGAACTTATAATATATATTTAAACCTTAAGTTTCATTTCTCTCATTTAGTCTATCCAAGTGTTGCAATGCCATGCAACCCAAATGGATGATGCCAACCGCGTCAAGTACAATCCAGAAATAGTTATGAACATAGACACCTAATCCAACACTATAACGGTTATGTTTTTCTCTCTCTATTTATCACATGTGCATAACTATTCAACGTGAGACTCATTCTCAATGGAGAGTCATCTCGAGTAGGCAAAATGTAATGTCCGGGTTTCGGAGCTAAGCATTTTTAGATAATATAATAGTCTAGGTCAACTATTGTAAATATTTTTGAAGTAATAAAGATGAAATATCTGAATTCTATGTGAATTATGTGTATTTGTGTGCTTATTACTTAATTATAAAAATATAATTAATAAAGGATAAAAATAAGTGTCAAAATTAAAGTGTGATATAAGCCCGATATCTTTACATAAAGTTTTAGTGTTCGAAACAAGGATTCCGGGGATATAAAGAACGCCGAAATCTGAGTTATAACGAAGAAGTTATGGCCCGTCGAAGTTTTACGGCAAAACCGGCACAGCACTGGGAGATGTAAATAGTGAATTTACGATGGAGGACTTTTTACACTGAGTGATCTAAACCAAAGTTATATGTTAAACCGAGAACATCCATAAAAAGAACGCCCAAATCTGACTTCGTATGAGGAAGTTATGATTTTTCTAAGATTCGGCTTAGCAGTGTACAGCCCGAAACTCAAATTTTAGTTCAAGCGGTTTTCGGCCTACGCAACCTAAATGAGAGTTGAATATCTCATTAATAGGAACTCAACAGTAAAAAGACGGACGAAAAAAGAATCCGTATGAAGGAGTTATGAATTCTTCGCGGTCATTTAGCAGTCTAATCTCCTCCTACTGTTAAATTTAAGATCGGCCGAGAATTAGCCGACGAAGTCTAAATGAAAGTTGTAGATCATCATTTTACCTACACTTTGAAAAAAATAACATCGAAAACGGAGCTCGTATGCGAGAGTTATGATTTTTCTAAGTTTGAAAGCTGATACGCGATAGGGGGTGACGTGGCACCACCAGAATTGGACACATGGCACCACCAGAAGGTTGCCACATGCCCCAACTCGGTGAGTAGGTCCTCCTACTAGGTGAGTCCATCATTCAGCACCCCTATAAATAGAGGTTTCGGGTTCCCTCACTTCCTCACACCTTCAAACCCTTCTTTCTCTCTCTAGTTTCTCTCTCTAAAGCCCCAACCCCCCCCCCCCTAAAGTGTAGATAAACCCCCTAGCACCCGAAGGAAGCCCCGAGGCTCCCAAATCCTCGAGAAAAGAGCCTTTTGGCTCAGAAACTCTTCTCCAGCAGAGCCCGGTTTCCAAGGAAACCCGCTGTAAGTGAGTTGTACCTCACTTATCTTTAGTATAGCTTATGTTTTAATATAGGAACATCATTAGGACCTTAAAATAATTATTTGGGCTATTATTATGAGTTATATAGAGTGTTTTTTAATGCTTATATAATAGTAATAATAGCTAGACTATTAATTAGTCTCGGTGAATATTAGACTAAACCCTAGTGGTAATGATACTAGGTTTTGCCGAAGGAAAACTGTGTTAAGAGTAACGAAGTGCTGTCCGAGTGCCAAGTCACCACCTTCTCAGGTGAGTGCATAGTTACTTTCATCTTACATATAGATATGAAGTATTTTATATAAATTATGTGTTGTGTGTTCATATTATCTGTATACTTGCTACCTATGCTGGATGAACAATTTTATACATGTTTTAAATGATTTAAACTGTATATGTATTTTTATATCTACAAAATGTGTTGGATAAAACATGGGTAGGTGTAATTGTTGTTGTGTGACCAAATAAAATAATGAGAGGCCTCGTTATAGATGTTATTGATGATCCAGTCATCTAGCGGAGTATAGATGACGACCACGGACTATTCTATACAATCCAATGGAACACTAGCAGGCTTGCAACCAGTAGGTGTTTATTTGAACAGTGTGTTTATTTGAACTGTGTGCTCACCAGGTGTACTCCATCACCCACATGGCTTCCTTAAAGGACATTTATTGCTGAGGAATCCCCTTAGCGGTAGTGTCCATCCCGATGATAGTCCTTAGACTAGGTCCCTTGTGTTAGATGTTTTAGGGACGTAAAATAAGGATAACGTGAACGGGTAATCAGGTTTGATTTGTTTGATAAAGTCAATAAACTTATTTACTGTGGGTTGAAAACCCTATGTGCTCATTGGGCTCCTAAGCCTGACCCGCTCAGTTTCTTGTATTACAGGTAGTGATGTATGGGCATAGGTGTGATGTCTTGGGATGAGAGATTAAGGGATTTTAGGCCTATAAATACGGAATAATGTAGTAAGACCCATGTTGTATTGTTTATGCTTATGATTTGTATAGAACATGACATCCCAAGTCTTTTTTAATGAAATACATTTCTATGGAAATGCTTTTGATAAATCTTTATCATATTTTGTTTTGGGACAAATTCTGCAACTCTTTTATTAAAAGGTTAGTATGATTTTGAAATAAAATGTAAACAAAACCGGTCTTTTCTGGCCGTGATTTTGGGGATGTCACAATTGGTATCAGAGCATTAGTTTAAGCGAACTAGGAATTTGTAGGATTTCTAGACTTAAACATAGAATGCTAAGAAATGATTGTGAGATGTGAGCACTAGCTTATTTTAGGAATTATTCCTAAAATGTTTTTATGTGCTAAATGCTTTGTGCTTGATATGTTGTTATTTGTTCGGGTCCATGGTCTATTGCCGACCGGATCTAGAAACCTTATGTGTTTAGGATTCTAAACGTACGACTACGATATTAGAACTAACATGTAAATGTTTTAGAGAGATAAGGATGATTTGAACATCAGTCCTAACTAAAGATCTAAATTCACCTTATTCGGTGTATAGATCAAGATGGCAAGGACCCATAGCAGAAACGTGAATGCAAATGGGAACAAAAACCAACCCCCAATAATTAAGCAAATACCGGTTGTGGTAGCCACTGCTGAGCCACTAACGATGGTCGGAGTGCAAGCGATGATCCAGGCGATGTTGGATCGTCAAATGGAGGAAACTAGGAATTTGATCCAACAAAATCGAGAGGAAGTGACCATACAGATCGAACAGCCCGAGTTGAACGAAGGGCAGACTGAGGAGGGGAACTACAATGGAAACGTTGGTCAAGTCAACCCACCAATAGTTCGACAAAACAACCAAGATGATGGAGTCGAGAGGAATGGATGCAAGTACAAGGATTTTTTTACTTGCAAGCCATCGACTTTCACTGGAAAGGAAGATCCGATCAGAGTCATGGGTTGGATCTCAGAAATGGAGTTAGCCTTTATGACGTGCGGTTGCAGAGGCAAGCTGCAAACCACCTTTGCAGTGCGTCAGTTTCGAGGAGGTGTTGTATGTTGGTGGAATACCTTGGGGAAGACTCTGAGCCCCAATTAGCCCCTACAACTGACATGGTCAGAGTTTCTGGTGCAATTCAAACGAAAGTATTACTCAGCTCAAAACTTGCTCGAGTTAGAGAACCAATTCCTGACCTTGAAGATGGGAAGCATGTCAATCGATGAATACACGAACTTCACAGAAAAGATGGATTTTGCCTTGCGTCTTGTTCCGGATGAGCTGACGAAAATTGATAAGTATGCAAAGGGACTTCCATGGGAGTACGCAGTGCCAGTGCGTCAGGCGCATACTCTGGAGGAAGCTATCTGGGCTGCCAAGTCTGTGGAGGATATGATTAAGGGAAGAGCTGCCAGCAAGGTTGAGGTTGGCGAGAAGAGGAAATTTGAAGGGTCTACTAAAACCAAGAAAAAGAAGAGCAACTTCGATTCAAAGAAGTTCGGGGGAGGAGGAAATGAATTGAAGTGGTGCGAGAAGTGCAAGAAGAAGCACTCAGGAAAATGTAGCAAGGAAGTAACCTGCAACAAGTGTGGGAAAATGGGGCACTATGACAATGAGTGCACCATCAACAAGAGGGTGTGCTACGAGTTCTGCGAAGAAGGGCATATTGCTAAGGATTTCCCAAAGAAGAAAGATGCGGGAAGGCACAACATTCCACTGAAGCCGAAGGTGAGAGCCTTCCAGATGACGCTCGAGGCTACAAAGGAGGCAGTAGACGTCGCTTCAGGTACCCCATAAGAGTTACTAATTGAACACATCAAATCAGTCATGGTTGGGCCCAACACTATAAGTCAACATAAAATCACTAAGGGGCCCAAAGATATCGCTTTTCCCATTAGGAAAAAAGGAACGAATAAGATTTGACTCATATGCTTGTATCCTTTACTCACCAAATCATACATGGCACTAGGTTTTATAACATCAAGTTAATGATGCGTATTCGCAATACCAATGTACAACTGACTTGTAAATTACAACTCACATATCTCTATTTTAATAATATAAGATATTATCATCTTAGAATTACCCATGATAGAATCCATGAAGTAATTCTTTGACCTTGGGTTTATCCAATACTCAAATCTCCATTTTTTAAGTACTCATGAATGTTGTAAAAACATAATTGCTATGTCTAAACTTCTTAGACAATCTACAATCCAATTCATGGCAGTCGCCATTCACCGCTTACTTCCTAAAGTATGAGCGACTATGGAGCTTCGAATAATCAAATTATTCATGAAGTAAAACATGCAAAACAAAACACAAGAATAAATAATTGACAAAGGAACTAAAAAAAACTCATAAATAATTTCTATTATTCAATCACCAAAATCAATTACATTTATTATGTTATAAGTTTTAAACTAATCATCTAACTACTAAAAGTAATTTCATCTCTCAAACCAATGCTCCTAGCATGTTGACAATGTTTAACCCTACTCAGAACCTTTATGAGAAGATCTAAAGCATTGTCTTTTGACGAAACTCTCTTTATTATGAGATGACTTTCTTCAACTCTATGTTTGATAAAATGGTACATTCTATCGATATGTCTTGATTTACCATGATCTATCGGTTATTTGGTCAAAGCAATTGATCCTTCATTATTGCAAGAAGTTCCATTGGCTCCTGAATGGGCGGAACTACTCCGAGATCACCGATGAAATTCTTCAACTAAGCCGCTTCCTTTGATGCTTCACTCGATGCTTTGTACTCTGACTCACAAGTAGACTCAGCCATTATGTCCTTCTTGGAACGTTTCCAAGAGACTGCTCCTCCACTTAATAGGAACGCCCAACCAGATTGAGAATGAAGAGTGTATCTATCTGTTTGAAAGTTGGCGTCACTATACCTACTTACTCTCACTGTATCACTACCACCAAGGAATAGAATCAGATCCTTTGTCCCTCGTAGATACTTGAGAATATTCTTTACTGATGTCCAATAAGCTCTGCCATGATTTCCCTAAAAGCGACTGACCATTCTTAAAGCAAAAGATAATCAGGGGGAGTACATATCATAGCATACATGATAGATCTTACAGCCGGATCATATGAGACTCGACTCATTTCTTCTATCTCTTCATCTGTATTAGCGCTTTGAGTCTTACTAAACTTAGAATTACTCTTAATAGGCTGTTCTTCTTTATTGGAATTCTCCATACAAAAATGTTTTAGTACCTTATCCAAGTATGTACTTTGACTAAGACCAATTAGTATTTTCTTTCTATCACTTAAGATTCTTATCCCAAGAATATAAGTTGCCTCTCTTAGATCCTTCATAGCAAAACACTTTCCAAGTCAAGAATTTATTTCTTGCAAATTTGGAATGCATTTTCCTATAAGGACTATGTCATCAACATACAATACTAGAAAAGTTACTAAACTCCCACTAGCATTGACATACAGACAGGAGTCACCCTCGCTCCTAAAGAAACCAAATTCTTTGACTTTCTCATGGAAGAAAGGATTCTAGCTATGAGATTCTTGTTACAATCTATAAATGGATTTGTCAAGCTTACACACTCTATTAGGAAACTTTTCATCCACAAAACTCTAGCTAACTTATGTAAACATCTTCAGCCAACTTCCTATTATGGAAAACAGTTTTAACATCCATCTGCCATATTTCATAGTCATGAAAGTCATCTATGGCAAGCATTATCCTAATAGACTTTAAATTGGCCATTGGTGAGAAGGTCTCATCATAGTCAATCCCTGGGATTTGAGTAAATCCCTTCGCAACCAGTCGTACCTTAAAGGCGTGTACCTTTCCAACCATGTCAGTATTCTTTTGAAAATCTATTTGCAGCTAACTATCTTTTGACCAGGTTCTTGATCAACCAAATTCCAAGCTTGATTGTTATACATGAAATTAATCTCGTTATCTGTTGCCACTTTCCACTAGACAGCTTTAGGGCCTGCCATTGCTTCCTTGTAGTTAGCTGGCTCATCCAAATTTACCAGTGTACGATCAATAAAAAGCATGTCACCCTCTGTAATTATATGGAAACCATGGAACTCAGGTGGCATGCTAACTCTACTAGATTGACGAAGAGGTAATTATTTGTCAATGGGTTCAACAGGAGTCTCATCCTTTGGTTGAGCGCTAGTATCTTCTAAGGTTCCTTCACTGGTTGACTCTTGAATATCTACAATGTCAATTGTACTCCCACTATCCTCTTTACATATGACCTCTCTCTGAAAAAAGACTCCTCTTCATGCTATAAGACCACGTTCTCACTAGGTCTGTAGAACAAATATCCAAAAGACTTTTATAGGTAGCCAATGAAAATACATCTGTCACTTGTAGGTTCTAGCTTGTCATCAGTCTCTCGTTTATCAAAATCTTCACAACCCCAAACCTTGATATGTGCTAACGAGGGAACTTTTCTTGTCCACATCTCGTGAAGTGTTTTGGTAACCTTATTTGTAGGGACAAGATTGAGGATATGGGCGGCTCTTTCTAAGCCATATCCCTAGAATGAAATGGGAAGAGAAGCTCGACTCATCATGGAATGAACCATGTCTAACAAGGTCCGATTACGCATCTCAGCCACACCATTAAGTTGTGTGTTCCTAAGAGGAGTCAACTGTGAAACAATTCCACATTCCTTGAGATAGTCATGGAACTCAATACTAAGATACTCTCCGCCTCTGTCAGATCGGAGCATCTTTATCTTCCTACCTAATTGATTCTCGACTTAATATTTAAATTGTTTGAATTTTTCAAAGTTTTCTGATTTATGCTTGATTAAGTAGATATAACCATATCTACTATAAGCATCTGTAAATGTCATAAAAAATCAATAAACATCCCTTATGGTGGAGCTGAAGGGCCCACACACATATGTGTGTATGAGGTCCAACAAACCTTCACTTTTTTCACAAGATCCAGTGACATGTGATTTTGTCATATTGCCTAAAAGACAATATTCACATTCATCATTTGGCCTTAAGTTAAATGATTCCAACACTTCATCATTTTAGAGTTGGGTAATGTGTTTCTTGTTAATGTGCTTAAGACAACAATGCCACATGCATGCCTTTTATAAACCATTAAACGAATCAATATGCAATACACTATTGCCTAAGCTATCAACAAAAATCACAGTTTCATATACACCATTAGAAGGTAAAGATTCAAACATAAAATTTCCGTTTTTATAAACCAAAATTGATCTATTCATGTCATTAAACGACTATCAGAAACCTTTTCTAAAAATCGCATGAGAAGAGATAATGCTTCATATCATTTCTGACAAATAGCAACAATTAACTAAATCTAATCTAACTTTACTACTAAGCATAAGACTATAAGTTCCAATCTTCGTAACACGAGAAGATCACCTATTTCCCATGATTAGATTTATCCTTCAACGCTCCACCTCTTCACTTTCTATTTGTCCCTGCAAATTAGAACAAATGTGAAAATCGCATCCTATATCAAGTACCCAAGAACAAGTAGGTTATGAGTTATTAGTTTGAATAGTATAAATACCTACCGAAGATGGCTTCACTTTTCCATCCTTAATGTCCTTCAAGCACTGGGTACAACTTCGTTTCCAATGACCCTTATCATTTCAATATAAGCAAATAGCCTCTTTGGGATCACTAACATAGGAATGTTAGAACTAGGATTTGCTTTTGGGACATTGTTATATGACCCAACATGGGCCTTGCCCTTCCCGTTATGCTTAGGAGCACTTTTCTTTTCTTTCCTTTGTTTTTCCCAATGGCAAGGACATGAACATTAGTATAGGTTGGAGTTTGATTCTTCTTTATTCCTGACTCAATCATTAGCAATAGGTTGTGGAGTTGGGCCAATGTGGTTTCTGTGTTGTTCAAAGGATAAGACAAAATGAGCTGATCATTACAAGGTGGCAAAGAGTTAAAGACCATGTCTATGGCCAATTCCTTGTCGAAATTCACATTTAGCCTTTTAAGGCGCTCCACTTATCTTTGCATTCTCTTCACATGGTTACATATAGACTTTCATTCCTTCAATTTGCAAGTCATTAGAGCTTTGACGACCTAATACTTTTCTTGACGAGCTCTCTTGTGAAAGTTTTTCACAAGATTCAAGTTCATCTCGTATGACCAGTTGTCCTCATATAACTTTTGCAACTCAGGAATAATGGTGTCAACCATGATGCGTAAACAACCTTAGTCGCGACTTCATAGTGTTCTTGTAGGAGGCTATTTCTTCAGGAGTAGCAATGGCCTCATCGATCTCACGAGTTGTTTCTCAAGGACATATTATTTTCCCTCTTTTCGAAGAGCCCTATATATATATATATATATATATATATATATATATATATATATATATATATATATATATATATATATATATATATATATATTTGCATTATCAAATAAAAAAAGATATAATATATTTATAAAAAATTAATGAATAAAATTATTAGACAATATATCTAAATGAAATAAATAAAATGTGATTGGAGATAACATCAATTTTATTTCATATTGATATAAAAGAAAGATTGATGAAGATGGTCTTAGGATACTCTAATTTGATTATTATATAATTTGGTGACGTTTTAACCTTTTACAGTTTCAGTGGCATCTTTGCATTATTGCATATTATCCCTTAATTTTATCTTGTAATTATTTGCTCAATTGCATAAATAAATATTGTATATCCTGTTATCTTATTAATTATAATACTTTTGATTAAGAAAATTTAACATATGAAATATGAAAGGTATCAAATTTTGTTGTAAATTTTTGTTATATGAAATCTTTTCGGTATCTTATTTTGATACGTTTATATTGATTTTTAGTGAAAAGTTTCATATTATAACAAAAACGGTACGATATTTAATGATGTTTAAAAAGTTGTTCATACAAACAAACAATAACATTTGTTGGAATGATTATACAGAGAAATGATAAATTAAATATCATTTTATATTTTTGTTTATAACAGTTTTTTAATATTTATATTGATTTAATAAAAAAAAGTTAATAACAAAAGATAGAACAATATTTGATTTCTCAAGAGAAATTACACATACAACGGCTACAGTGAGTTGCTACTGTCAAGTGTCAACATTATTACTTTGTTTAAAATTCTGAAGACATTTATTTATCGTTATTTATAAAGATCAAAAAAGGTGGAATCCACTCACATTTTATTGCAAGTCCACATTTTTTAGCAACCGCTCACATGTTATTACAAGTCCTCGTTTAATTTGAAAATATTATTCTTTGGCTTTTAGATATAATATATTATCTAAAACGTTGACTATATCACCGAGTTATCAATGTTTTTACATATTAAGAACGTTTTCGGTAAAACTAATTGGTAGCGGCTAGCGGTTAGTGGTTAGCAGATAGCGGGTAAAGGGTAACGTTTGAATTTTGAGCGTTTTGTTGAAAAAGCTATTACATGTAGCTTTTATTTTTGAGCGTTTTGTTTAGACTAAAAGTTAAACGCTCCTGCTGCCGAACGATGTTTTTTTTTCTTTTTTACTAGCGTTTTCTTAAAAGCTAGCAATCAGAAGCTCCCATACGTTGCGTGCCGAACATGCACAATATATTTTTGAACAACAGCGATCATATATTAGAAAACGAAAGGTAAAACTCAAAAATACGTATGAATTATTTTGTTCCTGCCTTGCGGTGAATGCAGACCAAAGAGTATACTATTTAAACTCGATTATTTCTATAATATATATATATATATATATATATATATATATATATATATATATATATATATATATATATATATATATATATACCGATATTTCTTTGTAAATTATAAGGATATATGTTGTAATTTATTTTCTACATATGAACAAAATCTATCAACATACAAAATTATTGTGGTCAAAGTTTAAAATCATGGTCTATAAATTACATGGACAACTTTTGTAATTTTTTTCTACATAAGGACCAACCTTACCAACCAAAATATTATGATCAAAATCTAAAACTCAAAAATATATTATTATATTAGTGTTGGTTATTATATATAATAATAATACATTGAGTTCAAGAAGAATAACTTACGAGAAATTTGGATTATTTTGAATGTCGGAATTGTATAAAATAGCAAAAATGTTAGAGAGAAAACATATTACGACAGAATAATCGATAGAGGATACTGTAACCACAAAACCTAATTGATTATTAGTTTCCGATTCCTATGAACAAACCAATTTACACGAATAGAAAACTATATTTTTCAAAAATGGAATCTGTATCATATCTTTTAGACACGAATACATTTATATTTCGTTAATTCTTGATGACTCAAACAGTAATTAATACAATCGCATCCAACTTCGATCTCTTCGTACTCAAAACATTCAATGAATCTGTCCTCAAGAAAACATTACTGACAAGAAAAACATTGAGGATTAGTAGCATACCACCAATGCCTAATTCACATACATAATTACTTCGCCACCATGTAATTTAAATATTTTGTGTGCGTGTGTAGAAAATACCTATCAAATAAACCAAAAACACAAAACATAATACATATCAATTAATCCGAACTAGAAAATATTTGAATTCAATAAGTATTGAATTCAAATATTTTCTAGTTCCGATTCAGTACCACCCTCCAATCTAAAACATTTATATTTTTAAGAGTAAATCTATTTCATCTAGTAGTTTTCCCACACTAATAAATGTCATCAACCAAAATATCTAATCGACATGATCATGAAATCGTCTAAGTGATCGAGATCACAAACCCATTCGTTCATTTGATGAATGTACAAAAGGATCGATAAGTTAGTACATTAACAATCCAACACCGATTACATGCCCAACCTTAGTTAGACCACCAATCAATTGGTAAACAATTTTACACTCTTTCAAGATAAAAGAGTCTCACAAATCTAATATAAAAGAGGATATCACTTATCCAAACATCTTTCCAAAAAAATGGTTATAAAACTCTCTTTAACCCCTTTTTTCATTTCAAAGTGATTAAGAATGTCTTTTTCATGAAGTTGATTAGTTAAACCAACTATATTTGACCAAGCATTAGACTAGCTTGTTTCCACCAAAACTAAATCCTCCCCTAATACCATGAATACGTTTAACAACTTTGAACCATAAAGAGTCTACATCATTCACAAAGAGCAAACTCCACTTTTGTAATAGAGCATGATTACATACACACCATTTTTGGAAGCTTAAAAGCATACATATAACAAATATCGAGTCCCACTAACATGGATTTCAAAATAGTAACCTAACCACTAATGACTAACATCCGTTTCATAGCTTAAAGAAAGAGAATGTAACCACTTGGTCTCGAAGCCTTTTCATTACCATACACCCACACCATGGTTTTTATCTCATCATGAGTGAACATTGAATCCAACATACCACTTTGAGTCGAGGAAAGAGACTTGAAATTGACACTTCTTTCTTGCATCTAAATGCCAATAAAACGCTAAAAAAAGTTCTCTAAAAAGACAAAAAACTTTAGTTTAGTTGATATGGATCTAAAATCCAAGAACCATCCACCATAATACCTTTCATCATCATTTGTTATTATTTTTGTTTAACATCCCATGAAAAAGTTTCTAGTTTTTGTAATTCTAAATTTTGGATGTTTCGAAATAAGAAAAAAGTAGAAATAAATTGGAAAATTAAAAGGAATTGTAATAAGGGTATAAAATAAATAAATAAATAAATAAATAAATAAATAAATAAAAGACAAAACAGTCATTTAACACAACCTACTATGAAAATAATAGTAGTTATTGTCATTACAATAAATTACATGAGTTTATGTAATTATAGCTCAATTCAATAAAACTCAAGGACAAAAATAAAAGCAAGTATAAAATTATAATTTCATATGAAATAATGAACGTTGCTACTCTAGAGCTTAAGTAAACTAACCAAATGCAAGTGCTAAGGAATAAGAAATGTCGGAATATAAATATGACATATATGAATAAAAATGTGAAAAGAATTAGCTTATTTGGTTGACGAATGAGCAAGTTATGTGCTTGCAAAGTTAGAAGAAAAAAATAGTAAAAGTTGATGCAATTTTATTCAATTACAAAGTATCAACTTTACAAATTAATAGCTACATACTTAAAATGATTCATAAAATACCATATAAATGAAAGTTGTAGTGTCCATGAATATGAGAAAATAAGGAAGGCATATTCTAAATGAATAAGTTAATATTGTTCAATAGAATGAAAAAGTGTGGAATGGTGCACTTAATTAGTCAAACTTGGCTACTGGAGTGCACATGAACTCTTATGCATAAATTTTAAATGGTTCAAATAAGGTGGATACTAACCAAAATGTAATGTCAATCCAAAAAAACAGGAACTTGGAAAATATGGTAGCTAAGTTGCAAGATTTAGACCTATTAGTGATTCATGATGCAACAACTATTCTAGTAGGAAAGGTACGTGAAAATGTGGATAATTTGAAAAAAAAATAAAAAATAACTATAGTTGAAGGAATTATAGAAAACATTACTTCAGAAGAGGATAATAACAAAAAAAAAGAAAACTCTTAATAAGAGACGGGGGATGAACACTCGAATGACTAGTTTGTGGTGTTGGCCTTGTTTAGCTGTTGATAGTCAATACACATTCTCATAGTACTATCTTTCTTCTTTACGAATTCTATAGGACCTCCACATGGTGATAAACTAGGTCTAATGAAACCTTTGTCCAATAACTCCTGAAGTTGTGTGTTTAACTCCTTCATTTTCGTAGGTCCTAAACGTTATGGTGCTTTTGCAATTGGCGTCGTGGCTCGCAATAAGTCGATTTTGTAGTCTACTTATGATAGCTTCATTTTATTTACTTCTTTTTATAGTTTTTTAGCACATTTCATTTGCATTTTAGTTATTTTTCATGCAAATTTTCCTTTTTATTATTTTTATGACCATTTTGGGTACTTTCTAGTTTCTTAAGCATTACTGCAGATTTTTTGGAGACTAGCGAACGGGATTTTTGGGAGGCGATTGGACTTGAAGGGCAATGGAGATTTCGTGCTTGATGGCTATGGAGGTGATTCATGGAGTGGGCTTGTCAATTGCTTGAAGGTGTGGAAGTGTTGAACTTTAAATTTGAAAGGCACTGGAGAATTCTTAAGTGTGCAAGATCGATGTTTAGGAGTTTGCAGAAGCTTTGAGTGATGTGGAGAGACAAATTGGGCTCAAATTGAAAAATATTGAAGTAAAATGGGCTAGAGGTTGATTAGACTCGAAATGGGCCAATGGTTAACCTATGGGGGCCCAAATCTTGAAGAAGCCCAAAAACTCCGTCATAGTCATGCGCTGATATGTGCATATTTAGTTTGTATTAAGTATAGATTTTTATTCATTTATTAGCTAAATTATTGCATTTCATGGACAAAAGGTACTTAAAAGTGTTTGAATTGTATTTTCAGTCCAAAAATGAAGCTCGGAAGCAAAAGGAAGCAGGGGAAGCGGTTAGGAGCTAGGGAATTGAATAAAGAAGAAAAACACTAAAAATAGCACCTACTCGGCGAGTAGGGTCGACTACTCGGCGAGTCCAAGTGAAGATAACGACTCGGGAACCCAGATACTTATCGAATACGGGAGATTCTGAGACGGACTCGACGAGTCGCCACCTGACTCGACGAGTCAATACGGAAATATATAGATAACTTCTCAGATCGAGGAAAAAAACTTCTGGGATAATTCTGGAGCAATTAGCTGCGATTCAGAGGCCAGAGAAACCCTAGAAGACGAAGATAGAAGCTACAATTCAATCCCGAAGGAGATTTAAGGCAAATTTCATCATTCTACTTAATCTTTTGTTTTCCATTATGGTTAGACAATTAGAATTCGTTTTTATGCTGTTATATACTTCAATCATGAGCTATAACTCTTTACTTCTGTTTAGGGATACAAAATTGAGACTATGGTTTGATTATTGGTAGGATTAATTCAGTGTTGGTGATTTCTTTGTTATTTTAGCTTGCTAAAGAACCTTTTGTGTGATTGATAATTAATTTTATGTTAATAGGAAGGTAATTAAATAGCATGAATATCGTTTGATTATTAACCTCATATACCATTTGACTACTTTGTTATATGTCTAGGATTAATGAACATGAAACTAGAATTAATAAGAAAATTAAGTAAATTCATGTGCAAGCTTGTGTGATGACCATCAACAAGAAGTTAATTAAAAACCAAATTGATTAACTATTGTGAGTCTAAAATAATCCGAATAATTAATCTAGTGAACTAAATTGAATTAGACAACGGATCACTGTTTAAGTTAGTTTATTTACTAAGGATTAGTGTAGTGAACGCGAACCTAGTCACTTGAATCGGTAACCAACAAAAGAATTAATCCATTGCACTATTACCTTGAAATCAACCATAGGATCAATTGAGTTGAACTAAAAGAAGTTCCTTCGTATTATTGAATCTAGTTAATTCTTTGTTTTTCTAGTTTTTAGATTAAGTAATAGTTAGTAAGTTTCTAGTCTTGTAAAACTAGAGAAAACCCTCTATTTATTAATTAATTTCGATAGAATTAGTTTTTATTTTTAATTTGTCGTTCCCTGTGTTCGATATCCTACTTGCTTGAACTATACCACAATTGATAGGTTCACTGCCTTTGTGTGTTTATTTTACAACTAAAAGTAGGTTTAAAACTAAGTGAGTTTACGCACATCAAGTTTTTGGCGTCGTTGCCGGGGAACGGTTCTAAAATTAGCATTAAATTCTAATTCAATCGATCCTTTGTGTGAGATTTATCTTACACAAAGTTAATTACCGTTTAATTTAGTAGGTATTATATAAAAAAAATTAAAAAAAAAAAAAAAAAAAAAAAAAAAAAAAAAAAAAAAAAAACTAAAATTTTCAGATTTTACCTTGGACTCGCCGAGTGCACTCGTGCAGACTCGGCGAGTACATCGCTGAATCAGCTTTAAATTTTTATTTTATTTTTGTTCTTTTTACGCGTTTTCTGTTTTGTTTACAGGTGTTTCATGACCCGAGGATCTGATACACCTCTGGTCCCCCCTCTTGAAGATCCGGAAACCGCACTAAGAATGAGCAAAGGCAAAACCGTTGGAGAATCCGCTTCTTCAAAGAACTCACCACTCAAAAACCTCAAGTCTGTTTTCAGCAAGAAAAGGAGCAACAAATCAGGAGCATCCAGTGCCTCTTTGACAATCGAAGATCCAATTCAAAAAGACATCGAGTACGAGACCGAGGAAGAGGACGAACCCACATACGAGCACGAATCCGAGTTTGAAGACGATTTAGCTACCGCTATGGCTAATATCGATGAAATTCCCATGGGGGAATCGAAGAAGAGGATGCGTGATAACACCGACCCGGGACTTGTGCAGTCCGCAATTCCCGCAACCTCTACTTTCGAGCTAAAAGGCCATATTCTCACTCAACTCAAGGAGATCCCTTTTTATGGGAAAGACCACGAAGACGCCTACAAGCACTTGGATGAAGTAAATGATGTGGCTGACTACTTCAATGTACCAAATGTGCCTCGCGAGACCCAGCTACTTCGCATGCTCCCAGTCACGTTTAAAGGTGCTGCGAAGGATTGGCTCAAGTCACTTCCTCCCAGATCGGTCACCACATGGGCCAAGATGAAAGAGGAATTCATAGACCACTTTTTCCCGCCTTCCAAGATAGCTAAGTTGAAGAAAGCCATCGCCAACTTCGAGCAACAACCCGGTGAATCTCTTTATGAAGCTTGGGAAAGATATAAAGGTTTGCTCAGAAATTGCCCACACCATGACCTTAATAGCCAACAAGAGGTCTCCATTTTTTATGATGGAGTCAATGTCACCATAAGGCAATTGCTCGATTCACAAGGCCCGCTCACCAGAAATCTGCCTCCCGAAATCAAGGAGTTAATTGAAGAATTCTCTAAGCATTCTAGAGAATACCACAATCCGAGAAATGAAGTAAGTCGGGGAGCAGTGAACTCGGTGAATGATAGCATGGCGGCGGTAATAGCTAAGCTCGATAGTCTAGATAGAAGGATGACAAAAATGGATCAAACAATCCATGCTATTCGAGTTGGATGTGAGAATTGTAGAGGGCCCCACCTCACCAAGGATTGTGATCTAGACGAAAATGGAAATAAGAAGGCTCAAGTGTTTTACTCTAGTGGCGATAGATACGAAGAGGATTGGCAGAAACCGAAGAAGGAATCGCTCCCATACGAAGAATATAAAAAGGCTAATGAGGAGAAATACAAACAGAAGGAGAGGGGATTCTATCAAAAGGAAGAGCCGGTGATGGAAAAGAAAGCCAATTTAGAAGAAATGCTCACTAGATTCATAACTGCGTCCGAAAAGAGACACAATGATCACGATGTAGCAATGCAAGAGACCAGAAATATGTTAAGGAATCAGCAGACATCCATTCTCAACATTGAGAAACAGCTGGGATAGCTTGCACATCAAGTGAATGAAAGAAGACCAGGCCAACTTCCAAGTAACACCGAGAATAATCCAAGAATGGAAAATGTGAGTATGGTGACTTCCAGCTGTGAAAAAAATTTCAGACAGGCACAGAGGGTCTCTAATAGTAAGACCGAGAAGACAGAAGATTCGGTTCCAGCTAATCCCGACCCGACTCGCCGAGTCCCTCAAATGGACTCGACGAGTCCAAGCGTACAAGACAAAACTGCCATCCACTTAAAGCCATACAATCCCCCTCTGTCATTCCCAATCAAAGCCATGTCTGTGGAAAAAGTGGAAGCTTATAAAGCCTTTATGAAGCATGTTAAAGTCCTCCAAGTCAATGTTCCATTTGTAGAGATGATGCTTACAACACCCAAGTACTTCAACTTACTAAAAGGTCTCTTTGCTGCTAGGAAAGACTTGGGTAAAGTCGCAGAGATAATGTTGAGTGAGTTACCCGAAAAGAAGGGCGATCCGGGAAGTATCATAATTCCATGCCAATTTGGAAATGCATTTGTCACTCAAGCGTTGACCGATTCCGGTGCAAGCATCAACCTGATGCCTCTCTCTTTCTTTAAGAAGTTGAACTTACTAGAGCCAAGACCGGTAAACATGAAGATCCATTTGGCTGACAAGACGACAATTCATCCAAAAGGAGTTTGCGAGGATCTTCTCATTAAAGTTGACAAGTTCATCTTTCCAGTAGACTTTGTGGTGCTAGATATGGAAGAAGACCCTGAAGTTCCAATTATTTTGGAGAGGCCATTTTTAAACACCGCGTGTGCTTTAATTGATGTATGTGAGTCTACACTAACATTAAGGGTAGGAGACGAGTAAGCGGTATTTAAAGCTATACCAGAAGCCAAGCAAGAAGAGAAAGGGAAAGAAGAGATCTCATTTATCGATTTAGATGATGAGATACTACAAAAAGAACTTGAACTTTTGCAAAAAGAAGATCCAAGCAAGTTTCTGCTACATTCTGGAGGGGATGGAGATGTTGAAAAGGACTTGGAGGAGTTAGAAAAGCTACTGGAAGGAGCCGATTCAGAAAACACTCAAGAAAAGATGGAATACGATCAGACTCGCCGAGTCACTTTATTGGACTCGACGAGTCCAGTCGAATTTGATAACCACGCGGACGACTTAAATCTGCTTGTTGCTGATTCTCTGCATATTCTGTGCATGGATATTTTTCATGATTCTTTAGAAGAACAAACAGCAGAAGGAGAGACGGATACGAAAGTCCAACACGCCCATATAGCAATTCTTGATGCAATTCCACTTGTAGATGGGTTAAACACAGAAAAAAAAGAGAAGGCAATGGATAGGAGAGTGGAGGCTGATCAACCATTCATTACCAAACCTAGAGCACGAACTTTCACATAATATGAAGTACTTAAGTTTAATGAAAAGGAGGTGAAAGAGATGGAGAAAAAGAATGGGGTGAAGAAGAAAAAGAGGAGAAAAGAAGCCCAAGCAGCTGAGGATGATGCTGTAATAAAGAAGAGAGAGGAATTAAAATGGGCTTATAAAAAGAAGGTTCACACTTACAAGACGAAGTACAAACCACAAAAGATTAGGTGTGAATTTCCGATGCTGGAAGATGACGACACGTAGATGGGAAGGAGTTCAGCTAACGACTCCTTAAAAAGAAGCGCTTGGCTGGAGGCAACCCATTATTTAGAGTTTGCTTTCTTTTACCTTTTTAGTTTTGTTTGCATTTTTTTTTTGTTTTTAGAATTTTAATCTTCCAATTCATCAGACATGTCTGCTTGAGAGTGCGTATGGACTAAGTGTGGGGTAACAAACATTTTCTTTTCTAAATAAATGACAAGAATTTTTAAAAACTTTGGATTGTTTGCAAGAGACTCGACGAGTCCGTATAGATTTCAGAAAAAACATGCATCGCGACCAGACTCGCCGAGTCTGACCCCGACTCGACGAGTCGGTATTTTTCACAGAAAAAAAAATAATTTTTCAGCTAGTAAATAGGGTTTTAACCCTAAAAGAATCAGTTTTTTTTAACCAAAGAAACCCACTCGCCGTGTGCCTCTTTCTCCATTCTCTCTCTAGCTTTCATCTTTCTCTTCATTGTTCTTCAACATTTTTCAAGTTCCATCAAGGAAAGGTAACTAATTTCTTCTTCTTTTCTTTTAAAAGTATGATTTTAAGAGTATCTATGGTGGACATTGCATAGAAAAACCCGATTTTGAAAAATAGTAAATTCTAGGGTTTTGATTCTTCATGGATTATGATGTTTTGAATGGTTATTCTTCCCTAATACCTTATATACATGTACCTAGACAAAAACCTTGAAGTGATTTACAGATTTCATGGTCCAATTTCAACCAACCCGCCGAGTGACTCGTGCAGTTCTCGCGACTCGCCGAGTCGAGTCGGGGAAACATGTGCATGACTGCTTTTAATTATAATCTATGTTTCTGGGTTTTGTATCTTTGTTTTGCAGAAGTTATGTTCAACAGGAGGCAGAGTTCTAGTGGAAACCAAGAGGACTTTCCTTGGTTGAATTTCCCACGAATCGAGTCCGCTTCAATGATGCGGAAGTGGAAGAAAAAGTTAGCCGACATAAGGATGAAAGAAGTGTACGTGCCTAATAGGATAGATTGGGATTGGTTACAGAGTGTACGCTATGAAGAGGAGTTAGCTCCTTATCTTTTGAAGGAGTTTACCCATGAAGGAGAAACGATGATTTGTGACGAGTGGAGCCGGGTCTTTCGAATTCAAGAGCCGGTGTATTTAGAGCTATGCTTAGAGTTCTTCTCCACTGTGTCTTTCACCGGGGGGGGGGGGGGGTGGATTGTTATCACCCAGCAACTTTTAGTTTTTGCCTTGGTGGTGAATTTCATCATTGTTCTATGATCGACCTTGCTTGTCGATTGGGGATTTATGACCAGCCCTTGGTCTCAACAGCTATCTTTCGGGCATTTTTGGAGCAAACCCACATGGTGTTTCCCGACGGAGTAACTAGCACGGGTTGGTGGAACACGATTGGCAACAAAGTTTACATTCCGAAATTGGCACAAGAAGGGAGTATTCGATCGCCTACCCACCGCCTTATACATCGTCTCATTTCATCCACTATTAATCAAAAGAAGGATGATGACAAGGTTTCTAACCTTGATGTCTTCTATCTATGGAGCATTATTACACCCGGAATTTTTTGCAACATTCCTTGGTGTTTGGATTCATATCTATCGGAGGGTGCGGTCAAGGATCGCAAAACTTCTCGAATTAATGGTGGTATGTGTAACGCCTGCAGATCCGGGCTAGTCAATTTAGAGGCAATAGGGGTCGAAAATGACTTTTCGAAAAAAGATTATTTAGAATAAATAATATTAACCAAGTTGTATAATATGTCACAAGGTTTCCTTACATATAAAGAACGCCAAAATCTGAGTTATAACGAAGAAGTTATGGCCTGTCGAAGTTTCGCGACGGAACCGGCACGGCAACGGGAAGCGTAAATAGTGAATTTATGATGGAGGACTTTTTAGCCTTAGTGATCTAAACGAAAGCCGTAGAATATGTTAAACCGAGAAAATCCATAAAAAGAACGCCCAAATCTGACTTCGTATGAAGAAGTTATGATTTTTCTAAGATTGGGCCTAGCAGTGTACAGCCCGAAACTCAAATTTTAGTTCGAGCGGTTTTTGGCTTACGTGACCTAAATGAGAGTTGAATATCTCATTAATAGGAACTCAACGGTAAAAAGACAGACGAAAACGGAGTCCGTATGAAGGAGTTATAAATTCTTCGCGGTCATTTAACAGTCTAAACGCCTCCTACTGTTAAATTTGAGATCGGTCGAGAATTAGCCAATGGAGTCTAAACAAAAGTTGTAGATCTTGATTTTACCTACGCGTGGATAAAAGAACGTCGAAAATGGAGCTCGTATGCGAAAGTTATGATTTTTCTAAGTTTGAAGGCTGATACGCGATAGGGGGTGACGTGGCACCACCAGAATTGGACACGTGGCACCACCAGAAGGCCACCACATGGACCAACTCGGCGAGTAGGTCCCCCCTACTCGGAGAGTCCATCAGATTTTTTCACTATAAATAGAGGTGCCGGGTCTAGCCTCTTCTTCACACCTCCTAAACCTTCTTTCTCTCTCTAAACTCTCTCTCTAAGCCTCCCTAACCCCCTAAAGCCTAGGGTAACTCCATAGCACGAGGAGAAAGGCCCGGAGTTCCTGATGGCTCCAAGAAAAGAGCCTTTCGGCTCGGGAAACGCTGCTCCAGTGAAGCCCGGTTTTGCGAAAAACCCGCTGTAAGTGAGCTACGCCTACGCTAGTTTTAATATAACTTCTAATTAATTATAGTAACATTATTAGGACCTGAAAATAATTATTTGGGCTATTATTATGAGTTATATTGAGTGTTATTTAATGCTTATCTAATAATAATAATAGTCAGACTATTAATTTGTCGCGGATATCGGTAGACTAAACCCTAGTGGTGTTAATACTAGGTTTTATCGAAGGAAAGTTGTTTTGAGAGTATCAAAGCGTTGTCCGAGTGTTGAGTCACCACCTTTCAGGTGAGTGCATGGTCCCTTTCATCTTACACATAGATATGAAGTATTTTATAATAAATTACGTGCTATGTGTGCA
Organism: Lactuca saligna; assembly: GCF_052625555.1. Classification (NCBI taxonomy): domain Eukaryota; kingdom Viridiplantae; phylum Streptophyta; class Magnoliopsida; order Asterales; family Asteraceae; genus Lactuca; species Lactuca saligna. Next base: position 95,741,782 of record NC_136419.1, on the reverse strand, counting down.
TATTGTCTGAATACTTGTTGTCTATGCTGATGAAAGATTTGTATACATGTTTTAAATGATGTAAACTGTATAAAGTATTTTATATCTACAAAATATGTTGGGTAAAACATGGGCAGATGAATAATGAGCGATAAAAGTTGATATAGAGGAACATTAGCAGGATGAACCTAGTGCCCTATGGGTATACATTGGCAGCAGTGAACCTAGTACCCTATAGATGAGCACTGGCAGCTGCGCCACAACCCGTAGATGTTTTAGATCTACGGTAAACGTCCTAGCAGTTGTGCTCTAAGGACAGTATTGGCAGCTGCGCCTAATAGGGAGCCTTATGACCATTACAGTAGCGTTTAAAGGTCAATACCGGCAGAAGCGCCTCATAGAAAATGTCCCAATTCTGGCAGCTGCGCCTAAGTGACAAGATTAGCAGCTGCGCTTGACCAATGTGTCATTGGCAACAATGGACTTCATGTTGATTCCTTAGGATGATCCTTAGGAATGAATGAATGAGAAATAGCTGATTCTTAGGGTAGACCCTTAAGAATAAAGAAGATAATGGGGATGGGTAATTGGGTTGATTGTTTGATCATTTAAACATAATGATTATATTAGTGTGGGTTGAGAACCCTATGTACTCACCAGGTCTCCCAACCTGACCCACTCAGTTTATTTATATCACAGGTGTTGATACGAAGTCACTTTACACTGAGAGATTTAAAGAGATGTAGATCACTAGTGTAAATAAATGTAAGTTCTGTTTATGCTTATGTTTCTATATTAATGATGACATCCCAAACGTTTTGAAATGAATAAAATACGTTTCTTCAAAAATGTTTTAATAACATATTTATCATGTTTTTCTAGGAACAAATTCCGCAACATTTTTATGAAAAGAAGTACTCTGATTTTTATAAAGCATAAACAAAATCGGTCTTTTCTGGCCGTGAAAATGGGGATGTCACAGTTGGTATCAGAGCATTAGTTTAAGCGAACTAGGAATATGGATTTATTTCTAGACTTAAACTTAGAATGCTAAGCGATGATTATGAGGTGTGAGCACTAGATTATTTTAGGAATTGTGCCTAAAATGCTTTTATGTGCTAAATACTTGTGCCTGATATGGTGTTAGTTGTTCGGATCTATGGTCTGTTGCCGACCGGATCTGGAAACCTTATGTGTTTAGGATTCTAAACGTACGACTACGATATTAGAACTAGCATATAAACGTTTCGGAGTGATAAGGATGATTTAACCATCAGTCCTAAGTAAAGATCTAGATTCACCTTATTCGGTGTATAGATCAAGATGGCAAGAACCCGTAGCGGAAACGTGAATGCAAATGGGAACAGAAACCAACCCCCAGTGATTGAGCAAATACCAGTGATGGAAGCCGTCGTTGAGCCAGTCACAATGGCTGGAGTGCAAGCGATGATCCAAGCGATGTTGGATCATCAAATGGAGGAAACTAGACGCTTGCTCCAGCAAAATCGAGAGGAAGCCACTATTCAGATCGAACAACCCGATTTGAACGAAGGGCAGACTGAGGAAGGAGACTACAGTGGAACTGTTGGTCAAGTCAACCCACCAATAGTTCGACAAAACAACCACGACGACGGAGTCGAGAGGAATGGACGAAAGTACAACGATATTCTGAATTGCAAGCCATCGACTTTCATTGGAAAGGAGGATCTGATCGGGGTCATGGATTGGATCTCGGAGATGGAATTAGCTTTCATGACGTGCGGTTGCAAGGGAAAACAGCAGACCACATTTGCAGTACGTCAGTTTCGAGGAGGCGCTGTACGTTGGTGGAATACCTTGGGGAAGACTCTGAGCCCCAATGAGCCCCTGCAACTGACATGGGCAGAACTTCTGGTGCAATTCAAACGTAGGTACTGCTCAGCCCAAAATATGCTAGAGCTAGAAAACCAATTCCTTACCTTGAAGAAAGGAAGCATGTCTGTTGATGAATACACCAACAACTTCACAGAGAAGATGGAGTTCGCATTACGTCTTGTTCCGGATGAGCTGACGAAAGTTGACAAGTATGCAAAAGGACTTCCATGGGAGTACGCGGTGCCAGTGCGTCAGGCACCTACTTTGGAGGCAGCTATCTGGGTTGCCAAGTCGGTTGAGGAGATGATCAAGGGAAGAGCCGCCAACAAGACCGAGGTTGGCGAAAAGAGAAAGTTTGAGGGGTCTGCGAAGCCCGATGAGAAAATTAGGTCCAGTACAAGGAAGTTTAGAGGAGGAGGGAGTGAAGAAAGATGGTGCGATAAGTGCAAAAAGAAACACTCTGGAAAATGCGGTGAGGAGGTGACTTGTTTCAAGTGTGGGAAGCATGGGCATTATGCCAACGAGTGTAAATTCAACAAAAGGGTGTGTTACGAATGTAACGAGGAAGGGCACTTCAAGCAAGATTTCCTAAAGAGAGAAGGGGCTACAAAGCCAAATGTACCGCCAAAACCAAAGGCAAGAGCATTTCAAATGATCCTTGACGAAGCAGTTGACGATGCAAGGAATCAGGAGTAAGGATGGATATATGGAGATCGAGTTATGAAGAAGCCATATAGATAGTGTCACATGATGTAGCCTATTAGAGGCATAATCTAGGGTGAACTTGAACACCCATGTAATCGTTTCAAGTAATAAAATAAAACCTTCGTTTTGTTATCTGATGTGTTGAATGATTGTGTGATTTACTGCATGGTGACTTAGGAAACTGCGGGACAATACTTGGGATGAGTATGAGTAGGTGTGAATGGTAGTAGAGGCCTATACTACTGGAAGCAAAGGACTCACACTTGGATCAGGGAAACTCACAAGGTTACCAAGAAGCCAGTAATTGATTTCATTTTATTCAAGTATGTCATTACCATTGTTTCGGTAATGACTAAGAAGATTGTTGTTATCCCGACCCTAGTAGTCATATCACATTGAGTCCGACTACGATGAGTAGGTTACGTGGTTCAGAGAACCAAGTTTGATATAGCGTCGTACTTAAACCAAACGATTAAAATCAAAGCGATCAATAGAAGTATCGCGCTCGTTGGTAGCTAGAAATGCTACATGTTAAAGTATGATTATATCACATTAGAACATGAAGGAAGGCTTAGTTTGTTTTAGAATTTAAGAGACCTGAGTCTAAACGTGCATCACATGATGATAGGTCATAATTTGGAGTCTAATATGAGGTAGAGAGCAGGTGCACGATCAAGTACTGCTTACAGTCAATAAGTCTAAAAGATAGACTTGAAGGAATAAAGAAGTTATAATTATTACCTAGGATGAAGAGATGACGTATGGAGTCATTATACGATCCTTGTTTCGTTGATGATTCCGGAACGTAATCATCCTTAGGGGGAGATAATTGTAACGCCTGCAGATCCGGGCTAGTCACTTTAGAGGCAATAGGGGTTGAAAATGACTTTTCGAAAAAAGATTATTTAGAATAAATAATCTTAACCAAGTTGTAGAATATGTCACAAGGTTTCCGTACATATAAAGAACGCCAAAATCCGAGTTATAACGAAGAAGTTATGGCCTGTCGAAGTTTCGCGACGGAACCGGCACGGCAACGGGAAGCGTAAATAGTGAATTTATGATGGAGGACTTTTTAGCCTTAGTGATCTAAACGAAAGTCGTAGAATATGTTAAACCGAGAAAATCCATAAAAAGAACGCCAAAATCTGACTTCGTATGAAGAAGTTATGATTTTTCTAAGATTGGGCCTAGCAGTGTACAGCCCGAAACTCGAATTTTAGTTCGAGCGGTTTTTGGCTTACGTGACCTAAATGAGAGTTGAATATCTCATTAATAGGAACTCAACGGTAAAAAGACAAACAAAAACGGAGTCCGTATGAAGGAGTTATAAATTCTTCGCGGTCATTTAACAGTCTAAACGCCTCCTACTGTTAAATTTGAGATCGGTCGAGAATTAGCCGACGGAGTCTAAATGATTTTACCTACGCGTGGATATAAATAATGTCAAAAACGGATCTCGTATGCGAAAGTTATGATTTTTCTAAGTTTGAAGGCTGATACGCGATAGGGGGTGACGTGGCACCACCAGAATTGGACACGTGGCACCACCAGAAGACCACCACATGGACCAACTCGGCGAGTAGGTCCCCCCTACTTAGCGAGTCCATCAGATTTTTGCACTATAAATAGAGGTGTCGGGTCTAGCCTCTTCTTCATACCTCCCAAACCTTCTTTCTCTCTCTAAACTCTCTCTCTAAGCCTCCTTAACCCCCTAAAGCCTAGGGTAACTCCCTAGCACGAGGCGGAAGCCCCGGAGTGCCCGATGGCTCCGAGAAAAGAGCCTTTCGGCTCGGGAAACGCTGCTCCAACGAAGCCCGGTTTTGCGAAAAACCCGCTGTAAGTGAGCTACGCCTACGCTAGTTTTAATATAGCTTCTAATTAATTATAGTAACATTATTAGGACCAGAAAATAATTATTTGGGCTATTATTATGAGTTATATTGAGTGTTATTTAACGCTTATATAATAATAATAATAATAGTCAGACTATTAATTTGTCGCGGATATCGGTAGACTAAACCCTAGTGGTGTTGATACTAGGTTTTATCGAAGGAAAGTTGTTTTGAGAGTATCGAAGCGCTGTCCGAGTGCTGAGTCACCACCTTTCAGGTGAGTGCATGGTCCCTTTCATCTTACACATAGATATGAAGTATTTTATTATAAATTACGTGCTATGTGTGCATATTGTCTGAATACTTGTTGTCTATGCTGATGAAAGATTTTTATACATGTTTTAAATGATGTAAACTGTATAAAGTATTTTATATCTACAAAATATGTTGGGTAAAACATGGGTAGATGAATAATGAGCGATAAAAGTTGATATAGAGGAACATTAGTAGCATGAACCTAGTGCCCTATGGGTATACATTGGCAGCAGTGAACCTAGTACCCTATAGATGAGCACTGGCAGATGTGCCACAACCCGTAGATGTTTTAGATCTACGGTAAACGTCCTAGCAGCTGCGCTCTAAGGACAGTATCGACAGCTGCGCCTAATAGGGAGCCTTATAACCATGACAGTAGCGTTTAAAGGTCAATACCGATAGAAGCGCCTCATAGAAAATGTCCCAATTCTGGCAGTTGTGCCTAAGTGGCAAGATTGGCAGCTGCGCTTGACCAATGTGTCATTGGCAACAATGGACTTCATGTTGTTTCCTTAGGATGATCCTTAGGAATGAATGAATGAGAAATAGCTGATTCTTAGGGTAGACCCTTAAGAATAAAGAAGATAATGGGGATGGGTAATTGGGTTGATTGTTTGATCATTTAAACATAATGATTATATTATTGTGGGTTGAGAACCCTATGTACTCACCAGGTTTCCCAACGTGACCCAGTCAGTTTATTTATATCATAGGTGTTGATACGAAGTCACTTTACACTGAGAGATTTAAAGAGATGTAGATCACTAGTGTAAATAAATGTAAGTTCTGTTTATGCTTATGTTTCTGTATTAATGATGACATCCCAAACGTTTTGAAATGAATAAAATACGTTTCTTCGAAAATGTTTCAATAACATATTTATCATGTTTTTCTGGGAACAAATTCCGCAACATTTTTATGAAAAGAAGTACTCTGATTTTTATAAAGCATAATCAAAATCGGTCTTTTCTGGCCGTGAAAATGGGGATGCCACAGTATGTTTGTCACCCGGCTAGCCAACTCATTTGGGTTGATGACCCGTGGTGCATGGAACTTTATGACGATGATTCCCACACCTCCATTTAATCCAATTCTTTTCCGGCGGGCCAGAATTATTGAAGACTATGGTGGTGGTCATTATGCTATCCCGCATGATGATCCCGTTGTTGGTCCCGAAGCACCGGGAAGGAGGGTTCGATCGAGGCAGGAACGGGATGTGGAGGAGGAGCCGCCGGTGATTCCGGTTGATAATGAAGAAGTACCAATGGATTGGTACAATGTTGAGATGAGGCGGCTACAGGATCAAATGGCACGTGGGATCAACTTCAGCAATCAATCCCACATCCAATTATTCGACCATTTCAATATCCCGCATATCGATGGTGGTAACTTTCCATATATTCCGGCATGGGATGATGTGATTAGTGCAAGAAGGAGTGGCGCAGGTGGCAGTGGAGCGGCACGGGAGGACGATAATGATGAGGAGGATTAATTTATGTTTTTATCAAACAATTTTCATTCTTATTTTTGTTTTTATTTGGTGTGTATGAAGTTGTTAAGACTTTTATTGTTTTGCTTAATGATTGTTTGCATTAGTCATTTTCAGGATTGGATTAGGAATGCTTGCATAGGAAGGGTTTAAAGTTATAGAGAAAAGGGTGTTATAACGAGTGAAAGAGAGTCAAGGAAGGGAAGTGTTAAAGTCAAAGTGTCGAGTCTGGTCCCTAGGGATATGAGAAATTGAGTCTAGAAGTGAGGAGGAGTTTAGAAGAGTTATTAGAGGCTGGAACAATTGCAAAATATAATGTTTTTCATCGAGTGGCCTACTCGTCGAGTGCACTAAGCTGACTCGACGAGTCCCTTTGTATTTTCACAAATTCTAAGATGGCCGCGCTTGTACTCGATGAATCCCTTATATGACTCGATGAGTCGATAATTTTTATACCAAAAGGACTGCTGATTTGATGTTGTTGAGTGTACCACTTGACCACTTATTCTTCCATATCGATTCTTGAAGATCTTACACTGTTTTACCTGCGTATTTGGAGCTGCCACATGAGATTTTGATGCCCAAGTCATGGATGCGCTGTTTCCATGGCTAAAGTCAAATGAAGTTGGAGCTGGAAAGAAGAGTGTCAACCTATCGACTGCTACCCTAGGGGAGTTTGTTCTAATTCTCTCTATATTTGCATTTTTATTTTTTCATAATATGCAATGTGGGCATTGCATAAAATAAGTGTGGGGTATGGGGTTAGTCACATATTAGAAAATTTAGAATCTTAATTTAGGCTAATTTTAAAAAAAATTGTTGCATACCAAAAATATGACTTAGGGATTTAATTTAGAAAATTTTGGTAAAATCAAATTAGGATTCCATGTTAGAATTATGTTGATAATTGCATGAAAACCCAAATGTTTAGTTGAGCCTATATACGTTCTAGTGCATTTGTGGCTTCCTTATTCCAGTGAAATTATGAGACAAAAACACGACCTCGATCAGCCTGAGGGATGCAATACGTTTAGCATCCTAAACCTGAAATGTATCCAGGAAAATTGTTATCGTTAGCCAATAAAGGTTGAGATTGAGCGCCCATGCTTAAGCATGTAGGGATTTGAGTGAAAAAGGTGAGGAATACATGTAAAAAAAGAGAGAATTACAAGAAAAGTTGTAAGAATTTTGGAGCAAATAAAGTGAAGATCAAAAGATCAAAATTCAATGAAATCCAAAAAGTTGAAGATACCAAAAATCAATCAATACAAGGTGGTGAATTCAAAGAGATCAAAGATCAAATTATCAAGGAAGTGAAGAATTCAAAAGACCTCCATAGTGGTATCGAAAACTTGTAATTCTAGATTATGTATGCTTGGGTTGCTCAATTAAAAATACCTTGAGGGTAAGAGGTTTTCTGAGGATGGATTCGGAGGGTTGCATAAAATGAGCATAGTTCGGGGTGAGTGGGCGAATGTTTATGAGGATTGTGAGTATTTGGAGTATGGGGGTTATTAGGAAAAATGTAGACACAAATGCATGCGTTACGGTCTTGGCATAATGGCTGGGTTAGATTGGAGTTGTCATATATAATTCTAATGTTTTAAAATTCAGTTTTGCTTGGGGACAAGCAAAAGTCAAGTGTGGGGTATTTTGATATGTGCATATTTAGTTTGTATTAAGTATAGATTTTTATTCATTTATTAGCTAAATTATTGCAGTTCATGGACAAAAAGTACTTAAAAGTGTTTGAATTGTATTTTCAGTCCAAAAATGAAGCTCAGAAGCAAAAGGAAGCAGGACAAGCAGTTAGGACCTACTTGGCGAGTAGGGTCGACTACATGGCGAGTCCAGGTGAAGATAATGACTCGGGAACCCAGATACTTATTGAATACAGGAGATTGTGAGACGGACTCGACGAGTCGATACGCAAATATATAGATAACTTCTCAGATCGAGGAAAAAACTTCTGCGACAATTCTGGAACAATTAGCTGCGATTCAGAGGCCAGAGAAACCCTAGAAGACGAAGATAGAAGCTACAATTCAATCCCGAAGGAGATTTATGGCAAATTTCATCATTCTACTTAATCTTTTGTTTTCCATTATGGTTAGACAATTAGAATTCGTTTTTATGCTGTTATTTACTTCAATCATGAGCTAAAACTCTTTACTTCTGTTTAGGGATACAAAATTGAGACTATGGTTTGATTATTGGTAGGATTAATTCAATGTTGGTGATTTATTTGTTATTTTAGCTTGCTAAAGAACCTTGTGTGTGATTGATAATTAATTTTCTGTTAATAGGAAGGTAATTAAATAGCATGAACATCGTTTGATTATCAACCTCATATACCATGTGACTACTTTGTTATATGTCTAGGATTAATGAACATGAAACTAGAATTAATAAGAAAATTAAGTAAATTCATGCGCAAGCTTGTGTGACGACCATCAACAAGAAGTTAATTAAAAACCAAATTGATTAACTATTGTGAGTCTAAAATAATCCGAATAATTAATCTAGTGAACTAAATTGAATTAGACAACTGATCACTATTTAAGTTAGTTTATTTACTAAGGATTAGTGTAGTGAACGCGAACCTAGTCACTTGAATTGGTAACCAACAAAATAATTAATCCATTGCACTATTACCTTGAAATCAACCATAGGATCAATTGAGTTGAACTAAACAGAAGTTCCTCCGTATTATTGAATCTAGTTAATTCTTTGTTTTTCTAGTTTTTAGATTAAGTAATAGTTAATAAGTTTCTAGTCTTGTAAAACTAGAGAAAACCCTCTACTTATTAATTAATTTAGATAGAATTAGTTTTTATTTTTAATTTGTCGCTCCCTGTGTTCGATACCCTAATTGCTTGAACTATACCACAATTGATAGGTTCACTGCCTTTGTGTGTTTATTTTACAACTAAAAGTAGGTTTAAAACTAAGTGAGTTTACGCACATCACACGCCCGCGTAAGATTCCCCGCGGCCCCCGTGGATTCCTAACAAGGGTAAATTTGGGATTTTGTCTAGAGCTCTATATTGGGAAGGTTGGTGTGCCTCTTCAGCCTTATCTTAGACGTTCGATTTGACACTTTCTCTCTATAATTTGGAGCACTTTTAAAGGCCAAGAACACCTCAAGAACATTTTCTTTTCACATCTTGATTATTGTAAAATGTTTGGTACAATCTTCTCTAACTTTGTTTACTTGAGTTTAGCCATGCTTGGCTAAACAAATCTTGGTTGACTTTTTTTGAATCCTTTGAACTTTTGTTGAATATTGAAGAATCCATGAACTTGTGTTTGAATCTTTATGAAAATGTTTTGTTTTTTAACATCTTATCACTACTTGTATGTTTTTATTCATTAGTTTAAATATGTTTGCAGTGATTAGTTAGCTAATTTCTTGATTAAGTAAAGGATCTTTAAATTAGCAAGCAACAAGTGATTCTTGTGTTAGTTTTACTTCACACAATCATAAAAACATTTTTTCCAACATGGTAGTGGAAGATTTTGACTCCTCTTGGATTTGGTGACTTTTTGGTTCTTAATGCTAGTTGACTTTCACTAATTACATGCTTATTGGAATTAGTGACTTTGACTAAAGAAATTGTTATGAGTTTCTCTAACCATTTTAAAAACTAAGAAAAGTCTAGGTATTCTCAAGATTCTTGGATTACTATGGCCAAATTAAGTATTTAAAACAAGTATTGCACCATGGGATTCTAATGACATGTTCATCAAACAATCAAAGTGAGAAAACCCTAAGTCAACCATCTTTCCCTTATTGATTTTATATCAAACTCTTATTTTTTTTTTGAAATTATTTATTTAAATCTTAGTTTAATTCTAGTTTATTTCAAGTATTTCAAAAGACCAAACCCCCCATTTTTAATTTATTATCATTTTACAAGTATTTTTACAAAGAGATTATTCATAGAGTTATAAAATTGAACCAATCTCCGTGGATTCGATCCCTTTACCACTATACACTATTTTAGTGTGTAATATTTTGGGTTATTAATTTTGTTGGCCTGGAAAACTACCAAATTTTTGGCGCCGTTGTCGAGGATTGGTTTTGATTTAATCAGTTTGTTTCTCTATGCCTAGATCTCATTGTGCAGGTACTCTAGTTTAAAACTCAAAAATTGAAGAAAAAGGTGTGGTTCGGGAATGAAAACTCCTTGCATTGAAGATAAACTTTATGAGCTAGCTCAGTTAGTTATGATGATTGAAAGTGACCAAAGTGTGCAACCTACGCCTCTTATTTGTGATTTTTGTGCCCAAAATGGACATCATGTCGACATATGTCCATATTTACAAGGAGAATGGTAAGAAGTGCAAGAGAAGGGAAGCTACTACTGGTGAAACCAATGGAGTTATAATCAACCTCAACATGATCAATGGTGGGACAACAACCAAGTTTGGGGATACAACCAATACCAAAGCCCATACCAAGCTTGGAGAAGTGACCAATACCAACCAACTTCACAATTCCAACATCCATATCCTCCACCTTATCAACAATCTGAAACGACAATCATGTCCTTAGAGGATATTGTGAAGAGCATTGCCACTTCTACCCAAAATTTATAGGAAACAACCCAAACTAGACTCAAAAGCTTAGAGCAACAAATAACACAACTTGCTCAAACAATAAGTATAATGGAAGCTCAAGACAATCTACCATCTGAAGAGAGTGTTGGGTTATGAGCATTCTAACACTCCTAAGTGTACGTGCAACCCTAAATACCTTGGATCTATGTTTTCTCTATTATACATGCAAATATGAACATCCAAGGTATTATCCTAATCTAGCATACAAAATAATGGATATAACAAGATAGAATACATACCTCTTTGATAGTGCTTGTCTTCATGAAGCTTGAGTGCTTAGTGCCCCAAATGTGACACCTCAAATGGTTCACACAACACCATAAGCACTTGGAATAACTTAGAGAGAAATTAGAACACTTCATGAAATCGTGTAGCCCTCATACATACACATAGTGTTAGTCCCGATTTCTTGAGCCATGGGTTTCTTTTATATGGTGGCTATTAGGGTTACACCATGTAACTCATGACTTTACCCATTCCTTATGCTCCATGGATTTTAACCTCCATGGAGTATCCATGGGTCACCCCATGGACTTAGTCCAACATAAGGAATCTTGGATCACAAGCCCACATATATAAGAATGAATGATTTACACAATCAACCCATATATTTAATTAGTCTTCTTTTGATCACTTAATTAATTCTAGATTAATTCTTGATCAATACTAATTAAATAATCTCATTATTCTTATTATTAATATACTAGAACTTATAATATATTAATAACCGTAAGTGTCTTATTTCTCTCATTATAGTCTATCCAAGTGCATGATGCCATGCAACCCAAATGGACCATGCTGGGTCGGGTCAAGTCTTACCAATTATAGTTATGGACTTAGACATTAATCCAACAGAGAGCCCATGGCATGGCACATGTGTCATTCCTTTGAAAGATGAGAAAAGTTTTGATGGCCCAAGAGTGTTATATGGAGAAGATGAAGAAGGAGTAAAAGTGGAAGAGGCTATCAAGGAAGAAGAAATTGAGAGAGAGATGTCAATGAAACAATAGAGGAAATTTTGGGGTTTAACTAAAGAACGTTTGAGCCACCCACTGCCATTGAAAAACTAACTTCAGTGGTAGATAAACCACAAGAGCTGGAAACGATAAATATTTCGGATCCTTCAAAGGATGCGTATCCGGAGAAGGAAGACACCCAACCGGTCACCAACTGGACGACCATGTCAAATATGAAAGAGTTGGTCATCTTACTAAACAAGTACAACAAAGGATATTGTTGGATGCTTGCTGTTATCAAAGGTCTAAGTCCAATATGGCTCTCCCATAAAAAGAAAGTCAAATACAAGAAAAGAGTCCCAATGGAGATGTGGAAATTAAAAAATGTTGACACAGGGCAAGTTTTCAAGGTTAATGAACATAGGTTGAAGCCATTACATGAAGGTTTTAATTCAAATGTACACGATGTCGTCCATTTGGACGTGTCAAAGTGTTAAAGTGATGTTTGGAGGCGTCTCGCCAAAGACGTTAGAGAAGGGCATTTTTGGGAAGCATTGTGCTTTCGTCTTCTATAAACTGAATAAAATGATTTTGAAAATGTTTTTTTTTGTTTTGAAAATGTTCATTTTTGAAAATTTCCAAGCTTTATTCTCACCTTTGGTCCAAACCTTTTGTTGTGTTATTGAAATCGGGACTTTGCGGGAATCATTTTGGCCAAAACTCAAGTTTTTAGAAAATTTTAAAATTTTGAAGTGCAGGAAGTCACGCGGCCCACGTGAAAATCCATGCGGCCTGCGTAAGGTCTTGTGAGGCTTATGTGCAGCCCATTCCTTGCCCGCGTAGAAGAACTACCTCTAGCCCTGGTCAGCACATGCGGCCAGCGTGCGGGTTCCACACGGCCCGCGTGGCTGGTTTCAACACTTAGTATTTTTTTTGAGCTTCAGTTCATGCGGCCTCCACGCGGCCATTGTGCGGCCCGCATGGTTCGATCCAAAATTCTTTTGACCCTTCTATGGACTCGAGAGAAAAGAAAGAATGTTACACGCGGCCCACGCCCCGCCCGCGCTCGACACAAAAACTCGATTTCCCAGAGATCTACCTGTCGAGATCCTGCGAGACCACCACCATTGTTCACCATTTTTCCTCCTCTACAAACCCCTATCCTCCGCCCGACCCTCCGATTTAGGTCATTTCTTCCCTTTCCTTAAGCATTGAGGACGATGCTTGTTCTTAAGCTTGGGGTGGGGTATTTCCCTTTCTTTTATTTTTTCATGCATTTTTTGTTAGGTAACATATCATATTAGTTTAAGTTAATTTGCATTCATTTTTTTATTTTATAAAATTTCAAAAAGATTTTATTTTCTTCTTTTCCACTTTTTATTTTTGCATAACATTTAGCTTAAGGCATTAGCATTCATGCATTTTTGTTGTCTATTTATTCTCACCTCCTTGGATACCATGGAATAGGTTCACAGTTATTGTATCATTATTGGTCCAGGATCTTGTTGTTATCTCATCCATCGAACAGGGACCATTGGCTGCAGTTTGGGATTTCATACTTGGGATCAGATGTTGGAAGCTTAAAGGGGTAAGTGATCATGGCCACATAGTTTCATGAAGAATTATGCATACAATACTAACAACTGTAGGATACACTATAACAATGGATGTTCTTAGACTTGCGGTCACTACCGTTGAGAGGATCACACTTGATCATGTTTGAATTGTTAGGATAAAGCATTGGTGCTTGTCCCCGAGTAGAATCCATATCCGGTCTCTTTACATCACCATATCCTTTCTGATATTTTCTTAGGATTTTAGAGAGTCTTTTAGTCCACATTTGGACATTTTCATCATCTTTGAAAAATCAAAAGTTTGAAAAGGATCTTACATTGCATCCTTATGCTCCACACATGGGCATTTTCGCACTTAGGCCATTCAGATTATATCACTACCCTTTCGATTCCACTTACAAACTTTTGGGAACCTAATTATGAATAGAAAGGTTGTTGTTAAAAATTTTGATTGTTGATACATTACCTTCAAGTTTATATTAACAAAAAAAAAAAGAAAAAAAAAAGAGAGAAAAAGAATAACATGCGAATTTCCACCTGCAGCTATCTTAAATAGGTGACCGACATTTTGGTCACCCGACGTTTGATATTCATTTGTATAGGCTTGTTTAATTGTATATAGATCGAGTTTTTTTTTCGCAAATTGGTGATGCTAAAGAGACTGTCGAGCCGGATACTACGGTATGTTTGGGCCAACACTAAGTGAACCGATTCCTACAACGGTGCCTGAGTGATTACATCCAATTACACATGAGAGTAGCCGGAAGATGTGAGATCAGAGTGTACACTTAAAAGAAGGGCTCCACATGAGCCCATTCAGCTTCTTTCTCCCTACTACAGATGTTCTTCATTGTATGCATGTTTCATTGGGGCTGCGACTGCTCATCCCTCCTTACTCACTTAAAGGAGTTTTCCTGGCTGTGCTTTATGGTTCCATTGTCATCGGATGAAAAATTCGTGAGGTAATAGCAAGATCAATTCTGACCATGTTGACTAACGGTGATCAGGTTCTGCGGTTCTATCCATTCTTTTTATTTTCCTTAGGATAGTTCATCCCGAGTTCATTTTAGTCTTGTCTTACTTGAGGACAAGTAAGGTTTAAGCTTGGGGTGATTTGATAGCTTCATTTTATTTACTTCTTTTTATAGTTTTTTTTAGCACATTTCATTTGTATTTTAGTTAATTTCCATGCATATTTTCCTTTTTGTTATTTTTATGACCATTCCGGTACTTTCTAGTTTTTTGAGCATTATTGCAGATTTTTTGGAGACTAGTAGAGCGGGATTTTTGGGAGGCAATTCGACTTCAAGGGAAATGGGGATTTCGTGCTTGATGGCTATGGAGGTGATTCATGGAGTGGGCTTGTCAATTGCTTGAAGGTGTGGAGGTGTTGAACTTTAAATTTGAAAGGCACAAGAGAATTCTTGAGTGTGCAAGATCAATGTTTAGGAGTTTGCGGAAGCTTTGAGTGATGTGTAGAGACAAATTGGGCTCAAATAGAAGAAATATTGAAGTAAATTGGGCTAGAAGCTGATTAGAATTGAACTGGGCCAATGGTTAACCTGTGGGGGCCCAAATCTTGAAGAAGCCCAAAAACTCCGTCATAGTCATGCGCCCGCGTAAGATTCTCTGCGGCCCGCGTGGATTCCTAACTAGGGCAAATTCAGGATTTTGTCTAGAGCTCTATATTGGGAAGGTTGGTGTGCCTCTTCAGCCTTATCTTAGATGTTCGAGTTTAACACTTTCTCTCTAGAGTTTGGAGCACTTTTGAAGGCCAAGAGCACCTCAAGAACTTCTTCTTTTCACATCTTGATTATTGTAAATGTTCGGTACAATCTTCTCTAACT
Organism: Lactuca saligna; assembly: GCF_052625555.1. Taxonomy (NCBI): domain Eukaryota; kingdom Viridiplantae; phylum Streptophyta; class Magnoliopsida; order Asterales; family Asteraceae; genus Lactuca; species Lactuca saligna. The sequence goes on along the minus strand of NC_136419.1, from coordinate 95,726,605 downwards.
TTGTTTACTTGAGTTTAGCCATGCTTGGCTAAACAAATCTTGGTTGACTTTTGTTGAATCCTTTGAACTTTTGTTGAATATTGAAGAATCCATGAACTTGTGTTTGAATCTTTATGAAAATGTTTTGTGTTTGAACATCTTATCACTACTTGTATGTTTTTATTCATGAGTTTAAATGTGTTTGCGATGATTAGTTGGCTAATTTTTTGATTAAGTAAAGGATCTGCAAATTAGCAAGCAACAAGTGATTCTTGTGTTAGTTTTACTTCACACAATCATAAAAACATTTTCTCTAACATGTTAGTGGAAGATTTTGACTCCTCTTGGATTTGGTGACTTTTTGGTTCTTAATGCTAGTTGACTTTCACTAATTACATGCTTATTGGAATTAGTGACTTTGACTAAGGAAATTGTTATGAGTTTTTCTAACCATTTTAAAAACTAAGAAAAGTATAGGTAATCTCAAGCTTCTTGGATTACTATAGCCAAATTAAGGATTTAAAACAAGTATTGCACCATTGGATTCTAATGATACGTTCATCAAAAAGTCAAAGTGAGGAAACCCTAAGTCAACCATCTTTCCCTTATTGATTTTATATCAAACTCTTATTTTTGTTGACATTGTTTATTTAAATCATAGTTTATTTTTAGATTATTTCAAGTATTTGAAAAGACCAAACCCCAATTTTTAATTTATTGTCATTTTACAAGTATTTTTACAAATAGATTTTTCATATAGTTATAAAATTGAACCAATCTATGTGGATTGGATCCCTTTACCACTATACACTATTTTGGTGTGTAATATTTAGGGTTATTAATTTTGTTGGCCTCGACAACCACCAACCTGTCTCTACGGTGGTACTCCTAGTAATTCATTTGGAAATACCTCAGGAAAATCTCGCACCACATATATATTAGCCATTGCCCTATTTTCCTTCTTTGTATCAATCACGTTTACCAGAAATGTTGAACATCCCTTGGATAGGTACATTTTAGCCTTCATCATCGTGATGATTCCAATATTCACTCTACTCTTATCTCTATATATGATGAATGGCTCTCTTCTAGGTGGATATATATGCACCATGTTCCTTCCACATAAGATATTCGCAATGTTTTCTCCCAACTAGTCCATGCCGAGAATTACATCAAGCTCATTTAACTCAAAATGTAATATCTCTCCATGAAACGTGTTTCCATTCAATTCAATAGTTACGACCTCTAACCTATTACTAATAGATACATCCTTCCCACCAATGACTTCTACTAAAATATGGGTATTTAGTCTTAGTGGTGATAACTTATGTTTTTTTTACCAAATTCATGCGATATAAAGGAATAATCTGCTCAAGAATCAAATAAAATCTTTGCAGGAACTTGATTAACTAGGAATGTACCTGAAGCAACATCAGTCTCTTTTGCTTCATTGAGGGTCATCTGGTAACTTCAACTCTTAGGTTTTGCTAGTAGGTTATTTGGGTTTTCTTCTCAACTTTTGAGCACCCTGCCTTCATGTTCCTTTCCTCTCCACAATTGAAACAAACATTTCCTTTCATTGGGAAAATTTGTGGAAATATTCCCCGATTTCTTGCACTTGAAGCGGACGACGCAGTCGCGAAAGTGCTTTTTCTTGCACTGGTCACACCACTTCCTTTCTTGGTTGCTTCAATATTTGTTGCTCGATTTGGAGAATGTCTTCTTATTCTTGGTGTTATTGTTTCATGAAAATCCACCAGCTTTCCTCTTTTCGCCAACTTTGACCTTGTCAGCTATCCTTTTCTTAATCATCCCTTCAAGTAACTTTGCAACCAAAATGGCTTCCTCAAAGGTTGGTACATGCTTCATCGATACAATGTACTCCCAAAGTAGCCCCTTAGTATACCAATCAATCTTAGTTAGTTCATCTAGAATAAGGCACAAAGCGAACTTCATTTTGTCAATGAAAGCATTGGTGTATCTTGCACTGTCATGCTTCCCTTCTTTATATTAAGGAGTTGGTTCTCCAACTCCAACATGTTCTCTGCTGAACATAACTTCCTCTTAAAGTGGGTCAAAATTTCTTCCCACGTCAGCTGCAATGTCTTGTTAGGATTCAATATCTTTCTTAACGTGTTCCACCAACAATGTGATGTGCCCTTGAACTGCCTCACAACATAGGTGGTTTACAACTTCCCCGTGCATTCGTACGTACAAAATCCAACTCTATTTTAGGGATCCAGTCCATGACTCCTATTGGATCCTCCTTCACGTACAATGAGGGCTTGCAAGTCAATAAATCCTTATACTTGCAGTAGCCTGTGGGTTCACCATTTCTTTCGACCTCTGGTTGCTCTGGTCGTTGATATCTTTCTGAGTCGTCATTATTTCCTTCTTAAACCATATCTAGATGAGAAGGAATCAGTATGTTGTTGACTTGTTCAATGATTATTGTCTCGTTGATCACAAGCACTCCACCCCTAGCATTAGTTACCTCTTGAGCTAGGAGATCCCTAAAATCGCATTGTTGCTGATGCAACACCTCCTGCATCATCGTTCGAGCATCATTAATCATGAACTAAGCTGCACTGGCTCCGACGTTCTGAGGTGTTGGTCCTCCTTCGTTATTGATGACTCTACCGCTCCTCATGATCGTCATATCGTTCTATAGTCGTAGAGGCGAGTAGTTTAGTATGGTGATATATATATATATATATATATATATATATATATATATATATATATATATATATATATATAGACACACACACACTAACACACATACATTTAGCACATAATAAAGTCAAGGCATCTTCCTTTAGTGTGCTAGTTAATATCTATAACAACTAAGGCATATATCCTAAAGTAATCTATCAAATACCTCATTGATTTATACTTAGCTTCTAAGTTTAAGTCTAGAACTTACCTAAATTCATAGTTTGCTTAAACTAATTATTTCTTACCAACCGTGACATCCCCTTATTTTTTGAACTAATTAAAACTTTTCTAGTTACACTTTAATAAATTGAGATGAGGAAATTCCAGTTAAATAAAAAATTTGAGATAAGAAAAGTTATTTTATTTATATTAAAACTCTGGGATGTCAACATTCATATCAAAACATACATTACAATGTAGGTATATTAAAGGTCACGAGCTACTATAATAGGCACATCTCTTTATTACACTCGACATCCTAACTAAGCTTCAGCAACCTTACATCCACTACCTGTGATGCTCATAAAATAGTGGGTCATGGTTAGGACACCTGGTGAGATACATAGGGTTTTATAACCCATAATAATTTTATGATAATATATTATAGTATCATTCTTGCAAAACAATCATTACAGGTAACATAAGTATATGAAATCTAACATAAATATCTTCATGACATTCTACCCAACCCAAGTGATTCTTATGAATCCTAAGTCAACAATTATCTGGCGGAATCACCTTACCTAATAAACTATTTCAATATCTGAATGATACACATCTAGGGGAGTCCATGGCCAATGTAAGTCATATAAAGGCAACCAATTTTCAAAGTTACTGATTTATACATTATCTACAATTGTGGGTTATAAGTCCACATTAGCCACGTAATTCACTATACTGTCTAGAATAGTTAAGTGTTGTCATCCACTATGATCGATGACAAAGACATGCCTACCGGTTGTCTGATCTGGACCCACCATTTCTGTTCATCCAATAAATAAGAGGAATACTACACTCCTCTCTAATCTCACACTCTACCCTCAGAATGAGACTTAATCAATGTCTAGCTTATTTAAAACTAAGTACCTTTTTGTAAATCCATAACTAACCCAGATTATATCTAAAGGCAATTCTTATTTTGACATAGTTCCTAATAAGCAGTACTATTATAGGTATACAAGTAGAACAGATAATATCAAAAACAATTAAAATTTAATAAATAATTTTGTTAGATTATGCTCTTGAAAGTAACTACGCACTCACCTGACAAAAGTAGGTGAAGTAGGTGACTAGAGGTTAGGGTAGCGCTTCGCCTAAACACTTCTCAAAGACCTAAACGTATAAAGTAATAAGTCTTGTTAGATTCATAATCATGACGACTATATAATGACAGTCTAGATTCCATAACAATCTCAATGTCTAAATCAAGATCTATCAAGTAAGGAATAACTAGATAGGATCATATCGGAGGTAGGGTCTGTTTGGTATACAAAGTATATTGTTTGGAGATCCCACTTTAAACACCTCACTAAATCCAGCGTAGACATCACTCCCATAAGTAGATCAATTAGTATAATGAATTGGAATCATCGATAAATCTTAATTATAGGTTCATAATAATGACTATGACTATAATTAAAAGTTACACTTAAAATAAATAAGTGTAGCTTGACTTACAGAGTAATCTAACAAAAACCAAGAGTTATGCGGGCATAATTCTAACTTGCGACTTCTATTCACCGGCTATCTGACACCGCAGGGCTTCGTCGAAGGGGTGGGAACTAGATAATAAAGGGCAAAGAGGCTAGGAGGCAATCTAGAGAGAATTGGAGAAGGGGTGTGAAGAAAATCTTGAAAAATCATGTCTATATATAGCTGAAAATCGAGTACACGCCGCACACTACGTCCATTGCGTTCTACGCATGTGGTCGGCTAGATAATGTGTCTTTTTCTGTGTGTTGCCATGTGCTGTGATTCCCATAGAGAGTCAGATGTGCGCCACACACCTTTTCGGTGCGCGCGGTTGCATGCGAAATTTTTTGTTTTCTTATAAAATCCATATCTTTTCCGTACGACTCCCATTTTCAATGGGTTTGATGTCAACGCTTAGTTACCGATGAGATCTACAACATTCATTTAGACTCCATCGATTAATTTTGTCTTTATTTTTAAAATTGAATTTTTAAATGCATCGACTGTTAGTATTCGTGTAAAAATCATAATTTTCTCATACGATATCAATTCTCGACTGTCTTTATATTGACGGATAGGTATGAACGAGCTCTTCCATTCTCGTTTAGATTGTTTTTCCTAACAATCGACCGATTTCCATTTCGTTTTCTGTTTCGTACACTGTTGTACTGATAGCATCCAAAAAACTTCAAAAAATAATAACTCTTCGTACGAAGTCAGATTTGAGTTTTCATTATATACACGGTTTCTCTTTTCCGATACGTACAACATTTGTTTAAATTATTTATCCAAAATAATATTTTGTTTTTAATTTATATTTTTACCTTATTAACTAGGTTACGACGTAAGAATTTACATAGTTATATAAAATTCAAATATTTATTTGAATAATTTACATTTATTTATTCTAAAAAATTCACAATTGTTAACCTATAAGGTTACGAGTTTGATAACAAAGCCTATTAAAAAATGTGGACGTTACATTTTGTAAGATCACAAAATGAATCCTAAAAGTCTATGAAAATGACTTCTTTTATAACTGCATTTTGAATAATACCTAGTTATTAAAAGGTTCTACAATAATATTAAACAAAAGCCCTTCGATATTACGAAGTCAATCGAAAACATTTGAAATATAATTTATAATACTTTGTGTCCAGCCTAATCCAAATAATTCAATCTATATGGATCTCACATAAACTAAAACAAAATGCAATAGAAATTGTAAATTATATGGATTCAAAGTCTCACATCCCACTTCATATACCTACAAGTATGTCAAGAGAGTTTTTATAAATCAAAGTCCATTGCATTAACAGGATGTTACGAAGTTTCATGCTTAGTGAAGGAAATGGATTGAGATCCAACACAAATCTTTTGTTTTTGGCATCCAATGAATAGCAACGTGACGAAAGGAAAAAATCAAATTGGAAGAAAAATATTTCGAAGACATGCATTGCTTAAAGCGTCTATTTTTTTTTGGAAAGGGAACTTTCCTAACGAGGGTTTCCGGGCCAGCTTTCGCGCACCGACTAATCCCCCGCTGCAAACATAAAGGTTTGCCCCATGCTCTGGAGTCACTGCAGGCGAACCTCCATGGCCACAAGGGCTGAGTGGTGCCAGGATTTGAACATGGGTCAATAGATTATCCACCATATCTTCCACATGTCTTACCAAGTCACCACAACCCAAGTGGTTTTAAAGCGTCTATTTGATTGCCCACTTGAATACATAATAATCCTTAATCTACCAAAAGTTCGAATTTATGGTCGGCAAATTAGGACGTCCCCAAAGTGGCAATGTACAATGGCCGACGATTTTATAGAAAAAGAAGGAGAAAGATAAATAGGGTCAAACATGTGTGTGTGGTCCGTCGGTCAGTAGTGGTTAGGTTTTAAGATTTTGAAGTAGCGGTTTCTTAAGGGCGGTGGTATGGTGTCGATAGAGTTTTGGAGGGCAACAACAGGTACTTGTTGAAGAGGAGAGTCGAATTGATGATATGGTGTCATGATGGTAAGGCGTAAGAGATTAAGAAAGCAAAATGATTAAACTACATTTAGTTATTAATTCAATCATTTTTATTCTAATAAAAATAGTTTTATTCTAGTTTGACATGTATCATCCTATTAACCCTAATAATTAATATATATATATATATATATATATATATATATATATATATATATTTGTTATGTGTCACCCCATTATGTCTCTTAATTAATGTATATCACTTGCCAACCTATTAATTCTCCATTTCAAATTTTGAATTTTAAATTTTCTACTCTAATTACATTAAATAATAATTTTTTTAAAATAATTGATTAATGATTTTAAGTTTTTACTATATAAGTTTAATGAATTTTGTAATCATGATTTCTACGGGTTATAAATTAGTAATATAATATTTTCATCTACATTTGAACATCTCTCTCTCTCTCTCTCTCTCTCTCTATATATATATATATATATATATATATATATATATATATATATATATATATATATATATATATATATATATATATATATGGGTTATAAACTAATAATATAATATTTTCATCTACATTTGAACATCTCTCTCTCTCTCTATATATATATATATATATATATATATATATATATATATATATATATATATATATATATATATATATATATATATATATATATATATATATATATATATATTAAGAAAATAGTAGAAAAGGATACGGTTGCTTTCGGTGGTTTGGTTCTTCCGAAGGAGCCAGGGAGGAAGTGAACATGGCTTGTTTTGCTGTGTCCAGACTATTATTTGAATTTAGAAAAATCCGAGCTTTATCACTAAGAAAATTAATATCGGAATAACATATATAAAACTACTTAAATATTAAAAAACTAACTTGTTGCCAGATCCTAACATATTTGTCCTTCAAAGAAAAAGATTATCTCCTTTGAAACCTTTATTATTTTGACCTATTTTATAAAAAAATCCAAATTATTATTTTTGAATAGCAAATCGTAATTTTGATTTTATTCGATAATCTTTTATTTTCTGTTAAAAAAAAAAATATAAAAGCATTTTCAATAGTTATACTATGTTATCACTTAAAATAAATGTTACATCATCATATAATTAATCTTGACCTCTAAATAAGGTGTCACTCTAATGGTTAAGCGTTTTTAAAAAGTTTTTTTTTTTATAAATACAACTAATTTACCCTTATTTATTTAAAATATTTTATAAAACCTTCATATTTAATTACTTCATGTTTAAACACAAATAATATTTAAAATGAGAAAATAACAAAAATAGTCATTTACACTAATTACATTACAAAAATAGCCAAAAAATATCGAAATTACAAAAATAACCAACGATTTCGCAGATGGAAATGCCACATCTGCGAAATCAGCATGCCATCTGCGAAAGTACAAGCAGCTAAAGCACAGTTGTGCTTTAGCTGCTTGTACTTTCGCAGATGGTTTTTTTTTTTTTTTTTAAATTTTTTTTGTGTATATATAGGGGTAATTTCGCAGATGGAGAAGGTCCATCTGCGAAATACTCTCACTCCTATCTGCGAGATACTGATTTTTTTTGTATTTTTTTTGTTTTTAGTTTGACTATGAAATGAATTGGTTTGACTATGAAATCATGTTGCTATATAAAAAGTTTTGTAGAAAAATATCATGTTGCTACATGATTTCGTAGTCAAACCAATTCATTTCATAGTCAAACTAAATATATATATATATATATATATATATATATATATATATATATATATATATATACAAAAAAAAAAATCAGTATTTCGCAGATAGGAGTGAGAGTATTTCGCAGATGGACCTTCTCTATCTGCGAAATTACCCCTATATATACACAAAAAAATTTAAAAGAAAAAAAAACCACCTGCGAATGTACAAGCACCTAAAGCACAGCTGTGCTTTAACTGCTTGTACTTTCGCAGATGGCATGCTGATTTCGCAGATGAGGCATTTCCATCTGCGAAATCGTTGGCTATTTTTGTAATTTCGATATTTTTTGGCTATTTTTGTAATGTCATTAGTGTAAATGACTATTTTTGTTATTTTCTCTATTTAAAATCAAAATATAAATACAAATATATTGTTTCAGTATTTATACACGTAAAATATGAAAAATTATTTTGTTATTGTTACAAAAGTAAAATGAAAACATTGAAAATATTATATTATCATTATAAAATTTATTTTGTTATAAATGAGATGTCATAAAACTTTAATAGGAATAATTAATTAGTAAATAAAAAAAATATCAAAAACTAAATTATAATGAAAAGGGTGAGATGAAATATGGTTAAAATTCATGGGGTTATATATACAAGTTATTAAAGTATATTAATCATTCAATATATATTAAGTACTCAAAATAAAAAAATTAAATAAACTATCAAGTCCAATGGTATTAAATTGTAAAAATGTATAAATGCATAATAATAAGTTATAACAAAAACTTTCAATTTCTATTGCAGATGCTCTAAGGACTAATTTGCTAATTTGGACGATCTAATCATGACCCTTTTTTCAACAAAAAAAAAAAAAAAAAAAAAAAAAAAAAAAAAAAAAAAATCCATAAACTAAACTAAAATAATAAAGTTTCTTTTAAGATAACCCCCCTCCCTCTCCCCCCACCCCTCTCTCTCTTTATATATATATATATATATATATATATATATATATATATATATATATATATATATATATATATATATATATATATATATATATATATATATATGAGTTCTATGAAAAACAAATAACTAGGGAAACATCTACCGGAACCAATAATCAAATGACACGTGTCCTTTTCTTTCTTCACAAGTAATGTATTGTAAAAGTGATGTATTGTCATGTTTTCATTGGTTCAAATATGTATTGCTCTAATCATTCATTTTCCATATAACTCTTCCTTTTATATATATATATATATATATATATATATATATATATATATATATATATATATATATATATATTAAAAAGCTAATTAGTTATAAAAAAATTAAACTTCCTATCTTTTTTTTCTACCTATACTTCTATCCATATGAATCTAATTATTTGGTCGAGGCTACTCAAAGACAAGGATCCAACATCTAGAACCAAATCCAAAAGTATGCATTACCTGGTAGGATCTTGAATCACTAAAAAAATAAGTGTAAACTTTTAAATTAAAAACTAAATCCAAATGTAAAATAACCATTTGGTCACTCCGTGTATTTTAATTCAATAAAATGAAAATATACAGATCATTTAACTACTTCAACTATTTTATTATTTTTTATAAAATAATGAAAATAATTAGTTACAATAATAGAAATTAAAAATTATAAGAATATCCTATGAAGATAATGATTTGTACCCTAATTGTTGGTGACAACATAGATCAATGCTAACAAAATGGGAAAAGATAAAATCATGATCTTACAGAATTTGGTTTGGCATCAACCTCGGAACGAAAAATGGTGAAATGCGGCTTAGGAAGTTTCTTAGTGAAGAGATCTGCAATTTTAAGTGAGATGGATCAAATTGGCTTCCTAATTTGAACGACATAAAGAGTTCTCAAGTAAAATGATAACTGTGAGAGATAGATTGTCACTGATGAAGAAAGCACCTTTATTGTTAGCATAATAAAACAAGACATGTTTTAAGAGAGACATATAAGTCATCCAAGAGGCGTGTAACCCAAACTATATCAGTAACGACATTAGCAACAAAATGATACTTCGACTCATAACTTGAGCGAGAAACAATTGGTTGTTTCATGGAGCTCCACAAAAGAAGTCTAAAACCAAGGAAAATGTATTAACTAGAGGTCGATTTGAGAGAGTAAGGAAAAGCATAAGTCGAGTGAGTGATCATTTGTGGGATATTTTAAGAGAGGGAATTGAACAAGCTAAGTCAATCCAAAGTGAGAGGTATTGTTGACATATCGCGAAATACGCTTGGCATAAAAAAAGTGATCATTTGTGGGGTTATGTAAGAATTAATTAATATGATTAACGACAAAGGAAAAGTACAGACAAGCGATAGGAAGATATTGGAGATCACCGAGTAAGGAGTGATATAACTGTTACACTTATTTCAAGTATGAGTTAATATTATGCAAGGTAAAAGTTTTAATTTGGTTTATGGGTTTTTGTCTTCTTGCGACACTGTGGTTGGGGTTTCATAGCGTGTTGTTGCCTCGTCTGCATGACACAGAGGTCATTTAGTTTCCTCGACATGGCTCCAAAATACGCACAAAACCCTTCTCACACCCTGTTTTCACTTTAAAGTGTAATTGAATATAAATGTTTGTTTATAAAATTCAAAGTAGAAATATAATAATTTCTAGCCAATTTAATCATCATAAAAGATGTAGTAAACGTTAATATGAAACCATGAATATAAAGAACGTCAAAATCTGACTTCATATGAAGAAGTTATGATTTTTCGAAGTTTCGTGTCGAAAGAGTACATCGGTATGTGTCACAGAATACAAAATCAAAATCGGTTACTTGTTGGCCAAAACAATTTAAATGAAAGTTGATGTCTACATAATTACAAATACTTCGATATAAAGAACGTCGAGAATAATATTCATATGAAGAAGTTAGGAATTTTACAAAGTCTTTCACGGTGTAACCTTTATAGACTGTAAAAAAAATGTGAATTAGCTCTTGAGGTCAAAATAAACGTTGTGGTACTCGTCGATAGAAAACTGATGAATAAATAACGTTGAAAACAGAGCTCAAATGCAAGAGTTGTGATTTTTCGAAGATTTCAAGGTTTATTTGTTAAATGTGACGCAACCCCACCCATTTAGCGCCAGAGGACACCCTTCTGGCCTACGCAAATGAACTATAATACCATAAGATTCGAGCGCGTAGGGTGTGACACGCCTCCATATGACCATATATATATATATATATATATATATATATATATATATATATATATATATATATATATATATATATATATATATATATATATATATATATATATATATATATATATATATATATATGGGCCAAAATTTCTTCTATTCGTTCTCATTTCCTCTCCAAACTCTCTAGACTTTTCTTAGACCCCGAGCCCCAAACTTTTTGAGTTTCCGACCGCTTTAGCGAATCGCTATGGCTTCGGAGAGCCCGATAAAAAGAGGTATTCAGAATCGAAGTTTTGCACACGGCTTTCCGAACTTTCTCTAGAAAAGCTTTAAGTTGAGTTATACTTGTTATGCTTTAAGTGCAACTTACATTTATGTTCATAATTGTTATTATGAGCCTATAAATAAGATTTAGCAATAACTCCAGTCAAAATATTGCTCGTTCTAATTACGGGAATGATGTCTAGGCTAGATCGGTTAGGTGTTTAAAGTGGATTTTCCAAATAGTACATCTTCATACCAAAACTATCCTACCTTCAATATGATCTTACATGGTCGTTCCTTATTTGATAGAACTCGATATTCTTTGGGATTAATGAATGATCTAAATATTTGTCATTATACTAAAATAGTTAATAACATGTAAAGTGTATTATAGGTTTGTAACAACGTGAATTTTCAAAACAATTTTTCATTTTTCAATTAACATAAAAATTATTCAAAATTCTCAAATTCTCAAATTTAACAAATGTCATCACGATAAAAACAAATCTCCTGCCAGTGTGTACGGATCATGATGACGCCTTCCCACGATCATCGTTAGAACCTGAAACACATAACACATAACACTATAAGCATAAATGCTTAGTGACTTCCCCAAAATACCACATACAACACATACGCCACTCATGACCATAACTCTATGGGATCTTCCGATCCATGTGTCTCAGGGGACTTCTGTCCCAACTCTGGTAGACCTTCCTGCCCTACCTAGATGACCTTCCGATCCTCATCATCTTTACCTTCCGGTCCATACACTGTTGACCTTCCAGTCCATATCATGGTACTCATAACATATCATAGCACATACATATCACATAGCAACACATATCACATACTTCGCAAAACATATAAGACCTTCCGGTCACACATAGTTACCGCTCTAGGTAAATTATAGTGACAAGAATCACCTCGTATGCTGTCGAGTAACTCACTTGCACGGTATCCCTGAACCTCGTAACAATGACCTAGCCCCGCCTAAACATATAAGCAATCATCTCAAATCAATAACGGCTCTCTAGGCTAGACTAGTTCGTTCCAATGTTCTCTCAGAATGCTAAAATACAATTTTACCCTTTTAATGGTCCAAAAGTCCAAGTGTTAACCCAACCTTATAAGTCAACGAAAGTCAACGGTCAAACTTTGACCAGACTCGTTGAGTGCACATAGGTGAATCGACGAGTCCAAGCGTGTACTCTTGATCTATCTAGACCTCACTCGTCGAGTGAACCTTCCACTCGATGAGCTACAACAGGTCACGAGTCGCGGGGCAACCCGACTCGACTCGTCGAGTCCCTTATGGACTCGACGAGTTTCTTCCATGACAATCACCCAATCGACCTCCTGAGGTCATATCTGCTTCTCTAACCTATAGACCTGACTTCCCCGTGTCCAATAATCACATAAAGGTCAAATCTTGACACTCATGCAACGCATAAAAAGATTCTTTTGGTGAAATGGCTTCTAAAATGGCATCCTATGTTCATTTCCTCCATAGAACAACACAAAGTTGGATAAATAATGCACTCTGGACCTCTAAAGGTCCGAATCCATAGTCTAAGACTAAGAGGGACAACATATGCATCAATTCAAGCAAATAAAGGGGTATAGAAAACCCTAGATTCAAGGATTTGTACAAAGCAGAAGAAGGGATCGATTTTCTACCTCAACAATGAAGACCCAAGCTTGAAAACCACATAATCACAATCCCCTTGACCTTCTCTTGCTGGAAACACATTCTTCTTTGCAAAAACCACAACAAAAGGGATCAAAATAGCTTTCTTTCTCACACAACTCACTCAATCTCTCTAGGGTTTCTCTCTCTGGACTGGTAGCCGAAAATGAGGGCTATAAGGTCCCTTAAATAGGACACAGACCTGGAGATTTAGGGTTTCTGACTTCAGCGCAGACTCATCGAGTCCACCCATTGACTCGCCGAGTTCATTCATTAATCCAGTCAGCAATCGCAATCCTACTCGGCAAGTCTAAGCATCAACTCGTTGAGTCCCTCCTCATAACTCAAATTAAACAATTAAAATATGATACCTAGAAATCTGAATGTTACAAGGTTGATACATGTTGGTCAAATTTGTCTGCAAAGCTAGCTACTTAACTATTCTGAGACTAATCAAGTGAGTTATATCATTGTACTTTGTATTACAATATTGTATGTATAGACGGGTAGAGACTTAATATGATTGAATGTTGGTTATATTATGTATGTTTTAAAAATGAAAATTTTGGAGTATATTATGTATGTTTTAAAAATGAAAATTTTATGTTAAAAATCTGGATGTTACAAGTTGATATTAGAGTCATAGTTTGAGAGATTTGGATGAACATTCATGTGATTCCAAGATTAAATTAAGGATCTGAGAATTTTTACAAATATATTTTTGAAAAAAAAATATACAAAGAAAAAGATGTGATGCGTATAGGTAGTCGGAGCTCAGATAGGAAAATGATTCCTAATTTATCCATATTAGCTATATCTATTGATATATGAATTCTTCGAAATACATGTTAGTATACAAGCTAAGGATCTTTCAGGAACTACACGTTAGAATTTTCTGAATCTAGGATGCCTTGTAGCCTTAGAAATTGGTTAAATATGCAACTAGAAACTTGTACTGATATTTATAGTTGTTAAGCGTATGCTTTACAGTTGTACATAACTAGGATTTTATAGCCTTATAATGTCTAATTTAGCTTTACTTCATATTCATTGTTTGGTAGTGGGCTTAGGGTATAATCATTTATTCGACCGCCTATCTAATCCTGGATTACGTACAACTTGCACACATAAGACAATTATCGATATTATCGGAGACTTCTAATGGTACGAGAGCAAGAGAGAGGGAATTGTACAATAAAAGTCTAGGAAAGTTTAGTTTTGGGATATTTCAACACTAGGTGTGTCATAAGGCCTAACGGTAGTTGAGTGTAGTAACTTGGAAAAGTTTGGAAAATTCTTGGATCTAATATGGATAGGTATGGAAGGTAGTATGAGCCCATACAACCGGAAACATAGGATTTATAAAAGAATCAGGAAAAGCCACAAGGTTACTAAGGAACTGGTAAGGGTTTAAATACTATTAAGAGTTGGTACTGTGATTTTTTTTATTAATCTATTCCCATTTATATTTCTAGTATGGTGATAATCCGTAGAGTAAGCAGTTTTGGTTCTAGAAAAGGGTTAGACAGGTCAGGACCAAGAGATAATGATATACATGATTTAATAGAAGCTGTGATAGCAGCATCTGTAAAGAAGATAATGCCATAAATTTTTGAGTCTCTCAAGATTGAAATGATTTCCAAGTTTGACGAATGTTGTGTCTCCCTCACTGACACTGCTACCATCGTTTCCATGTTGCTATTGTTGCTGCTGCACTGCAAGGAGGTAGGTAAATTCCCTACCGAAACTTCATTAACACAAAACCCCAGATTTTGATGGTGTCAAAGACCCAATTGCTAGCATAAGATGGATCAGAGATGTTTAAGGATGTTTTTATGCATGCTCTTTCCCAGAAAACCAAAAGGTTAAATTTGTGTTGAACCTTATTACGAGAACAAAGGACTGGTGGGGTTTAGTTTCGAAAGCCTTTTACCCTATTGAAAAAATTACGATGAGATGGGAAAAGTTTACTGACATATTCATGACAGAGTATGTCCCACAAGTAGAGAAGGAGCGCCTATCTCAAGAGTACATGTCACTCAAGCAGACAACATAGTCAATAACATATATCACCAAAATGTTTACTAAAAGGGTGTTGTTTTGCCCAGAATACGCAGACACTGAGTAGCTGCAAATGTCTTGGTATCTGAGTATGTTGAAGAACGAGATCAGGGATTTCGTGTCAAAAACCTAGTACCAGACCTTATCAGAGCTGAAATTGCATGCTAAAAAAGAGAGTTAGAGATATAGACCCAGAAAAAGGAGAAGCGTTTGACTCCAGCTCTATCTCAGCTAGCGGCTAAGCCATTCAAGCCCGTTGATTTAAGGTCTAGGGTACAGAACTTTCCCAATTGTAACAAGTGTGTGAAATCACATGAAGTATTTTTTTTCGTGCTTTTGGAAGCTACAAGTATGACAAATAGGGACATTACAGTCGATATTGTAAGCATTGGATGTTGGGTTGCATGTTGGTTATAATTACAACCAAATGGGCCATATCAAGGCTGAATTTCCCCTTCTAAGATTAGTTGGTGCAGTACAAACTCCAGCCCCTATAACTTTGAGGATCACTAATGGGCGCCAAGGTAGAGCTGAAACTCCAAGACCTAAGGGGCGTGCCTTTCAGCTCATGGCAAAGGAAGCCAAAGCGGCATCGACATCATATTTAGTATGTTCTCCTTGTTTTTAGAAGGTTGTGTTATACCATTTGGTGCTTATTTTTTTTATGTATAGGATTAATCATGTTTATTGTCAAATCTATGGATGCCTTAGTATTATTTGATTACGGGGAAATCTAGTCCTTCGTATCACTTATGTTTAGAAAAAGCCTTGACGTCACCATGGGAGATTTGGATCACCACGTAAAGGGCGAGTTAGCTGACCATTGAACAATTAAAGCATCAAAATTTTACCTTAATTTTACCCTAATGTTTTTGATAAATGTTATTCCATTTCCTATGTGAAATATGAATATAATATTAGGTAACTAGCTAGACCCATTTGAGGCTGTAGTTGATTGTAGGTGGAAGATAGTACGAGTTTGGAATCCATGTGGAGGAGAGCTAACCATTTGAGGTGAGGGTTCCAAAAGCAATTTGACATTTGGTTTCACCGCTAGGGCCAGGAGATAGCTACAACATGGTTGTGAGGGGTTGTTGGCCTATGTGTTCGACACTTGGGAGAAGACGAAGGAAACCATTACAGAAGTACCTATAGTTTATGAATTCTCTAATTTATTTACAGAAGACTTATCTGGTATGCCTCTAGAAAGATAGGTAGAGTTTAAGATCGACCTAACCCTTGGTACGGTACCAATAGTCGAAGAACCATATCGTGTTGCATCCCCATAAATGCTGGAGTTTCCAATCAGCTTCATGATTTAATGGATAAAGTGTTCATTTGACCATGAAGTTCACCTTGGAGAGCACCAATATTGTTTGTTAAGAAGAAAATTGGGTTGCATTGAATGTGCATCGACTGTAGGCAACTTAACAAGATCACAATGAAAAATCGTTATCCACTACCTAGGATTGATGACTTGTTTGACCAACTTCAAGGAGCTTCATGGTTTCCAAAGATTGATCTACATGCAGCGTACTATCAGATGCGAGTAAAATGGGATTATATACCAATGACGATTTTTAGAACTCAATACACTCACTATGAATTTGTAGAGATGCCTTTTGGGCTCACTAATGCAACCACTGTATTCAAGGATGATTGTGATCAATCATGTTCTATAAATGATCAAGCAACCACAAACCGAGGTAGTCAAGAAAGAGAACAAAAAAAGGATTGTAGGGTAGATTTTAGCTTTTGACAAAGAAAACAAATGTTTGTTGATCCTACATGGCAGAGTTTGGGTTCCGTACTCAGGTGGGACTCAACATTCATTGATGGATGAACCGCACATGTCTAAGTTCTTGATTCATCCAAGGGGTAAAAAATATACAGATATGTGAGACATAACTATTGGTAGACCTGTATAAAAAGGGATATAACGTGGTACGTCAAGAGATGTTTAACTTTTCGGAAGGTCAAGGATGGTCATCAAAGGCCCCATGGCAAGCCGAAGCCTCTTGATATCCCGATATGGAAATGGGAGCAAATCATGGTAGATTTCATCACCAAACTGCCAAAGATTCGTTGTGAGTAGATACTGTTTGGGTGATTATAGACAGATTGACCAAAAGTATCTACTTTGTACCTATTCACGAGAGCTCTTCGGTTAAGAAACTTGTTGATATTTATATTAAAGAGATGGTTTCTCAACAAGGTGTACAAGTTTTGGTAGTCTCCAATAGAGATGTTCGTTTCACTTCTAGGTTCTGGAGGAAGTTTCATAATGAGTTGGGACACGATTTCCTTTTAGTGTAAATTGTCTTCCTCAACTAGATGGACAAAGTGAAAGAACGATACAAACTCTTGAGGATATGTTGCAGACATGTGTATTCGACTTGGGTGGAAGTTAGGATTCTTATTTACCTTCGGCAGAATTCTCCTACAACAAAAGCTATCACTCCAGTATCCGTGGGCCTCTATTTGAGATAATTTATGGAAGGAATGCCAGGCTCCAATATGCTGGGGAGAAGTCATCCAAAGATTCATGGGAAACACTTCCTTCATGATCAAGACCACCAAGCTTTTTTTAACAGCTACGTAGGAGACTACAGACTACTCAGAGTCGTCAAAAGAGTTACACAGATTGATGTCATTATGATCTTGAGTTTCTGGTTAGAGATCTAGTACTGCTAAATGTTTCGTCATGGAAATGTGTCATCAAGTTTCGGAACAAGATAAAGTTAGGCCCTAGATATATCATACCTTTTCAAGTTATTTCTCATGTGTTACATCCTGAATTTCAAGGAATTTTTCTTTCATTTTTATTTATTAAAATATATCAATGTATGTTTACATTGTGCGGAAACATGTGAATGTGCATGTGTACAGTCGAACCTTATCTTTCTCATAAAGTACCTGAAAAAATTTAATAACAACTGGGTAAGCAAGAGGCTTAGTGAGTTCACTAAAATACCATATACCACAATACATATACACAAATGGAAACACTGGCTCACAATCCGCCAATATATATCTTTGGATAGGCTCATAGTCTCTTTAACTATTTTGCCATCATTCCCTAACTAAGCCTATGTGATTCTATAGTTTTCTGACCTCTTTAATTGTTCCATCATCAACCCCTACCTAGGTCTAATATCACAACAATTATGAATATAGATACTACACTTTAGACTCTAGTAATGCACGAGCATTTATACTTTCTACTCTACTAGCTTTCTATCCTAACCTACATCAATACATATTTTACTATATGGTATAATGAGAAAACTCACCTGAAGAGTTTCTCAGAAGATTTATAGCCTTCTGGGTAATCCCATTAGCAGTCAACGTTCCTAATGAGTATTAGCTTATAATATTTAACCTATTAATCTATATGAGGATCTAGTAATGAAACCATATCTTTCACTAATCCCAATGACTACTGAGAGTCATATCAAATAAGGATCAGCTAGGCAGGACATTTGGGAGGCAGGACCATTTCGGCGTTATTCTTTCTACAATCCAACAACCAAGCCAATGTGACCATTCTAGGCACCTCTCCCATAAGTGTAACATCCCACAAATAGTGATAAAATTTTTCATTTTAAAATCATTAATTCAATACATCATGTGTCTCAAAATTAATCCCAATACAATGTATCAAAATCATCATAGAAAGATAGTCATAAATGCATAATCATCAGAGGGATGTTGTGCGATCATGTCGGGCCATTCTTTTCGAATTGGAAGTACCTGGAAATGTTAAACCACAAAACCATAAGCGCAAAGCTTAGTGAGTTCCCCAAAATACCACATGCCATACATACAATTGTCATGGGCTACCCCTTGGTAATTTCCTAGAATGCCATGGTGTAACATCCACAAAATTCATGAAAATTTAAAACGTTTTCAATCATTCAAAAACATCATTTAATTACAAAATGTTTTCAAAATAGTTTCCTATCAAATTATCCCCGAAATCAAAAACATAAATGCGAGGAGGTGCACGATCAAGCATTCGCCTTCCCACAATCATCCGAAGTACCTGAAACACAATCCAAAACTGTAAGCCCAAAGCTTAGTGATTTCCCCCAAAATACCCTCACAAAAAATAGCACACACATAAGAACAACATACTATGTGCCAAATCAACCACCGAGTTGGAATGCCCAAGACCCTTAACCATTGGGTTGGAATGACAACATACTATGTGTCCAATAATCTTGGGATGCAATACCCTCAGCCCACAACCATCGGGTTGGATTGCCTACATACAATAAGTCCAATCAACCTCGAGACGGAATACTCTCAGCCCATATAATTCCCGCAGATTCGGGCTAGTCAATTTACAGACAATAAGCGTCAAAAATGATTTTTTATGGAAGATTATTTAGAATGAATAATCTTAATCAAGTCATATTATATGTCACAAGCATGGTTGCAGAAATCAGGATTAATTGTGGATTAATCGTTTGGCGTTCTCCATCCGTCGAGGATTAGGGTATTAATCGGAAATTTAGGATTAATCGGGTTTAGCGGGATTTATCAGTCTTGGCAGGATTAATCGGTCAACAAATGTCAAAAAGAGTAAAAAAAAAGTCAAAAATAAATGTCAAAAAAAATTTAAAATTTGAAAAGAAATTCAAAGGATCATCTTTTTTTTATTCCAAAATTTTCAAATTTTCAAATTTTCAAATATTATACCAAAATGTTCATATTTTTGTATTTTCAAAATTTCAAATTACAAATGTTCGTATTTTCTAATTTTGAAGTACTTGTTTTTCTTAAGATATATTAATATTTGATTAATTTAAATATTTTATTAATAATCGATGGTCCCCGATTAATCTCTGATTAATCCCCGCCAAGACCGATTAACCCCTTAACACCAGTCGACCGTCGAGCTACAGCCGAGCAATTTTTACAAACTTGGTCACAAGGGTTCCGTACATATAAATTATGCTGAAATCCGAGTTATAACGAAGAAGTTATGATATGTCGAAATTTTACGGCAAAACCGGCACGGCACCCAGAATCGTTAAAAGTGAATTTTTTGATAAACTACTTTTTAGACTTAGATATCTAAATGGAAGTTGTTGTATATGCTCAACCGAGAGCGTGCATAAAAAGAATGTCAAAATCTGACTTCGTATGAGGAAGTTACGATTTTTCTAAGATTTCGCATGGCAGTATACAACCTGGAATTCGAATATTAGATCGACCAATATTTAGCCAACATAACCTAAGCGATAATTGAAGATCTCATTAATACTAGCTCAATGGTAAAAATACAGACGAAAACGGACGTCGAATGAAGAAGTTATGAATTTTTAACAGAGTTTTCCTGTCCCGTCCTGTTAAAAATATAACTTTAAAAATAAAGTCAAAATTAGCTAAAAGAGTCTAAACAAAAGTTGTAGATTACGGTCCCACCTACGCGTGGATATAAAGAACGTTAAAAACGAAGCTCTTATGCAAAAGTTACGGATTTTAGAAGATAATTAGTTTTTAGAGTAACCAACGATTGACTCGTGGTGCAATTTGAGCTGCACCTTCTTAACTACGGCTTTGCATGAGATCGCGACATGTGGCAAATTAAGCCCAACGTAATTTTGAGTATGCTTAGCGTAACCCTTAAAAACCCATTATGCTCAGCATAATTCTTGAGTACGCTAAGCGTACTCGGCGCTGGCAGCCTATAAATAGAGGCGTTTTCCCTCATTTTTCTTCACACCTTTTCTCAACTTATCTCCCAAATACCCCAAGGCCTCAAGTATTTTCTATAGCCTTTCTTAGGAGTTAGTAGCAAGTACCAGAGCGCCAGAAGGCCCCGAGAAGAAGAGATTTCGGCTCAGACGTTATGCACGTGCAGAGCCTCGTTCTTCACTAAACTCCAATATAAGTTTCGTTGAAGGAAAATAGAATCGTTAGAAGCGAAGCGCTGCCTGAGTTTCGAATCATCACTTTGACAAGTGAGTGCATATGTACTTTCATCTTACACATAGATATGAAATGTTTTATATAAATTACATGCTATGTGAGCATATTATCTGTATACTTGCTATTTATGGTGAATGAATGATTTTATACATGTTTTAAATGATTAAATTGTATACGTATTTTATATCTACAAAATATGTTGGGTAAGACACGGGTAGATAAATGATGAGGGATGAAAGCTGATATAGAGGAACATTGGCAGTATGGACATAGTAACCTATAGGTGAACATTGTCAACAATGGACATAGAACCCTATAGATGAGCATTGGCAGCTGCGCCACAACATGTAGATGTTTTTGATGTATGATGTACTCTAAAGATCCTAGCAGTTGCGATCTAACGATTGTATTGGTAGTGTGTCTAATAGAGAACATCACAACCTTGACAATTGTGCTTAAAGGATAATATTGGCAGCTGCGCCTCATAGAGAATGTCACAATTTTGGCAGTTGTGCCTAAATGGTAATATTGGCAGTTGTGCTTAATAGATAACATTGACAGCTGTGTCAGTCGCAACGATGGACTTCATGCCTATTCCTTAGGACAATCCATAGGATTGAATGAATGAAGAATAGCTGATTCTTAGGGTAGATCCTTAAGAGTAAAGAATATAATGGGGACGGATAATTGGGTTAACTGTTTGATGTTTAAACATAATAACTATATTATTGTGGGTTAAAAACCATATGTACTCACCAGGTTTCCCAAATTGACCCACTCAAATTTATTTGTATCACAGGTTTCGATATGAAGACACTTTACACTAAGAGATTTAAAAGAGATGTAGATCACTAGTGTAAATGAATGTAAGTTATGTTTATGCTTATGTTTCTATATTGACAATGACATCCCAATGCTTTCAAAATGAATAAAAATACATTTCTTCGGAAATGCTTTGATTACGTATTTATCATGTTTTTCTAGGAACAAATTCTGCAACATATTTCTTCAAAAGATACTATGATTTTCAAAGTAAAGCATAAACAAATCGGTCTTTTCTGGTCGTGAAAATGGGGATGTCTCAGTTGGTTTCAGAGCATTGGTTTAAGCAAACTAGGAATACAGATTTATTTCTAGACTTAAACTTAGAATGCTAAGCGATGATTGTTAGGAGTGTGTCTAGTATATTTTTGGTAGTACAACTGAATAAACACAAGCACTAGCTTAATTAGAGAAGATGCCTAAAATTCTTTTATGTGCTAAATGATTTGTGATGCTTTATGCTATCATTTGATCGGATCTGGAAATTTTATGTATTCAGATTTCTAAACGTTTAAATACGGTGTTAGAACTGACATATAACTTTTCATAGTAATTAAGAGGATTACACATCTAAACCTTCCTCTATCTATTTTCTCATCTCGATACACCAAACGACTGATTTAGTGTGCAGAATATCATGGTGAAGACTCGTAGTGAATTGAGTAAATGTAGGAAATGAGAAGGCTTACGATATTGAATGGTACCTATCGGAAAATATCGTAAGAGTGATAGCTTGCCTTTAGAATGCATCTAATAAATAATACGTCTAGTACGGGAGAAGTACACTTTTGATTATCAGAAAGAAAGATTTGTGGTATAATCAATGAAGTTATCCCATCATCTGATATTTCCATCGCCAACGAGTTGAAGCACAATTGATGATTGAAGATATGTATGGAAGAAGTCCTAGTAGAGTCTAGGGAAAATTATATGATTGTTTGGATACATTTGTATGTGTTAAAATTATTTTTTTGATAATGACTTGGAAAAGTGAGGGACAATACTTGGGACGCGTATGAGTTGGTGTGATTGGTAGTAGAGGCCTATACTAACGGAAGCACAGGACTTGCACTTGGATCAGGGAAAGTCACAAGGTTACCAAGGCACTAGTAATTGATTTTGTTTGATTCATGTCTATCATTACCATTGTTTTGGTAATGACTAAGAAGATGATTGTTATTCTGACCCTAGTGGTCATATCAAATAGAGTATGACTAAGATGAGTATGTTATGTGGTTCAGAGAACAAAGTTCGATGTAACATCAGACATAAACCAGACGACCAAAGTGAAAGATAATCGAAGCGATCAATAGAAGTATCACAATCACCGAGAAAGTAAGAAACTTGTAGCTAGAAGTACTACGTACTAGAATGTGATTACATCACATCAGAACATGAAGGAAGGAAACTTCCATTCTAGAAATTGACTCTAAAAGACCGGAGTCTAAGCGTTGCATCATGCAACGAGAGATCATTAGAACATGACCCATCAGTCTATTATGGTAATTAAATGAAAGAAATTATCTTAAGAAGAAGAAAGAGACTCCAATAAGGACTGATTTTGTAACTCGAAGGTTACGATTGAATGTCCAACATAGTACGAAGAGCGGGTGCAAGATCAAGCATCGCTTGCAGTCAAGAAGTCCAAGAGTTAGATACTTAATCGAAGGAACATAGAAGTTACAGTTATTACCTAGTATGAAGAGATAACATGTGGAGTCAATATACAAGCCCTGTTTCGTTGATGATTATGGGACGTAATCATCCTACGGGGGAGATAGTTGTAATGCACGCAGATTCGGTCTAATCAATTTAGAGACAATAAGCGTCAAAAATGAATTTTTTATAGAAGATTATCTAGAATGAATAATCTTAACCAACTCATAGTATATGTCACAAGGGTTCCGTACATATAAAGAAGCCGAAATATGAGTTATAACGAAGAAGTCATGACCTCTCGAAGTTTTACAGCAAAACCGGCACGACACCGGGAATTGTAATAAGTGAATTTTTTTATAAAATACGTTTTTGCCTTATATATCTAAATTAAATTTGTAGTATATGTTAAACCGAGAGCGTTCATGAAAAAACATCAAAATCTGACTTCGTATGAGGAAGTTGTGATTTTTCTAAGATATCGCATAGCAGTATACAGCCTAGAATTCGAATATTAGATCGAACGATTTTTAGCTGACATAACCTAAACGAGAATTGAATGTCTCGTTAATAGTAGCTCAACAGTAAAAATACAGACTAAAACGGACATCGAATGAAGAAGTTATGAATTTTTAACGGAGTTTTCCTGTCCCGGCCTGTTAAATATATAAATTTAAAAATAAAGTCAAAATTAGTCAATAGAGTCTAAAAGAAAGTTGTAGAGTACGGTCCCACGTACGCGTGGATATAAAGAATGTTAGAAACAGAGTTCATATGCAAAAGTTATAGATTTTAGAAGATAATTAGTTTTTAGAGTAACCAGCAAGTGACATGTGGCGCAATCTCACCCGCACCTTCTTCCGCACAACTTTGCATGGGATCGCGATATGTGTCACATTAAGCCCAGATTAATTTTGCGTACGCTTAGCATAACCCTTAAAATCTCATTACGCTCAACGTAATTCTTGAGTACGCTCAGCGTACTCGGCGCTGGCAGCCTATAAATAGAGGTGTTTTACTCATTTTTCTTCACATCTTTTCTCAACTTCTCTCCCAAATACCCCCAAGGCCTCAAGGATTTTCTCTAGCCTTTCTTAGGAGTTAGTAGCGAGTCCCGGAGCGCCAGAAGGCCCCGAGAAGAAGAGAATTCGACTCAGAAGTTCTGACCATGCATAGCTTGGTTCTTCGCTAAACTCTAATAGAAGTTTCGTTGAAGGAAAATATAATCGTTAGAAGCAAAGCACTGCCAGAGTTTTGAATCATCACTTTGACAAGTGAGTCCGTAGTTACTTTCGTCTTACATATAGATATGAAGTATTTTATATAAATTACGTGCTATGTGTGCCTATTATCTGTATACATGCTATTTATGCTGAATGAACCATTTTATACATTTTTTAAAAGCTTTAAACTGTATATGTATTTTATATCTACAAAATATGTTGGGTAAAATATGGGTAGATAAATGATGAGGGATGAAAGCTGATATAGAGGAACATTGGCAGTATGGACATAGTGCTCTATAGGTGAACACTGGCAGCAGTGGACTTACAATCCTATAAATGAGCATTGGCAGCTGCACCACAACCTGTAGATGTTTTTCATCTAAAATGTACTCTAAACATCCTAGCAGCTATGCTCTAACGATTGTATTGGCAGCTGCGCCTAATAGAGAACATCACAACCCTGAAAGTTGCACATAAAGGATAATATCAGCAGCTGCGTCTCATAGAGAATGTCACAATTTTGGCAGCTGTGCCTAAATGGTAATATTGGTAGTTGTGCTTAATAGATAACATTGATAGCTGTGTCATTGGCAACGATGGACTTCGTGCCTATTCCTTAGGACAATCCTTAGGACTGAATGAATGAAGAATAGTTTATTCTTAATGTAGATCCTTAAGAGTAAAGAAGATAATGGGGATGGATAATTGGGTTGACTGTTTGATGTTTAAACATAATAACTATATTATTGTTGGTTGAAAACCCTATGTACTCACCAGGTTTCCCAACTTGACCCACTCAAGTTGGTTTCTATCACAGGTGTCGATATGAAGTCGCTTTACACTAAGAGATTTAAAAGAGATGTAGATCACTAGTGTAAATGAATGTAAGTTCTGTTTATGCTTATGTTTCTGTATTGACGATGACATATAATGTTTTGAAAATGAATAAAAATACATTTCTTTGGAAATGCTTTGATAACGTATTTATCATGTTTATCTAGGAACAAATTCCGCAACATATTTCTTTAAAAGATACTCTGGTTTTCAAAAATAAAGCATAAACAAATCAGTCTTTTCTAGCCGTGAAAATGGGGATGTTACAACCCACATTCATTGGGTTGAAATGCCCGGTCTGTTGGCACTCACAGAAAGCAAATAATTCTAAACCACTAATAAATCATGTGCACATATATCAGATAATCACATAACAATGTATAGACAAACAAACTGATGTAAAGATCACTAAACATAGCAACACCCTATCTACCAGGATACCGATCTAACCGATTATAACCACATAGAAATATCCTATCTACCAGGATACCGATCCAACATAGCACACTGGTAATAAAACAGGATAACAATTCAAAGGGTCGGCATTGGTGCCTTCGACCCTTGAGTACAGTGAGGAAAAATCACCTCACAAGTAGAAGTGGATGGTAATGTCAAACTCTCAAACACCACTCCAAACTCAACCACCTACAATAATTATAGGACCAATTCTATGAAGACCCAAATTACCAAAGTACCCTTAGAAGTTAACTGGGTCAAGCTTTGGTCAAAGTCAAAGTCAACAGTCAAGGTCAACAGTCCATGTTGACCCAACTCGTCGATTTCATCCACTAACTCACTGAGTTCCTCCAGAAAATGGAAACCGAAAACTAGGGCCAACTCGTCGAGTTACTTGAGTAACTCATCAAGTTCCTTCAGGAATTTAAAACCAAAAACTCGAAGTTACCTGAGTAACTCGTTGAGTTCTTTAGTGTCCAAAAGATCAAGAAAACCCTCATCAACTCATAGAGTCATCTCACCCACTCGCCAAGTTCACTCAAAGTTCCGAAGGTGGGTAAACCCTATTCAACTCATCGACTTGGCTTATGAAATTCGTCGAGTTCCTTCAGCCCATTTCTCATCCAGACGCTTTTAAGCGAAACTAAGGCTCCAAACTGTAGATCTATCATCCTAGGGTGTGATTATCATGTAAAGTTTCCAACTTTACATGCATGCAAAGCCTCAAAGGGATTAAAACACTAGAACTAAGCTTAAGAAGAGGTTTAGGGCATGGAGGAGGGCTAAAGCTTGCTAAATTCGGAAACTTTCTATCCATGAGGGCCTGGAAGAGTCCGAATCTGAACTCCTCACCCCAAAACATGCTCATAACCATAAATGTTTCAAGAATAAGCTAAAAATGACCGTAAATGTTGGGTGGAAATATCTAACAAGAAAATGACCAAGGTAAAGACTTTTTACCTTTAAATGAATGCCAAAATGTAGTAGATGCTAGATCTACAAGCCCCTTCTCGTTCCAAGCTTCTCAATCCTCAAGCCTCTTCAAGAAATGCAACAAACACACACACTTTTTCCTCACACACACTCAAAGGGAGGTTAGTTCGATTATGGTTTGTCTCTAGATGTGAAAGGTAGTAAGGAGGTTGGAAAGAGGACTTAAGTTCCTTTAAATAGGGTGCAAACCCTAAAATTTAGGGTTTTCATGCACAACCTCAACTTGTCGAGTTGGATCCTCCAACTCATCAAGTAGGTCTTAAAATATGAATATAAAAACTTTAAATGTATACCTGGGAGTACAGATGTTACAATTCTCCCCCACTTGAACTAGACTTCATCCTTGAAGTCCATTGCAGCAAACAGATCCGGGTAATGCTCCAGCATCTCAGCCTCCGGCTCCCAACTCCACTTAGATCCCTTCCTGTGCTCCCATTATACCTTTACCAAAGGTACCGCCTTGTTCCGTAGAACCTTCAATTTCCTTTCTAGAATTGCAACTGGCCTCTCCACGTAATTTAGGTTCTCATCGGCCTGAATATCATCTAATGACACCATCGCCTCCTCATCTAGTATGCACTTCCATAACGGGGAGATGTGAAAAGTGTTGTCAATCTGACTGAGCTCCTCTGGGAAATCCAATCTATATGCCACTTTACCAACCCTGGAAATAATCCAAAAAGGTCCAATGTATCAGTGACCCAACTTTCCCCTCTTCCTAAAGTGGATCACACCCTTCAAGGGTGAGACCTTCAGCAATACCATATTGCTGACCTGGAACTCCAACTCGGATCGATGTCGGTCAACGTAGTTCTTTTGCTGACTCTAAGCACTCTACAGCTGCTGCCTAATCTGCTGAATCTTCTTGGTAGTCTACAGAACTACCTCGGTCCGACCCATCACCATGTGGCCGACTTCGCCCCAACAGACTGGGGTACAACATCTGCGTCCACACAACAGCTCAAATGGTGGAGCACCAATAATGGAATGAAAATTGTTGTTGTAGGAGAGCTCTATAAGCGGTAAGTGGGAACCCTAGCTCCCACCAAAGTTAATGACACATGCTCTTAGAATATCCTCGAGGGTCTGTATGGTCCGCTCACTCTGACCGTCCTTCTGTAGATGAAAGTTGTACTTAAATGCAAACGCGTGCCCAGCTCCTCATGGAACTTCTTCCATAAAGGGAGGTGAACTGAACATCACGGTCTGAGACGATAGAGACCAAAAACCCATAGAGAGAAACGATCTCGAGGATTACACATCGGCCAACTTCTCGGCCGACGAGCTCTCCTGAATGGGCAGAAAATGGGCACTCTTGTTCAATTGATGCACGATAACCCAAATGGCGTCGAAACCTCTTGTTGTCTTCGACAACTTGGTGATAAAGTCTATCGTGATTTACTCCCATTTCCACATGGGAATCTCTAGAGGCTGAAGCTTGCCATTCTGCCTCTGATGCTCGGCCTTGACAATCCTGCAGGTTAAGCACCTCTCGATGTACCAAGTAATATCTCGTTTCATGCACGACCACCAGTAACTCAAACTCAGATATCGATACATCTTTGTGGCTCCTGAGTGAATGGAGAAATGAGACTTAAGAGCCTCCTCCAGTACAATCTGATGGGTTTTGAGCATTACATTAATCCTATGGTACACATACAAACCCTAAAGCTTTGGATCTAGGTTTCTCTAATTGTACATGCAAATCATCCAAAGCTTGTAAACCCTAATTCTAGCATACAAAAAATCAAAAACAATAATTAAACAAGTTTAGATGATTTCCTTTCAATTGTAACAAGAATCTTAAACCTTTGAGAGCTTTAGTATCACAAGTGTAATACCGCTAATCAATCATAAACACCATAGAAAGTTGGATGATCTTGGAGATAAGGGAAGGAGGCTCAAAATTGGCTCTTGATCTCTAGGGTTCAAGTGGTAGCCGAATTTTGAAGCCCTAGGGTCCTTTATATAGGTAAGATGCTAGGTTTTCAGTCAAAACCCTAACTGGATTCTTAGGCCTTAAGCAGTCCATGGGAACCTTCTAGAACAAGGCCTTGGATGAATCCAAGGTGGGCTTTCCCCTTGATTTCGTCGATCCTATTCCTAAAGGATCCTCAGCCCAAAATCCAATTATCTTATAATTGTAATTCCAGTCCCTTAGGTTCAATTAATATATTAATTAAATTTTGACCAATATTAATTAACCAATATGATTTGTCTTTTAATATATTTTTCATATAATATATTAATAAACCATAATAACCTATTTCTCCATTATGCATCCAGTCAAGTCGCTTTGGTGAAGGTAACCCAAAAGGACCATGCTACAACCGTGTCAAGTACATCCAAAATATATTTATGGGATTATACACCTAATCCAACAGTCTCCCACTTGGATAAGTCTAATAACTATAAATGAAAGTACTACTTCAAAATCCGATTAGCAATCGTAGCTCTCAAAATCCGATGTCGAACTCTGACACTTCCTTCAGATAAGGGATCGTATAGTCCTCCATTCTCAAGATATCGTGTGGACATTTACATGAAACATAGTCATACTTATTGTCCAGTAGTTTGTTTCTCAATCTGCGATTTGTTTGACATAGAACTTAATTTAACACTTCAACTTAGTCCTTACCGGGCCCGGCACATAAGTCAAACTAAATCATCGAGGGGCACAAGATATCGCTTTTAGCCTCATTGGATAAAAGGAACAGATAAACTTCGACTTATATGCTTTTACTATTTACTCATCAAATCATACATAACAATGTGTTTTATAACATCAAGTTACTAATGCGTTTACGCATTATCAATGGACAACTAACTTGCAAACAATAAACCAAATATCTAGGTTTAAAGACTATACGATATTATCGTCTCACAATCACTCGTGTTTAATTCCATGAAGTGATTCAAGTGAGCGCAGGTTTAATCCAATACTCAAATCTTATTTCAAGAGCACTCATGAATGTTGCAGTAAACCTTTGCTATGTCTAAACACTTAGACAGTCTACAAGCCAAGTAATGACAATCTTCTTTCATACCTACTTCCAACGTATGAGTGACTGTGGATAGTTTAAATAATCTTATTATTTATGAAGTCAAAACATGCAAAGTGAAACAATAGTAAATAATTAACACAAGACATTAACTTTACTCATAAATAATACTCCTTTATTCAATCATCAAATGTTAATTACAATTTATCTATTACAAGTTTCTAAAAGCTATATAATCACTAAAACTAATATCGTCCTTCAGCCCAATGCTCCTAGCCTGCTGCAAGTGCTCAACCCTACTCAGTCCTTTCGTAAGGGGATTTGTTAGGTTGTCTTCTGACGATACCCAGTTTACCACGAGGATTCCCTCTTCTATCTGATGTTTAATGAAATGATATTTCCTGTCGATATGTCTGGATCTGCCATGATCCCTCGGTTCCTTGGTTAAGGCAACCGCTCCTTTGTTATCGCAGAAAATCTCCATAGGCTCCTTTATGGCTGGCACAATTCCAAGGTCTCTGATGAAGTTCTTCAACCATATTGCCTCCTTCGACGCTTCACTCGCTACTATGTACTCTGATTCACACGTTGAATCAGCTACGGTCTCCTGCTTGGAACTTTTCCAAGTCACTACTCCTCCATTAACGGTAAAGACCCAGCCCGACTAAGAGCGGAATTTATCTCGATCAGTTTAAAAATGGGCGTCGGTATACCTTTACACCCTTAAGTCATCACTCCCACTGAGGATGAGAAACCATTCCTTAGTCCTCCGAAGGTACTTCAGAATATTCTTGACTACAGTCCAATGTGCTCTACCAGGGTTCCCTTGATATCTGCTGACCATGCTCAAAGCAATGGCCACATCAGGACGAGTACAAGTCATAGCATACATGATTGAGCCAACTGCGGAAGCACAAGGTACTCGGCTCATCTCTACTATATCGGCTTTGGAACTCTAGCTTTGAGTCTTACTCAACTTGGTATTGCTTTGGATTGGTAACTCCCCTTTCTTGGAATTTTCCATACTAAAATGCTTTAGTACCTTATTAACTTTGACTAAGTCCTATTAGTCTTTTGCTCCTTTTTTCACTATCCTTATCCCTAGAATATAAGCAGCGTCTCCGAGGTCTTTCATAGCGAAGCACTTCCTAAGCTAAGACTTAACCTCCTGCAAGGTTGGGACATCATTTCCTATGAGCAGTATGTCATGCACATACAAAATGAGAAAGCTAACTATACTCACACTAGCTTTGACATATAAGCATGACTCATCCTCACTTCATAAGAAACCAAAATCTTTGACTTTCTCATCGAAACAAAGATTCCATCTGTGAGATACTTGTTTTAATCCATAAATGGATTTCTCAAGCTTACACACTCTATTAGGGTGTTTTGCATCAACAAAACCCTCTGGATAACTCATGTAAACATCATCAACCAACTTCCCATTAATGAAATAGGTTTTGACATCTATCTGCCATATTTCATAATCATGAAACGCAACTATGGCTAGCATAACCCTTATAGACTTTATCTTCGCTACTGGTGAAAAGGTCTCATCATAGTCAACTATGGGAATTTGAGTAGAGCCCTTCGTAACCAATCGTTCCTTATAAGTGTGTACTTTCCCATCCATGTTGGTCTTCTTCTTGAAGATCCATTTTCACCCCACCGTCTTAAGACCCGATACATTGTCAACCAAGTTCCAAACGTAATTGTCATACATGGACTGAATCTCGTTGTCCATAGCTTCTTTCCACTTTACAAACTCCGGGTCTGCCATAGCTTCCATGTAGCTGTTAGGTTCATCCAAATTCACTAGTTTGCTATCACTAATAAATGTATCACCCTCACTAGTTATATGAAAACCATATAACACAAGTGGAACACTAACTCTACTGGAACATCTAAGAGGTTAGGACTCGTCAATCGGTTCAATAGGAGTTTCCTCCTCGGGTTGAATGCCAACGTTAGCAGTTCCTTCATCGCTTAACTCTTGAATCTCTTCAAGATCAATTTGCCTCCCACTGTCCTCTGGGCTTATGAGTCCTCGCTCTCGGAAAACTCCTCTCCTCGCAATGAAGACAACAATATCACTCGGTCTATAGAAGAGATATCCAAAGGACTTTTACGGATAGCCGATGAAAATACACAGCTCACTACAAGGTTTGAGCTTGTCGTGAGTCTCTCATCTTATGAAAGCCTCGCAACCCCAAACCTTGATATGTGCCAACAAGGGAGCTTTCCCTATCCATATCTCGTGAGGTGTTTTGGCAACCTTCTTAGTAGGGACTAGAATAAGGATATGGGCGGCAGTCATTAAGGCATACCCCTAAAATGAGATAGATAACGAAGCACGACTCATCATGGAACGAACCATGTCCTATAGAGTTCGATTGCATATATCAGCCACACCATTCAACTGCGGTGTCCTAGGCGGCGTCAATTGGGAAACAATTCTTCATTCCTTGAGGTAGTGGTGGAACTCGACTAATGTACTCACCACCTCTATCAGATCGGAGCATCTTAATTTTCCTGCCCATCTGATTCTCCACTTCTTGCTTAAACTCTTTGAACTTTTCAATGGCTCCTGACTTGTGCTTAAGTAAGTAGATATATCCATATCTGCTATAATCATTGGTGAAAGTCACATAGAAGCGGTTCGCATCCCTTGTGGTGGATCTGAAGGGCCCACACACATCGGTGTGTATGAGATCCAATAAACCCTCACCCCTTTCATAAGTACCAGTGAAGGGTGACTTGGTCTTCAAAGTAAACAAGACTCGTACACATCATCTTCCCCAAGGTTGAAAGACTCCAACACTTCATCATTTCGGAGTTGGGCTATGCGCTTCTTGTTCATATGTCCAATACGACAATGCCACAAGCATGCTTTGTCCAAACTATTGGAATAATTGATATACGACACATCATTTCCTAAATTGTCTACAACGATCATAGTTTCATATATTCCATTACAATGCAATGCTTCAAAATATAAAGTACCATTAAAGAAAGCATTAATATAACCTTTTCATTATCAAACAAAAATCTAAAGCTTGTTTATACAAACCATGAAAAGAAATAATGTTTCGTGTCATTTTTTACGAGTAACAACAATTATTCAAATCTAAACCTGACCCACTACTAAGCACTGAAGAGTAAACTCTAATCTTGGTGACATGCGACGCTTTTCTATTCCCCATGATCAAGTTTATCTTCCCATGCTCCACATCCGTACTTCTTCTTAGACCCTGCAAATCAAAACAAATATGAAAACCACATCTTGTATCGAGGACCCAAGACATAGCATGTGATAAGTTGTTAGAATGAATAGGATAAATACCTGCAAAAGGATGGATATATCTTCCCATCCATGATATCTTACATGTACTTCGGACAACTTCATTTCCAATGCCCTTTCTCGTGGCATTAGTAGCACTCTGCATCCTTTGGGTTGGAGGAGGGTGCAGCGGGACCAGCCTTGGTTCCACTAGAAGTGGTATCATTGTGGGACTTTCCCTTATGATGGCTCTTAGAAGGAGCCTTCATCTTCTTTCCCTTTCCTTGCCCAATAGCCAAGATAGGGGCAACAACAGGAGTAGACGCAATAGATTTTTGTTTCAGGCTACTCTCAACAGTCCTTAGTAGGCCTTAAAGCTTGCTTAGAGTTACATCCTCCTTATTCATGTGGTAGGTCATACGAAAATGGTCGTAGCAAGTAGGTAAGGAGCGTAGACTAATATCTATGGCCAGCTCCTCATCGAAGTTAACATTTAACTTCAACAAGTGGTCCACATATCTCTGAATTTTGTGCAGGTGGGCCATGATGGACTTTCCATCCCTCATTTTGGTAGTGATCATCGAAGCGATGATCTCATACCTTTCCTGCCTTGCGCTTTGATGGTACCTATCCATCAAATCTTAATGCATCTCGTAGGGGTAATAGTCCTCGTAAGACTTTTGGAGTTCGGCGGTCATTGTGGCGAGCATGATGTAATGAAATTTTGTAGCATCTCGCTCGTGATCCTTGTATGCAGCAATCTCTTCGGGAGTAGCAGTGTTGACATTGACTTCTTTTAGCTCCTTGTAGAGAACATACTCATTGTCCTTGTAGGAGGTTTGGCTAGGAACCGGGCTCGGCGGGGGGTAGAAATTTTGAGTTGAAATCACTTCTTCTTGAAGCCTTCTCGTACTCTGGGACTCGCCTCTTAGCACTCGGGAAGTGCTAGAGAATGGGAGGGGCTAAGAGGGGTGTTTAAGAGAGAAAGAATAAGAAATGTGTGAGTTTTTGGGGTGATTTGCACCTCTAT
Organism: Lactuca saligna; assembly: GCF_052625555.1. Taxonomy (NCBI): domain Eukaryota; kingdom Viridiplantae; phylum Streptophyta; class Magnoliopsida; order Asterales; family Asteraceae; genus Lactuca; species Lactuca saligna. The sequence continues at coordinate 95,692,067 of NC_136419.1, read as the reverse complement.
TTATAGGCTGAGTCCGGTTCGAACGTGGGGCATTCCCTTGCTGAACATTGGGCGTTCATGGCCAGGTGTCATCATCTGGTGCCAAGTCGTGGTGAGGAAGCAGTGGTTCAGATCGCGCCACGTGTCGCTCGTTGGATACTCCGAAAATTAATTATCTTCTAAAATCCATAACTTTTGCATACGAGCTTTGTTTTTGAAGTTATTTATATCCACCTGTAGGTATTGGTGGGATCTACAACTTTTGTTTCGACTTTACCGGCTAATTTTGAATTGGTTTTTAAAGTTATATTTGAACAGACTTCGACAATTAATATTCGTTAAAAAGTCATAACTTTTTCATCTGACGTCCGTTTTCCACTATCTTTATCTCGCTGAGCTCCTATTAATGAGATCTTAAATTCTCATCTAGGTTGTGTCAGCTATGTAATGCCCGCGTTTTAGGGCTTAGCATTTTTGGACGATGTAATAGTCTAAGTCAACTATTGTAACTCTTTTTGAAGTAATAAAGATGAAAATTTTGAATTCTATGTTCATTATGTGTATTATAAATATATAGTTAATAAAGAATAAAAATAAGCATCAAAATTAAAGTGTGAGATAATTCCGACAACTTTACAAAAAGTTGTAGTGGTCGAAACAAGGATTACGGGGATGCAAAGAACGCCAAAATCCGAGTTCTAACGAAGAAGTTATGGCTCGCCGAAGTTTTATGACAAAACCGGCACGGCACCGGGAGACATAAATAGTGAATTTACAATGTAGGAATTTTTAGCCTTAATGATCTAAACCAAAATTTTAGTATATGTTATACCGAGAACATCCATAAAAAGAATGCCCAAATCTGACTTCGTATAAGGAAGTTATGATTTTTCTATGATACGGCTTAGCAGTGCACGACACGAAACTCGAATTTTAGTTCGAGCAGTTTTTGGCTTACGCGACCTAAATGAGAGTTGAATAGCTCATTAATAGGAACTCAGCGGTAAAAAGACAGACGAAAACAGAGTCCGTATGTAGAAGTTATGAATTTTACGTTGACGTTTAACAGTATAATCTCCTTATACTGTTAAATCTAAGATCGATCGAGAATTAGCCAATGGAGTCAAAATGAAAGTTATAGATCTTAGTTTTACCTACGCGTGGATATAAATAACGTCAAAAGTGGAGGTTAGATGTGAAAGTTACAGAGTTTAGAAGTCGGAAGTGTGTTGTGCGAAAATGGGTGATGTGGCACAATCTTGGCCATTGCTTTCTTCCCATGTCTTGCCACTAGATGGTGACATGTGGCACCAAGATCAGCCAATTTTTACCCTATAAATAGAACCTCTCCCACCCTCATTATCTTCACATCTTTCTCATTCTTTCTTCTCTTTACTCTGTCTTTAGAACCTCTCTCTAGCCCCGAAACCCCCCGAAAAGCCTAGGGAACCTCCCTAGCACGAGGCGGAGGCCCCGGAGTGCTCGACGGCTCCGAGAAGAAGAGCTTTTCGGCTTGGGAACGCTGCTCCAAGAAAAGTCCGGTTTTCTATAAAACCCGCTGTAAGTGAGCTACGCCTATGCTATTTTTAATATAACGTTTATTTAATTATAGTAACGTTATTAGGAACTTATAATAAGTACTTGGGCTATTATTATGGGTTATATAAGTATTTTTTTGACGTTTATATAATAGTAATAATAGCTAGACTATCAATTAGTCTCGGCGAATAATAAACTAAACTCTAGTGGTAATAATACTAGGTTTCGTCGAAGGAAATTATTTTTAAGAAGCAAAGCGCTGTCTGAGTTCGGATTCACCACCTTTTCAGGTGAGTGCATAGTTACTTTCAGCTTACACATAGATATGAAGTATTTTATATAGATTATGTGATGTGTGTGCATATTATCTGTATACTTGCTATCTATGCTGGATGAACGATTTTATACATTTTTTTTTAAATGATATAAACTGTATATGTATTTTATATCTACAAAATGTGTTGGGTAAAACATGGGTAGATGTAATAGTTGCTGTGTGACAAATTAAAATAATGAGAGGCCTCGTTATAGATGTAATTGATGATCCAGTCATCTAGCAGAGTATAGATGACGACCACGGACTATTCTAGACAGTCCAGTGGAACGCTAGCAGGCTCGCAACCTGTAGGTGTTTATTTGAACTGTGTGCTCACCAGGTGTACTCCATCCCCCACATGGTTGCCTTAACGACATTTATTGTTGAGGAAGCCCCTTAGCAGTAGTGTCCATCCCGATGAAAGTCCTTAGACTAGGTCCCTTGTGTTAGATGTTTTAGGGACGTAATGTGAGGATAACGGGAACGGGTAATCGGGTTGTTTGGTTTGATAAAGTTAATAAACTTATTTATTGTGGGTTGAAAACCCTATGTGCTCACCAGGCTCCCAAGCCTGACCCACTCAGTTTCTTGTATTCCAAGTAGTGGCGCATGAGCATGGATGTGATATCTTGGGATGAGAGATTAAGGAATTTTAGGCCTGTAAATACGAAATATTGTAGTAAGGCCTATGTTTTATTGTTTATGCTTATGATTAGTATCGAACATGACATCCCGAGTCTTTTTAATGAAATACATTTCTACGGAAATGCTTTTGATAAATCTTTATCATAGTTTGTTTGGGACAAATTCTGCAACACTTTTATTTAAAATATTACTCTGATTTTTTTGTTTTGGGAAAAATTCCGTAACAATTTTATTTAAAATGTTACTATGATTTCTAAACAAAACATAAACAAAATCGGTCTTTTCTGACCATGAAAATGGGGATGTCACAAGCTAAAAATTGATCAATCTAAAATTCGAATTCTAGGCCGTTCACTTTATGCTAAATCTTAGAAAAAAAATCATAACTTCCTCATATGAAGTCAGATTTGGACGTTATTTTTTGTACACTATCAGTTTAAAATATAGTATGACTTTCATTTACATCTCTAAGGCTAAAAAGTAATTTATCAAAAAACTCTGAAAAACTTCGACGGTCATAACTTGTTCGTTATTAGTCGGATTTCAGAGTTCTTTATATGTACGAAATCCTTGTTACATATACTATAATTTGGTTAATATTATATATTCTAAATAATCTTCTATCAAAAAGTCATTTTTAACATTTATTATCTCTAAATTGACTAGTCCGAATCTATGGGCATTACGATTATCTCCACCTTAGGATGATTATGTCCCAGAATCATCAGTGAGACATGGTTGTGTATAATGACTCCATACGTTATCTTTTCATCCTAGGTAATAACCATAACTCTTACATCTTTTCTAACGAGTTTCTAACCCTTGGACTTCTTGATTGTTGGTCGTGCTCAATTGTACACCTGCTCTTCGTACAATGTGGGAACTTCAATCGTAACCTTCGTGTTACAAACTCGATCCTTATTAGAGACTCATGCTCCTTCTTAAACATACTTAAATTAAGATAAGTTCTTTACTTCGATTACTGTAACAGATTAATGGGTCATGTTTTAGTGACCCCTCATCGTATGATGCAACGCTTAGACTCGGGTCTTTTTGAGTCAGATTCCAGAATGGAATATACCTTTCTTTATTCTAAAGTGATATAAACACTTTCTAGCATGTAGAACTTCTAGCTACAAGCTTCTTTCTTTAAAAATGATTGTGATACTTCTATTCATGGCTTCGATTATCTTTCACTTTGACTTAAGTCATATACTACTTCGAACTTGGTTCTCTGAACCACGTAACATACTCATCTTAATCGTACTCAATTGATATGACCCCTAGGGTCGGAATAACAATCACCTTCTTAGTCATGACCGAAACAATGGTAACGACATATATGAACAAAACAAAATTAATTACTAGTGCCTTGGTAACCATGTTACTTTCCCTGGTCCAAGTGTGACTCTTGTGCTTCCGGTAGTATATGCCTGTACTACCTTTCACACCTACTCATACTAGGACTTCTTCCAGTTAATCGTAAAAATTTCCCTAGACTTTAATAGTACTTCTTCTATGTGTATCTTAAATCATCAATTCTACTTCAACTCAGTTGGTGGTGGAAATGACAGATATGACAACTTTAGGAATTACACCAATCGTTATATCATCTCGCCAATCAAATATATACATTTGGATGTACCGTACTACTCTACGAAAGACCCCTTGGTTCTGGAAAACGGATCACAATTACAGGTACCTGGGAGCATACCGATGGAATGAACGAAATATAAACAGTTAACATAATATGGTCATGGATCTTAGGTTGTAACTTGATCATGAGCGAATTTGTTGATGTTGCACCCATCAAGTATGGAAAGTGCCAAACATTGGGAACTACCCAGGGAGGAGTTAGGAATAGGAATAAGGAGAAGCGAGAACCACTTAAATGGAGGAATCGATTGTATTTCGTCCATTGTTCCCATAGCAACTAGGGATCAAAAGGCACCAAATTTGATGACCTATTGAGGGAAAGACGAAGTAAGAGCATGCTATTGAAGACGTTGCAAGATATGTAGGGGAGGCCTTCGTAGATTGTGTACGAACAAAATACGAGTCCAAAGGAAAGGTAAGAATAAGAAAGGGTTTACCTAATGGAGATATTAACTCTTCCGGGAACCAGTAATGCGTAAACCATGTCAAACCAAGACCGATCAATATCCGAACGGAACGGATTCGAACTTCTCCTAGAATAGTTTCCGGTGCGAAATGAAATTCATAGGATATATATATATATATATATATATATATATATATATATATATATATATATATATATATATATATGAGTAAGTCAAAGGATAAAGAGAAAGATTTTATAGGATTCTTTAGTAATGAACAAAACAAATAGGATTGATTATGTATCACAATTTAATCACTACATTGAAGCCTTTTTTGTAAATATATTTATAAGATAGCTTGGTATCCAAACTATATCAATGATTGTGATCATTATTGTGTAGTGTACATAATTCGTGTTAAGATCTACTAAAGAGGGTGGGTATAGGGCATCTAATAAAAAAAGTTTCATTTCTATCGGTCATAAAATCAATCAAAAAAGAAAAAGCAGACATGAACAATTTTATTCTCTAAACAAGCAGGTTTGGGGTTCTTTTTTTAACACCCTAATTCTCTTGTTTGTTGGCTTTAATACCATGAAAGAAAATAGAGAAAAAAACCTTCAAGATAATAACCATTTTCAAGAGACAAACTCCAGTGAACCACTTTCCTCCTCTCTTCTTTTCTTCATTCCCCCTTTGAAAGAAGTAAAAAAAAAGAATCTAACACTCTAGTCTAATTGAAGACTTTCAATGCTCATGCTATTTGAAAGAGCTTTCAACATGGAGTGGAGACTCCATGACGTACATAAAGAGTAACCGCTCTATGAATATCATCCTAATTCAGGTCTTTTTCCGCACTTAAACAAATATGATGTACTATTATTTTATTAGATGTATTCTAAAGGCAAGGTACCACTCTTACAATATCTTCTGATAGGTATCATTCACCATCATAAGCCTTCTCATTTCCTCCATTTACTCAGTTCACTATGAGTCTTCACCAAGATGTTATGTTCATGGAAGCAGGCGTTCAGTGTATCAGGATGAGAATATAGATAGAGAAGGTTTAGACGTCTATACCTCATTATTACTCAAAAAAGTTATATGTCAGTTCTAATACCGTAATTAAATGTTTAGAAATCTGAACACCTAAAATTTCTAGATACGGTCAGCAATAGACCATAGATCCGATCAAATAATAGCATCATAAAGCATATATGTAACATACAGATTCACAGGTATATTATTTAATTATTTATTTTTGAGGTTTATTGAGCAACTCAATGAGTTGGTGCTACAAATTGCCTAGTAGAGTCGGGTTTGGCCACATGGGATTAATGACCTACTCAACGAGTCCGAGAGTCGACTCGTCGAGTAGGCACGGTGAGATGAAACACTAAATCCCTGGGTTTGGGGCCTATATAAGGACACTTATAGCCTCATTTTCGGCTCCGCATCTGCTTCCCTTTACTGAGAGAAACCTTAATCGCCCCCTTGAGCTTTTGACAGAGTATTGAGCCATTAATGAGAACTTTGGTGCATTTTTGGAAGAGAAGTGGAGGATTTCAAGCAAGGAATGAGAAGAGGCTGTTAGATCTATTGTTAAACATCCAGGAGCTTATATTTAAGGTATAACATTTGTACCTTTTTCAATTATATGGGTAGATCTCATGATTTTAGAGTTTAGGGCTTCTTTTCCATCTTATTTTGGGACCTTGAAGGTTTTGAGCACCTTTTTAGACATGGACATTAGATCTGGACCTTGTGAGGTCCCTAGAATCGAAAGTTCCCTGCTTTATTCAGCCACATTAGCTCCTAGAATGAGAACTTTCTTCTCAAGCATGTTCTTGGCATTTCTAGCCTTAAGTACCATGCATGAACATAAAGCTCGTGGCTTTACATGATATTCAAGCCTTGAGAGCTTAAATGTAGAGTGTGAAGGGGTTTTACGCCTTGAAATCGTCTAAATACCAATTGAGTCTAAATGGACTCGCCGAGTTGATGATTCGACTCGACGAGTCGGTGAGGGTTTGTCCCGATGAGCTGGACCATGCAATAGATCGGCGAGTTAGGGGTTAACTCGATGAGTTGAACCTTCATGAGACTGCTGAGAAATGTTGGGACTCAATGAATTGCATGAGTGCACTCGACGAATTAGGTCAACTTGGATTGTGACTCGACTGTGCCTTCTGTTGACTTTAGGGTTTGGGCAAAGTGAGTAATAGAGACCAGGGAGGGGTAAAATGGTCTTTTATCCACTCCTAGTGATGGAGTGGAAGATGGAACACCTTGTGGAGTATTTGAGTATGAGTAGAGTATTAGTTATAGATAATTATCATATGTTTTAGGTGGAGGCTAGATTGAGGTTTCTAAGTACGATACTTTTATTTGCTAGCTTATGAGGTGAGTCTTCTCACTATACTTTACCTAGAGTGGTATTTATGTGTGACCAGAGGGTCTTATGTGCTTACTTGAGTTATGCATTTGTCTGTGATATATATATATATATATATATATATATATATATATATATATATATATATATATATATATATATATATATATATATATATATATGCTATATTATGTCTTACTGAGACCGGACCGGAGGGTCCAACGAGCTGTGATACCGGAGGGTCCTCACTGAAACCGGACCAGAGGGTCCAACTAGCCGTGGGACTGGAGGGTCCCAATGAGATCGGACTAGAGGCTCCAACGAGTCGTGGTACTGGAGTGTCCCACTAAGACACATAGACCGGAGGGTATTACAAAGTTATAACCTCAAGTGGCTACTGTGTTATATGTGGTATTTTGGGGAACTCACTAAGCTTCGTGCTTATCGTGTTATGTGTTATGTATTTCAGGTACTTCTCAGGATCATGGGAAGGCGTCAGCATGATTGTACACACACATCAGAGTTTCAGTTATGATTGAGAGGATCGTGGAGTTTTATGTATAGAGTTCTTGATTATGGGTTTTGATGATTTGGCATTGTGATGTTTTGGGATTTCATTACTGTGATAATTGTGTTTTATTTTTAAATGAAAATTTTGATTTGAAAATTTTATGTCGTTAAAAGTTGGTATTAGAGCCTTGGTTTGAGTGATTCAGATGCACCTTCGGGCGAGTTTGGAGTCAAACTAAAGATTTGTGAAAAAATTTCAAAAGAGTTCACGAAAAAACAAGTTGGTGCTATATGTACAATCAGCCAAAGCCCAAAGGTGATTTCCCAAACTACCCTAACTTTTGTGTTATGAGATATACATGAGATATTTTATGAGATATTATGCATCTTAGAGTGTAGGCTAGGTATTTCATAATTTTGGACTAGAGTGGCCTGATTTGTGATGCCTTAGCCTAGGATTTACTGCTACCTATGACTAGCTTTGAATATGAGCATGTAGTAGAGATGAGTTTATGAGAGGTCTACTGAGAGAGTAGTTTGTATTTGGTGAGATGTTAAGTACTTGCGATCTAGGATCCTAGTAGGAGGACTTGGGGTGAGTACAGATACGTTGTGGAAGGTAGTATTTGTTGGGTTATGAGCATTCTAACACTCCTAAGTGTACATGCAACCCTAAATACCTTGGATCTATGTTTTCTCTATTATACATGCAAATATGAACATCCAAGGTATTATCCTAATCTAGCATACAATATTATCAATATAACAAGATAGAATACATACCTCTTTGATAGTGCTTGTCTTCATGAAGCTTGAGTCCCTAGTGCCCCAAGTGTGACACCTCAAATGGTTCACACAACACCATAAGCACTTGGAATAACTTAGAGAGAAATTAGAACACTTCATGAAATCGTGTAGCCCTTATACATACACATAGTGTTTTTCATTGTCACGATTTCTTGAGCCATGGGTTTCTTTTATATGGTGGCTATTAGGGTTATACCATGTAACTCATGACTTTATCCATTCCTTATGCTCCATGGGTTTTAACCTCCATGGAGTATCCATGGGTCACCCCATGGACTTAGTCCAACATAAGGAATCTTGGATCACAAGCCCACATATATAAGAATGAATGATTTACACAATCAACCCATATATTTAATTAGTCTTCTTTTGATCACTTAATTAATTCCAAATTAATTCTTGATCAATACTAATTAAATAACCTTATTAATATATTAGAACTTATAATATATTAACAAACCTTAAGTGTTATTTCTCTCATTTTAGTCTATCCAAGTGCATGATGCCATGCAACCCAAATGGACCATGCCGGGTCGGGTCAAGTCTTACCAATTATAGTTATGGACTTAGACATTAATCCAACAGTCTCCCACTTGGATAAGTCTAAAACTATTATTGCGTATGACTTCAGGAACCAACTAGCAATCGTAGCTCTCAAAAGCTTCTGTCGAACTCTGACCTTGTAGATGAACTCTGATCTTTGTCAATGACTTGTCCATTAGATAAGGGATCATATATTCCTCCATTCTAGATATCATATGGACTGAGACATGGATTATAATCATTCTCTCTATCCATTAGTTGTTTCCCGATTTCCGATTTATGACGACTGACTAATTGAACAAATCAAATCAGTCCTGGCCCGGCCGAGCACTTCCATTTGTCATCATCAAATCATCGAGGGGCCCACAGATATCGCTTTTATCCCAAAGGTAAAAGGAATGGATAAACTTCGACTCATATGGCTTGTTCTACTACTTGTTGAATCATACACAAAGACACGTTTTATAACATCGAGTTACCAATGCGTTTCGTGCAATCAATGTACTATCAACTCATAGTAACAACTCATATCTCTAGGTTTGAAGAATATAAGATATTATCGTCTCATGATCACTCGTGATAAAATCCATGAAGTGATTCCAATGAGTGCGGGTTGAATCCAATACTCAGAACTTATGAGCACTCATGAGTGTTGTAGCCCTTTGTCCAACATCTTAGACCTCTACAAGCCAACCCATGACAGTCTTAATTCATATCTACTTCCAACATATGACCGACTGTGGATGGTTTGAATAACTTAGTCATTCCGGAAGAATAACCTAGTTTATTCGGGAAGTCAAAACATGCAAAGTGAAACACAATAATAATTGAATCCAATATGGTCTCAGAACTTATGAATATAAATAAAACACTTTTTATTTATCACCATATGATTACACATTATACATTGTATATTGTTTCAGCTATCAACATTATTCTTGAATTTAAAACAATAGTTGTCCCATGCTCCAAGCATGCACACTATGTTTTCTAAACAATAGTCATGCCATACACCAAGTATGCATAATATGTTTGACTATGATCTTTATTTTGTGAACTAGATCAAATGAACATAACTTCAATGATTCTCTTTTCACACTCCCAAATCCTTACTGCAAATGCAAGAATTCCAAATTCATGTCATTTACTAAAATCTGTTAGATTCTAAACTTATATGCATCGATCCTCTTGTAATGATTATGCACAAAGTCAGAAAGACTTAACAACAATCATTACAGAGCATTCCAAAGGAGATCAAGTCCTTGGAACCATCCTTCTTGCATTAAGTTTCCTTAATCTTACACAGATTGAAAATTCTAACTTTGAAACATTTCCAGATTCCATTTCGACTATCACTTCTGAACAAGAGTTGCCTCCTTACAGATTATGTCAATATGGTCCTTCCAGAATTATCACTATACTTCCAATTGTCCTTGAGAAACCAGTCTTTGGTAAACCTTAGATTGTCCTCGACAATTGTTTAATCCTTTTAGTCATATCCAGTTCTAAACCTTTTCCATTCTTAACGCCCTAGGCATTTGGAAAATTTTAGAAAGGATGAATATAGCACATGTAATCGGTCCTATATCCGAAGCATATGGGACACGATTCATGATGTCTCACATAAAGACTAAACCAGTCTTTTGCTATAACATTTCCATTTCTATTTGCCAAGTTCTCATAATTCAGATTATGAAAAGGTATGCCGTAATCATAATCGAATTTAAGAGCGCAAATAATGGACCCATATACAAAATTTCCTTATGTAGAGCCACTCCAACATGAAATTCATATATATCCTTGACTAAAAGATTAAAACCTCACGATCTAAGCTTATAGATTTGAGATGAAGTATAATTTCCTCTCCCTTAATTATAGCAAAACAACTTTTTCCCAATTGAAACCTTTTGTTTTCTATAATTAACATTGCTAGCTTGCAATACTTATCGTAATTATCATGCTCCCACTAACATGATGATTATTAGCATAACACTTATGCTCCCACTAGCTTTGACATGTACTCAGAAATCAGCTGGACTTCTAGAAATTAATACTTTATTGACTTTCTTACCAAAGTTCAGATTTCTGACACTAGATTGTTTTGATAAAACTTTATCAAAAAACATACACCTTCCCTTAGATAGCTCATGGGTGTGTCAAAACAATTTTAAGAACTATGAAAAGGGATGTCGTAATCATAGTCTTGATTGTTTTGACCTTTGTCATTTCTCACAAGTCCATGTTAGTGTGCCGGTTAACCACACGCGCTCCACTAACGACTTTGAGAATGCAAATATCACAATTGCTATCTAGCTAAAATCTACTTAGTGAAAGTGTTTCCTCACCATCATTTTCATGAATCGGAAAGAAACCTTATGACACTTAGATTTAATGGTGTATGAGTTCTTATCCATGTGAATTGTCATAACCATAGTCACAAGACAAGAATTATGACAAACCCAAACTCATATGGATTGAACTCAATCTTAACTTCTTGCCACCTGGCAGCTCAAGGGCCTACCATTGCTTCCAAGTTGTTGTGCAACACATTGAGAACTCTAAGAACTCATATGCAAAGCCAACTTTAACTAGAATGGGCACAGAATATGTCAACACGATAGGTTATAAACCTCAAGTCGTGTGCTAGTGAAGAACTTTAGGTTTCATTCTTGATTAGTTCTTGAGAATTTCAAGACCTTTAAGACTCCCACTGTCCTCTTGACCTATAAGACTCCCTTGTCAAACATCCAAGAGATAGTGTGGATTCTAATCAAGACAAACACTTCACACAATTGGCCTAAGTTGGTCTTTGTTTTATCCAAAACATCACAACTTACCAATTTCAAATGTACAAGAGTAGAAAACTTTTACTCTTACATTTGATAAGTGTTTTAAACCTTCTTTAAGACATGTCACTCAAATTACAATCTTGGAGTATGACTCCAAGACTTCTATTGGAACGAAGTATGACTCATCTTCTTGATTTAACCATTTCAACAATTTCAAGATCCCTTCTTCTTAGTCATAAGAATGCACTAAGACTTTCTTAGAGAACAAATTTTGATATGGTTTCTTAATCATTAAGATGATCACAAAACTGATACTAAAGTACTCTCCCATCTTTTCAGATTTGAGAGACTTTTATCCTTCTGCCTAATTTGATTCTTCTTATTCGCTCTGCCATACGTTGGAACCTTTTCCAATGTCTCAGAGTTATACTTACGCTTGTAAGTATAATCATATTTACTAAGCTTTAGTAAACTATGACGAATAGCCTTATATCTTTTGTGGTGGACTTAATCAGTGCACAAGACTATGTACTCGATCCCTTAGTCCATTACTTGACTCACACATCCATGTGAATAAGTAACTAGTCTTAATTTTTCCAATACTTGAAAGTTCTCATTCATCATGCTATACAACTTGCATGATTCCAAGTCCTGGTCCAATTGTAACTTGGGTGATGAGAATCTTTCCTTATTTGGTAAATTTAGACATTACCACAAATGAAGGAATCAATTTCATATTTCCACTCTTGCTATTAATAGAATCATATAAGCAACAATTTTTCCTCAAATGCCATTGTAAGGATATTTTTAAAATAAATAAAATCAAAATTTTTCTTTTATTTTAAAACTATGCGGAAAAACTTATCCTTACAATCCATATGAAAACTTGTTGTTGTCTATTCCTTAGCAATATCTCATAACTCCTAAGAAGTAGCTCAAGAATCCGATCTTCAAACTACGCAATAGAAATCCATCTATGCGATCAGATTCAACATATTCTTTCTTTAAGTTCCTTTACTTTTCTTTGATTCTTAAAACATTACCATGTGACCCAGTCACAACATGTATCAGGAATCTCAGAATAGAAACTTAACAGAGTTAGATTTGTGGACTTTTACCTGAAGTAGAGTCAATCTTATTGACTTTAACATCCTTAGGTAAATCAGGCAGCTTCGCAACCAATGCCCCTTCCTTTGGCAATATAAACATATGGACCCTTTGATAATGGTACACGAGACTATCACAGACTTAGACTTTTCTCTTTACCATTTGGTCAACCGAGTTGACTATGGCCGATCCCTTTCCATTGAGAAGAGAATGCTGTTTCTGTATTTCCAGTGTCACCATTGTCAATGTCCATAAAGTTTCAGGAAGTTGATCTTAACAATAGATAAGATCATTAAGGGTCTTGTCATAGTCTATTTCATAGGTGTCCCAAAGGAACTCACTATGTAACTTAAAAAGTGATTGAACCACCAACTTTCTCAAGACTTTGACACCCTTCTCTTCCGGCTTGTCAATATGTGACTACATCTCCAAGATGTGATCACACCTAGACCTTGCCTTGCCATTAGGGCTTGAGTGATCTTAAACTTTTCAAGAACCTGTGGGTTAGGGAGAATAATTGGAGGAGGATAAAGAAGTATGATATCCATGGGACATCATCTTCATTTAGGAAAGCTTGTTTCAAGAGATTTGGGAAGATCATAAATGTCTAATCCAGACATGTTATGGGAGATATTCAAGATAGTTGATCTTTGAGTCCTTAATATGACACCCAATATGAAAATATTAAGGCTAGGACCCAACAAACTATTTTATAACTTAGAAGAGGTATGCCGTAATCCAAGCTATAAAACAATTTGAAGGTAGGTGAATGACGATTCACCAATTTCCACCAAGATAAACGAAATGTATTATTAGGTTTTAATTGGTTTTGAAACTCCTAGATCTTTTGAGATTCATTGAACTGTTCAATGGCATGTTTCAATCTCGAGTGTGCCCTTCAGGTTTTGTGACTGGGATGCCGAGGATCACAAAACAAGGTGTGAAGTAACCATGCAAATTACTTGGTACCCTTAAGTGTTTACCCCTCAATCGATGTGCCGGTTAACCACACACGCTCCATCGATACTATGATAAACATTAAGTTACCCTTTGCCTACCTTGTTAAATACGAGTTAGTGTGCCGGTTAACCACACACGCTCCACTAACCGACTTAAACAAAGTGCAAAGTGTAATTTCATGGATTAGCACCTTATTCACATTTTCCTAAGTAACTAAGATTGGGAATTATTAAGAGTTTAGTTACTTAGTATTTATCATTAATAATTTTAATGAAGGGAGAATTATAGTCCTGTCAAACCCGTTCGGCTAACGACCCTCCACCAGTCAAGCAAGCGGTGGGTGAGAGTGAACACCCATTAAGTTGCCATTTTATAGGCAACAACCTTATACCCACCTTATAGACCGGCTTCGTGAATGAGGCGTACTAGCGGTAAGACCGACTTTACTCTTATACATATATATATTATTAACTTATAATATTATAAAGTATAAGGGTTGAATTTTAACTTTTAAAATTCTAAGGGCTAACTTGGAATTAAAGTATTCATAAGAGAAAACTTTACAAATTCCAAAACTTGAGGGCAAGTTTTGAAACTATTCAAAACTAATTAATTCCATAACTTATGTATTTAAAGTAGTTTTAATCCAAAAACTCTTCAAGTTCCATAACTTGTGGACAAATTATGGAAGACTTTAAATTAATAAAGAATTAATCTTTTCTTTATTTTATAACTTATGGAATTAATTGAGGTTACATAGTTTATTTATTTATTTTTTAATGAAGTGACTCTTGAACCTCCATAACTTAAGGACAAGACTCTTCATCTTTTTGTAACCTTTGCCAACTTTATGAGTTTTATGAGTCTTTAATGTGACTCTTCATGTAACTTAAGGATAAGTTACACAAACACATTTTATACTCAACTCTTAGATTAATTTGGATTGAAAACAACTTTTTCACTCAACTTTTCTATTAATCTAAGCAACTCATAAGAACAAGATAATTCAAATCAAACTTTTTCATGTAATTAGTCTAACCTTTAAACTAATACAAAACATGAATCTATTGACAATTATCTTGAAAATGGATTAGCATGAACATTACCACATTTAAAAACAAGTTTATAAGTTCAAAACACCTTAGGGTAATGTTCCTAGTCCATTTCTAGCCAAAAACCTCGAAGATATGCTGTCTGGGGTCCAACTCGTCGAGTGCATGAACTCAACTCGGCGAGTTGGATGCATTTTGCCTTGGACTCGTCGAGTCCCTTCATGGACTCGGCGAGTCAGCTGAGCTGACAGCATCAAAACTCGATTTTTCAGCTTCTATTGCAGGTATAACAAGAAAACAAGCCTAGGCTCTGATACCACTGTTGGGTTATGAGCATTCTAACACTCCTAAGTGTACATGCAACCCTAAATACCTTGGATCTATGTTTTCTCTATTATACATGCAAATATGAACATCCAAGGTATTATCCTAATCTAGCATACAATATTATCAATATAACAAGATAGAATACATACCTCTTTGATAGTGCTTGTCTTCATGAAGCTTGAGTGCCTAGTGCCCCAAGTGTGACACCTCAAATGGTTCACACAACACCATAAGCACTTGGAATAACTTAGAGAGAAATTAGAACACTTCATGAAATCGTGTAGCCCTTATACATACACATAGTGTTTTTCATTGTCACGATTTCTTGAGCCATTGGTTTCTTTTATATGGTGGCTATTAGGGTTACACCATGTAACTCATGACTTTATCCATTCCTTATGCTCCATGGGTTTTAACCTCCATGGAGTATCCATGGGTCACCCCATGGACTTAGTCCAACATAAGGAATCTTGGATCACAAGCCCACATATATAAGAATGAATGATTTACACAATCAACCCATATATTTAATTAGTCTTCTTTTGATCACTTAATTAATTCCAAATTAATTCTTGATCAATACTAATTAAATAACCTTATTAATATATTAGAACTTATAATATATTAACAAACCTTAAGTGTTATTTCTCTCATTTTAGTCTATCCAAGTGCATGATGCCATGCAACCCAAATGGACCATGCCGGGTCGGGTCAAGTCTTACCAATTATAGTTATGGACTTAGACATTAATCCAACAGTATTGGGCCCGTACTACTGAAAGCATCGGATCGGTGAGCAGTTCAAGTAAGAATCCTTTGGATGCTAAGGAACAAGTAGGGGCGAGTGATCGAGTGTGAGTATACTTGAGCGAGTCTCTGATTATTTTGTGTTATGTTTTAGAGACATCATGGTGGGTACGCAACACAACCCTAAGAGTAGTGGAGTTAGCAATGATGAGATTTGAAGGATGATTCACGATGAGGTGGTCATAGCTATCTGAGAGGCCATCCCAGAGATGTTTGGGTCTATTAAGACCACCTTGATTGAGATGTTTGATGAGCAATATGTTGTTGTTACCGAGGTGGCTGCTGTCGCTGCTGCCACACCACAAGGGGTGACTCGTTGTTGTACCGAGTTCAGCAACACGAAACCACCAAAGTTTGATGGGACTCAGGATCTGATTGCCGCGATGAGGTGGATCTCTGATATCAAGGGGTTTTCCTACACTTGTTCATGTCCGGAGCATTTGAGGGTATGGTTCACGCTAAACCAACTTCACTTGGGGGTGAAGGACTGTGGAAGTTTGTGATAGGCTGTTACACTCCTACAGAGCATACTGTATTGACATGGGAGAGGTTTACTGTGATGTTTCGAGATAAGTATGTTCCCCCGATGGAGAGGGAACGGTTGGCCCAGGAGTTTTTGTCCCTCAAGCAGAGGACAGAGTCAGTGATAGTAATTACGAGGATGTTCCATGAGAGGGTGTTGTTCTGCCCTGAGCACGTGTCTACCGAGTAGGCACATATAAGTCGGTATTTGAGCATTCTGAGGAGGAATATATGCAAGTTCATAGCAAACTCGAATTATCGACATTTGTTGAGCTTCAGGAAAATGCCCGAAAGAGGGAGATTGAGTTGGAAACTTAGGCCAGGGAGGAGGTGGAATCTCAAGGGTGGGATCAGCGACCGACATAGTCTAATCCGGAAACCATGCAGGAAAAGCCCGCTGATTCGAGATATGGAGGCCCGAAGGGCCGCACTTATGGGAAGTGCGGCAAGAGTCATCATGGGGTGTGTCGAGTGGGTGTTTGCTACAAGTGTGGCAAGGAAGGGCATATCGCGAGGGATTGCCCCAAGGGGTTTGCAGTCTACTTTTGCTACAACCAGACCGGCCATCAGAAGGTTGAGTGCCCTTAGTTGCTACAGGGATCAAAGCAGGGATCTGCCCCTGCTATTATACGAGCTATCGAGAGCCAGCCAGAGAAGGTGGAGGTTCTGAGGGTTTGCAGTAGGGCCTTTCAACTGACAGCGGAGGAGGTCCGCACCGCACCTGATGATGTGACCGGTATGTATTCCTTTACTTATTCTATTTTGAGTTATTTGTGCTAATATTGTGATATGTTTAGGTACTTTTCTTGTGAGTTTTGTACCTGCCTTGGTGTTATTCGACTCGGGTGCGAGTCAATCCTTCGTATCTTTAGTGTTTAGTCGCCACACCAGTATTCGACGTGAGGCATCGAGTCGACCTCTGAGAGTTTCTATAGCCGATGAGCATGCAATGCTTGCTACTGATATGATCCGAGGATGTGTGCTCGAGATTTTTGGTGTTGATTTTCAGATAGATCTGGTACCTATCACGATGGGTGATGTCTGTGTCATTGTAGACATGGACTGTGAGCCTTAGCTGTTGATCATTCGAGACCCTAGTGGGGGAGTGCTTATAGTATATGGCGAGGGTACCCGATCTGGGTCAGCTTTTTGCTCGGCTGCCAGAGCAAGACAAAGTCTACAGCAGGGTTGCAAGGGTTTTGTAGTGTATGTGATGGATACACAAGTTGCTTCTGAGAGACCGAGTTCTATCACTAAGGTTCCAATAGTGAGTGAGTTTCCAGATGTTTTTCCGAGGAGTTACTGAGTGTGCCTCCCGAGAGGCAGGTGGAGTTATCGGGTGCGCCACCTGAGATACAGCAGTTATCCTCACAACTCCAAGAGATTTTGGGAAGGGCTTTATCAGGCCAAGTAGTTCGTCGTGGGGAGCGCTGATTCTTTTTGTCAAGAAAAAGGATGGTTCATACTGGATGTGCATTGATTATCAGGAGTTGAACAAGCTGACGGTCAAGAACCGTTATCCACTTCCGAGGATCGATGATCTATTCGATCAGTTTCAGGGTGCTACTTGGTTTTCCAAGATCGATTTGAGGTCTGATATCATCAGATGAGACTCCGTGAGGAGCATATCCAAAAGACACCCTTTAGGACATGTGATGGGCATTACGAGTTCGTGGTGATGCCTTTTGGACTCATCAATGCATCGGTAGCACTCAATGATCTCATGAACCGGGTATGCAGGCTGATGTTGGATCGATCGGTGATCATGTTCATCGACAATATCTTGGTGTATTCGAGATCCAGATAGCATGATGAGGTTTTGAGAGAGATTCTTGGAGTATTGAGATTGATAGTTTCATTTTTATTCCTTATTTTTATAGTTTATTTTTAGCTAAAACCATCTCATTTTAGTTAATCTTCATGTATATTTTCCCTTTTTATTCTTTTTCTCCTTTACCAGGTGCTTTCCAGTCTTTTGAGCTTACTTGCAGGATTTATCAAAGACTATTTGTTATTGGAGGTGTAGAAGGATTACAGGACATTTGGAGACTTGTGGATCGCTTGTGAACTTGAGGTGGTGCGATTGGGCTCGGCGTCAATATAAGCAATAAATGTGTTGGACTTAATATTTGAACAAGGAATCAAGCTATGGAAGATTGAAGGAGCATTGGATCATTATTGGAGGCTTTGGAATAGAAAAATTAGGCTACCAAGAGTTGTGCATGTGGGCTGGAGCATAAATTTGAAGATTGGGTTGGATTGTATTTTTAATGGCCCAAGGCATGCAATTAGCGAGACCCACGTGGTCCGCGTGGATCCATACGCGATCCGCATGAGTGGTGCTGAGTTGAGCCCGGGTTTTGACTTGTTGACTCTATTTGTGGAAGGTTGGTGGGTAGCTTTTGGGAACTTTTTGAATCCGGAAGTGAAGCACTTTTTGCTGGAGATTTGAAGCATTATTCATGATAATCACTTGAAGAACAACTCACTTTTCTCTCAAGAAGGCTTTGGATGACTTGAAGATTTTGAAGACTAGTATTATTTCTTTACATCTTGCACTTAGAACAATGTTTGGTATTTCTAAACTTTCTTGTATTTCCTTTGTTTTGGCCATGCTTTGCTAGATTTTCACTTGGTTGATTAGGGTTTAATCCCATGGATGATTGGTTACATTGAAGGCTAAATGATATCTTGTGTTTGATGTTTATGGAAATGTTTTCTAGTTGAACATCTTGTTATGTTTGTTTATCTTTTATCATGAGCTTGGATGAATAAATATTTATTTTTGTTAATCAATTTCTTGGTTAAGTAATGGACTTTGAAGTTGGTAAGCAACAAATGGTTTCTATGTTTGTTTTCATTTCATTTAAACCATTAGAATGTTTCCTCCATAAAGATAATGTAAGAATTTGATTATCTTATGGACTTGGTAACTCTTAGAACTCAAAACTAATTGATTTTCACTAGATTATACGCTTCATTGATTTTGTGACTTTAATTAAGGGAATGTGTTAGAACTCCTCTAACCATTTTAATATCTAAGAAGGGTTGAGGTAATTTGTGCTTATGGATTGCTATAGAGAAGTTAAACCAATTCACAGGTGTAACGACCCAAAATTTAAGACCAAAAATTTCTTTAACAAATCATTACTTAAAGTAAAGTCATCATTCCAAAACATAATATGAGTATAAGTTTTCAAAAACACATGTTTGTCATCAGAGTAAACATTCCCAGGCTGTCTAATCTATGGTGTGTGCCATGCGATCACCCCGAGCTCTTCCCTCCGCTTCCGGAAGTACCTAAAACCAAAACTGAAAACCGTAAGCACGAAGCTTAGTGAGTTCCCCACCCTACCACGTACCATGCATAACCACAAACTGCATATGCTGGGCCACGCCCCCTATCTTGGGCCTCGCCCCCTACCTCAGGCCTCACCCGCTACAACGGCCCCGCCGCTCCAGGCCCCGCGTGGCTTCGAGCCCCGCTCGGATACATATCTGTTTTACTTAGGCCTCGCCTGTCACAGGGCCTCACCCGTCAACAAATTATAACACATACACATTTCACAACACATAACTGACACATGCAACTAGTTTTGTCCTAAGGCCTCGCCTATCCTGGGCCTCGCCCACGTCCTGCTACTGATGAGTCATGGAACCCGTCCATGCTCCTAATGGTGGTGAGGTATGGGCCTAGCCCACTCTCACTCCTGTTCTAGTTCGGGCCTCGCCCCTAATCTGCTACTAGTGAGATATGGAACCCCATCCACACTCTGCTATTGGTGAGATACGGGACCTCGCCTACACTCACCTCCCTACTAGGCACGTACATGTATCACACAGACAACAAGTACAACTATCATATATAAACAATTCCTTGGGCACCCACCTGCTATTACTAGACCTTGTCCTGCAAACAATACTAGCATACTGTGCCTAGGGCTAACCCCCGGGTCTTCTACTCATAACTACATGAGCCGGCATTGTGGCCTTAGACCCATTCACACAAAGGGAAACTCACCTGCACTGGCTGAACTTGCTGATGCTCTCACTAGTTGCTGCCCGACAACTCACGGAACTCCTGCTCCTCTTGCTCCCCAAACTACCAATATCAATGCAACAATGAGTCTAATTGACCCCCGAAAGACAACCAAGTCCACCCTGGTCCAAAGTCAAAGTCCTGGTCAAAGTCAACCTTCCAGGTCAACCCTACTCGCCGAGTCACCCTACTGACTCGCCGAGTTCAAAATGGTCAGATTCCTTCCATTCCTGACTCGACTCGCCGAGTCTACCGATTTCTGAGTCCAGACCTGTCCAACTCACTGAGTCTCCACCTGACTCACTGATTCGAGTCACAACTCGAAGGGTTTGGGGTTTCGCGACCTGACTCGCCGAGTCTAAGAACAGACTCGCCGAGTCCAAGGCAATCTTCATACGACTCGACGAGTTGTTCATCCCACTCGTCGAGTTTCTCCACAACTTCATGCTACTCGCCGAGTCCACTCAAAGGACTCGTCGAGTCCCTTCAGATCTCCTTACATGCAGAGGATTTTTGAGTCATGCATGGACTCCAAACTATAGATCCACCCTTCCCAAGCCTATTCCACACGTAAAGTTACAAACTTTACGTGTAGAGAAGGAGATCTAGGCGAAATACGCCATAAACTAGGGTGTAAGGCCAAGGGGCTTCAAAATCGACTTAATGGCTGATACTTTATGCTTCTCCAGACCCTAAAACACTTGGATCTGAAGTAGCAACTCCAGATCCGGCTTCTAACCCAAAATAGCAACATTATGGCAAAAGAGCCCCAACAACCACACATAGATCTAGGTGCAAAAAGGGTCCAGGAACTAGTTTACTACCTCCAAGTGCTCAGAATGAACTCACAATCCCAGATCTATAGCTCCTTCTTGCTCCTCCAAGTTCCTTCTTCCTTATCCAAGCTTTAATGCACCTTCCAAGGATCAACTAGGAGATGTGACGGCTAGGGTTTGATATCCAGGGCTAAAGAGGCAGTAAGGAACCCTAGGAAGAAGATTAAGACATTTATATAGGCTCCAAGTCTCGAATTTAGGGTTTTCCACGCACAGACTAGACTCGCCAAGTCACCTTGACCGACTCGCCGAGTCGGTCGCTTACACCTCGACCCGGATCCTGCTCGGACTCGCCGAGTCCCTCCTTGGACTCGCCGAGTCGGCCCTTAATTTAGGGCTTTCCTTTCCTTTCTTGGCCTTTGAAACTTTGGGTGTTACAACTCTCCCCCACTTAAACTAAACTTCGTCCTCGAAGTTTACTATACTCTACTACCGGCGATCAGCCTCCAAAGCCCCACCATCCATTCTAGCACAGCTGCCTAACTTTGCTGGCCTTCTGTTCAGTCATTCAGACCAATATCAATCCTTACAGATAATAATCTCGGGTCCATCCTGAGCCTGAACATCCTATAACACAACTTACTCAACCGACAATCTTTTGGTAATTTCCAAATACTGCACTGACCCCGTAGAGTTCACCCTTTCTTTCCTTACACACTTTCCTTGCCTCCCCAAGGCAATGCTCCATAACCATCTATCCCTTCTGCCGCGGTGAAGATCCTTTCCTCACCAAATCTATTACTCCCGTCATTCCCAGTACGGGTCATCGTTTCCAGTACCCACTGGGCATTCTTCCTACTATCATTCGGTGTCGAGCACTCTACGATCGACTAACTGAATCCCACCATACTCCGCATCCCCGCACTGCTACTGACTAGAAATCCTGCTATTCTTATCTGGCTTCCGAATGAACTGAGACCATCCTGGTCCCTACCAACCTATCAATATGTGGATTACCGACTCTCACCGATTACTGACCCAGCACAACCACTAGTTGCTCCCAGCGACATTCGAAGATATTTCCGCCACCTATACTGCTCAATCTATTCTACCATGCTGGCACTACAATTTCCTGGGATCCCCGATCCCCTTGCCTAGACGCTAAGATCCTTACCAGGTCCCACCTGTGCTGCTAAAACTTACAGGCCTCGCCCACGGGTCTCACCCAACCGTACTATTGAGCCACTCTGCTCTCAGGTCTCACCTACACTGCTATCCTCATACGGGCCTCGCCCATGGGTCTCACCCGACTATATCCTAGAGCGGCCTCCTCCAAGGTCTCGTCTCTCAATGGCTATACAGGCAACTCCATACCATTCTCATCCATTCCCCATTCCCGATCCCTATCTGAATGCTAGGAGATAAGGGCCTCGCCCCGACTCCGCCAACGAAGCTACTATGAAATGCTACGGCTGCCCCGTAGTCTGACAACACTTCCACCACTGACTGCTAGCATGAAAACATCTCCTTCTATTTGACCACAAGATCTCCATTCCGACTCACACGAGCCCTACATGCGACCCTTTAACCTGAATCCGAACCACATACCCACCATTACCCTTCACACGCACGCACTGATGGGAAGTTCTCAAACTCCCAACCCTGGACTTTTAAATGCTGAACAACCCCCTTTCCTTATCAGAAATCATATACCCGATCTGGATTTGCGTGCCCTCACCCTTATACACTCGGAGGATTCTCCCCCACTTGGATCATGTTTACACCTCGATGATCGATGAGAAGAAATCCCAATCCTTGCTACCATAATCAATCCGCTGAGGAATCCCAAGCTTACCATAGCTAAGGATCCAACCTATCCATCCTAAAACTTATACGACTCCGAACAAGCGAGACATACCGAGTCTCACCAAGGCATGCTACGGATACTGCACTCAAAGTAACCTTATTCGATACAACTCATCCCTTAATTACTAACCAATAACCAAAGTATGCAAATGGCATATAACTCGATCACAATGAACCCGCTCGAAAATAAAATGCTCAACCGCTAATGATGCAGAACCATAACAATATAATCATGCACAAAATAAAAGAACTGAAAACGGAAGTTGCATACCTGCAATGTCCGGCGTTGCTCGCATCTCCAAAGTAGCCATCTGAAAAGCCCTGCCTCCTACCGCAGGCGCCCCCGCACGGCCCTGACGGCCGTCTGTGATCCTCAAAGTTGCAGGGGCGGGTGCCATCACCCGTCCTGCAGAAAACAAACTAGGGCATTGGGCCTTCTTGTGGCCCCGCTGATTGCAGTGAAAACATATCAAGTCTGATCCCTGAGTGATGGTAGCAGTACAATCTCTGCTAAAATGACCAGTCCGACCGCACCTGAAACAGCCAGACTCACCACCACTACCACTCCTGCACGCGCCCTCGTGCGTCCTGCCACACCTTCCGCATCGACTGCGGTCCTGATAATCCCTCGACCTCGAATCCGTTCCCTTGGGCCTTTTGCCCAAACTCGCAGCTACCTGAACCTCATCCGGCTTCCTTTTCCGGATCTGCTCCAAATCAATTTCCCTCTCCCTGGCCCGAGAAATCATATCCTCCAGAGTCTTACATCCGGACCTGCTCACGAACTCCCTGATGTCATCCCTCAGCATCTCGTGATATCATGCCTTCTTCATATCCTCATCCGCGACATACTGCGGAACAAGAAGGGCTCTCTCTCTGAACTTGGCGGTGATCTCCGCCACAGTCTCAGTAGTCTGCGTCAAATCCTGAAACTCCCAGGCCAACTGCTGCACCTAAATAATCGGCAAAAACTCCGCTCTAAACCTCGCTGAGAAATCACTCCAAGTCATCGCGTCCAACGCGGAATCATCACCCAAAGCGTGACCAATCTCCTCCCACCAATCCCTCGCTCTGTCCTTCAGAAGACAGGAAGCGAGTCTGACCTTGTCCTCCTCAGGACACCGGCTCGTACGGAATACGTTGGCAACATCAGCCAACCATCTGCTGCTAGCGATGGGATCCCTAGCCTCATGATAATCTGGTGCCCCGCAGGCCCTGAACTCCCGAAATGTCAAGGTACGCGCTCCCAATAAAGCCATCATCTCAGTACGGAAGGCTCCCAGCCTCTCATCCAAAATCTCCAATATACCCTCCTTGACCGTGCCAAAGATCACAGGAGTTTGAGCTAGAATACTGTGCGTAACCTCCGCTGATATCAACTCCCTCATCTGCTCCTCGAGCTGCTCAACCCCTAAACCCGAGCCCAATCCCTCTCCGGCGCCTGATCCGCCCGCTGGTCCCTCTTGCAATGTCACCATACTGAAACATACAACATAACCACTATCAGAATACTCCTCACTGCTGCGAGACCAAACATACTCACTACCAGGTTCCCGGTCTTGTCTCGGCCTTTCCCGGATCGAGTACGGATCCTCTGCTTTCAGTAGTATGGGCCCATACTACCTTCCACATCTATCCGTACTTTCCTCAGGAACTGTTTTGACTCCACCAGGTCCCTTTTCTACTTCCACTGCTCCCAGCACTACCTCATCCTAGGCTTACCCTAGGGAAACCTTTGACTCCACTCAAACCAATCCTCAGCTGCTGAAGGCCTCCTCGCAATACCAATTAGTCATCACATGGGACGAGGCTCAGATAATCCTTCAAGTAAAAGACTCGTTCCTACAACGGTTGGACTCAAACAAGAGCTGCGCAATAGGACCAAATCCAACACTCTGGGATTATTCAACCCTGATCACATGTGATGTGACGTATCCACCTAATGGCTAACTCCCATCACTTAGAATCCCACAATGCACAAAGCAAGCAACATTCAGACAAGGGAAAATCTAACCATAACATACTCAAGCAATCATATCCACATAGCAAGAATCTGAACTAGCATGCAACACAGCTTATAAACTCAGGCATAACCTAATCAGGCTATCCTACTACTGACTATTCAGCACTATCATGCAGATCAAAAGCACATATAACAGGCACGTAAGGCATCCTCCCTAGATCCTTAGTCCTAATCTAGCATGTTGTTCTATTAAC
This sequence comes from Lactuca saligna, assembly GCF_052625555.1. Classification (NCBI taxonomy): domain Eukaryota; kingdom Viridiplantae; phylum Streptophyta; class Magnoliopsida; order Asterales; family Asteraceae; genus Lactuca; species Lactuca saligna. The sequence goes on along the minus strand of NC_136419.1, from coordinate 95,666,809 downwards.
TGATAATCAAAACATAAACTTGTATGGGTATTTTGGGGTACTTACTCGAGCTCGGTTGATTGCATGCACCACACCTCTTTTCTCTTTTCAAAGTTCTTTTCTTTCTGAATTCTTTTTACTTTTCTAAAACCTTTTCGTTTCTTAAAACTCTTTTTACAAAACTATCTTTTCATTTTGAAAACTTCCTTACCAATTCCTCAGTTTGAGTTCAGACACACCCTGAGAGCATGTCTGAATCCCTCAAACCAAGGCTCTGATACCAACTTGTAATGACCCAAAATTTAAGACCAAAATTTCTTTAATAAATCATTACTTAAAGTAAAGTCATCATTCCAAAACATAATATGAGTATAAGTTTTCAAAAACACATGTTTGTCATTAGAGTAAACATAACCAGGCTGTCTAATCTATGGTGTGTGCCATGCGATCACCTCGAGCTCTTCCCTCCGCTGCCAGAAGTACCTAAAACCAAAACTGAAAACCATAAGCATGAAGCTTAGTGAGTTCCCCACCCTACCACATACCATGCATAACGAAAAACTGCATATGTTGGGCCACGCCCCCTATCTTGGGCCTCGCCCCCTACCTCGGGCCTCGCCCGCTACAACGGCCCCGCCGCTCCAGGCCCTGCCTGGCTTCGAGCCCCGCTCGGATACAGATCTGTTTTACTTAGGCCTCGCCTGTCACAGGGCCTCGCCCGTCAACAAATAATAACACATACACATTTCACAACACATAACTGACACATGCAACTAGTTCTATCCTAAGGCCTCGCCTATCCTGGGCCTCGCCCATGTCCTGCTACTGATGAGTCATGGAACCCGTCCATGCTCCTAATGGTGGTGAGGTACGGGCCTAGCCCACTCTCACTCCTGTTCTAGTTCGGGCCTCGCCCCTAATCTGCTACTAGTGAGATATGGAACCCCATCCACACTCTGCTATTGGTGAGATACGGGACCTCGCCTACACTCACCTCCCTACCAGGCACGTACATGTATCACACAGACAACAAGTACAACTATCATATATAAACAATTCCTTGGGCACCCACCTGCTATTACTAGACCTCGTCCTGCAAACAATACTAGCATACTGTGCCTAGGGCTAACCCCCGGGTCTTCTACTCATAACTACATGAGCCGGCATTGTGGCCTTAGACCCATTCACACAAAGGGAAACTCACCTGCACTGGCTGAACTTGCTGATGCTCTCACTAGTTGCTGCCCGACAACTCACGGAACTCCTGCTCCTCTTGCTCCCCGAACTACCAATATCAATGCAACAATGAGTCTAACTAACCCCCGAAAGACAACCAAGTCCACCCTGGTCCAAAGTCAAAGTTCTAGTCAAAGTCAACCTTCCAGGTCAACCCTACTCGCCGAGTCACCCTACTGACTCGCCGAGTTCAAAATGGTCAGATTTCTTCCATTCCTAACTCGACTCGCCGAGTCAGTCCATGACTCGCCGAGTCTACCTATTTCTGAGTCCAGACCTGTCCAACTCACTGAGTCTCCACCCGACTCACTGATTCGAGTCACAACTCGAAGGGTTTGGGGTTTCGCGACCTGACTCGCCGAGTCCAAGAACAGACTCACCGAGTCCAAGGCAATCTTCATACGACTCGACGAGTTGTTCATCCCACTCGTCGAGTTTCTCCACAACTTCATGCTACTCGCCGAGTCCACTCAAAGGACTCGTCGAGTCCCTTCATATCTCCTTACATGTAGAGGATTTTTGAGTCATGCATGGTGTCACCGCTGGCATTTTGCTAGGAAATTCTATTCCCATGTAAGCATCATCCATTGTAAAATCCTATACTTCATTCTCATTTAAATATATCTCATATGTTCAAATAAGGGTTGGAAACCCTAGAAATCCCGACTCAAGTTCTTTATGGACTAGGATTCTCTTAGTGGGTCTAATAGACCAATAAACTTTCAAATTGACTATTTGGGCTCTAATTGGACCCACAATCATGAAACTAGATTTTTTGGGCCATGTGGGCCTAAAATAATTCATTTTCATCTCTAATAGGCCTTTTTGGGCCATAATGTCTATTTCGTTATACAACTTGAGCCACGAACTACCTTAAAGGCCTAATGGGCCGAAAAGTATTCTTAAACTTCATAAAAATCGAGCAAAGCCAAGATTGAGCCCAAACCACTTCAACTCCTTCCTCCTAGCCCAAATTCTTGGCCCAAGGTGTTTACTAGACAAAAGAAAAAAAAAAAAAAAATGGGAAATTATGAGCAAGTGCCACCTCAATATTGCATGGTGGTCAGCCATGCACCAAAACCCCACATATAACAAGGTGATATCTCATATAACTAGGCAATCCTTCTCTCTCCCTCTCCCGTCTTCAAAACTCATGGCCATAAGGCCTCCTCACCATTATTCTTACTTTCTAAAACTCTCCCAATAAGTCTCTTAAGAACTCTCCTACATCTCCTCTCAAAATTCTCGAGTTTTGGTGTAGTTTCAAGAGGATCTTCACCTAGATCATCATCTTTGGTAAGTTTTTCTTAGATCCATGGTTTATCTTCTTAATCTCTTCAAAAATCACTCCTCTTACACCATATTTTCGTGGATCATGACTCTTAGATCCATCTTGAATTCGAAAACTCCTATCAAAAAGCAAGCTAGGCCGAATTCTCCTTCCATCTTATCACTAAAACCGAACCAAACCCCAAGGTGAGTTTCATACCCCCTTATTTTCGGTTTTTATAAGTTTTTGTGGGGGAGAATACAAGCAAAAGTGTAGATCCATCATTATGTGTATGTTGTGGTTGATTTCTATGCTTATATGTATGTTTTGTATGATTTTGATGATAGATCTAGTATGAAATGCTAAAAACCGAGACATGTATTTTATTATAGCATAAAATATACTACTACATGCAAAGTATACTAAGAAAAATGGCCAAATGGCTTGACAACACTTAATTTGGGCTAAAAACTCATTTTTTTGACATAAAATGTTGAAAATACAAAGTTGAAGGGCCTAAAATGAAATATTTCGAAATCTGATGGGTGAGATGAGTCAAAACAGTTTACATAATGTATTTTCTGAAAATATACTATTTGGAGGGTTAAAAACATAAATTCCAAGCTTATTGGGCTAAATATGACATTTTCGGCCCAATGAGGCCCAACATGCGAAATTTTCTATTTTGGAGGACCAAAACTGCATTTTTCTGTAAAACAGTGGACTATAAGTGTTCCATGTACTTTTCAAAGGTTTAAAATGCTTTTCAAATTTAAAAAGGACCAAAGTTGCAAAAATTTTCCAAATTGGGCCAAAAATGTAAAAATTGCGAAAAAGAAGGGTTATAACCAAGAAAACTGCAATTTCAAGGACTTAAGCTGTTTTCTATGAAAAATATGCTGGAAAATACTTATTTCAATAATTTTTGGTGTTAAAATGTCAAGAAAATTGATTTAAGGACCAAACCGGAAAGTTTTTAAATAAAGGGGTGAAAAGGGTAAATTTTACAAATAAGGAGGGACTGAAAACAGAAAATTCTCAAGGCTAGTTCAATACATGTAATTTGATCAAATGATGGTACCACGCCTATCGACGAAATACAATACATTACAATACCAAAAGTCGTTGTCAAACGAATTAGTTCGGTCTCGAACCAATAAAAATCTGAAACTACTAACACGACGACACTATGACATTACGACATTACGATTCATAACTAATAACGATTGGGAAGTCACTATACATGCGAGTGTGCACAGACGTCTACGCACCATCTTTGGGCCCCAAAAGTGTAAAATCTTGTTTGTTGAGCCTAGCTAGCCCAATGACCTGATCTTAAGGCCCGAAGATCTCTCTCTCTTACGAAGTGTTGGGTTTTACCGATCCGACATAACGTAAAAGGACTTTCAATGGCAAACATGCTGCTGGTCCCCAAGGGTCCTTCAGTGCTGCTAGTAAAGTCTGTAACTCACGATTGCGGGTTGGGCTTCGGGCCCTTCGCAATTGCAATGGTCTTGAACGACGCGGGGAAATACCGAGGGTTTCGCACCTTCTCTTCTTCCCTCCGGTCGTGGGACTACACAAGTCCGGGAGGATTGAGCGGTGTGAAGAATTACGAGTGACGCCTAAGGGATCGCTTGTAAGGTTGTCGATTGGACGTTTTCACTAACGCACGTCACAACACTTCACCACCCACTGTATTCTCAATGCCTCCGGAGCTCAACGGTTTCCTCTAACGCAACGAAACAACGGTACACAAACTAAGTAAAGCAAAGTGATAGGAAAACGTCGGGTTTTCCTAGGGTTTTCAACAAGTACAATTACGAATTACCGGTCGAATTTCACAACTCTTACGCTTACATCTATAGAATTCAAACAAGCATACTCATGGATCATCACATATTTTTACACTATTCTATTTTTAGAAAATATCAAATTTTCTGGTGGTTTTCGAAACAATACAAACATTGGATTTCAAACATTACTTATGAACTCACCAACATTTCATATGTTGACGTTTTTCAAAATACTTGTATTCTCAGGTAACAGATAAGTCGAAGGGATAAGTGTACTCAGTGACGTTTTGCTGCTTGTTAAATTAGTACCGAACAATCTACTTTTTGGGCATGTAATGTTAAGGAACAATGTACTAAATGTAAATGCTACCAGTTGTATTATTCCAATGGTTGGTGATGTATGATGTTATGTTTCATGTATATTCATTGTGATGGTATTCAATTGAGTCACAACAGCCCCCGGACGTTTCCGCCGTCTGGTTCGGGGGTGTGACAGGTTGGTATCAGAGCTCTGTTTATAGTGAACTAGCATATCTAACCATACATTGATATGCAACTATAAACCAAAAGAGGGACTAACATAACTCTGAACAAAACAAGTAAAACATAACAATAAAACACCCTTGCTTGTATTAGGAACGAGAACCTAACACTGAACCAAACAAGATAATACTAGTATCTTGGTTAATCCAGGACTGTTCTTAGTTGTATCAAGGAGCGGATGTAGCCTGATCAACTACATTCCCTCCAAGGTACAACCATCACATGTCTTGAAGAAATCGTGATAGCTAGGGAATCTAAAAACATACCCCTTAATCTCCAAGAAAGGAACCTCAACTAAATCTATGCAATAGTTGTAGAATTATAGGAGGAATAGGTATGCTATTTGATTTTAGTATTCATAGTCCTTCGTGCAATACACTATAGACAAGTATCATCAGTCAGGAAAACCCTATCTCCCTAGTCAAGGAACAGTAGGGTGGCTCGATCCAGAGGAAGAACCGCAGGAGGAACACGAAGTAGAACTCGCCGGTGAACCCGCCAAGTCAATAAGTGGACCTCGAGGAGGAGGAGCCCAAGGGCAAAGATGATGATGACTCGGATGCATAATCTGATGTCATTGACCATCCATGAAAAGCCAGAGTACCGACTTATCGTGTGGGCCCCAGTGGCTCCATGCCCCCTTGGGCATACGAAATTTGGAAATAGGCCCTCCCAGTCTTGGTCTGACGCACCCGAGGTATTGATAATCAAGCTCAGGACACCCCAAATCGAACGAAACAAATGTGGTTTGCTAATAGGAGGAATGAAAGGCAAACTCGAGAAGTGAATGGACACTCTCAAGCGAGACAGTTAGTTTGGAAGTACGATTACAAGCCACCGAACAACAAGTAGCTCGTCTCCGAGGTGTATCCACTTCATCAGCACCACCACCAGACACTTCCTGCCGCGATTAGGATCAACCTTTTCTTTTTTTCCCTACTATCCGACATGACTCCCTTTCATGTACTGAGATGGTACTTACCCCTGAAATAATTATGTGCTATATTGATTTCATATTACTGCAAATACTCAATTATACGCACAAGAGAACCCTCGAAACCACTAGATACTTAAGGATCTCGAAACTAAAACAACCCATATAATCTAAGGATAGATGTAACAATCGTGCCAAATCTGTGATTACCTACTACCGCAGATACATCATAGGGATGTAGATGGAGACAGTAAGAATTATACAACAAGATGCAAAACTTATAGAGTACAACCAGGAATGACGATCATTACTTACGATCTGGATTATCAACGTGCATCAGGAAAAATGCCATCCCGCAAAAATAACAAGCGCACCCGCAAGACACCACTCCTGCAAATGGACTCTGCTACATTTCAAGCTGCTGTAATGTCAGCAGTAGCCGCTGCTATGGCACAGATCAAGGCAAACAACCCTAATGGAGGCAGGAATAGCATTGACAACTCCAGCCAAAGGAACGAACATGGAAACCAACAAGTGACAACCTGTCAAGGAACCCCAAACCCTAAACTTAAGGGCAGGAAGCTGAGGTCTGGAGGTAAGAGAATGGGACAACTCACTCAAGGGTTCTCAAGGGAGCAACATGTTGTTGCTGTTCATGCGACCATGACCCCTATTACACCAACAACCAGGAGACCATACGTTGGAATCCTTCCAAAATGCAATCAGTGCAAATTCCATCATAATGGAGCCTGCCGGGAGAAGTATTGTAACAAATGCAACCGAAAGAATCACACCGCCAAATTCTGTAGAACTTATCCATACCAGAATCGTAAGCCAAATGAAAACGGCAACAAACGCAACAACCCTAACAACAACACCAATGATGAGACCAATCGCACCTGCTATAGGTGTGGAAGAACTGGTCACATCAGGCGCAATTGCCCCAGGGATAACAAACGAGGAGCAGAAGGATCAGAAATGGTCCTGACCTTGGGTCAAGGCGAGGCAACCCAAAACCCAACGGTTGTTCCTGGTACGTTCCCACTTGACAACTCTTTCGCTTACCTCTCATTCAATGGTAAATCCGAGCGAAGTTCCTATTAGTATCAAATTCAAACACTTACTAAAACAACATCCCCAAAGCTAAGCTAAGCCTTTTCAATGGACTTGGCCAATGAGGAAAACCGATTTAACTTAGGGTATTTATGTGGAGTACACCTTAACACTAGACAACCATTCATTACAAGTAGGTTTCATGCCAATAAATAATAGGAGTTTTAATGTGATAATCGTCATGGTTGGGTTAAGCCCCCACCGTGCTGATACTATGTGTCGCGAAAAGGCCGTTTGCCTTCACCTTCCTAGTCACGAAAACTCTAATAATCCATGGTGATAAACTTGGTGCTAATCCTCTTCCTATCTCGTGCATCAAGGCACAGAAGTGCCTATACCAGAAGAACTACGTATTCCTCACTCTTGTTATGGACGAGACCAAGGAAGAAGTAAGCATACAAGGTATTCTAGTAGCATGCGATTTTCCGAATGTACTTCCCGAAGAACTTCTGGGAATACCTCCAGAAAGACAGGTCGAATTTCAAATCAACCTAATACCGAGAACCACATCAATTGCCAATTCACACTATAGGTTGACTCTCGCCGAAAATTCACAAGTTATCCAGTCAATTGAGAAGAATTGTTGCGCAAAGGATTCATCGGACCAAGCTTCTCACCCTGGAGAACTCCGATCTTGTTCTTCAAGAAGACGGATCCTTTAGAATGTGCATCGATTTTAGGAAATTGAATAAGATCACTATTAAAAATCGATACCTACTTCCACGGACTGACGATCTATTTGGCCAGCTCCAAGGAGCTCGTTGCTTCTTTAAAATAGATCTAAGAATCGGTTATCATCAACTCTGAGTCCGAGAAGGCGACATTCCAAAACTGCATTCTGAACTCATCACGACCATTTCAAATTCATTGTGATACCCTTCGGTCTAACGAATACTTCCACACTATTCATGGACCCTACGAACCAAGTCTTCCCAACCATTCCTAGTTAGCCTTTTCATTATTTTCATCAATAACGTACTCGTCTGCCCACGAAGCGAGAATGAAACACTGTCAACACCTACTACCAGCCTTGAAAACATCAAAGTTGGGGAATATCGCAACGAAAGCACTGCACGGATGGATAAAACTCTCGGAGTTGAAAGACGAAGCTTATATGTACGCAAGTTGAATTGGGCGTTATCTAGGTGATCGTCGATAAGTTAACCCAAACTGCCTATTTCCTGCTAATACTAAAACCAAACAAAACAGAGAGATTTACATGGATCTATATCAAAGAGATTGTGAGACTCCATAGAATATCAGTATCTTTTATCTTGGACCGATAGAACATGATTACTTCAAGACTTTGACAGTCATTCCAGAAGGCTATGGGAACATAGCTAAATTTGAGCATTGTTTGCTACTCTCAAACCACTAGCCAAAACAAACGAACCATTCAACCATTCGAATTCATGCGACAAGTCTGGGTGTTTGAGTTCAATAAGTCAGGGGATACCCACTTGCCCTTGGGTGAATTCTCACACAATGACAGTTATCGCACGAGCGTCAAAATTGATCGTTTCGAAACTCTTTATAGTCATAAATGCAGATCACTCACCAGTATTCTTATGAGCCCAGAAACGATTTGCAAAACAACAGAGAAAATAATCCAAATCAAAGCTTGACTTCAAACGTTGCGAGACCGACATAAGAGCTATTCTGACAAGCGGCGTAAGCCATTAGGATGTCAATTCGAGGATCGCGTGTTATTAAAGGAATCTCCTTGGAAAGGAATGATTCGCTTTAGGAGCCGAGAAAAACTAAACCCACGATACATCTAACTGTTCGAGATTCTTGCTCAGATTGGTCCAAGGACTTATAGTCTGCAACTACCAGTAGAGCTCAGCAACGTACACCCTGTGTTCCGAATCTGAAAAGATGCATATCAGATGAGACTCTTATCATTCCTTTATAAGGGATCAAAATGAACAAGAATCTCCTGTTCGTCGGAGAACCAATCAATGTATTGGATGAAGAAGTAAAGTGTACAAAACAAAGCCGCATTTTGACTGTGAAGGTTCAATGGAACGCTAAGTGTGGACTAAAATTCACAAGGGAAACGCGAGGATCAGATGAAGTGCCTATTCTCTCATTCACGAACCTATCCTTGGAAAGAATTTCGGGACGAAATTCCCTCTAATGGGGGGATGATGTCACAGCTGGCATTTTGCTAGGAAATTCTATTCCCATGTAAGCATCATCTATTGTAAAAGCCTATACTTTATTCTCATTTAAATATATCTCATATTTTCAAATAAAGATTGGAAACCCTAGAAATCCCGACTCAAGTTCTTTATGGACTAGGATTCTCTTAGTGGGTCTAATAGACCAATAAACTTTCAAATTGACTATTTGGGCTCTAATTGGACCCACAATCATGAAACTAGATTTTTTTTGGGCCATGTGGGCCTAAAATAATTCATTTTCATCTCTAATAGGCCTTTTTGGGCCATAATGTCTATTTCGTTATACAACTTGAGCCACGAACTACCTTAAAGGCCTAATGGGCCGAAAAGTATTCTTAAACTTCATAAAAATCGAGCAAAGCCAAGATTGAGCCCAAACCACTTCAACTCCTTCCTCCTAGCCCAAATTCTTGGCCCAAGGTGTTTACTAGACAAAAGAAAAAAAAAAGAAAGAAATGGGAAATTATGAGCAAGTGCCACCTCAATATTGCATGGTGGTCACCCATGCACCAAAACCCCACATATAACAAGGTGATATCTCATATAACTAGGCAATCCTTCTCTCTCCCTCTCCCCTCTTCAAAACTCATGGCCATAAGGCCTCCTCACCATTATTCTTACTTTCTAAAACTCTCCCAATAAGTCTCTTAAGAACTCTCCTACATCTCCTCTCAAAATTCTCGAGTTTTGGTGTAGTTTCAAGAGGATCTTCACCTAGATCATCATCTTTGGTAAGTTTTGCTTAGATCCATGGTTTAGCTTCTTAATCTCTTCAAAAATCACTCCTCTTACACCATATTTTCGTGGATCATGACTCTTAGATCCATCTTGAATTCGAAAACTCCTATCAAAAAGCAAGCTAGGCCGAATTCTCCTTCCATCTTATCACTAAAACCGAACCAAACCCCAAGGTGAGTTTCATACCCCCTTATTTTCGGTTTTTATAAGTTTTTGTGGGGGAGAATACAAGCAAAAGTGTAGATCCATCATTATGTGTACGTTGTGGTTGATTTCTATGCTTATATGTATGTTTTGTATGATTTGGATGATAGATCTAGTATGAAATGCTAAAAACCGAGACATGTATTTTATTATAGCATAAAATATACTACTACATGCAAAGTATACTAAGAAAAATGGCCAAATGGCTTGACAACACTTAATTTGGGCTAAAAACTCATTTTTTTGACATAAAATGTTGAAAATACAAAGTTGAAGGGCCTAAAATGAAATATTTCGAAATCTGATGGGTGAGATGAGTCAAAACAGTTTACATAATGTATTTTCTGAAAATATACTATTTGGAGGGTTAAAAACATAAATTCCAAGCTTATTGGGCTAAATATGACATTTTCGGCCCAATGAGGCCCAATATGCGAAATTTTCTATTTTGGAGGACCAAAACTGCATTTTTCTGTAAAACAGTGGACTATAAGTGTTCCATGTACTTTTCAAAGGTTTAAAATGCTTTTCAAATTTAAAAAGGACCAAAGTTGCAAAAATTTTCCAAATTGGGCCAAAAATGTAGAAATTGCGAAAAAGAAGGGTTATAACCGAGAAAACTGCAATTTCAAGGACTTAAGCTGTTTTCTATGAAAAATATGCTGGAAAATACTTATTTCAATAATTTTTGGTGTTAAAATGTCAAGAAAATTGATTTAAGGACCAAACCGGAAAGTTTTTAAATAAAGGGGTGAAAAGGGTAAATTTTACAAATAAGGAGGGACTGAAAACAGAAAATTCTCAAGGCTAGTTCAATACATGTAATTTGATCAAATGATGGTACCACGCCTATCGACGAAATACAATACATTACAATACCAAAAGTCGTTGTCAAACGAATTGGTTCGGTCTCGAACCAATAAAAATCCGAAACTACTAACACGACGACACTATGACATTACGACATTACGATTCATAACTAATAACGATTGGGAAGTCACTATACATGCGAGTGTGCACAGACGTCTACGCACCATCTTTGGGCCCCAAAAGTGTAAAATCTTGTTTGTTGAGCCTAGCTAGCCCAATGACCTGATCTTAAGGCCCGAAGATCTCTCTCTCTTACGAAGTGTTGGGTTTTACCGATCCGACATAATGTAAAAGGACTTTCAATGGCAAACATGCTGCTGGTCCCCAAGGGTCCTTCAGTGCTGCTAGTAAAGTCTGTAACTCACGATTGCGGGTTGGGCTTCGGGCCCTTCGCAATTGCAATGGTCTTGAACGACGCGGGGAAATACCGAGGGTTTCGCACCTTCTCTTCTTCCCTCCGGTCGTGGGACTACACAAGTCCGGGAGGATTGAGCGGTGTAAAGAATTACGAGTGACGCCTAAGGGATCGCTTGTAAGGTTGTCGATTGGACGTTTTCATTAACGCACGTCACAACACTTCACCACCCACTGTATTCTCAATGCCTCCGGAGCTCAACGGTTTCCTCTAACGCAACGAAACAACGGTACACAAACTAAGTAAAGCAAAGTGATAGGAAAACGTCGGGTTTTCCTAGGGTTTTCAACAAGTACAATTACGAATTACCGGTCGAATTTCACAACTCTTACGCTTACATCTATAGAATTCAAACAAGCATACTCATGGATCATCACATATTTTTACACTATTCTATTTTTAGAAAATATCAGATTTTCTGGTGGTTTTCGAAACAATACAAACATTGGATTTCAAACATTACTTATGAACTCACTAACATTTCATATGTTGACGTTTTTCAAAATACTTGTATTCTCAGGTAACAGATAAGTCGAAGGGATAAGTGTACTCAGTGACGTTTTGCTGCTTGTTAAATTAGTACCGAACAATCTACTTTTTGGGCATGTAATGTTAGGGAACAATGTACTAAATGTAAACGCTACCAGTTGTATTATTCCAATGCTTGGTGATGTATGATGTTATGTTTCATGTATATTCATTGTGATGGTATTCAATTGAGTCACAACAGCCCCCGGACGTTTCCGCCATCTGGTTCGGGGGTGTGACACATGGACTCCAAACTGTAGATCCACCCTTCCCAAGCCTATTCCACACGTAAAGTTGCAAACTTTACGTGTAGAGAAGGAGATCTAGGCGAAATACGCCATAAACTAGGGTGTAAGGCCAAGGGGCTTCAAAATCGACTTAATGGCTGATACTTTATGCTTCTCCAGGCCCTAAAACACTTGGATCTGAAGTAGCAACTCCAGATCCGGCTTCTAACCCAAAATAGTAATATTATGGCAAAAGAGCCCCAACAACCACACATAGATCTAGGTGCAAAAAGGGTCCAGAAACTAGTTTATTACCTCCAAGTGCTCAGAATGAACTCGCAATCCCAGATCTATAGCTCCTTCTTGCTCCTCCAAGTTCGTTCTTCCTTATCCAAGCTTTAATGCACCTTCCAAGGATCAACTAGGAGATGTGACGGCTAGGGTTTGATATCCAGGGCTAAAGAGGCAGTAAGGAACCCTAGGAAGAAGATTAAGACATTTATATAGGCTCTAAGTCCCGAATTTAGGGTTTTCCACACACAGACCAGACTCGCCGAGTCACCTTGACCGACTCGCCGAGTCGGTCGCTTACACCTCGACCCGGATCCCGCTCGGACTCGCCGAGTCCCTCCTTGGACTCGCCGAGTCGGCCCTTAATTTAGGGCTTTCCTTTCCTTTCTTGGCCTTTGAAACTTTGGGTGTTACAACAGGTGTTCTTCATTTTGGTCTAATGATAAGTCAACCATGTTATCCATGTGATGTATCCCAAAATCAACCAATTTCACTTCATTGAATTTAATCAAATCTTTTACTTGTTTATTTGTCATATTTACATTATAGCTAGTTTTAATTTTGTCAAACTGTCAAACAATCAAAAAGATTTAACCCCCCCCCCCCCCTCATTTACTTTTACTTTTGTTTTACAAGTACTTGAACAAGTGATTTACATAGAGATTTAAATTGAACCAATATCTATGGATACGATCCATTTACCACTATACACTATTTTAGTGTGTAATATTTAGGGTATTAATTTTTTGGCCTCGACAACCACCAAATTTTGGCGCCGTTGCCGTGGATTGGTTTATTTTTAATCAATTTGTTTCTCTATGCCCAGATCTCAGCGTACAGGTGACTTGATTTACAACTCAAATAATTGAAAGAGAAGCAAGGCATTTGGCGAAGGAAAAGTGAGTTGAATGTTGTCAAACTTCTAATCCTCACACGGATCCAAAGTTTGAAACCGCTTCATCAAGTGATACGGAACCCGATTCTAGTCCCGACCCTCGCCAAGAAATTCCCGAAACACCACCTCTATAACAAAACCCACCCATTACTGAACCAATTGCAATGGCGGGACAGAGGAGAAGTTCCCGAGAGAACTTTGAGGCAAATGATGGAAACCGATGTTACACAAACTCCAACCGGTATCGATTACCCGATTTTGGAAGGAGGTTCGGAAGTGATGTCAAGTTTAGTCCATCACCTTCCAACTTTTCATGGATTGGAGAACGAAGACCCTCATAAGCACTTGAAGATGTTCCACATTATTTGCACTAGTATGAAGCCACAAGGATCAACCGATGACCAAATCAAGCTAAGGGCATTCCCATTTGCATTGGCCGATAGAGCAAAGGATTGGTTATTCTATCTTCCACCAGGGTCAATCAACTCATGGACCGATATGGCAAGAGATTTCCTTGACAATTTCTATCCCGCTTCAAGAGTCTCAAATCTTAGAAATGAGATTTGTGGAATCCGCCAAGGTCAAAATGAAACTTTTCATGATTATTGGGAGAGGTTCAACAGCTTGTGCTATAGTTGCCCACAACACCAAATTCCGGAACAACTCCTCATTCAACACTTCTATGAGGGATTATTACCAATGGAAAGAAGACTAGTTGATGCCTGGTGGAGATATCTTTAGCAAAACTCCACAACAAACAAGACAACTCTTCAACACCATAGCCGTAAATTCACAACATTTTATCCCTCGCCAAGATATGTAGAGAGAAACTCAACAAAAAGTCAATGAAGTGGGAACATCAAACCTAGATTCTCAAATCAAAGATCTAACCTCCGTTGTTCAAAAGCTACCCATGGGGAAAACTCCACAAGTGATGATGTGTGGAATATGTGCAACAATGGGACAACCTATGGATATGTGTCCCATTATTCAAGAAGATGCGCAACATGTAAATGCCACGGGAAAGTTCCAAAACTACCAAAACAATCCATCTGGTTACCAAAATGCATATAATTCAAGTTGGAAGCCAAATCCCAACATGAGCTACAATCCAAGACCATTGCCTCAAAATGAATTGGTTAGACCTTCCTATCAACCACCACAACCTCATTACCAACATCCACAACCACACTATCAACGCAAATCGCATCCTCCACATCATCATCAATAACCCCATCGATCCCAACCAAGTATCTCCAGAATGTATCTTGAAGACATTGTCCAATCCTTAGCCACTAGTACCTAACAATTCCAAAAAGAGATAAGGACTAGTATCTCCAACCTTAAAGCACAAATGGAGGATATAGTTACATCTATAAGCAAGTTAGAGTCCCGTGGTAAACTCCTTTCTCAAACCAAAAAGAACCCAAATGTCAATGTGTTGAACTTGAGAAGTGGCAAACAAACCGGGGAAAGTGGTTCAAAGAAAAAGCCAAGGGATGAAGAGGAAGAAATAGAAGTCATTCCTAATGAAGAATCTATAGTCAGGAATGATGCACAAGCCGGAGTCCCAAAGAAGACTACTCCTCTAGTGAATCCAATAGCCACTCAACCGCCATTCCCCTCCCGACTTGCAACTTCAAAGAAGAACAAGCAAGAGAAAGAGATTTTGGATACCTTCCAGAAGGTGGAATTAAACATTCCTTTACTCGATGCAATCAAAAAAATTCCTAGATATGCAAAATTCTTGAAAGAGCTTTGCACCAATAAAAGAAAGTTGAAAGGAAATGAAAAAAATCTTAATGAACGAAAATGCATCCGCGGTTTTACAAAGAAAATTTATACTTAAGTGCAAAGACCCAGGAATGTTTACGGTTCCCTGTAAGATTGGAGATGTAACTTTTAGTAGTGTCATGCTTGACCTTGGTTTTTTAATTAATTCCATGCCATATTCGGTGTATGAATCATTGAATGTTGGTCCTTTAAGTGAAACCGGTGTCATAATCTCCCTTGCGGATAAATCAAGTGTCTTTCCTAGAGGTGTTTTGGAAGATGTCCTAGTGCAAGTGAACCAATTGGTCTTCCCGGCGGATTTCTATGTGATTGATCTAGATGAACATGTGTCCTTAAAGTTGGGTATAATTTTACTTGGGAGACCATTTTTGAAGACGGCTAGAACGAAGATTGATGTGTATGCGTGAAGCTTAACGATGGAGTTTGATGGGGAAACAATAAGTTTCAATATCTACGATGCTATGAGATATCCTAGTGATGTTTCATCCTTGTGTTTTGTTGATGTTATTGAACCATTAACCCAAGAGTTGTTCGAGTTGTCTAATGGTGACATGTTGGAGATGTTTTTGAGCAAAGGGTTTGATTGTGGAAAATTAGCCAAGAAGTTGAAGCTCTACTCACTAGACCCCAAAGTTGAAATATTGTTTAACAATTTGGAGATAAAGAAAACCACTCAATTTAGTGTGAAGCAAACTGAATTAGCTCAAACTCACACAAGATTGCCACCCTTCCTTGTTCAACTATCGGAATTAGAATTGAAAGTTCTTCCTTAACACTTGAAGTATGCGTACTTGGGAAACAACGAAACTCTTCTGGTCATTATTTCAACTCACTTAACTAAATTGGAAGAAGAGAAACTCCTCAAGGTGTTAAAGGAGCACAAGGAATCCATGGGATGGATGATTGCGGATATCAAAGGGTTGAGCCCCTCCACCTGTATGCACAAAATCTTGATGGAGGATGAATGCAAGCCGAATCGAGATGCGCAAAGAAGGTTGAACCCGCCAATTATGGAAGTGGTCAAGAAATAGATTTTGAAGCTCCTAGATGCGGGAATGATCTTTCCAATCTTGGATAGCAAATGGGTTAGCCCGGTGCAAATGGTACTGAAGAAGACATGGATCACGGTGGTCGAGAACAACAAAGGTATGATGGTCCCCACCCGCATGCAAAATGGGTGGAGAGTATGTATTGACTACTGCAAACTCAATGCAAGCACAAGAAAATATCACTTCTCGTTACTTTTCATTAACCAAATGTTAGAAAGGTTAGTTGGAAAATATCATTATTGTTGTCTAGACGGGTACTCCGGTTTTCACCAAATCCCGGTGGCATCGGAAGACCAAGAAAAGACAACCTTTACATGTCCATTTGGCACTTTTTCATATCGTAGAATGTCATTCAGATTGTGTAACGTCATGACCACTTTCCAACGTTGCATGGTTAGTATCTTTTCAGAATATGTAGAAAATATAATTGAAGTTTTCATGGACGATTTTACGGTATATGGAAACTCCTTTCAAGAGTGTTTGACCAATCTCACCAAAATTTTGAAAAGATGTATTGAAACAAATTTAGTTTTAAACTTTGAAAAATGTAATTTTATGGTGAGTCAAGGTCTCATTTTGGGTCACATTGTGTCAAAGAAAGGAATTGAGGTAGATAAGGCCAAGATTGATGTTATTCAAAGCTTACCTTATTCGACTTGTGTTCGGGAAGTTCGTTCTTTTTTGGGCCATGCAGGTTTCTACCGGAGATTCATCAAGGACTTTTCGAAGATAACAAGACCAATGTGCCAACTCTTGCAAAAGGATGTTGATTTCGAGTTCAATGAGGTGTGCAAAGAAGCGTTCGACAAGCTCAAAGAGTTGCTTACATCCGCTCCCATCATGCAAGCACCAAATTGGGATCTCCCTTTTGAGGTCATGTGTGATGCAAGAAACTATGCTATAGGCGCCATTTTGGGTCAAAAGAATGGAAGAGCCTCCCATGTGATCTACTATGCATCGAGAACACTAGACAATGCTCAAAGCAACTACTCTACCACAGAGAATTAGCTATTGGCCATAGTGTTCGTTTTGCATAAGTTTAGGCAGTATCTACTTGGCACCAAAGTTATTGTGTATTCGGATCACGCAACCCTCAAGTACTTAATGACAAAGAAAGATGCAAAGCCAAGACTCATCTGGTGGATTTTATTGTTACAAGAATTTTATTTGGAAATCCGGGACAAGAGTGGATGCGAGAACCTTGTTTCCGACCACCTAATCCGGATCACTTCAAATGAAACTCCTCTCCCGTTGAGGGATGAGTTTCCGGATAAGCATCTCGTTTCCCTTACTCAATCTACTCCTTGGTATGCCGATATCATTAACTTTTTGGTCACGAAAAGTTATCCCGACACATTCACATGTGCTCCAAAAGATAAATTAAAAAGTGATGCAAAGTATTATGTGTGGGATGAACCTTGTTTGTGAAAACATTGTCCCGATCAAATCATTAGGCAATGTGTGCCCTCAACAAGAGCATAAATCCATTTTACAATTTTGTCATGAATTTGCTTGTGGGGGACACTTCGGACCTAGCCAGACCTTGAGAAATGTCCTTGAGTGTGGACTATATTGGCCAACCATGCTGCGCGATTGTTACTTGTTTTGAAAAAGTTGTGAACAATGCCAAAGGACGGGGAACATTTCGCAAAAGAACCAAACGCCACAAAATCCAATCCTTGTTTATGAAAATTTTGATGTATGGGGGATTGATTTTATGGGTCCATTTCCCATCTCATCTGGAACCGTTTATATCTTGCTCGCGGTTGACTATGTTTCTAAGTGGGTTGAGGCCAAAGCCACACGATCGGAGGATGCCAAAACGGTTATCGACTTTTTGAAATTTAATGTCTTTATGAGATTTGGTGTGCCTAGGGATTTGATTAGTGATCGAGGGATGCATTTTTTCAATAAGATGATGGAGGCCTTGCTAAAAAAGTACAACATGACCCATCGTGTCTCTACTGCCTACCACCCTCAAACGAATGGTCAATAGGAGGTTTCGAATCGTGAAGTGAAGCGTATTCTTGAGAAAACTGTGAACCTGACAAGAAAGGATTGGAGTTCGAGGCTTGATGATGCCTTATAGGCCTATCGGACCACGTACAAGACCCCTATAGGAATGTCTCCATTTAGATTGGTTTTTGGACAACCATGTCATCTTGTCGTGGAATTTGAACACCGTGCATTTTGGGAGGTCAAGCAATGAAACTTCAACATTGATGGGGCAGGAAGGCATAGGAAGCTTCTGATGGGTTTTAGTCATAACAACATCCTATGTACTCATACAAACCCTAATGCTTGGATCTAGGTTTCTCTATTGTACATGCAATTTATCCAAGACTATAAACCCTAATTCTAGCATATGATAATCGATATTAACATAATAAGGGGATTAAGATGTTACCATGATTGTTATGTAGCAATAACAATCACTATTCCTTCTTGTAATGACTTGAGAAAGCTTAGAGTCACAAATGTCACTCCTCTAATGGTTCACAAACACCAAGAGCAAGAGGATGAAGAGGAGAAGAGAAGGAGGCTGCCCAAAACCGTCCAAAACCCTAGAGAACAAGTTCCTCACGTTTTGGGGCTTAATGGTACTATTTATACATGTAGGCTATTAGGGATTTAAACTAGGAAACCCTAATCTGACTACTTAAGCCCTAAGCAGCCCATGGATTCCTTTCCTAAAGGCCTTGGACGATTTCTTGTGGGTTTCCCAAAGAATTCGTGCAACCTTATATAATAAGGTAATCCATAGCCCAATTACAATTATCTTATAATTACAATTCCAATCCCTTAAGTTTAATTAATCTCTTTTAACCACAAACTTAATTCTTATTAATTATTAATTAAACAATATGATTTCTCCTTTAATATATTATTCCCATAATATATTAATAAATCATATTAAATCCTTTCTCTCCATAATTCATCCTATCAAGTTGCTTTGGTGAAGGCAACCCAAAAGGACCATGCACCATCAGGTCAAGTACATACCAAAATAGTTATGGACTTATACACTAATCCAACATTCTCCCACTTGGATAAGTCTAATAACTATTCCACGTATGACTTCAGATCCTGATCTGCAATCGTAGCTTTCCAAAGCCGCTGTCAACTCTGATCCTATCAGATACGCGTGTCCTTAGATAAGGTATCATATATTCCTCCATTCTAGATATCGTATAAGACATGATTTCTAATCATTCTCTTTGTACTATTTCCCGACTTCTGATTTATGACGACTGACTAATTGAACAAATCAAATTAGCCCTAGCCCGGCCGAGCATTTACATTTGTCATCACTAAATCATCGAGGGTCCCAAAGATATCGCTTTTATCCTACATTGGATAAAAGGAACGGACAAACTTTGATTCGATGCTTGCTTGCACTCACTCACCAAATCACACACAACAATATGTTTTATAACACCAAGTTACTGGTGCGTTTACATATCATCAATATGCAACCGACTTGCAAGATACTGATGGGTTTTAGCCATAAGAACTTTCCTATGTGCGCATGCAAAACCCTAATGCTCGGATCTAGGCTTTCTCATTAAACATGCTTTGAATCCAAGACTTCTAATGCCTAATTAGGTTAAATAACAACATTGAAATAGATCTAGAACCATACCTTTGAATTCCTTGTTGATCTTGTTGTCTTGGAGCTTCTAGAGTCACAAATGTCACTCCTCTAATGGCTTACAAACACCAATAGCAAGAAAGATGATTTAGGAGAGAGGAGAGGGGAGGAATTCGGCCAGAGTATCTCTACTTTAGATGGTGTGTCGAATTCCCTCACCCCTAGGGTCTATTTATACTTGTAGACTCCTTAAGGATTACAGCTTTAACCCTAATTGGATAACTTAGACTTTAAGTTAATCCATATCCTTTCCTTGATAACCCTATGGACGATTTTGGCTTATCCAAGCCCTAGAAATCGTCCATCCTATCTTGGATAAGGATTTATAGTCTAAAGTGTAACTATCAAACAATTGACAGTTCATACCCTCTTATTTAATTAATCTCTTTAAGTCACCAAATTAATTCCAATTAATCTATGACTTATATTAATCAAATAACCAAATATTATTCCTTATAATATTTACTCTCTCTTAACAAATCATCCATGAAGTTGCTATGGTGAAGGCAACCCAAAAGGACCATGCACAACCGGATCAAATACTTGCCTAATATAGTTGCAGCCTTAGACACTATTCCAACAGTCTCTCACTTGGATAAGTCTAGTAACTATACAAGTACAATTCGGTTTGCAATCATAGCTCTCAAAGACGCTGTCAAACTCTGATCTAATCAATCTTGTCCTTTAGATAAGGGATCGTACAGTCCTCTGTTAGATATCATGCTGACAATCCTATGGAATGGTTAGTCTAGCATTTGATTTCTCGATCTCCGATTTATTCAACATAGAACTTAATCAAACACATCAATTCAGTTCTGACCGGGCCCGGCACATAAGTCAAATCAAATCATCGAGTGGCCAAGATATTTCTTCTACCCTCTTAGGATAAAATTTACAAATAAACTTCGACTTATATGCATTTACTTATTCATTAACCAACTATACACAACAATGCGTTTTATAACACCAAGTTACTGATGCGTTTTCGCATTATCAATGTACAATCCATTAACAAATAATAAACCATATATCTAGGTTTTAAGACTATATGATATTATTGTCTTGCGATCACCTTTTATATCGTATTCCATAAAGTGATTCCAGCAAGCGCGGGTTTGTTCCAATGCTCAAAACCAGTTCATAAGCACTCATGAACGTTGCAGCAACCCTTTCTATGTCTAACACCATTTAGACAATCTACACACCAATTCATGACAATCTTCATTCATATCTACTTCCAACATATGAACGATTGTGGACAATTTGAATAATCCGATTATTCCTAATAAATTCAATTATTTTGGAAGTCAAAACATGCAAAGTGAAACAATAGTTAAACAATTAACATATGACAGTAACTTTACTTATAAATAAAACTCCTTTATTTAATCATCAAATGTTAATCACATTTATCTATTATACGTTTCTAATACTATCTAATCTATACTAATATCATCCTTCAGCCCAATACTCCTAGCACGCTGCAAGTGCTTAACCCTACTCAGTCCCTTCGTAAGCGGATCTGTTGGGTTATCTTCTGATGATATCCTCTTAACTATGAGTTGTCCTTCTTCTACACGATGTCTAATGAAGTGATATTTTCTGTCGATATGTCTTGATCTACCATGATCCCTCGGTTCCTTGGTCAAGGCAACCGCACCTTCGTTATCACAGAAAATCTCCATGGGCTCCTTTATGGCAGGCACAACTCCAAGATCACCGATGAAGTTCTTTAGCCATATTGCCTCCTTCGACGCTTCGCTTGCTGCGATGTACTCTGATTCGCACGTTGAATCAGCTACGGTTTCTTGCTTGGAACTCTTCCAAATTACTGCTCCTCCATTTAGGGTAAAGACCCAGCCCGACTGCGAACGGTAGTTGTCCCTATCGGTCTGAAAGCTGGCATCACTATACCCTCGCACCTTCAAGTCATCACTCCCTCCAAGGACTAAGAACCATTCTTTCATCCTCCGAAGGTACTTAAGGATGTTCTTTACCGCAATCCAATGTGCTTTGCCAGGGTTCCCTTGATATCTGCTAACCATGCTCAAAGCGAAGGCTACATCAGGGCGAGTACAAGTCATAGCGTACATGATTGAGCCAACTGCGGAAGCGTACGGCACTCGGCTCATTTCTGCTATTTCAGCTTCAGTACTCGGACTTTGAGTCTTACTCAACTTGGCATTTCCTTGTATCGGTAGTTCTCCCTTCTTTGAGTTTTCCAAACTAAAACGTTCTAGTACCTTCTCTAAGTAAGTGTTCTGACTAAGTCCAATTAGTCTCTTACTACTTTCTCTTACTATCCTTATTCCCAAAATGTAAGAAGCCTCTTCGAGGTCCTTCATAGCGAAACACTTCCCGAGCCAGGACTTGACTTCCTGCAGAGTCGGGATGTCGTTTCCTATTAGTAATATGTCATCGACATATAGAACAAGGAAGCTTACTATACTCCCACTGGCTTTGACATAGACACAAGATTCATCTTCGCTTCGTACAAATCCAAACTCTTTGACTTTCTCATCGAAGCAAAGATTCCATCTGCGAGACGCTTGCTTAAGTCCATAAATGGACTTCTCAAGCTTACACACTCTATTTGGATGCTTCGGATTCACAAACCCCTCTGGCTGAGCCATGTAAACATCCTCAGCCAACTTTCCGTTAAGGAAAGCGGTCTTGACATCCATTTGCCAAATTTCATAATCATGAAATGCGGCAATTGCTAGCATCACTCTAATAGATTTAATCTTCGCAACTGGTGAGAAGGTCTCATCATAGTCAACTCCTGGAGTTTGAGTAAAGCCCTTCGCAACCAATCGCGCTTTATACGTGTGTACGTTCCCATCCACGTCGGTCTTCTTCTTGAAGAACCACTTACACCCAACGGTCTTACGTCCGGGCACATAATCAACCAAATTCCAAACTTGGTTATCGTACATGGATTGGATCTCGCTATCCATTGCCTCTTTCCATTTCGCAGACTCCGGGCCTGCCATGGCTTCCTTATAGCTATTAGGTTCATCAAGATTTACTAGTGTACCATCACTAATATACGTGTCCCCTTCGGTAGTAATATGAAAACCATAAAACTGGGGATGAACTCTAACTCTATCGGAATGTCTAAGAGGTAAGGACTCGTCAATCGGTTCAACTGGAGTTTCCTCCTCGGGTTGAATGCCAGCGGTAGAGGTTCCTTCATCTATCGACTCTTGAATTTCTTCAAGTTCGATTTGCCTCCCACTGTCTCCTTGGCTTATGAGTTCTCGCTCTCGGAAAACTCCTCTCCTCGCAACAAAGACAACGTTGTCCTTCGGTCTATAGAAGAGATATCCAAAGGATGTCTGCGGGTAGCCGATGAAAATACATCGCTCACTTCGAGGTTCGAGCTTTTCGTGAGTATCTCGTCTTACGAAAGCCTCGCAACCCCAAACCTTGATGTGTGCCAACAAGGGAGCTTTCCCCGTCCACATCTCGTGAGGTGTTTTGGCCACCTTCTTAGTAGGGACTCGGTTAAGGATATGGGCGGCAGTCTCTAAGGCATACCCCCAAAAGAAGATAGGTAGTGAAGCACGACTCATCATAGAGCGAACCATATCCAATAAGGTTCGATTACGCCTTTCTGCCACACCATTCAACTGCTGTGTCCTAGGAGGCGTCAATTGCGAAACTATTCCACACTCCTTGAGATAATCGTGGAATTCAAGACTTAGGTACTCTCCTCCTCGATCGGATCGAAGCATCTTGATTTTCCTGCCCAATTGATTCTCTACTTCATTCTTGAATTCTTTGAACTTTTCAAAGGTTTCTGACTTTTTCTTGATTAAATAGATATACCCATATCTACTATAATCATCGGTAAAAGTCACATAGAAGCGGTTCCCATCCTTCGTGGTTGATCTAAAGGGTCCACATACATCGGTATGTATTAGGTCCAATAGCCCCTCACCCCTTTCACAAGTATTCGTGAAGGGTGACTTAGTCATCTTTCCAAGTAAACAGGACTCGCATGTGTCATCTTCCCTAAGGTCGAATGACTCCAACACTCCATCCTTTTGGAGTTGGGCTATGCGTTTCTTGTTGACATGTCCAAGACGGCAATGCCACAAGGATGCTTTATCCATACTAGTGGAAGAATCAATATTCAAAACATCATTTCCTAAGTTATCAACAATCATAACAGTTTCATATATTCCATTACACAGTATAGCTTCAAAGTAAAAGACACTATTTGGATAAGCCATAATAGAACCATTCTCATTATTCAAAGAAAATCTAAATCCTTGTCTATATAAACCATGAAATGAAATGATGTTTCTAGCCATTTCTGGCAAATAGCAACAATTGTTCAAATCTAAACATAAATTATTCCTAAGCACTAAAGAATACACTCCAATCTTGGTAACAGGCGACGATCTTCTGTTCCCCATGATTAGATTGATCCTTCCTTGCTCCACATCCCTACTTCTTCTTAGTCCCTACACATTTGAACAAATGTGATAACCACAACCGGTGTCAAGAACCCAAGAAATAGCATGATTAGAATCGTTAGATTTAATTGTGTATATACCTGCGAAAGATGGCTTGATCTTTCCTTCTTTGATTGCTTGCAGGTATTCTGGGCAGCTTCTCTTCCAATGTCCTATCTTGTGGCAGTGGTGGCACTCTGCCTCCTTCGGGTTAGGATAGGGCTTAGTGGGATCAACTTTGGTCCCACTAGAAGAGGCACCATCTCGGGCTTTAACCTTGCGATAGTTCTTTGATGAAGCCTTCCTCTTCTTTCCCTTTCCTTGACCAATTGCCAAGACAGGAGCAGCAGACGGATTGGGAGTAGGTGCAACAGACTTGTTTTTGAAGTTGCTCTCAGCGACCCTCAAAAGACCTTAGAGTTTGCTTAGGGTAACCTCCTCTTTGTTCATGTGGTAGGTCATCCTAAATTGGTTGTACATCGGAGGCAAAGAGTGAAGCACCATGTCGATCGCCAAGTCTTCCCCAAAGTCAACATTTAACTTGCGAAGGCGATCGACATACCTTTGCATCTTTTGCAGGTGCACGGTAAGAGATTCTCAATGACCCATCTTAGTGGAGATCATGTTAGTGAAAATCTCATAACGCTCTTGTCTCGCATTTTGGTGGTATCTCTCCAATAAGTCTTGATGCATCTCGTATGGATACATGTCCTCGTTGGACTTTTGGAATTCAGAGTTCATGGTGACAATCATGATGCAATGTACCTTCGTTGCATCTCGCTCATGAGTCTCAAAAGCGGTGATTTCGGTTGGAGTAGCGATTTCGGGGTTGATTTTCTCAAGCTTTTCATCGAGGACATACTCCTTATCCTCATAGCGAGCAATGGTGCGAATGTATCTTATCCATTCGCTAAAGTTCGTTCCATCGAAGGTGACCTTTTGGCAAAGGCTCATCAACGTGAAAGAACTAGCAGCAACGTTGTTTTCGTTCGACATCTATAGAAAGGACAAAGATTGATTAGAATAAGAATCCCTAATTATCACCCAATAAGAAAAATTAGGGTTAGGATCCAACAATAACATTTTCATATTAGAAAATGGATGCCGTAATCTAACATGAAAATAAATTAAAGGTAAGTGAATGACGATTCACTAATTGTCCATTACAAAACCTAGACTATTAGTCCTAAGTGTATTGAGAATTCCTAGGTTCGGATGAGATTCATTGCAACTATTCAATGGCATGTTTAAATCTCGATATGTCCCTCTTGTTTGTGACTGGGATGCTGAGGATCACAAAGCGGGTGTGAATTACCATGCAAATTCACATGGTGCCTTCATTGTAACGATCATCTATTCGATGTGCCGGTAAACCACACACGCTCCATCGAACTATGATAAACAATGAATCACCCTTTGCCACCTTTTCTTAGAACCAATTAGTGTGCCGGTAAACCACACACGCTCCACTAACTTCTTAGCAAGGGTGCAAAGTGTAATTTCATGGGATTGCATCAATTCACTTTTCCTAAAGTAACTAAGATTGGGAATTTTTTTAAAACGTGTAGTTACTTTGTATTTCTTATTATACTTTTAATGAGAGGATGAGGTTACCCTATCCTACCCGTTCGGCTAACGACCCTCCACCAATCAAGCAAGCGGTGGGTGTGAGTGTACACCCATTAAGCGCCATTTTATAGGCCGCAACCTTATACCCACCTTATAGATCGGCTTCGTGAATGAGGCCTACTAACGGTAAGACTAGCATTTAGTTATACATATATATATATATATATATATATATATATATATATATATATATATATATATATTATTCTAGTAATATCATCTTAGTATAAGGTTGTGTTTTAAACCTTTTAAAATGTAGGGTTTGAAATTTAACTTGTCTAAATTAAAACTTTTAATCACAAATATAAATTTCAAAACTTGAGGGCAAGATTTAAACATTTAAAACATGGAGGATCAAATAACAAATAATTCCAATTAACAATTAATATCCTAATTATCTATATTTGATTTATCCAATATTTCTTTTAAGATAATTATCAAAATAATTAATCAATTATCATATAAGGATATTAAATATTTTATTAGATGATAAATATCTTTAATTAGATCAAGATTATAGTCATATATATCAAAAAATCGGATTAGGGTTGATCTAATATGATTAAGGTAAGTTTCCATAAGATAATCATGAAAAAATCCCGGTTTTGGCTAATCCTGACGCCCGGACTCGCCGAGTCAGGCCTACTCGTCGAGTCCACTTTGGAACTCGCTGAGTCCATGACTCAGAAACCAAAAAATCGAATTTTGCAGGTTTTTTTCAGTTAATCAAGCAACAATTTAAAGAAAACCAAACTAGGCTCTGATACCACTGATGGGTTTTAGCCATAAGAACTTTCCTATGTGCGCATGCAAAACCCTAATGCTCGGATCTAGGCTTTCTAATTAAACATGCTTTGAATCCAAGACTTCTAATGCCTAATTAGGTTAAATAACAACATTGAAATAGATCCAGAACCATACCTTTGAATTCCTTGTTGATCTTGTTGTCTTGGAGCTTCTAGAGTCACAAATGTCACTCCTCTAATGGCTTACAAACACCAATAGCAAGAAAGATGATTTAGGAGAGAGGAGAGGGGAGGAATTCGGCCAGAGTATCTCTACTTTAGATGGTGTGTCGAATTCCCTCACCCCTAGGGTCTATTTATACTTGTAGACTCCTTAAGGATTACAGCTTTAACCCTAATTGGATAACTTAGACTTTAAGTTAATCCATATCCTTTCCTTGATAACCCTATGGACGATTTTGGCTTATCCAAGCCCTAGAAATCGTCCATCCTATCTTGGATAAGGATTTATAGTCTAAAGTGTAACTATCAAACAATTGACAGTTCATACCCTCTTATTTAATTAATCTCTTTAAGTCACCAAATTAATTCCAATTAATCTATGACTTATATTAATCAAATAACCAAATATTATTCCTTATAATATTTACTCTCTCTTAACAAATCATCCATCAAGTTGCTATGGTGAAGGCAACCCAAAAGGACCATGCACAACCGGATCAAATACTTGCCTAATATAGTTGTAGCCTTAGACACTATTCCAACAGATACAACTCACACATCTCGGTTTCAACAATATAAGATGTTATCGTCTCACTAATCACTCGTGATAAAACCCATGAAGTGATCCAAGTGAGCGTGGGTTTCATCCAATGCTCAAATCATATTCATAAGCACTCATGAACGTTGCATCAAACATTTGCTGATGTCTAATGCTCTTTAGACAATCCACACACCAATTCACGACAGTCTCATTCATACCTACTTCGAACATATGAACGACTGTGGCCCGTTCGAATAATTTGACTGTTCTCAACCAATTAAATTATTCAGGAAGTCAAAACATGCAAAGTGAAACACAAGAATAATACTAATCCCATATGGCCTCAAACCTTTGAGTACTAATAAAACACCTTTTATTTATCACCATATCGATTACTCATTATTGGTTGTTTCAGGTAATCAACTTCTTACTTGAATTATTACAACACTTGTCCCATGCTCTTAGTGTGCACACAATGTTTACCTATGGTTCTTACTTTGTGAAATAGATCAAATGAACACATTTCCAATCATACTCATTTCACAACTCCTAATCCTTTCCACAAGTGATAGAATATCAAATTCTTGCCACTTATAGAATATGTTAGATTCTAACATTTTATGCAATGATCCTTTCATAATGTCACTGCACTAAATTCACAATGACTATTGCCAATAAAATTACAAAGTCCTCTATCAGAGATTGTTACAATACAATTCCTTAGATATGATGTCTCTCACTCAAGGTACATTCCTTTGAACATCCTTTTGCATAAAAGTTTCTAATCTAGACATAGATTCTCAATATTTAACTTCCAATATGGAAACCTTTCCATACCTACCATATGACAACATATTCTTAATAGAATTTAATCTATTCATAATAATGTCGATATATTCCATCCAATACTATACTTCTAACTACTCACAAGCGACCAATCCTCGGTGAACTTTGGATTGTCCTTTGATAGTTGTTTAATTATCTTAGTCAAAACTGATTCTTGTCCTTTTTCCCTCTAAATGCGCTAGACATTTGGAAAAAATTTAGAATGATCAAATACTATAGCATTTGCAATCAATCCTATACCCGAAGCGTATGGGACACGATTCATAATGTCTTACATGAAGATTTAATACTTTATCAATCTTCTGCCATAATATTTTACGTGCTACGTTCTCACAATTCGAATTATGAAGAGGAATCCCGTAATCATAATTGAAATTTAAGAACACAATATGTATCCTTGACTAAATTTATTAACATTCCACAACCTAAGCCTTTAGATTTGAAATGAAACATAATATTCTCTCCCTTAATTATAGCAAAACAACTTTACAACTCTTACAACTTTGCAAAGTATGACTCTTGTTTTCTATAATTAATATTGCTAACTTGCAATACTTGCCTTAATAATCATACAATCATAACATTTATGCTCCCACTAACATGATGATTATTATAAACATAACACTTATACTCCCACTAGCTTTGACATGAACTTTCAGAAAAACAATGCCTATTGAATTTCTTTAAGTTCATATTTCTAATACCCAATGCTTTGATAATCCTCTATCTAAGCTTATACACCTTTCCTATAGATAGCTCACATGTGTGTCTAAACAATTAAGACCAATTATCAAATCTCACAATTCGAATCATGGAAAGGGATACCGTAACCATAATCGAATTCGAGAATCCAATTTTCACAATCACTGTCTTCTCAAAATCTCTTTTTAGTGAAAGCATTTCCTCACAATCATTTTCATGAAGGAGGGAATCTTATGACACTTAGATTTTAATGGTGTATGTGTTCCTATCCATGTGAATTTGTCAAAACCAAAGTTTACAATAAATTCAAACTCATATGGACCAAACTTTCTTCATCTTGATTTCTTGCCTTACGGTAGCACAGCTGCCCACCATGTCTTCCAAGCAGTTAAGTAGCTCACCCTTTCGTGTCAATGTACTTTTCATTGATTAATGTCCTTTCCTTTTATTCATTCAAATGAGAACTCATAGAACTCACATGCATAATTAACTCAACTGGAATGGCACAGAAACAAAATAACGTCAACAAGATAGGTTATAAACCTCAAGTCGTGTGCTAGTGATGATCAATAAGGACTATTTTGATTTGTTCTTGAAACCTTTCAAGACCATTAAGACTCCCACTGACTCTTCGACATATAAGATTCTCTTGTTAATAAACATTTCTTGACAAATATTCAAGAGTTAGTGTAGTTTTTATCAAAACACTTCATAAATAGGTCCTAGTTGGTCTTTGTCTTATCCAAGACATCACAACTTTTCTCATTTGATGAATGTTATAAACCTTCTTAATACTTATTACTCAATGTCACAATCTTAACTTTAAGACTTGTTTTGGAACGAAGTATGATTGACTTCTTGATTTAACAATTTCTTCAATTCTTGATTCCTCGTCTTAGACATACAATTGTACTAAGATTTACTTAGAGGATCAATTGAGATATGGTTCTTAATCATTAAGACTTATCATAAAACATAATAAAAGGTACTCTCCCTTCTTCTTAGAATAGAGAAACTTTTATCTTTCTGCTTACTTGATTCTTCTTATTCGTTCTGCTTATTTATTTAAACTTTTACAATCAATTCAGAATTACACTTAATCTTATAAGTGTAACCATATTTGCTAAACCTTTAGTAAATCATGACGAATATCTTTGTTACTCTTGTGGTGGACTTGATCAATACACACCTTTGTGTACTCGATCTCCTAGTCCTTCACTTGACACTTTGTCAACGAATTAGTCTAATTTCCAAATGTGAAGGTTTATTCATTCATCATACAATTCTTGTTGTACGATTCCAAATCTCTATCCAATTGAAACTTGGGCGATGAGAAACTTTCCCTATTTGGTAAATTCTCGACATTTCTACAAACAACATAATTAAGAATCATATCCATTTGTTGTAAATATACGAACATCAATTTTTTTCATAACGATTTCATTGCAAGGAAATAAATAAATAAACACGTCAAACAAATTTCATTTTATTTATAAAAGCAGTGGAAAACATTTTTCCTTACAATGCAAAATTAATTGAAAAACTACGTAATAAATATTCCTAACAACTCTATCTAAGCTCAAAATCTAATCTTCGAATCCATGCGATCGAGATCCATTTCTTCGTGATTAGACTCATCTTGCTCTATTTCATCAAGCTTCCTCTCCCGTCATCGATCCTGCAAAACATTCAGATGCAATCTTATCACATTATGTATCAAGAATCAACGAATAGGAACTTAATCGAGTTAGATAGTGGATTTTACCTGAAGCACAGTCATACTCTTTGACTCTCCCATCTTCTGGACTCTTCAGGCTCTTAGGGAAGACTTGTAACCAATGCCCTTTCTCTTGGCAGCAAATGCAGGTCGGTTCTCCTAGAACGTCCTCGGAAGTATGGTTGGTTGACTTTCCCAACAAATACGCTCCATTGCTTTGCCAAATCATTTCTGATTCAGCAGCAATTAGCATGTAAGTTAGGTCAATGAGGTTTGCATCATGATCCATCATATAATACTTTCTTTTGAACTCATTATATGATTCAGGGAGTGACTGAAGGACCTAGCCTATAGCCAACTCATCGGGGAATGATGCACCCAACATTTTCAACCTATCAATGTGTGATTTCATTCCTAGAACGTGAGCACACACGGGTTTACCATCTTCATGTTTCATTTCCAATAGGGCTTTAGTAACATTGAAACTTTCAATTCTTCGATCTTGTGGGTAAGGGAGAACAACGGGGGGAGGAGGAGGAGGAAGTGAAGCATGATTTCTTGTTCCTCGATCGAATCGTGGAATATCATCTTTATGTGGAATGCTTGTTCCACGGGATTTGGGATGACCATATTTGTCGAACTTTGACATCTACAAAACGGGAGAAAACAAATTCAAGTTAGTTGATTGATTGAGTCCTTAATAAATCACCCAAATGAGATATTAACGCTAGGACCCAACACAATACGCTACAACCTAGAAAAGGGATGCCATAATCTAATTGTAGAATATTTGAAGGTAAGTGAATGACGATTCACTAATTTCCACCATGAAAAACAAAAAAGAAATTTAAGTTTTAAATCTATGAAAACTCCTAGATCCTTTGAGATTCATTGAACTTTTCAATGGCATATTTAAATCTCGATATGCCCCTTTAGTTTGTGACTGGGATGCTGAGGATCACAAAGCGGGTGTGAATAACCATGCAAACTTACATGGTGCCCTCACATGTTACGGTCACCTATTCGATGTACCGGTAAACCACACACGCTCCACCGAACTATGACAAACATTGAGTCACCCTTTGCTACCTTTGCTTAGAACCATTTAGTGTGTCGGTAAACCACACACGCTCCACTAACGTCTTCGCAAGGGCACAAAGTGTAATTTCATGAAATTGCATCCATTCACTTTTGCCTAAAGTAACTAAGAATGGGAATTTGTAAAAACATTTAGTTACTTTTGTACTTCATTATACTTATAATGGAAGATTTTGTCCTATCCTACCCGTTCGGCTAACGACCCTCCACTAGTCAAGAGTGCGGTGGGTAAGAGTGGATACCCATTAAATCATCATTTTATAGGCAATTTCCTTAAACACTCCTTATAGACCAGCTTCGTGAATGAGGCCTACTGACGGTAAGACTGACTTTTACTCATACATATATATAATGTTAGACTTTTAATGTTATATATAGTATATGGTGTATTTTACACTTTTAAAATACTAGGTGGTCAAATTTACCAATTATACTTTTAATTCAATTAAATTGTAAACCAAAACTTTATGGATTTATTAAACCTCTTTTAATTATACACCTTAATTAATTAATAAAACCATAAGGGGGAATTTGAACTTTTCAAAATAATACTAGGGTTTTAGAATTTAACATTTCCACATTAAACTTTTAATCAACTTTTAAATTCCAAAAACTTGAGGGCAAGTTTTGAAACTATTCAAAACATTTGGGTTTTAACTATTTAAATTTCGACAACAAAACTTTTAAGTTCAAATTTAAATTATAAAACCTAAAGGGGAAAATTGAAACTTTTCATAACACAAGGATCAAATAACAAATAATATAAATTAAACAATTAATTTTATCATTATCTATAGTTGACCTAATTTCAATTACTTGCAAAATAAGTTACCCAATTAATACAAAATAATCAACTTTAATCATATAAGGAAGTTATTATCTAATCAATTGGTAATTATATTGTGTTTTGGAAAGGATATTCATTAAGAAACAATAAAATTCGTATTTTATAGGTTTAAAACGAATATGGTAATTATCTTTAAGCAAAACAACAATAAAATCCGAAAATCCCTCTGTCTGACGCTCCGACTCGCCGAGTCACACTCTAGAACTCGCCGAGTCAGGTCGAACAGAAGGCTAGAAAACGTTTTTCAGCAACATAATACATCAATACAATAGAAACCAATCTAGGCTCTGATACCACTGATGGGTTTTAGTCATAACAACATCCTATGTGCTCATACAAACCCTAATGCTTGGATCTAGGTTTCTCTATTGTACATGCAATTTATCCAAGACTATAAACCCTAATTCTAGCATATGATAATCGATATTAACATAATAATGGGTTTAAGATGTTACCTTGATTGTTATGTAGCAATAACAATCACTATTCCTTCTTGTAATGACTTTAGAAAGCTTAGAGTCATAAATGTCACTCCTCTAATGGTTCACAAACACCAAGAGCAAGAGGATGAAGAGGAGAAGAGAAGGAGGCTGCCTAAAACCATCCAAAACCCTATAGAACAAGTTCCTCACGTTTTTGGGGCTTAAGGGTACTATTTATACATGTAGGCTATTAGGGATTTAAACTAGGAAACCCTAATCTGACTGCTTAAGCCCTAAGCAGCCCATGGATTCCTTTCCTAAAGGCCTTGGATGATTTCTTGTGGGTTTCCCACAAAATTCGTCCAACCTTATATAATAAGGTAATCCATAGCCCAATTGCAATTATCTTATAATTACAATTCCAGTCCCTTAAGTTTAATTAATCTCTTTTAACCACAAACTTAATTCTTATTAATTATTAGTTAAACAATATGATTTCTCCTTTAATATATTATTCCCATAATATATTAATAAATCATATTTAATCCTTTCTCTCCATAATTCATCCTATCAAGTTGCTTTGGTGAAGGCAACCCAAAAGGATCATGCACCATCGAGTCAAGTACATACCAAAATAGTTATAGACTTAGACACTAATCCAACAGCTTCAACTTCAAGAGTTGGAACAACTGAGAAATGACTCTTATGAAAACTCGAGAATTTACAAGGAGAAAACAAAGCTTTTCCATGACAAATCCATTACCCGCAAGCATTTTGAGCCGGGACATAGGGTTTTGCTTTACCACCCACGATTGAAGTTATTTCCCAGAAAATTGAGGTCAATATGGATAGGTCCATTTGTTGTGTTAAAAGTATTTGAGCACGGAGCGGTTGAGATCCAAAGTAAAGAAATTGGACAAATCTTTAAAGTCAATGGGCATCATATGAAGCCTTTCTATGAAGGTTTTAACGCAAATGTCCTAGATGTCAACCAACTGGATGCCCCAGTATATTGAAATCGAAAGGGAAGGACATCGCGCCAAAGACGTTAAAGAAGGTCATTTTTGGAAAACTTCAAGTTTTCATCTTTTCTAATTTCGAATAAATGTATTGGATAGATCCTTTTTGCACTTAACACTTCTTCTTCTTCCTTCTTGCAGTAAAAGAGTAGTGGATTTTAAGGCCCGATAATCCTTTTGGTCAAAGGGCGAAAAATGAGAAGATTGCAGCACAATAGACGTGGATCGCGTATACTCATAAGCTTGTCCACGTTAACAAAACAAATGGTCTGCGTGTTATCCCCAAAAATGTCCGTGTCCATCTTAAAATGTAAGGGGTTTACAGAACATCTCACGCGAACCGTGTGTAGTCCCAACAGCGTCCGCGTTAATAAACAAACGGACCGTGTATCCTCTTCGAAGTCTTCCGCGTGTAAGAATGCAAAATAGAAGGGCTCCAGGTTAATTCACACAGACCGCGTGTACTCGCAGACGCGTCTGTGGGAGGTGATGACTTCTGTTGACCCGGTTTTGACCACATTTAGCCGCAACTTAAACCTATTAGGAACATTAGCCGGCCCTTCTCCCCCGTTCTCTATCCTCTTACTCTTCTATCCTCCATTAAAACACCTTCCATCTCTGGCACTAAAACTCGATTTATCGTCACACCGTCGATCAGAAATTCGTGAAACCACCGCCATTCTCTCCCATTTTTCGAGGGGGAAGGATGTCACGCTAAAGACATTAAAGAAGGGCATTTTTGGAAAGCATTGTGTTTTCATCC
This sequence comes from Lactuca saligna, assembly GCF_052625555.1. NCBI lineage: Eukaryota > Viridiplantae > Streptophyta > Magnoliopsida > Asterales > Asteraceae > Lactuca > Lactuca saligna. The sequence goes on along the minus strand of NC_136419.1, from coordinate 95,632,074 downwards.
TTTCTAATTCCGAATAATGTTTTAGCTAAAATCCTTTTGCACTTCAAATTTATTCTTCCTTTTTGCAGTGAAAGAGTGTTGAATTTTGAGGCCCCAGTGTTCGTTTTTGTCAAGCATGAAGGTTTGGGATTTTTCGCAGGTTCACAAATGGTCCGCGTGTGCTCGAAGGTTTTTCCGCATGGACCGCAAATGGTCCGTGTGTGCCCGCCCAGGTGCTCTGCGCCCTTCTTCAAATTTGGATGGTTACAGAACATTTTATGCGGTCTACGTGTGGTCGGGGGTTAGTTCGCGTAGGTTATACAAACGGACCGCATGAACCCGATGCCTTGTCTGTGTGTACTACAAATGGTATGTTTGTACTCTAGAAATGTACGTGTGGATTCGTTGACCAGATTTGACCAGCTTTGAAATCCATTAACTTTTTGACCAAATAATTTAAGTGACATGCAACCCTTCTTCTTCATTGGCACGTTGGTTTGTTTCCCTCTCTTTATGTATTCTTTCTCCCTCAAGAAACCATTAACCCAAACCCTCCTCCCATTCATCCTTATCCCACTCCACCTTACCCTTACCCACCATATCCCTATCCCTATCTTCCTGTCGATCTCCTGGTATAGGTACTTTCGCCTCGCCCCAAGCATTGAGGACAATGCTTATTTCTAAGCTTGGAGTACGGTATTCCCTTTTTCTTTTTACTTTCTCATGCATTTTAATTAGGTTGCATAGCATTTTAGCCTTAATTTGCATTCATTTTTTTTATTTAAAACTCCAAAAAGATTTTATTTCTTCTTTTTCACTTTTTATTTTTTGCATGGAATTTAGCTTAGGGAATAAGCATTCATGCATTTTTGTTATCTCTTTATTCTCATCTCCGAACATCTTTACTTGAAAAACACAGCACACCGTAAATACAATTCTTTTGGAAACTGACATAACAAATAAGAATAGCTCTTGGGGACCTTCATTTGATGCTTCTTCTCTTATATATATATATATATATATATATATATATATATATATATATATATATATATATATATATATATATATATATATATATATAGGGAGATAGTGCAAGTAGTTATGCATATGACCCGACCTATGTGAAGTATGACATAAGTAGGGGGACAACTTAGCCTAGTGCCGACTAGTCCCTCGCCTGAATTTTCCTCACAAGCCGCAATCAAACCCCAAAGAAAGGAATAAAAACTAGATTGTGCTATTTTGATATCTTTAGTTTCTAACTGCTACAATTCACATCATATCTCATTACTTTATGATTTAAACACATTTTTTCCACTTGATCTCATATTAGCCTTAGTATAGTTGTGCTCGTTTGGTCTCTTGTTGGGTTAAACTTAGATTCTACTTATAGTTGTATATAGTTTTTTATTTTTATTTTCAGGCTATACTTGTAAAACTCCTGTGGTAAACCAAGAAAGTGAGCCTAAACAAAAAGAGAGAACTACCCCCTTTTTCCAGTTTTGTTTTGTTTTGTGAGTCAAAAGTAAATTGTTTAAAAAAAAGTGTCGTTCGAAAAAAAATTGCATCAATTCACCCAAAAATTTCAATAAAGTCTAGTATTTAGTTTGTGTACGTGAAATTTCATATGTAACCAACTTGTTTGGAGAAGTAAAATTTTGATCTTTCGTGAAATCTGAACCTTATGTTTGCTGGTTCTAGTCTTTAGAAGTTAAAAAAAATGGTTTTGAAAAGTCTGATATTATCGCAATCATAAAATACAAATGTAATTATATATTTTTTAATGCTTCCCTCCTTGTGTCTTGAGTTATTGTATTTGTAACATGTCTTTGGGGTTTTATTGTCCGAAAAAAAAAAAAAAAAAAAAAAAAAAAAAAAAAGGTCGGGCCACGGAGTTGTATCCATTTGTTTGCTTTTGTAGATGTTTAGTTATTTTCTGGATTTTAGCTCATGTAATTTGTTTCTAGTTTGATGTTTTTCTAGTTAGATATCATTTTTGTTGGCAACTACGATGGTACCCTTCACTCATCGCATGCTCGACTCTTTGCTCTAACTGGAACTTATTTTGGTGGAACCACTTACTTTTCTAGATGATTATGGTTTGCCAACTCTTGTACATAGCCCGTTCCTTGCCATTTTTGGCCCGAGTTATCTTTTTCTAGGTTTTATTTCTTGACGTGGGGTTGAAGTTATGAGGAGTGAGGAACATTCTAACCGAGGGACACTTTCTTATGGCTAGTGGGCTAGATCGGACCACGAAACCATTTCACATAAACCATTTTCAAACATTTTACAAATGATCGGTCATTCAACATTAATGACAAACATTTTCAACCTTTTTTTTTTTTTGCCTTGACCACTTTATCATTAAGATGTGGATTTTTGTTATTTTCCAACTTCTGGTGGTTACTTGTAATCTTGTTATTTTTATGATAATTGTAATAACCTCAACGACATCGGTTAGACCCATGACTATTATGATTATATGATGTTGCATTCACTTCAGGGAATGCACTAGAACCAGTTGGGATTGACTGGTGATTTTTCATCAATAACTCTTGTTTTGTTTAGCCACATGAAGACATGAGATTAATTCATATTTATTTTAAACCCTTCTCATGATATTGCTACTGCAGGAGTATGTTAGTAGTATGAAAACTAGAGAAAGTTTTCTCTAGCATGGTTTTGTTGGATTAGTGTCTAAGTCCATAACTGTTTTGGTATGTACTTGACCCGATTATGAGCATGGTCCTTTTGGGTTGCCTTCACCATAGCAATATGTAGGATGATTTAAGGAGAGAAAGGTTTAAATATGATTTATTAATATATTATGAGAATAATATATTAAAGGATAAATCATATTGTTTAATTAATATTGGTCAAGAATTAATTAAGAATTAATTTTGTGGTTAAAAGAGATTAATTAAACTTAAGGGACTGAAGTTGTAATTATAAGATAATTATAATTGGGCTATGGATCACCTAATAATATATAGGTTGAACGAATTCTATGGGAAGCCCATTAGAAATCGTCCAAGGGATATGTTTAAGGAGTCCATGGGCTGCTTAGGGCCTAAGCAGTCAGATTAGGGTTTCCTAGTTGTAAACCCTAATAGCCTACATGTATAAAAGGGACCCTTAAGCCCCAAAAACGTGGATAACACTTCCATTAGGGTTTCCAGCCGTTTTTGGTGCCTCCTTTACTTCTCCTCTTCATCCAAGTTGCATATGGTGTTTGTGACTCCATTAGAGGTACTACACTTGTGGTACTTGCTTTCAAGAGCTAAGGAAATTCAAGGAACTAGTTGTTATTGCTATATAACAACAAAAGGTATGTATTCTAGCTTTATATATGAATTTCGAAAATTATAGTAGCATGCCAGGTTTCTTTTTGTGTTCATAAAGTTGTATAACTAATAGTGAAAACATAGATCCAATACTAGGGTTGCATGCACACATAGGATTGTTTGTACAAAACCCAACAGTGGTATCAGAGCCATTGGTTTTTGTTTTCAATTAGCTTTTATTCAAATTTGTGAACTTGACATATTAGGGTTTATGGCTAATAAACCCTAAAGGCTAGGTAATTTTCGCAATTAGGGTTGCAAAACCCTAGATGGCGATTTTTTCTAGGGTTTCCCAAATCCTTTCCTTAGCCTCCAAGATTTTGAAATCTAGGGTTATCCAACCATTGGATTTCGAAATTACCTCCTTCCCCAAGGTTAGATCCTAAATTTTAGGGATTTGGATAATCCCATATCTTGTAATTATCTTTTAATTGTTAAATATGGTAATTAAAGATCTTGAATTATCCCATCCCTTATTTTCGAGATTTAGAGAGGGATTCAAGGGATTAGGATATCTTAGATGTATAATTGGTAATTATCCTCATGATCTAGATAATCCCTTGTGATTTAATAATTTAAATTAAATTGTTTAATTTATGGTAATTATTAAATCAAGAGTTTTAATATTTAAAATTTTAATTTAAATGTCTTAAATTCGAAAATTTTAAGTGAGATTAAAACCTAATTGTTTTGAAGAGTTTCAAAACTTGCCCTCAAGTTTTGGAATTTAAATTGTTGATTAAAAGTTAATTTTGAAAGTCTAAATTCCAAAACCCTGATTTTGAAAAGTTCAAATTAAACCCTTATGGTTTTATTAAATTAATTAAGTGTATAATTAAAAGAGATTTAATAAATCCATAATGATTTTGGTTAATTAAAAGTATAATTTAAACCACCTGGTATTTTAAAAGTGTAAAGTACACCCTTATACTATATATAACATTAAAAGTTTAATATTATATATGTATAACTAAAAAGTCAGTCTTACCGTTAGTAGGCCTCATTCACGAAGCTAGTCTATAAGGGGTGTTTAAGGAAATTGCCTATAAAATGGCGATTGAATGGGTATCCACTCTTACCCACCGCACTCTTGACTAGTGGAGGGTCGTTAGCCGAACGGGTAGGATAGGACAGAAACCTTCCATTATAAGTATAATGAAGTACAAAGTAACTGAATGCTTTTTCAAATTCCCAAATCATAGTTACTTTAGGCAAAATGTGAAATTGTATGCTAACCCATGGAATTACACTTCGTACCCTTGTCAAACGTTAGTGGAGCGTGTGTGGTTAACCTGCACACTAATTTGGGGATGACATTGGTAGCGAAGGGTAACTCGATGCTTATCATAGATCAATGGAGCGTGTGTGGCTAACCGGCACATTGATTAGGTGATAGTAACATTGGGTGCACCACGTGATTCGTATGGTTATTTACACCTTGTTTGTGATCCTCGGCATCCCAGTCACAAATAGTAGGGCATAATCGAGATTAAACATGCCATTGAAGAGTTCAATGAGTCTCAAAAGATCTAGGAGTTTCAATTCATTTAAAACTTAAACTTCTTTTTCGTTTTTCATCGTGGAAATTGGTAAATCGTCATTTACCTACCTTCAAATATTCTGCAACTAGATTACGGCATCCCTCTTCTAGGTTGTAGAGTATTGTGTTGGATCCTAGCTTGATGTTTCATTTGGGTGTTGCATCAAGAATTCTAATCAACTTAACTTGAATTTTCTCCCGTTTTGTAGATGTCTGAATCTTACAATGGTCTTCCCAAATCCTTTGGAACAAGCTTTCCAAATGAAGATGACGTTCCGAGATACGATCAAGGAAATGAGAGTCATGCTTCACTTCCTCCACCTCCTCCAATTATTCTCCCTGACCCACAAGTTCAAAGGCTTGAAAAGTTCAAGCTCACTCAAGCCCTTTTGGCAAGTAAACACGAAGATAGGAAACCTGTGTGTGCGCACGTCTTAGAGATGAAGTCATACATTGATAGGTTAAACATGTTGGGTGTCGAGATTTCAAGTGAGTTGACTGTTGACTGGGTTCTTCAGTCACTTCCTGAATCATATAGTGAGTTCGTTAGAGAGTACTATATGATGGACCACGATGTGACCCTAATTGATCTCACCTATTTGCTTATAGCTGCTGAATCAGCAATGATTTGGCGTGCTGGTCAAGCAAATTTGTCTAGTGAATCAAACTCCCAAACTTTAATGGACACTGGCAACATTGGAAGTCCAGAAAGAACTAAGTCTGTGATTGTCCGATGTGTTGTGCCAAAGGAGTCTATTTGCTTTTATTGCCAAGAGAAGGGGCATTGGAGACGAAGCTGCCCTAATTACCTGAGAGATCTAAGAGATGGGAGAGTCAAGACGTATGGCTCTACTTCAGGTAAAATCCATTAACTAACTCTTTTAAGTTCCTATTCTAGATTCTTAATACATGATGTGATAAGATTACATTTTGATGTTTTGTAGGATCGAAGAAAAGAGAGGAAGCTTGAGAAAAGAAGTGAGCTGAATCTGATCATGAAGAAATGGATTTCGATCGCATTACTTGAAGAATGGATTCTTGAGCTACAACTTGGAGTTAGAATAGATTGTTAACATAGTTTTTCAATTGAATTGCATTGTAAGGACAAGTTTTTTTTTTCCGCAATAAAATAAATTTTGATTTTGTCTTATTTATTTATCCTTACAATGAAATATATGAAAAATTGATGTTCATGTACTTCTATTATTAGCAAAATGGATTTGATTCTTAATTATGGAAATGTCAAAAGTGTACCAAATAGGGAGACTTTCTCATCGCCCAAGTTTCAATTGGACAGAAACTTGGAATCATGCAATGTGTATTGTATGATGAATGGAAAACTTTCACATTTGGGAAACTTAGACTAATTCTTTGGCAAAGTGTCAGTTGAAGGACTATGAGATCAAGTACACAAGGTTGTGTGTTGATCAAGTACACCACAAGAGTGACAAAGATATTCATCATGATTTACTAAAGCTTAGTAAATATGATTATACTTATAAGATTAAGTATAATTCTGAGTTGATTGAAAAAGTTTCAATGAATAGTAGAACGAATAAAGAAGAATCAAGTAGGCAGAAAGATAAAAGTTTCTCTATTCTAAGAAGAAGGGAGAGTACCTTTTATTGTGTTTTATGATAAGTCTTAATGATTAAGAACCATATCTCAATTGATCCTCTAAGTGAGTCTTAGTGCATTTGCATGTCTAAGAAGAGGTATCAAGTATTGTAGAAATGGATATATCAATAAGTCAATCATACTTCGTTCCAATATCAAGTCTTAGAGTCAAGATTGTGACATTGAGTGAAAAGTCTTAAGTAGGTTTATAACACTCATCAAATGTGGAATTTGGAAAAGTTTTCTTATTCTTGCACATTTGAAATTGGTAAGTTGTGCTGTCTTGGATAAGATAAAGACCAACTAGGACCAATTGTGTGAAGTGTTTTGTCTTGATAAATGCTTCACTAACTCTTGAATATTTGTTTGTCAAGAAATGTTTCTTGACAAGAGAATCTTATATGTCAAGAAGTCAGTGGGAGTCTTAATGGTCTTAAAAAGTTTCAAGAACAAATCAAGAATAAACCTTATCGATCATCACTAGCACACGACTTGAGGTTTACAACCTATCGTGCTGACATTGTTTTGTTTCTGTGCCATTCCAATTGAGTTAATTGTGTATATGAGTTCTATGAGTTCTCATTTGAATACACACTAAAGCATTAGTCGATGGAAAGTAAATTGATATGTAAGGACAAGTTACTAAACTACTTGGAAGGCATGGTGGGCACTCGTGTTACCATAGGGCAAGAAATCAAGATTAAGAAAGTTCAGTCCATATGAGTTTGGATTTGTCGCAAACCTTGGTTTTGGCAAATTCACATGGATAGGAACTCATACACCATAAAATCTAAGTGTCATAAGATTCCCTCCTTCATGAAAATGACTGTGAGGAAATGCTTTCACTAAGAGAGATTTTAAGAAGATAGCAATTGTGAAAATTGTATTCTCAAATTCGATTATGGTTACGGCATCCCTTTCCATAGTTCGAATTGTGAGATTTGGCAATTAGTTTCAACATTTGGAGCTTAGTAACATAAGTTATGAATTGTTTAAACACATATGAGCTATCTAAGGCAAAGGTGTATTAGGTTAAGAAGCTTAGATAAAGGCTTATCGAAGCATCTGGTATTAGAAATATGAATTTCAGAAATTCAATAGGCATTGTTTTCTGGAAGTTCATTTGTTTTCTGAATACATGTCAAAGCTAGTGGGAGCATAAATGTTATGCTTATATGATAATCATCATGATAGTGGGAGCATAAGTGTTATGCTTGTATGATTGTTATGGCGAGTATTGCAAGTTAGCAATATTAATTATAGAAAAACAAAGATTTCATTTGTAAAGTTGCATGGGTTGAAAAGTTGTTTTGCTATAATTAAGGGAGAGAATATTATACTCCGTTTCAAAATCTAAAGCTTAGATTAAGAAATTTTAATATTTTCAGTCAAAGGATACATTGTGTGTTCTTAAAATTCGATTATGATTACGGCATCCCTCTTCATAGTTCGAATTGTGAGAACATGACACATAAAATATTATGGCAAAAGATTGGTAAAGTATCATATCTTTATGTAAGACATTATGCATCGTGTCCCATACGCTTCGGGTATAGGATCGATTGTAAATGCTATAGTATTTTACCATTCTAAAATTTTCCAAATGTCTAGCGCATTAAGAGGGAAAAAGGACTAGAATTGGTTTTGACTGAAAGAATTTAACAATTATCAAAGGACAATCCAAAGTTCGCTGAGGATTGATCGCTTGTAAGTAGTTGGAAGTATGGTATTGGATGGACCATATCGACATTATTATGAATATATAAGATTCTATTAAGAATGAGTTGTCATATGGCAAATGTGGAAATGTTTCCATATTGGGAGTTGGATATTGAGAGTCTATGCCTAGATTAGAAACTTTTATGCAAGAAGGATGTTCAAAGGAATGTATTTTGAATGTGAGACTTCACATCTATGGAATTGTCTTGTAACAATTTCTAAGAAAGTACTTTGTAATTTCATTAGCTACGTCTTGGTGACTTTTGTGCTATGATTTTGCAAAGGGATCGTTGCATAAAATGTTAGAATCTAGCATATTCTAGTAGTGGCAAGAACCTTGTGTTCTTACACTAATAATTAGGATTAAGGAATTGTGAAATGAGCATCATTGGAAAAGTTTTCAGGTGATCTATTTCACAAAGCATGGACCATAGGAAACAAAGTGTGCATGTTTAGAGCATGGGACAATTGTTGGTATAATTCAAGTAATGAGTTGATTATCCGAAACATTAAATGATAAATAATGAGTAATCAATATGGTGGATAAATAGAAGGGTTTTATTTACTCTCACAAGTTTGGGGCCATATAGGATTAAGTATTGTTGTTATGTTTCACTTTGCATGTTTTGACTTCCAGAATAACTAGGTTATTCAAACATCCACAGTCGGTTATACGTTAGGAGTAGGTATGAAGAAAGACTGTCATGAATGTGTCTGTAGATTGTCTGAAGTGTTTAGACATGGCACAAGTTTGCTGCAGAGTTCATGAGTGCTTTGATAAGATTAGAGTATTGGATTAAACCCACGCTCACTTGGATCACTTCATGGTTTTATCACGAGTGATTAGTGAGACGATAATATTGTATATTCTTGAAACCGAGACATGTGAGTTGTTATTTGTTGGTCGGTTGCACATTGATAATAAGTAAACGCACCAGTAACTTGGTGTTATAAAACTTATTGTTGTGTGTGATTCGATCAGTAAATGCAAGCGAGCATTTGAGTCAAAGTTTATCCATTCCTTTTACCCAAAGTGGGATAAAAGCGATATATGTGGGCCTCTCGATGATTTAGTGATGACACCTAAGCGCTTGGCCAAGCCGGGACTAAGTTGATGTGTTCAATTGTAGTCTGTTGTCAGTCGTCATAAATCGGAAGTTGGGAAACAGTATAGAGAGAATGATTGAAATTCATGTCTTATGTCTATACGATATCTTAAGAATGGAGGAATATATAATCCCTTATCTAGAAGGACACGCTATCTGATAAGATCAGAGTTGACAGCGGCTTTTGAAAGCTACGACTACTGATCAGGTTCTGAAGTCATACGGAAAATAGTTATTAGACTTATCCAAGTGGGAGACTGTTGGATTAGTGTCTAAGTCCATAACTGTTTTGGTATGTACTTGACCCGATTATGAGCATGGTCCTTTTGGGTTGCCTTCACCATAGCAATATGTAGGATGATTTAAGGAGAGAAAGGTTTAAATATGATTTATTAATATATTATGAGAATAATATATTAAAGGAGAAATCATATTGTTTAATTAATATTGGTCAAGAATTAATTAAGAATTAATTTTGTGGTTAAAAGAGATTAATTAAACTTAAGGGACTGAAGTTGTAATTATAAGATAATTATAATTGGGCTATGGATCACCTAATAATATATAGGTTGAACGAATTCTATGGGAAGCCCATTAGAAATCGTCCAAGGGATATGTTTAAGGAGTCCATGGGCTGCTTAGGGCCTAAGCAGTCAGATTAGGGTTTCCTAGTTGTAAACCCTAATAGCCTACATGTATAAAAGGGACCCTTAAGCCCCAAAAACGTGGACAACACTTCCATTAGGGTTTCCAGCCGTTTTTGGTGCCTCCTTTACTTCTCCTCTTCATCTAAGTTGCATATGGTGTTTGTGACTCCATTAGAGGTACTACACTTGTGGTACTTGCTTTCAAGAGCTAAGGAAATTCAAGGAACTAGTTGTTATTGCTATATAACAACAAAAGGTATGTATTCTAGCTTTATATATGAATTTCGAAAATTATAGTAGCATGCCAGGTTTCTTTTTGTGTTCATAAAGTTGTATAACTAATAGTGAAAACATAGATCCAATACTAGGGTTGCATGCACACATAGGATTGTTTGTACAAAACCCAACAGGTTTTCCATAATGAAAATATAAATCAAAATAAAGACTTGTATGTTAAGGAATTGTTAGTTAAGAAATTCCATAAAATAAGTTGCAAGCATTGACATGTAAAATTATAAAAAATACATACCTGAAAATGACAAGAACAATAAGGAGTTAGCTCTATGGTAGAGTCGTGCTGATAACGTGTTATAAAATATGATCAAATAACAAGATAAATTATAAAGTAAAGAAAGACATGAGAGTAGAGAGAACTTTTATTCCAATACTTGTGATGAAATTATCAAGTTTACAATACATATGGCTCACTATTTATACTATCCAAATAAGAAGAAAGATGAGCTATAATATGAATGCACATTATGATGGTGTATTATTACATTCATAAAACACATTGAAATGGTTGTTACTAATGCTAAATAATGATGGAGAGTTATGGGAGAAACGAAGAATCCAATGGTCATTCACAAACTAATATTTCATAACAACAAACAAATTAATTACCTTTTTAAACAATTTTCTAGAACAAGATGAGTAACTTTCACGAATATATATTGGCATATGATATCAAACCTTTACTATGTTGGTAATAAACAAAATTAATTCACTGTGTTGGCATATGAAATCAACCCCATCAGTATATACACAATATGGTGTGAACTAGTGATGTAAACAGGTCTAAGTTGTGAGAAGAATGAAATTTGAAACCCTAGATTTACCTACACTCACTGGCGAAAATCTTAGCATTCTTTTGTAGATTATTCTACCAGAATATAACATTCTTTGTTGAATATTCTAAAAGAATAACATACGTGTTGCATAATATTGTTAAGGAATGAATCATCTATTGGAAAGATTATAAATGTTTGATAATATGTCAACAAATATAATTGAAGCTGTAATCAAGATACTGAAAAAAAAAATTATGTGTCATATCATGGAGTTTAATCCTTAATAAAAATTTGACAAATAACAACCAAAACCATCCAACATAAAATAGTCTTAAAGAATCATTAAACTAAAATCATAATTAATTTAATACCATTAAAATTTTAGACTTGACTGCAATTTCACCAAGGATTGTAACACTTACTTTGTATCCATTTATCACTGATGTGGGGTAAATCTTGTTTTTAACAATATCATTTGCTCTCTGAAATGTTATCAAAACAATATATTAATAAGCATTTTCCATCAAGATTCTAATACATTTGCCAAAACAAAGATGTATGAACTAGGGTACAATATCTTCAGTAATTATATATTTGTGCAATCTACTACTTCTTTATCTTGAAGCTCATCCAATTCAACAATAACATATTTAATTAGACAAAAGTACCAAACTCAAAAAATATGTAAAGTAACAAAATCATAATAACAACATGTATCGAACTCATAGATTCACAATCGGAATCACACAAACAAATGAAATCACTAATTCACAGACAAATTACAAGAATGAAAATTAAAATATGAAATTGCAGACAACTTACAAGAAATAAACCATGTGATTGATTATATTACCTGAAGGGATCAACTAGGCGTGTGAGCGTTAGAGGGGAGCGACAACAGAGGTGTGAGCAACTGATAGGAGCGACACCGGAGGTGTGAGCAACTGGTAGGAGCAAAATCGGAAATGTCAACGACGGTGTGGAGGTGTGAGCGAGTGAGGTGAGTAATAGTTGAATGGGATCAGAGATGATGATGGTGATTGTGGAGGAGGCATAGAAGCAACGCGAGAGACAAAAAGCAAAGTGCAGGTGCGACGCGAAAGAGAACGGCGGTGATTTTGCTCCGGTTGTGGTGTTCTTAAGCAGTGACTAATGTGTCGATCTGGATGAGGACCATTAGTCTGTGTGTTGGAAAGAATTAAAGACGAGAAAATGGAATTAGGGTTAGTGAGGTAGGGTTTTAATAAGTAGATAAAAACCATCAATTGTTAATTTTGGATATTAATTAATGCAAATGTGTAATATTACTAATATACTCTTATTAATTTAATAACGATTAAATTATTCCTAAGTTCTTATTGGTCCATACATGCACACATTAATTGTAAGAAACATTTGAACATATATATATATATATATATATATATATATATATATATATATATATATATATATAGAGAGAGAGAGAGAGAGAGAGAGAGAAAGAAAGAGAGATAGAGAGAGAGAGAGAGACAGAGAGAGAGAGAGAGAGAGGAAAGGAGGGAGAAGTTCAATAAAGAACCGTTATTAATCAAAGAATTAAGAAATCAATCAAAAACGTCGAAATATAAAGAAATCGACGACCAAGGTAAGAGTTGTAGATTTGTACATTGGACATGCATGCATCAGCTTATACCAAAAAACTTACTTTGTTTTTTTGTTTTTTAGGCCATGTTTTTATCGGAAAGAAGTCAAATATACCACAGTTCATAATTCTTCGCCTTCTTTAAATAAACATCTATATTGATAAATAAATAAAAAAAACTCACTACTTTTTTTTAAAATTAATGTTTATTTTTATTGAAAAAATTAACAAATGTATCTAATATCATATTTTTTGTATTCTTTAAATATAGATTCATATTGATATAAAAAAGTCAAAAAAAAATATCGAAATTTTATTTCATATTCATGTTGTGAATGCAAAAAACTTAATTATATTCAGATTCGTAATGTGAATAATAGTATTTTAAATTTACATTATACATCCTGAAAACTGAATTACATACAACTCAGATTCATAATATAAATAAATTCACTTGTGAATTTGATAAACTAATTTTTTTTTTTTTAAAAAAAACATCATTTCGTTTTGTTGCCGTTTTCTTTTAATATTTAAGTTTATTTTTTATCGTAAAAATAAAATAAATATATCAAAATTCATGATTTTTGTATTTTTTTTTTAAATAGATATTCATATTGATGTATAAAAATCAATATTTTTTCGGAATTTTAGCCAAGATTCAAATTATGAATATTGAAAACTATATTTAGTTCATATTTACAGTATGAATAATAGTAAGTTAGATTCACATTATGAATTTTATATTGTTTAGATTCACAGTATGAGTAAATTCACTTTTGAATTTTATAAAACTAATTTATATGTAGTCAAAACGTTAAAATATTATAAAATTACAAAAAAAAAAAAAAATACTTCAATTCACATTTAAATTTCACTAAATTAAATTGTATGATCAAAAAATTTGAAACAGTAAATCAGATTCATATTGTGAATGCTAAAAACTAAATTATATGTAGTTAAGATTCACCAAGTCAAGGTGAATATATATATATATATATATATATATATATATATATTGATGTCTATTTATAGATGACAATAAATGAAGAATTTTGGTATATTTATTATTTTTTTATTTTGGAAAAAATAAACCAAAATGTTGGCAAAGAAAACACGATAAAATGGGGTTCTTATGGGAAAAAATGTTTGTTTTTTATATATTAATTTTGATATCATTGGAAAAATGATAAAAAATTATAAATTTTGATATAGTCGTTTTTTTCAATTAAAAACATGGTCTAGAAAAAAAAAATGGTTTTTAGTATAGTCTGCTAGTTGCACGTACAATGTAAAAATTTACACCTATTTCCTTGGCCATTGGTTGTTATAATTGTTGATGCTCACGTTCTTCTTTGGTTCAATATTAATAATGGTGTTCTATGGAACCTAACAGTAATTCGTAATCTTTTTATATTTTATATATATATATATATATATATATATATATATATATATATATATATATATATATATATATATAAGGGATTACTTTACTGTATAAAAAAGATTACGCGTTATGATCTTCGTGAATATCCGTGATTCTATTATGTTTAATAAACTCTATTAAGGTTGGGGATTCGATATATAATTAAAGGTAACCCACTATCACCCTTTATCTTCATATTATTTATGGAAGGTCTTAATGTTGTCATGAAGATGGTTTGCAAGAAAGGCATCTTTAAAGGTGTTAAAATACCTAATAACGAAACTTCGATTTCTCATCCTTTCTACGCCGATGACACCCTTTTTGTAGGAGAATGGTCCAAGAGTACCATAAAAAACTTAGGTCGTATACTAAGACGCTTCCGTATTTCATCCAACTTGAAAGTCAATTTTCACAGGTCAAAAGTGTATGGTATTGGTGCTTCTGTTCAACTCACATGTTTGGAGAATCCTCTTGGTTGTGAGCAGGCCTTGCTACCCTTTACGTAACTTGGAGTTCCCGTGGGTAGAAATATAAACTTGATAAAGAATTAAAAATCGGTCATTGAAAGATTTTAATCTAAGCTCTCAACTTGGAAGTTGGAACAGACACTCTCATTTGGAGGTAGACTAATTTTAAATAAATCAGTTTTTGGTAACCTCCCTACATACTTCTTTTTCTCTTTGTTGCTCCAATTAGGGTCATCGAGTGTCTTGAGAAGATTCAAAGACAATTTTAATTTTTTTTTTTTTTTTTTTTGGGGGGGGGGGGGGGGGGGGGGGGGGGGGGTATATGAGAATTGCCTCTAAGGATGTCTCTGGAATGGGAGTAGGTTCATTGAGAGCTCTTAGCATCACTCTTATTGTTCCAAAAGCAATTCATCTCTCCAACTAGGTTGTTGATAACATGAAATCCTTGGTCTATATTCGGAATCAACACAAGAGATCTAATTGTTCAATTAATTGGGTAGATTGGTATGTTTGCCCCTTTTTTTGTGTTTTCTTTGTATATAGAGTTTGTACTTTTGCCTCTCTTTCCTCCATTAACTTCTTGCTAGATGTGGGTTGGTTTTTTATTTTAACAATATTTACCAGTTTCAAAAAAAAATAATAATAAACATCGTATTAGTTATAAGTACGAAAATGCATACGTGTAACAAATTTTATTTTAGAAGAACAAAACTCCTCAACATTTTTAATTCTAGTCGTTGTCATTACGTTACGCAGAAATACAATTACAGTAATTGGTCAAAAGTCAATCTTAAAGCTTTGACCATGGAATCATAATCAATTGGTAAGGTGCAAACATTACACTGACAACTTCATTAATAATAAATATAAATAAATAACATAATACTCCAATAAATCAAAAAAAATATTCTCCGTAATGTCCACGCTTTCGATCGAACCAAAGCACCATACACAAATTTCATGTATTAATTAATAGTTTTGAATTTCAAGTTGTACTATTTCTATCAAGATGAATAATGAATAAAAGTGATAGCAATTAAAAAGAAACTGGTTGTGCTAATTAAAACCTTCTAAAATAATTTACTAAAAATATATTCGCATCTTAATTTAACTAATAGATTAATTATTTAATAGATTACAAAATAAAAGACTTAAATGAGGGTATATCAATTTACCATTACTAAGAAATTACCAATTTAGATTGTTATATATAATTAATCTTGGTTTTTTTTTATTTGTATTTATTTTTATCAAGGTGAATAACCGGGAAAAGATTTCAAACTTACAGCATGCATTCTTTATAAATTTCTGAAATTAAATACACTACAATTAAAATTAACTAAATATACATTTTTTTACGTATAATTCCTCTTTTCATTAATAATCGGAATTTATTTGCAAAATGTATTTCTCCAATCTTTAAAAATCCAAGAGCCAAGAAGTACCATATAAGGCGTGGGCTACCTAAGAGCCCACTATTGTTTTAGGCCAATCTATTGATGGGGCTATTTTGGGCCAATCTGAGATTTCCTAATTTGTAGCAGTGCCAAATCAGAAAATGAAGTTAAATATGATAAAAATAATAAAATAATAAAAACAAATAAAAAAATTACAAAGGCATGCTATTTTTAGGCCATTTTAAGTTTTCATGCAATAGCACCTTGCTTGGTAATAAAAAATTTAAATATAAAAGTTAACAAACATAGAATATTCATTTAAGAAAAAGATTGTTACTAAGGAAAATATTATATTATCCCATATTCTAATAAATAATTACTTTTATGTTACGTAGCATTCTTCAAGCCCTCTCCTAGCTTATATTCCCGCTCATTTTATCAAAGTGAAATTCCGAAATTATCTCTCTAGCCTTATATATTCATTTACAAGTCAAATACTTTCCTCTTCAATTTTCATATTTTAATCGGAAATCTAGAATTTATATTCTAAATCCTCAATCATCCTCAAATCTCGGTCCCGTGATTAGTTGTGATTTGGATTTCAAAATCCCTAATTCACTCCCTTTAGTTGTAAAATCAACCGCCCTTTTAATATTTCGAAAGCTTGAAAGTTTACTTAGACGATGTGTTAAATTCAAGAAGATGAAAAAACAACGATAGGTTCTGTATCTTCCTCACATAAAAATCCCAAGATTCTTAATTATGGAGGTACAACCTTCTCCTTATTTATCCAAACACTAAATGTATTGTGTGTGTTTAACGACGTGTGTGTGTGTTGATTTCGTAACTCATAATATCCGATTCGGCATGATTGGTTTCTCTCATTTTGTCATTCGAGAGTCAAGAGCAAATGATATTTGGTACGTTTTTTCTTATTTCATCAATCTTCTGATTTCCTCAATTTTCAACCACATAACTCTAAAATAGATTTGAGAAATTTATCAGTTTTGCTTCTTTCTAACAAATTTGGTCCGTGAAAAGATAATAAAACTAATCCATGAAGAGATAATAAAACTAATTTAGGGCTTATTATATTCTTTTTTGTGTTTCAAAGTTTGTTGCTTTGAAGATGTATGCCAAATGCTTGATGAAATGTTTGAAAGGACCTATAAGATTTAATTTGAATCCATGATTACTATGTTGCTTCATTAGCTAAGTTTTCAACGTTGAGTAGAGATATAAGAACTTAGATTGATTATAAGTTACATCTTCTGTGTTTTTTAATGAAAACTCTATACTACATATGTCTCTTCCCCCTAAAATACAGTCTTTTAACAAGACTGTGGAATGAAGACTAATACATTTTAAGAAATATGTTGTTCTATTGGTTATATACCCCTATTAACAAGTTTGATTTGGAAAATAGGTAAAACAGTTTTTTGCATATTTTAATAATATGATTTATCCATCTTAGTTATTTCTCTCTTTTGTTCTCGTTATTATTTCTCAACCGTGGTTAAATGTTTACGGTTCATAAGTTTTCATCAACTTACAAAGTTTTGTTTCATTTTTTGAGTTATTACTTTATGATTAATGCTATTGGGAATTGATTGGCTTTGTTTAGGTGATCGACCAATAATTTTGTTAAAAAGTTATTTATAATATGTTTTTGTTTCATATTCGAACATTAATAGGGGTGAGAAATGTTTTGGTCAAATCTCTAGTGATTGGATCAAGTTTTCCCGCCTTCTGGATACTGATTGAACTCAGCAAGTCGATGAGATAACTCGGCAAGTTGGTTAGGGATTTCCCCAGAAGGAACTCGATGAGTTGCTATATGCATTCGACGAATTGGGTCAACGTGAACTGCTGACCTTGACCTTGATCATGGTTAACTAAGTCTGACTTTAAAGGTATTTCTAGTATTTATGGTATTTCAAAATTGTGATGAAGTTTGTCACATGGTGGTTGTAGGCAGCTGAGTTCGAAGCTGTGACTTGGGATTTGATCGTATCGCTTCAGCACTACATGTGAGGTGAGTTTTCCTTACTATATTCAAGGGTCGAAGGCACCAAGGTCGTCTGTTTGGATTATTATCCTGCTCTATTACTTTTGTTATCTGTTAGATCGGTATCCTGCTAGATAAGATATTTCTACCTCTCATCCCTTAAAAAAAGTTGAGCACAAGGCGTTAAGGTAGGCGGTTTGGTAAAAACCAGGAAGTGAACAAGCAAAAGATTTGTTGTTGAAGACACGATTTGAATCTTGAATTTGTTACAGAATGTGTTCATTTTCCGCCATGAAGCAATAATTTCTCATTTCAGTTTCATGTGTTTTTTCTTGTGTGTGTGTAATATATATATATATATATATATATATATATATATATATATATATATATATATATATATATATATATATATATATATATATATATATATATATATATATATATATATATATATATATATATATATATATATATATATATATATATATATATATTACTCTCTCCAATATACAATAAATGCTTGCATTTCATATTCCTAATCGATATGTATTAACTATTAAAAAACCTTAGATTGGGGTTCTCATGTAGGCATATTGAAATTAAAACTAATTAAGGAAAACAAGATTTACATTACTAATTTTGATCGAAACTTCGAATGATCTTCGTCCCTTTCCACAATTTATCTTAACAACGTTCAAGTTTACAATCAATCTACTTTCTCACCATTTCAGATATCTGCAAATGCTTGAATTCGTAATACATTGGCCTATGCAACCAGTACATTCTTCTAGAAGCACGAATTTCATTACATGCTTACTCCCATTATCATCATAATGTCCTCTTTTTGATTTTATGTGCAAACTATAAAAACTTAAACTTGTTATACTTGTTGATATGGTTATTGGAGAATTGTCTTGATGATATGGAGTTTATGGTTAAAAAGTTAGATAAAAACATAAACAAGAGGAGAACCAACAAGAGCAATGAACTAAAACAAAGGAACCACCAAAAGCAATTAACTTTGAAGAAGTTGTTTCTAAAGGCCACAAGTTTGAGAACAAAATTGAATGGTGCATTGATTTCGAATCCCAACCAGAAAAGTAATACTATTACATTTACATTCACATCACATGCATTTATGTTTTGTAAATTGTTACTATAACATTTCTTGATTTTTCTTATGTTTTAGACTACACCTATCACACAAATTCCCGACAACCTATACATTAATTACAAAAAAATCGATTCCGTTTGGAATAATAAGAGCTATAACACAAAACTATTCATAAGTTTTTTTTTTTTTTTTTTTTTTTTTACATTCTTTATTCTCAAAGTAGTTCAACAAATACAATTCACATACTTTTTGCACCACATTATTCAAATACCCAAAACCATTCAATTCATCGCCTCCTTCCTCTTCCACCAACAAACCGACCCGGACTAAACCGGGTAAGATCCACAACGGTGGAGCAACCATCCAACACTAGCTCAGCCACCGCAGCTCCGGTGGCCGGACCATTAAGAATCCCCCAACAGCTATGTCCCGTCGCCACAAAACACCCCTTCATCCCGGGAACCTCCCCAATCACCGGAACACCGTCATCCGTAGAAGGCAAGAAACACGCTTGCTCCGCTTTCACTCGAGCTTCTCCTCCCAAATGACTCGACACCTTCTCCGCCACCCGTTTCAGAACTCCGATTGAATCCATGTTCGGTTGAATCTCCTCCGGGTCGTCGGGAATCTCTTCCTCCGATGACATTCCACATACGTACACCTCCCCGGTTGGACGGGGATAAATTTCAGGATCCATCGGTTGACCACCGTTGGCCGGAGAATAAGTAAGAAAAAGAGCATCGGGAGTAATCGCATCCGCTTCTTTAGGCTCCAAAACTATACTATGAGCCTTAACACCATGAACACGAATCACCGACGACAACAAAGTAAACTTACTTGTCCACGGCCCAAGAGCCAGCACCACCGCATCGCCGTCAATCCCACCACCGCCCTCCATCACTACCCTCACCTTCTCTTCACCTGTTTCTAAGCTCTTCACTTTCCCGATTACAACTTCCACCCCATAGTCCGCCACGGCTTTCTCAATCAACGTCCGGGTAAACAACTGGGGGTGGACTTGGGCGGTGGTCTCCGTCGTACCGATAGTTTTAGGGCTTTTAGCTGGACCGTCGATCCACGGCGGAAGTGTTGATTTCCGGCTATGTGGTTGTGGTGGGTTTTCTGATTCGGCGATGGAAAGACTTAGGGTGTTGAGTGGACGGTAGCCGTAGGATTCACCTCCGTTTAGTTCTTCGGCAAGTGAACGGTGGAGATTGAAGCTGACACGTGCAAGGGAGGAGATAGGGCTGCCGTCGCACCAATCGAGAGCTAAGAAGCCACCGGCTTTACCTGATGCTGCGCAGGCGATGGATGATTGCTCGATGAGGGTGACGGCGGCGCCTTTTTTGGAGAGGAAATAGGCCGTGCAAACGCCGATTACTCCGCCGCCGCATACCACCACTCGCTTTTTGGTTGGATCGAGTTTTTGGGGGTCGTCCATGGATGCGCGAACGGTGGTGATGATAGAAACGAGTCTATAAGAAACGGAAAACGGCGATTTCATCAACGTTTACGAAAATCCTAGAACGACGATAAGACTGTAAGACACGTGTCTGTGTAAAACAGACAACCTTAAAGCCCATTTTCGAAGGCCCGTTTGAAAAAGATCTAGTTATCTAAAATAGAAATTGATCGTCATTATTAGATAAAATTGCAAAAATGATCCCTGTGGTTGTCAAATTTATGCAGTTTTGATCCAAAACAAAATGTTGGTGCACGATTGGTTCAAAATTGGATCTTTTTTGTGTTTTTGGTCCTTGTACACTTAAAATGACTATTATGCCCTTCATATTTGAATTTTTTATTTTTTATATTTATATTATTGTTTTTAATTAGTAAAAGTCTCTCTCTCTCTCTCTCTCTCTCTCTCTCTCTCTCTCTCTCTCTCTCTCTCTCTCTCTCGAACACCCTCCAGGTGCTACCCTCTCAAGAACATCCAACGTATCCCACCATTATCATTTACCACCACGATCGCCTACTACCATTTTCGTTCACTACCACCATCCACCTTTCATCATCGCCGTTTACCACCACCATCCACCTGCTACCATCGTTGTTCTCCACCATCCCCTTAAGAACACACACAATCATTCTTTCTCACTCCTCCTGCCATTATCTCCATTCGTCACCACCGTTCGCCGCCGACTCCCCGCCCACCTCCATCTCCCCCACCATCACCTCTCCTTCCCTAACCTGATAACCATTCGCCACCACCATTCACCTGAAAATTCAAACCAAAACGTCAAAAAATCGACGGATTTAAAGAAAATGGTGGATGTTGAACCACAGATCCATCTTTCTCCAGTGGCGGTCTTGAACCACAAAATTGTTTTATGCGTTGAAATGTGGATTAATGTCGATTTTGTTATCGAATGGCCGATGTTGCAAAAGGTAGCTTGAAGGGAACAAGTGAGGTTGATGATGGCGACGCAATTAGAGCAAAAGAGAGTTGAGGGCCAGGGTTCTACTTCCCCGACCTCCTTCTCCCAGATCAACTTCTACTTCTTTCGAACAAGATGAGGATAAGAGGATACAAAGTCAATTTAAGTATATTTCAAGGATCTGAGATTGAAATTGCCCTCCTAATTCGAGCTAAAATCAAACAATGGTGTAGAAATCGAGCAACCATGGAGAACGTGACGTCGATCGATGGTGGTGATAGTCCAGTTGTTCTGGGTGGTCGATGACGGTGAATTTAGGGTTCTTCAGCTGAATCTTTCACTTGATTTTGTGATTCCAGTTGTTCGAGCCTAAGTTTGTTAATGACATCTAGATGTCTCGCCGTCGTATCATGTATCTTGTTGTGGATCTCGCAATAGAAGCCGCCACCGGAGCTAGGGTAACAGAGTCGTCGTTGGAGTGGTGGTGATGGTGGTCTTATTTTAGGGTGTGGTGGGGTGTGACTTAATTGGAATGGGTGGTCCGATGATGGTGTTGAGAGAGAGAGAGAGAGTTTATTTTGTTTTTGTTTTTTATTTTATTATAAGAATAAAAAAATAAAAACATTAAATTAAAATATAATTATTTAAAGGGCATATTAGTCATTTTAGGTGGGATGTGGATCAAAAACACAAGAAAATACAACCATAGGGACCAAAACCACACAAGATATCTAAAATTGGACAAGTGGTGCACCAACATTTCGTTTTGGACCAAAACTACATAATTTTGCCAACCACAGGGACCATTTTTGCAATTTTGTCTGATTATTAACTTATAAATAGTTTTTAACATTTGAATTTTGGTAGTGTGACACCAATATGATAATCAACTGAAATCCGATTTATTTTACGTATAATTAGCAAAAATAAAAAAAAGTATAAAACTATAAATGAAAATAAAATCGATTTTGATGTTTTAGTGTTTAGATATAAAAACAATTTGATGTGGAAGATTGAAGAGAGTGCATAACTAAATATCATTGAAAACTGATACTAGTAATTAAGATAACTCGAAAGTATCTAACAAACTAATAGCTTTAACCAGTTTTCTGATTTTGAATTTAGTTACAGCTAGTGAGATGTCTACATCTTATGGAGGAGGGAGTCTTTTCCTCCCAATCCACTAAAATCCAGTGTCATATCAATTTTTGTTTCTTCTTTTTCTTCATCTTTTCCAATCCACAACACACAGAAATCATATTTTTCTCAACCAACTCAATAAAAAAAATACAAAACAACTAATGTATACGTTTAAAACATATGGTACAAGAGAAAATGAGAAAGAGAAAGTACAAAGAGATGATGAAGTCGGTTAGTGAAACCAACGAACCAACCCGTTGAAGTGAGAGTGATACCGCCGATAACTCTATTTTTAATTAAAATTTTACCTTTGATTGTTTTTTTTTTTTTTTTTTTTTTAATTGAGCGGGTTGAGTTGGTTCAAAAAAATATGGTTTCTGTATGTTGTGAGTTGGGAACATGGCCGACTCTCCCTTTTATCAAAATAAGCAAGGGCTTAGGGCCCCTTTATGTTAAAGGGCCTCAAATTTGAATAGAAAACTGAGAATCGATCATCGGATTGTTACGCACATCGCACACCTAACGCCACAATCAACAATCACCGATTCAATTTCCACAAAATCGCATCTATTCTAGTGTTCTTCCTTCTCGCCGGCTTCTCCTCTTGTCCTCTTATCTCTACTCTAGTCAAAAGCACATAAACGCAGCCAGTGGCAGCAGCCAACGACGATTCAATTCCGTGATTCTCGATCAGTCCATTTTAAATCAAGGGTGGCATTGCAATACCTGATGAATTGAAAGTCTGAAACAATATGTGTTTCCAGTTTACATGATCTAATAAAGCATATGAAATGCTCGAATCCTTTTAATGATTTATCAGGTAATATAATCTTTTTCTTAATTATATCAATCATAAAGTAGATATTTCTTATGAATTTAACATATTTTTCTTAATTTTTCTCAAATAGATGAGCCTCAAGAAAATTAATTTACATAAGAAGTTGGCTCCTAGAGATGTTGGCGGTGGGTGCTACTGGTCGTAGAAGGAACATGATGGAGGTGGTAGTTTTAGTGGGAACTTTCAGGTACTTTCTATTTTTTTTTTTTAAGCATTACAATGTCAAATGGAGGTGTCAATGATAAAATATGTTTTTCTTGACAAGGTGATTAGTTGAACTGATTTCAACCAAATGATGTGTCTAAAAGACTCATTGGAGGTGCATAATAGATTCATTGTTATTCCAACTTAAATAGTTTGAATTTTTTTTTTCCACTTAATTTCTCTTATTTAACAAGTGGGAAGAGACATGTTTGACCCTACATAGGTTGTTGACCCTATCTAAAAGACATCTTTGACCTTACATAAGTAGTTAGCTTATCTTTAACCTTACATAAGTAGTTAGCTTTGGGTTACAAGTCGTTGTAGATCTAATGGAACCTGTGATTGTTCTTAATTTGGGTAGATCAAATCCAAGGCTTTGGTTAGTATAATTTTGACCTGTTGTTTATATTCATTGAATAATAAATATATTATTAGGTTGCTATACTTTTTCTTTTTTAAATAACAAATGAAAATTCGTTATCTATTTATCTCCTTGTCCGTGATTGTGGATTTGTGTTAGATTAATAATCTGATAAGTGTTACCGACTTATTTTTTATTCTAGTATTGACTGATCTCATTATCTATTTATTTTAGACACTCGGGTTAGATTAAGAATCTTAGGGTGTGTTTGGTTGTGGAAAACTGTTTTCATTTTCTAAGAAAATGTTTTCAGAAAAGAAAGTTGAGTTTCATTTTTAGTTTGCAACGAAAATTTAGAAAACGTGTTTGGTTGGAAGCGGTGGACTTTTCGTTTTCCGTCTTAGAAATTTGGAAAACTTTGAAAAACTGTAGAACTCGCTTTTCTAACTTACATACAATTTGGAAAACTGAAAATTTTTTTTTTCTTAGAAAACTTTGAAAAAAGTGAACGAACCAAACGCGTTTTCAAAATTTTCATTTTTCTTGGAAAATTTCCCTAGAAAATTGTAAAATTTTCCACAACCAAACGCACTCTTAAGGGTCAATTTTTAATGAAAACGCGTTTGGTTGGAAACGGTGGAGTTTTCATTTTCCATCTTAGAAATTTAGAAAATTTTGGAAGACTATAAAACTCACTTTTCTAACTTACATACAATTTGGAAAACTAAAATTTTTTATTTTTTTAGAAAATTTTGGAAAACTAAACGAACCAAATGCATTTTCAAAATTTCCGTTTTTCTTGGAAAATTTTCCTAAAAAAAGTAGAAAACTTTCCATAACCAAACGCACCCTAAGTTTTTCTATTTTCCGTTATCTTCTATTCTCAAAAAACGGATATTTCTAATCCATAATCCATTAATGGACTTCCAGTTTATTGTTTGTTCATTTGTAGTTGTGTTGGTGATTGTATTTATTAATCAAATAATCAATAATAATGACTAACAGAAAACCCAAAGGATCCTAAATTTTTTGTTCGCTTATAGCCTACATACTGGTTGAACCGCCCCTGGTTGGGAAAGTTGAAAAAAAATAAAAGAGAAAAAGTGATATGACAGTGAGTTCAGTGGGTTGGAAGGGAATGATTCTCTCCTCCCTTATGATGAATTTAATAATATTATATTTTGGATATTATTTTTGTACTGTTCTTTTATATAAGTTCCATTTCTCGTGTTTTTGTAAAAAATGGAGACTATGTTTGTAAGTTTCATATTAGGCCAGAACAGTTTATATAGTTTTTTGAAACGGTCATTTCAGTTATTTTGCTACTGAGTAGGGATCGTTTCTATAATTTTTTTGAACATATGGACCAATTATGTATTTTTCTTCTTATACACAGACCATGCTTTTTTTTTTTTTTTTTTTTTTGTGATTTTATGAACCATTTTTATATTTTTGTAAACAACAGGACCGTTTCTGTGAGTTTACTATTAAAGAGGACCCAGACCCTTTATAGTTTATGAAATATAAGGATAATCTTTGTAGTTTTTTCTATTAAAATGGGTCATCTGTGTAAATTTGGCATAGTAAGGACGCTTATTAAAACAATGTTTATTTATATAAATCTGGCATTAGTAGTATTTGATATATGTATTACCCCAAGGCCCAATCAGTTTTTCAGTTAAGGGTTTATTTTTTTTATTTTTTTTAGTAGTGGATTGTATTTTTTTCTCATAGTAATATATGTCATTTTTATACTATTGTTGACGGTGAGTGGAAAATCGTCTGTTCAATCTCAGCCATTAAAACTCCTGCTTCTATCGATCTCCACTGTAATAACTTTGTATTTATGGTTTTCCCACAATCGACTGCGGCAGTTTCCTATCCACCTACGTCTATTCCGGCTTCCTTGTGCACGATCACCTCCAGAAGCTCCCAACCCCATGCTCCCTCTCTATCCGTCCTCTCAACTCCTTGACGATTGACTCTTTTATCCTTAATCCACCGTTCCCATTTTCTTCATACTTGCTTCCTCTTCTTCTTTACAAGTTAATATTGAATCACAACAACCTCTTCACCACCCATCTAAAAAAGATTCATACAATAAAATCATTAATTTTGTGTGATTAGGACTTGGGTGTTTTAGGGGGGTTCGTATCAAGGTAGGAGAAAGTTTCAAGTCGGCCTGGTAGAACATCTTGATTGATTTTGGATCTTGATCATCTCACAGAAACAGTAAATATTATCCTTATCTTCCTCGGATTTGGGATAACGATTTGACTTCAATTTTATTTTAATTGAAGCAATCTAATGTTTTGTGGTTTGTCATTGCTTATAATGGAACTAGAAAGGACTTAAATAGGAAGAGAAATAGTCACAATCATCTTACATAAACACCTCCCACAACCATTTGTATATTTCAATCACTTCCACCGAACCGCCCACTATCATGTTTTCAACTACTCCTTATGTTTTTGTATCGGTGCCTACACTCCAAGTTCTTTACAACTATCGTTGTTTCAGCTATAAAAGATCTGCCAACTTGCGAAAACGGCAGGTATGCGAAATGGAAATTCATCATTGTGCACATTTTATGACCCCATGTAAAAAGTGGGTTAATATTGCCAATTCATTGAAAGTTGAGGGATTCAAATCGACACATTTGTTTTCTTCTTCACTTCACTATCCAGTAGCAAACAATGAGAATTCACACATCAAAAGTGTTTTCGACATCACCTCTATTGACCTCAAATCGAACTTTACAAATCAACCAATAGCGAAAGCTTGTTCGACATTAAGTAACGCAATCACCAATAGCAAAGTCTTCAAACCCAATACCAAAAAGTCGATTCAAAGCGAAGTCCTTCAAATACGTTTATGACCATAAAAGCGAAGTCAAATTTTGACCTTCTCACACATCGAAAAATGGCATACAAACATCGAACGATCTGATGCACCATACATCGAAGTTGATTTCGATCTAAAAAACGAACCAACTCAAAACGAAACTCAATCGTGATCCCTAACATCGAAATTGCTTATTTACATATCAAACTCGCCAAAAGTGTTCAACATCCAAGTCATGTTCCCATAGTGAATCTTCTTTTAATCTCTAAATTGATTACCCAAAAGTGAATACCGTTCGACATTCAAACCCATCAACTAAACTGAATTCAATATCGATCTCCAAATCTTTTTGTTGACCACGAACAAACCTTCGTTCTCAAGCTTTGCAGCGTTCGACATCAAAATCCAATTCCACATCAATTAGACCTTCTAAGTTAAAAATTAACTCCTTTAGACTTCCTAGACTTCCTCATTTAACATCAACATTGACCAAAAAGACATCCAATTTCAAAATCAAATTTAAGAGTCGAACAAAAACGCATTCACTGTGTTCGACACCAAGAACTCCACCGAAGCAATTTTCGAAATTAAACCAAATCAAACATTATTTCTACATCCACAACGCAACTTCAACTTGTATCAACCAATTTCAGCCTTCAATTCATAGCATCAACACTTGAAAATCGAGTTTGACTTTTTTTTTGAGTTTGACTTTTTGAAATCAAAGGTCGACAAACACGAAATTGATGAATCTAACATCAAATTTCATATCAAAGAGTGTGTATCTAACTGTTCTTCATCATATTCAAGTGTTCTTGACCATATTCTTCTAAATCAAAGAACCAATTACGATTTATTAGTATTAACCTGATCACAATCGATTTGTAATAGAATAAAACTAATTTAATCGATTCACAAGTTTTTAATCACAAGCACAAATCGAATATTAGGAATGAAGAAACAAAAACGAAACGTATGAATACTATAATCGAAAATCAATTTATGAACCTCTGTATGTTCGTGAGAGTAGATGTCGAATTGATTCAGAGTCAAACACATTTTATTGGATTTTGGGCTTACATCATGTAGATATCGGATCAATAACAGATTAAAGAATTCGGTCACACAAATTGGGCTTAACAAAAGAAATATGGTTTTTTAGATACGATTCACAATGTAAATTAGGATAAAAAGTAATTGATTAAATGTTTGGGCCAGATTTTAATTCAAATGAACAATTGCAATCGAGAATTAAATCAAACACATGAATTTTGGATTGGATTAGGCTTGATCAATGGAAAATTATTGGATCATAACAAATGGGATTTTCAAAAACAATTTGATCCAATGAGTCAAAATGATCAAAAATTCAAAAAAGCAAGCACGAATCAATGAAAGTTTGGGAGATCATTGAGAGACTCACCATAAACATTTCAATTGTGTTGAATGTAGCCAAACCGAGAACCGTTTCTTCAAAAACCGCTTTGATCTTCGTAGACACGCTCTGATACCAATTGATCTGAATTATGAGCATTTAATTTGGCATGCGTAATTAAAGAACACAAAGAACACGGTGATTTGGGTGCTAAAAGATGCATTCGATCATTAGAATGAGTACGGAAATGGAACTAGACTAGCTCTCCATAAATATTCACTCACTAGTCACTATGAACTACAACTCTCAAGAACACCTCTATAAGTAGTATGTAACCCACTATATATAAAGGTGCTTACATGTCTTTCTTTTTCTCTATCTCTCTCGCTCCCTTTCTGTCTCTCTTTGTCTATCTATTTATCATGTCACAAGGCATCAATACAATGTGCAAGTGGGTTTACAAGAGTCAAACCATTACAAAATCATTTATAAATAACTTTGCACCCCAACATTAATGTCAATTGAAATTGAAGACAACGAAGATGATCGCTCCCTTAGTCTAGAGTTTTTACCTCGTCAATTATAATTGAAGATCGACAATCAATTTATGATCACCAACACAGGTTCAATTTCATTTTCTGCCTTAACCTCCATAATTTATGAAGATCTGAAACATCCAATGAAACACCTTAACACTAAAATTACCATAAAGCCAAACATGCTACACGCATGATCATAATTATAATTCATATTAGTGGTATAAATACAAAAGTATGGATACAAACAAACTAACATGGTTTTTAAAAAGTTTCATAACTAGTGTATAAATACATAACTACCTGCGAATTTATAATACATTTACATATATGTATACCAAGTACAAACGTAGTAGTGTCAACTGTTGGATTAGGTTTCTAAGTTCATAACTATTTCTGGAATGTACTTGACCCGGTTGGCATGGTCCGTTTGGGTTGCATGGCATTGCAACACTTGGATAGACTAAATGAGAGAAATAACACTTAAGGTTTATTAATATATTATAAGTTCTAATATATTATTAATATTATTTAATTAGAATTTATCAAGAATTAATTTAGAATTAATTAAGTGATCAAAAGGAGACTAATTAAATATATGGGTTTGATTGTGTAAATCATCTATTCTTGTATAGTTAGGATAATGATCCATGGTTTGTATGGACTGGGTTAAAACCCATTAGGTGCTCCATGGATAGTCCATGGAGGTTACAAACCCATGGATCATGGAATATGGAAAGCCATGACAATTAGGGTTTACATGGTGTAACCCTACTCGTGACACAAGTATATCAAGACCCCATGTTAACCAAAATTGGCCACTACAAGCAAGTAATAGAGGGCTAGCGGATTTTGAGGTGTAAATGTACTTCTCTCAAAGTTATTCTAAGTGTTGTGGTGTTGTGTGAGACATTTGAGGCATCACACTTGAGGTGCTAGGCTCACAAGGTTTTCAAGGAATCCAAACAACTAAAAGGTATGTTCTTCTACTAGCATTTATGTTTTAAAGTTCCTCATGCCATGCTAGTTAAGTTAAGAACCTTGGAAAATCATTTTTTCATGTATCTTAGTAAAACATAGATCCAATGTTTCGTCTACTTTTCAGATCATTTTGAATTGTATCAGTCGGAGTTACGGTTCTCAAGATATGGTCAAAATACTGACAGGGGGTTAAAGCAGCCAGCAACATCCTTTAACTGTAGATTGTAGATTCTATCTTCGTGTGATCAATTCGATCGAATGTTTCTTGACCAACGTATCTTGCAATTATTCCTAACATCCTTCATAAGTCCCAAGCTCCACTTTAAGCTCTAAACGCACATCCAACTACTCCCAAAGCACTGCTCCACTCGAACTATCTGAAATCGACATAAAAACATGAGCAAGACGGGAATTCTAACAAAAGACATGAGTTGAACATTATTTATCTAAATGATATGAAAATTAACAATATATGATGCTAAAATTATGATTAAAAGTACCCTATAAGATTCATAAAATGGTATCTAACATACACTCAGCAAAACTTCAAGGACTCTTGAATACCACCGAAAGTGGTCTTAAGGGTAAGTCGGTTGTTACCACTCCTACTCCTACCGTGGCCCCTGTCTTGGCAATCGGTCAAGGCAAAGGGAAGAAGAGGAAGATCCCCTAGAAGGGTACCAAGGTAAAGTCCCTTGAAGGCTCCTCTTCAAGTGAAACCAAGAAAGGTTTTGTCACTCCTTCTGCTAACCCTAAAAAGGCTGAATGCTTCTATTGCCACAAAAAGTCACACTGGAAGTTAAACTGCCCAAAGTATCTGCAAGATGTGAAGGATGGGAAAGTGAAACCCAACCATGTAGGTATTTACACTATATTGTCTAACAACTCACCCATTCTAATTCTTGGGTCCTTGATACTGGTTGTGGTATTCATATTTGTTCTGATTTGCAGGGACTAAGAAGAAGTGAAGATGTGGAGCATGGGAAGATAAGCTTAATCATAGGGAATAGGAAAGCATCATCTATCACCAAGATTGGAGTTTATACTTTGTTGCTAAGCAGTGGGCTAACATTAGATTTGAATAAATGTTGTTACTCGTATGAAATGGAAGGAAATATTATTTCCTTTCATACTTTGTACAAACAAGGGTTTACCCTTTCTTTTGATAATTAATGTAGTGGTATTAATGCTTTCTTTAGTAATGTTCTTTATTTTAAAGAATTACCTTGTGATGGTGTGTATGGAGCTATGTCTGTTGTAGATAACCTAGGAAATAATGTGTTGTTTATTGATTCTTCTACTAAATTGGATAAACCATCATTGTGGCATTGTTGTCTTGGACATGTAAGCAAGAAATGCATAGGCCAACTCCAAAAGGATGGAGTCTTGGAGTCATTTGACCTAAATTCGGATGATAGTTGTGAATCTTGTCTACTTGGAAAATGACAAAATCACCCTTCACTCGGTCTTGTAGCAAGGAGGGGAGTCTTTCCCATAGAAATCATTTGGTTACCTCTTCTACAGACCTAGTGATAATGTGTCTTTGTAGCAAGGAGGGGAGTCTTTCTCGAGAGAGAGTTCATAAGCCAAGGAAAAAATGGGAGTCAAATTGACCTTGAATAAATTCAAGAGTCAAGTGGTGAAGGAACCTCAAACCTTAGCAATCAACCTGAGAAGGAAACTCCTGTTGATCCGACTGACGAGTCTGTACCTCTGAAACGTTCCACGAGAGTTAGGAATGCACTTGAGCATTACTATGGTTTCCATATTACTGCGGAAGGTGAGACACTTATCAGTGATGAGACACTAGTAAGTCTAGATGAACCTAACAACTATGCGGAAGCCATGACAAACTCCGAGTCTGCTAAATGGAAAGAGACAATGGACAACGAGATACGGTCCATGTATGACAATCAAGTTTGGAACTCAGGAGCGGATAGACACATTCTGAGATCACTGCATGAGAATCTACCCCGGAGTCGTCGACAAATAGTGGTACATTTTCAAAATAGTAATTAATTTTAAAATTAATTTATATTCATATAAGATTAAAATTTGGGGATGACACTTAAAAGTAACTATAACAACTCACATGATTGAAATAGGTCATAATATTCAAGAGAACTAAAAGATCCCTTAGAGAAGCTATTATGGCTCACCATATACAGTAGGGTTGTGCACAACTAAGATGTTGCAGACTTAGAGTGAGTGACTCCGCTTAGGTCCCCTTTCCTTAATTGGTTGAGGATTTGAGGCAGAGATACTCAGTCGACTTCCTGGTTCATCCTAATTATTCATAACTTGTATATGATGGGCGATGGTAGTGGTACCACGGAGGATTATGGTATAAAAGTATCCCTACAGTTAATAGAGAACTTTTGTTCGTATGTATACGCACATAGCGGTACGATACGTAGGAGTGTTAACCTCAAATAGAAAACAGGAAACACGAGAAGAGTTACAAGGAGTACATTGTCGAACATACTAGGAGTACAGAGTCGAGCATACCAGAGATACATCGTCGCTTATTAGACGTTTCTTTCATTTGACCAAAACTTTGTTCAGTATAGAGTCCGTTGTTTTCTTTCGTCATGAGTTAGCGTGGTCCTCACCATACTGAGTTCATATGTTTAAATCGCCTCGATCGAAAAGTTCTCGAAACTTTCGTCATTCGTATCGAAAGTCCAGCCTGAACCAAAAATTTTATCTTTTGCATTCTAAACCCTCGAAGTACTCGTGCGAAGAATACTTTGTCCTCTGAAGCCTTATCGTCAGATGTCTGCAGACCTTCATGAAATACCACTCGTCCAGCAGACCAAGTTCGAGCAATGAGGCTATGGACGAATGCAACCCACCTATTACGATTTAGTGTATACGCGAGGGTGGTATATGATTATGATTACGCAGACTTAGTATGTGTGTTTCCGCCCTTTCTCCTGTTCCTCGTTGGGTTGTGGACCTGGGGCACAGTCGCACATCCGACCGTCTTACTAACCCTAATTATATACGACTTGTATACGTGAGGTAATGATAGATGGACCGAGTATGAATCCTATCATGAACAGAAGGACAAGTTTCCAAGTCTACGAGTGGGTATTCTACCAATCAGAAGAGCACAACCCCAGTAGTATTGCTAATAGAGCTAATTTCGGGACGAAATTCCATCTAACAGGGGGATGATGTGACAACCCGAAATTTATTTTATTTTATTTTATTTTATAAGCTCAGTCAGTTAACTCAACTGAGTGTCAAAATCATTAGTACAGAGTTCTAGCCTGGTTAAAGGTCATTCTAAGGAGTTTTGAGCCTAATACACTTAAGGAATAAGTGTTAGAAAGTACCTGCATAACTTATTAGATAAACGAGTCTTTTCAGTAACAGTCCAGGTAGAACATTAGTAAACCCATAATAGTTATAGTTTAGGAGAATGCTATTCATTACTTTTAGTACAATGAAGCACACAAGGAGTCAGTTCATACATGAATCAAACAAACAGTGAAGAGAATCAAACAATACCAAAACAAAACATAACAAAGAAGTTAGGTTGTTATAGCATGAGAACACACACAAGATCTAATTATACCAATGAATCACTAACTCATTGTTTTAAACAAAAGGTGATAGTTATATTGGGTGTACATGATCATATAGCTTTAATGTGAATTACATGGCTTTCAAGAAATTGCGGGGTCGCGTTTGGTTCCCTTAATCTCTTGACAGGGAGAGTGTCTAGTAGGGGTTCTAGCCTTCACATTATGACCATAATAAAACAAATATGTTTTTAGGTTATTAGTACATCCGCATTTCATTATAAACGACATTTGTGTACTTACTTTTCCCATTACTTTCATAAAGTGACAGTACCACTTGAAAGTTGAACTATTTTCTAGTCAAGATAGTTATAAACTAGGGAGAATATACTTTTACATTCGAAAATAGGAATAGTCGAGTCTAGCACATAATAGAAGATGCCTTGGTATACAAAACTAGGAACTTCCCAGTAAAGGGTTTAATCCATTTTATTAATCCAGTACAATTTTAAGGACTTTAGGTGAGTAACTCTATAATACCTTAGTTTATACACCATGTTTATATATAAAACCAATACCCAATAGGTAGTTAGATGTGTGTTTCTGTCTTACTTCCTATTCCCCTTTGGGTTGTGGGCTTAGGGCAGATTCACTCAATTAACTTTCTATCCGATATTGGATTATATATAGCAGTATAAACTAAGCTATTATAAAAGTAGTCACTGTGGTCACCATTTTTACTATAAGAAATATAGGTTTTCATAAAGAACTTTTCATTAAATATAAAGGAACCATTACAATTAACTCCATGAGTAACAAGTGAATACACCAGGGTTATATATGATAACGATCTAACAACCAATGGGATGTGTGCTATCCGCCTTACTTTCTGTTCCCCGTTGGGTTGTGAGCTTAGGACAGATACGCACAATCGATTGTTTGTTTACTCTGAGTTTTATGTAACTTGTACCCACTTAGTACCCATAGAAAGAATTATAGTGTCATTTTACTTAACTTTCATTCAAGTAGGAAATATATGATTTTCTAGGAGGAACAGGCGAACCTTTTTAAAAACAAAACTTACAGCTTACACCACTTTTACATATGCATTTTCAAACAACATTTTACAGCTTACTCACATCACTAAAATCTTATGAACTCAACAACTTAATTGCTGATCAACTCTTTCAAATAACTTGTATTCTCAGGAGACTATTAGACAGGTGCTCGTGCTGGGGATTCAGAAGATGAAGCATTATGGCTTCAAGTCTTATTTTGTTATTTGTGTATGAATTCTATGTTTTGTGAACACACACATTGTAAACACTTTCTTTCTAAATGAAATGGTTGTTCATTACTTGCTTACCATATACATACCTCGTGAAACTAAACATGACATCCTCCACCCCTGAACGATTTCGCCGTTCCGGTTTTGGGGTGTGACACCCAAAGGTTTAGGACTAATGGGACATAGCCATTGTTTTTCTCCATTCATCGATCATCTCATGTTTGACTGAATAAGAGGTTATTGAGCCATTTAGATGCACACAAAATTTTGAACCAAATGCTATGAGTTTGACATATCCATAATATGCCTTGTTTTGGAGTCATTAAGAGGCTTATCCAACAACCCCTAAGCTTATTAGAATATAAGGATGACGGTTCTTTATTAGGTTAGGTAGTATGAGTAGTGATCATGAAGTCCTAAAAGTAGGAGACATGAAATTAGGGACATCGTCACTACCCAACTAGGACTTATCACCGATTGGATGGTACCAATTCGATTTCAAGGATTCCGGCTTTTTAGGGATTTATTGAAAAAGGAAGAATTTTTGTCTGTTTCATAGAGTCGTTCAACCTTAGCTTACTGCTTGAGAATCTTTATTTCTCTAGGAAAGCCTTATTATAGGCATTGAGGTACCGACAATTCTCATCATACAGGTCTCTATTTTTAAGGTCCTTATCAAGGGTGATCCGAACCATATCAAACTCAATTTGACGACTGGCGACTTTGTGAAGAGATTACCTTAGAAACTTAATAGTTTTCTCATAAGGCCTTTCAAATGTTTAAGATTTTGAGAAACCTTAAACATCTTATGACCATGGATATTAGGGTCCCAAATAAAAGCTACCACCTTCTTTAAATCTTTCTTATATGTAAGAAAGTTATGAAATTTAAATGGTTTAGGTTTAAATAGGTAGCAGGATGGGAATGAGATCATACAAGGGATATGATATGAAGTATAATAATGGATGCATGTAACCTGATCAGAAGGGAAATAAGAGAGGAACTATGATTTTCCCATAACATACTCAATATTCTTAAGAAGGCCATTGTCACCACTAGGATTTTGGGTTCAAGTGTAAGAAGGGTCTTTCAAGTCAAGGTTCTGTACCCCAATCAATTAAGATAGTCACAAAAGTCATTCATGCCTTGAGAGATACTAGAGACACCAAAAATGATATCTTTAATACTAAGGGTAGAACAATATCTCCTAAAATGATCCAAGGGGAATTCTTTACCACATGCTTGTAAGCATAGATAGGGTCACTTAAGGGATGGCGTTGCATGTGGTTATTATAAGCATAAATAAAGGATGTTATTGAAGTCACATAGTTTTCCAAGGTAATGCATGACTTGGTTAATAACACTAAGAAGCATCATATAAACCTTAAGAGGGTTCCAATAAAAAATAATACAGGTACCTCTAGGGCTTTGGAAACTTTGAGAGGGTTCCACTATGTTGCCTGTCCCACTTGGCGCAATGGCCCTAACCGTGATAGCCTTTGGTGTTGGTATCGGAAGTCTTCGACCTTTTGGCCTAACCCACAACTTCTTGATTATGTCATTTAGGGTCTTACACTATGAGAAACTCACAAACTGCCTAATGTCATCCCTCATCATATAATGATATCTCATCTTCCTCATCTCCTCATCCATAATGTACTGCGGAAACCAGTAATGCCCTCTCCTTGAATTTGGTGATGATCTCCGCCATAGTCTTGGTATTATGGCGAAGGTCCTAGAGCTCCCTCCCTAACTGTTGCACCACTATAGCTGGTGCAAACTCCATCTGAATCTCTAAAAAAAGTCCTCCCATGTCATCTCTGTTGGGTTTTGAGCAATCTAACACTTCCTAAGTGTGCATGCAACCCTAATAAACCTTGGATCTATGTTTGTCTAAATACATGCAAAATAATAATTTTCCAAGGTTTATAACCTATCTAACATGGCATGGGGAACATTTCAACATAAAAGAGTTAGAAGAGATTACATACCT
The DNA here is from genome assembly GCF_052625555.1 of Lactuca saligna. Classification (NCBI taxonomy): domain Eukaryota; kingdom Viridiplantae; phylum Streptophyta; class Magnoliopsida; order Asterales; family Asteraceae; genus Lactuca; species Lactuca saligna. Next base: position 95,595,536 of record NC_136419.1, on the reverse strand, counting down.
TTTGGTGAGTTGGGTTCTAAGGAGTTTGAGGGCCAAGCACCAATAGTGTGAATGCCTCAAATGGAATCACAAACACCACAAACTCTTGGAAAACTTTGATGAGAGTATACACCTTGTATAAATCGGCCACACACATGCACACACACACTAGTTCACTAGTTTTTTCTTAGGCTCCATTTCATGCTCCATAAGCATGCTTATATAATGTGCATGGTTAGGGTGAAACCCTAATAACCCATGTCTTTTCCTTTTCCAAGGATCCATGGGTTAAAAGCTCCATGGATCATCCATGGACTTCCACATAAGCCTAGCCCATTAACAAATGAGTATTAGCCCACACTATATAAAACAAATATCCCATAATTTAATTAGTATTCCTTTTAATCTCTAAATTAATTCATAATTAATTTAAGACTAAAACTAATTAAATAACGTAACTTCATATTAATATATTATAACTCATAATATATTAATAAACATATGTGTATAACTCTCATAAAATTATCCATAATAGTTTGGATGAGATGCAACCCAAATGGACCATGCCGGTCGGGTCAAGTATATACCAAATAAGTTATGGACTTAGACACCTTATCCAACAGACTCCCACTTGGATAAGTCTAATAACTATATTTGCCTATAACTTCAGGAACCAACCAACAATCGTAGCTCTCGAAAACTCCCTCGAACAATGAAGACTCTGTCGAACTATGAAGCGCCATTTTAGATAAGTGATCACATAATCCTCTGTTCTCATGATATCAGCCGGACAAACACATGGAACTATGTCTTGCTTATTGTCTAGCAGTTGTTTCTCGATTTTCCGATTTGTTTGACGAAGAACTTCACTGAACACATCGGTTTAGTTCTGACCAGGCCTGGTACATGGGTCAACACAAAATCATCGAGGGGCCCAGATATCGCTTCTATTTCTAGAAGGAATAGATAAACTTCGACTGATATGCTTGTTCTACTACTTATTGAATTGTACACAAAGGCACGTTTTATAACATCAAGTTACTGATGCGTTTACGTGCAATCAATGCACAACCAACTCATAGGTAACAACTCATATCTCTAGGTTTAAAGATTTATATGATGTTATCGTCTCACGATCACTCGAGATAAATTCCATGAAGTGATACAAGTGAGCGTGGGTTTATACCAATACTCATAACTTATGAGTACTCATGAATGTTGCAGCAACCATTGCCATGTCTAAACACCTTTAAGGCATCTACAAACCCAATTCATGACAATCTTGATTCATACCTACTTCCGACGTATGATCGATTGTGGAGGTTTGAATAAATTAATTATTCTGGAAGTCAAAACATGCAAAACTGAAACAATAGTAAATAATTGACAATGATAGTAACACCTTACTCATAAATAAATCACAAATTTTATTCATCATCAAACGTCGATTACATTTTACAAGTTTCAGGAAAACTATCTAATCTGTAAAACTAATATCGTCCCTCAGACCGATGCGTCTCGCATGCTGAAAATTCTTAACCCTCGTCAGTCCCTTCGTAAGGGGATCTGCAGGATTCTCATCCGACGATATCCTCCTTGTCACAAGGAGTCCTTCTTCAATCTTGTGTCTTATGAAGTGATATTTTCTGTCAATGTGTCGGGATCTGCCATGATCTCTTGGTTCCTTGGCTAAGGTAACCGCACCATTGTTGTCACAGAAAATCTCTATAGGTTCCTTAATAGCTGGTACAACTCCAAGGTCTCCGATGAAGTTCTTTATCCATATCGCCTCCTTCGCTGCTTCACTCGCTGCTATATACTCTGATTCACAAGTCGAATCAGCCACCGTCTCCTGTTTGGAACTCTTCCAAGAAATTGCCCCTCCATTTAAGGTAAAGATCCAGCCTGACTGAGAGCGGAAATTATCCCTATTAGTCTGAAAACCAGCATCACTATACCCTAATATTCTCAAGTCATCACTGCCACCAAGGGTAAGGATCCAATCCTTAGTCCTCCGTAGGTACTTGAGAATGTTCTTTACCGCGGTCCAATGAGCCTTGCCAGGGTTCCCCTGATACCTGCTGACCATGCTCAAAGCAAATGCCACATCAGGACGGGTACAAGTCATAGCATACATGATCGAGCCAACTGCGGAAGCATATGGTAATTGGCTCATCTCAGCTATCTCTGCCTCTGTACTCGGACTCTGAGTCTTACTCAGTTTGGTATTGCTTTGGATCGGTAAATCTCCTTTCTTGGAATTCTCCATGTTGAACCTTTTCAACACCTTATCCAAGTAGATACTCTGACTAAGTCCAATTAGTCTTCTACTCCTTTCTCTTAATATCCTTATCCCTAGGATATAGGTAGCCTCCCCTAGGTCCTTCATAGCAAAGCACTTCCCAAGCTAGGACTTAACCTCCTGCAAGGTTGGGATGTCATTTCCTATGAGTAGTATGTCATCCACATACAGTACCAAGAAGCTAACTATACTCCCACTAGCTCTGACATACACGCAAGACTCATCTTCGCTTCTCAAGAAGCCAAACTCTTTTACCTTCTCATCAAAACAAAGATTCCAGCTACGACATGCTTGTTTTAATCCATAAATGGATTTCTCAAGCTTGCATACTCTATTAGGGTACTCTGCATTGACAAAACCCTCTGGCTGATTCATGTACACATCCTCAGCCAACTTTCCATTAAGGAAAGCGGTTTTGACATCCATTTGCCATATTTCATAATCATGAAATGCTGAAATGGCTAACATAACCCTAATAGACTTAATCTTTGCTACCGGCGAAAAGGTTTCATCATAATCAATACCTTGAGTTTGAGTAAAACCCTTCGCAACCAGTCGAGCCTTATAAGTATGCACTTTTCCTTCCATGTCGGTCTTCTTCTTGAAGATCCATTTGCACCCGACTGTTTTACGGCCTGGTACATTGTCAACCAAGTTCCAAACTTGATTGTCATACATGGACTGTATCTCGTTGTCCATAGCCTCCTTCCATTTAGCAGACTCCGGGCCTGCCATGGCTTCCTTAACACTGCTAGGTTCATCTAAATTTACTAGTGTACTATCACTAATAAACGTATCACCTTCCGTAGTAATATGAAAACCATAATAAAACGAAGGTGTGTTCCTAACCCGTGTGGAACGCCTCGGAGGTACAGACTCGTCAGCTGGATCAACAGGAGTTTCCTCCTCAGGTTGATTGCTAGTGTCTGAGGTTCCTTCACCAATTGATTCTTGAATTTCTTCAAGATCAATCCGCCTCCCACTGTCTCCTTGGCTTATAAATTCTTTCTCGCGAAAGATCCCTCTTCGTGCTACAAAGACCACATTCTCACTGGGTCTGTAGAAGAGGTAACCGAAGGATTTCTGTGGGTAGCCGATGAAAATACACCTTTCACTTCGGGGTTCAAGCTTATCATGAGTTTCACGCCTCACGAAGGCTTCGCAACCCCAAACTTTGATGTGGTCCAAATTGGGAACCTTCCCAGTCCACATCTCATGAGGTGTTTTGGTAACCTTCTTTGTAGGGACTAGATTAAGGATATGGGCGGCAGTCTCTAAGGCATACCCCCAAAAAGAGATTGGTAACGAAACTCGACTCATCATAGAGCGAACCATGTCCAACAAGGTTCGATTACGCCTCTCAGCTACACCATTCAGCTGTGGTGTCCTGGGAGGAGTCAATTGTGAGACAATCCCACACTCCTTAAGATAGTCAAGGAACTCGGTGCTAAGATACTCACCACCTCGATCGGATCGAAGCATCTTAATGTTCCTGCCCAATTGATTTTCTACTTCCTGCTTGAATTCCTTAAACCTTTCAAAGGTTTCGGACTAATGTTTGATTAAGTAGACATACCCATATCTACTAAAATCATCAATAAAAGTCACATAATACCGATTAGCGTCCCTTGTGGAGGTTTTGAATGGCCCACATACATCAGTATGTATTATGTCCAACAAACCCTCACGCCTCTCACAAGTTCCAGTGAAGGGTGATTTTGTCATTTTTCCAAGTAGACAAGATTCACAACTATCATCTGATTTAAGGTCAAATGATTCCAAGACTCCACTCTTTTGGAGTTGGCCTATGCGTTTCTTGTTTACATGTCCAAGATGACAATGCCACAATGATGCTTTATCTAGGCTAGTAGAAGAATCAATATACAACACATTATTTCCTAAGTTGTCTACAATCGACACAGTTTCATACACGCCATCACAAGGTAATTCTTTAAAATAAAACACATTATTAAAGAGAGCATTAATACCACCACATTCATTATCAAACGAAAAGGTAAAACCTTGTTTGTACAAAGCATGAAAAGAAATAATATTCCTCGCCATTTCAGACGAGTACACACATTTATTCAAATCTAATTTTAACCCATTATTAAGCAACAAAGTATAAACTCCAATCTTGGAAACAGGTGAAGCCTTCCTATTCCCCATGATTAGGTTTATCTTCCCGTGCTCCACATCCTCACTTCTTCTTAGGCCCTGCAAATCAGAACATAGGTGAATACCACATCCTGTATCAAGCACCCAAGAGTTAGAATATGTTGAGTAATTAGACAATATAGTGTAAATACCTGCATAGGTGGGTTTCACTTTCCCATCCTTTAGATCCTGCAAGTACTTAGGGCAGTTTCGCTTCCAGTGTGCCTTTTCATGGCAATAAAAGCATTCAGCATCCTTGGGAATGGCAGAAGGAGTGACAGAACCGTTCTTAGTCTTTGATGAGGAGCCTTCAAGAGACTTTCCCTTGGTATCTTTTTCCCTTTGCCTTGCCCAATAGCTAGAACAGGGGTAGAAGTTGGAGTAGGAGTAGTAGAGGTAACAACCGCTTTACCCTTAAGACCGGTTTCAGCGGTCTTCAAGAGTCCTTGAAGCTTGCTGAGGGTAACTTCCTCCTTATTCATATGATATGTCATTCGAAAATGATCATAACAAGAAGGCAAGGAGTGCAAAATGATGTCAATTGCCAACTCCTCGGGGATGTTAACATTCAGCTTCAGCAAACGGTCCACATACCTTTGCATCTTTTGCATGTGGCCCGTGACGGATTCACCATCCTTCATGCGGGTAGTTATTATGGAGGAGATTATTTCATACCTCTTGACGAGCACTCTGATGGTACCTTTCCATCAGGTCTTGGTGCATCTCAAAAGGGTAGAAATCTTCATACGACTTTTGGAGCTCGGCTGTCATCGTGGCCATCATGATACATGCCACCTTAGTAGCATCTCTCTCATGAGTCCTGAATTCAGCGATCTCCTCAGGAGTAGCAGTAGACTCATCAAGTTCTTTTAACTCCTTATCAAGGACATATTCCTTGTCCTCGTAACGAGTAACCATCCTGATGTTCCTAATCCAATCCATGAAGTTGGAACCATCAAAGATGACCCTCCCACAAAGATTCATGAGAGAGAAAGAACCAGTTGGGTTAGAGCCTGAAGCATTAGTGTTGGAAGACATCTGAAAGAAGAAAGTAAGTTTAGATTAGATATTTAGGATCCTTAATAAGACACCCAAATGTAATATTAAGGCTAGGATCCAATCACAATATATTACACTTAGAAGAGGGATGCCGTAATCTAAGTAATAATATATTTGAAAGGTAGGTGAATGACGATTCACCAATTTCCACCATGAAAACGAAATGATTTATTAGGTTTAATTAGATTTCAAATTCCTAGATTCTTTTGAGATTCATTGAACTTTTCAATGGCATGTTTCAATCTCGATTGTGCCCTTCAAGTTTTGTGACTGGGATGCCGAGGATCACAAAACAAGGTGTGAATAACCATGCTAATTCACTTGGTACTCTTAATATTATCACCTAATCAATGTGCCGGTTAACCACACACGCTCCATTGATCTATGACAAACATTAAGTCACCCTTCGTGATCCTTACTAGTCCTAGTTAGTGTGCCGGTTAACCACACACGCTCCACCAACGACTTGGTAAGGTACAAAGTGTGAATTCCATGGATTAGCACCATGTTCACATTTTCCTAAAATAACTAAGATTGGGAATTAAAAGAGTTTAGTTATTTTATAATATTCATTATACTTTTAATGAGGATTTAAAGTCATTGTTCTACCCGTTCGGCTAACGACCCTCCACCGATCAAGCAAGCGGTGGGTGAGAGTATACACCCATTAAGTCGCCATTTTATAGGCAACAACCTTATACCCACCTTATAGACCGGCTTCGTGAATGAGGCCTACTAACGGTAAAACGACTTATTCTTATACATATATATAATAATTAACCATTAATGTTATAAATAGTATAAGGGTTGAATTTTAACTATTAAAACTCTAAGGTTTGGAATTAAAGTTTATTAAAGTGTGTGAAACTTTACAAATTCCAAAACTTGAGGGCAAGTTTTGTAACTTTGCAAAACTCTTCATTTCATAACTTATGAATTAAAGGTTTATAAAAATGAAGACTCTTCATTTTCATGTAACTTATGTGTTTTAAGTGTGTGTTAAATGAAAGTGACCTTTGGTAATCCATAACTTGAGGACAAATTATGGACTCCATTAAAACACATAAATGATAAAGAATTAATCCTAAACAATTCAGCAAATAATTCCTATCATTTTCTAAATTCATAAGAACATGAACATGATCATCAAAAATTCAAGAATTATATGAACACATAAAATCATGGAATTTTGATATATGCTATTGTAAATGGATTAGAACAACCATTACTCCAACTAAAATAAGTTTTATAACACCAAAACAATTTAGGGTAATGTTTCTAGTCCATTTCCAGCAGCAAAAGTCGAGATTCTGCATTCTTTCGATCCTACTCGTCGAGTGCATGAACTGACTCGTCGAGTAGGTTGAATTTTGCCTTGGACTCGTCGAGTCCCCCCAATGGACTCGGCGAGTCCACCATGCAGACAGCAACGATTTCGACTTTTTTCACTATTTTGCATCAAGTATCAAACAAGCAAGCCTAGGCTCTGATACCACTGTTGGGTTTTGAGCAATCTAACACTTCCTAAGTGTGCATGCAACCCTAATAAACCTTGGATCTATGTTTGTCTAAATACATGCAAAATAATAATTTTCCAAGGTTTATAACCTATCTAACATGGCATGGGGAACATTTCAACATAAAAGAGTTAGAAGAGATTACATACCTTTTGGTGAGTTGGGTTCTAAGGAGTTTGAGGGCCAAGCACCAATAGTGTGAATGCTTCAAATGGAATCACAAACACCACAAACTCTTGGAAAACTTTGATGAGAGTATACACCTTGTATAAATCGGCCACACACATGCACACACACACTAGTTCACTAGTTTTTTCTTAGGCTCCATTTCATGCTCCATAAGCATGCTTATATAGTGTGCATGGTTAGGGTGAAACCCTAATAACCCATGTCTTTTCCTTTTCCAAGGATCCATGGGTTAAAAGCTCCATGGATCATCCATGGACTTCCACATAAGCCTAGCCCATTAACAAATGAGTATTAGCCCACACTATATAAAACAAATAGCCCATAATTTAATTAGTATTCCTTTTAATCTCTAAATTAATTCATAATTAATTTAAGACTAAAACTAATTAAATAACGTAACTTCATATTAATATATTATAACTCATAATATATTAATAAACATATGTGTATAACTCTCATAAAATTATCCATAATAGTTTGGATGAGATGCAACCCAAATGGACCATGCCGGTCGGGTCAAGTATATACCAAATAAGTTATGGACTTAGACACCTTATCCAACAATCTCTACCATCCTTGCTATCACCACGGCTTGGGTAACCTCCTACCACTAGTCCTACGCTCTGTCCCTCAGCAAGCAGGATGTGAATCCCACCTTTTCCCCCTGAGGGCAAGAGCTCGTTCGCTAAGCATTCTCCATGTCACCGATCCAACGTCAGCTAGCAATGGGGTCCTTAACCCTAAAGAACTCAAGTGCCCTACACGTATTGAACTCCTTAAATAAGGGAGCTCGATCCCTAATCTGACCCATAGCAATCTCGACTCGAAATGACATGATCTACTCCTCCATGAGCTCAAGAATCCCCTCCTTGATGGTACCAAAAATCATAGGGGTAGAATCAAGTATGCCTCAAGTAACCTCAGCTACAGTAAGCTCATGTAACCTCTCATCAATCAGTTCAACACATGAACCCAAACCAGAGTAAGAACCTAAACAAGAACCTCTTCGACTAGTCATCACCATCCTCGAACTAAAAATACAAAATAAAAGAAATAAATCAAAGAGATTTGAGGGGAATCCTCAACATTAGCCTCCTTAGAATTTCCATATATTCACTCATCTTAGGTATAGATCCTATGCTTCCAGTAGTACTGTCCTAATACTACCTTTCACACATACCTATACCATCCCTAAGTCCAGTTTGATTCCTCTAAGTTACCATATTACAACCATAACAATCTATGTTGCACAACATACACATCATAGACCCTTTTAGGGACTCTAAACCAGTAACATCTGAAAAATACGGGCCAAAAATTTCGTTTTTAATTAAGTGATTTGAAAAAGTGTTTGTAACAAAATATCACACAATCATAATATTTGATAAAACATGTATCATGGCTGTAAACCAAAACATAAATCATGAAAATGTCAGAGTACAAATTCCTAGAATGACTCTTGGTGCGGAAATCAAAAGAGCGTGTGTGATGCGCCGCTACCGCACCAGCTCCTTCCCCTTGACAGAAGAGGTACCTGAAACAACAACTGAAAACCGTAAGCACGAAGCTTAGTAAGTTCCCCTCGCCCCCTGTACCACATACCATATAATCACATAGCATACATACTACCAGGAAATTCTGGGGTGCCTGACCTACCAGGTACGGCCATTATGGGGTACCGACCTACCCATGTCAAGCCATTCTGGGGTGCTGACTACCCATGCCAAGCCGTTTTGGGGTGCTGACTACCCTTCGGTCCTAACAACCGAACCTCGGAGACTATTTCACCCGCTACTACTACTATCACATATAACATATCCTAAACATATTACCAGACATATCTGGGGTGCCTGAGCTACCCTTCGGTCCTAACAACCGAACTCGGGGACTAGTCCCCTCTTACTACCTCTATCGCATATAACATAACAATCCAACATGCAAACACATCATCACATACTGTTAGACGTACCTGGGGTGTCTGACTGCCCTTCGGTCTTAACAATCGAACTCTACTACTATCACATACAACAGATCATGCTAGTTAATAATATATAAGGTAGTAGCAAACCTAGATGATATCACAAAGACAATCATCTATCATACGTCTCCTACTGGTGGGTCGGCATAGTGGCCTTAGACCTACCGCTACTGGAAGGTAACTCACCTCGAAAGTAGCTGTTGAAGTCTGCTTGCTGAGCGCCTGACTGCTAAATCGCAAATCCTCCGGCTATAAACCATAAACATAGGTTAAACACCCATAAATACCCTTAGGTCAAAAGACTGAACCTCCTTTGGTCCAAGGTCAACTCCTTGGTAAAAGTTAATGTCCATTTGACTGGACTCACCGAGTCATGGCATAGACTCGCCGAGTCCTTCTCCTATTAACCCGACCCTACTCGACCAATCCTTCTTCCCACTCACTGAATCAACCTTAACTCATTACATGGGATGATTGAACTGACTCGTGACCCAACTCACCGAGTTTGAAGAACAACTCGCCGAGTTCCAGGCAATCTTCATAGGACTCGCCGAGTTGTTCATCCAACTCGCCGAGTCTAAGGACATCTTCATGGAACTCGCCGAGTCCCTATGACCCATTTCCCATATAGGCCAAATCTGAGACATGCAACGCTTCAAAACCACAGATCCATGTTCCTTGAGCATGCTTATCACGTAAAGCTGCAAACTTTACGTGCATGCATGGCCCTATAAGCTCATAAGGCCAAAACCAAACTCTTAATGAGGTCATACACTCAATGGGGACCTCAATCACTTCAACCACATAAACTTTATGCTTCTAATTCATCCAATAAGTCTAGATCTGAATTCCTTTTGGATCATTAAGCACAACACATGGACTTTGGTGTTTTAGGGCTTGAAAACCTCCAAATTGGGACAAAAATGGTAACTAACGACCTAAAGATCAAGGTAGGGACTTTTCTACCTGAATGGAAGCTTCTACATGAGTAGAGTTCGGATCTACTCCTTTCCTTGCACTCTTCAACCACCTCTTTCTTCTTCTAAGCTCTAAACCTTCTTCACAAAGCCAAAAACACTCTCAAGAACAATATGGGGGCTAGGGTCTCGCTCTACTGCTCTCTGGAAGTGTTAGGGAGAAAGGAGGCCAAGTTAGAATGTTTAAATAGGGTGCAAACCCCCGGATTAGGGTTTTTACCCAAACAGGGTCTACTCGCCGAGTCCGGGGACCGACTCGCCGAGTCCAAAGTCCAATTCGCGCGCCTTAACCCACTCCTACTCGGCGAGTTGGCCCATCAACTCGCTGAGTCCAAGGCAAAATGCATTATTTTAAAAATGTAAACAACAAGGAGTATGTACCGGGAACCAGGTGCTACAAATCTCCCCCACTTATCTTATACTTCGTCCTCGAAGTCTGCTGCTCGATCCTGAAACAACTCGGCATAGTGCTCTATCATCTCTTCCACCGGCTCCCAAGTCCACTCCGAATGCTTCCGGTGCTGCTATTGCACATTCACGAGTTCCACCCTTTTGTTCCTCAGATCCTTCGACTTCCTATTTAGGATTTCCATAGGCCGCTCGATGTAATTCAGACTGTCGTCGACCTGAATATCCTCCAAACACTTCCACAACTAAGAGACGTGGAAAGTGTTGTGGATCTGGCTTAGTTTGGCTGGTAGATCCAACCTATACACCACCTTGCCCACCCGGGCTACAACCGTGAATGGCCCGATGTACCTCGGGCCTAACTTACCCCGCTTTCTGAATCGGATGATGCCTTTCCATGGCGACACTTTTAAAAGAACCGTATCCCTGACTTGGAATTCCAAGTCTGAACGACGCTTGTCGGCGTAACTTTTCTGCCGACTCTGAGCAGTCTGAAGCCTGCTCCGGACCTGCTGAATTTTTCTCTGTCGTCTGGAGCATCACTTCGGTGCTTCCCATGACCATCTGGCCAACCTCTCCCCAACATATCGGGGTCCTGCATCTCCGTCCGTACAACATCTCGAAGGGAGGACGGTCAATACTCGCGTGGTAGCTGTTGTTGTATGAGAACTCAACTAAGGGAAGGTAGGTATCCCAACTAACCACCGAAATCTAGCATGCATGCCCGTAACATATCCTCAAGAGTCTGGATGGTCCGTCACTCTGACCATCCGTCTGCGGGTGGAAGGCAGTGCTAAAATGCAGACGAGTGTCCAACTCATCATGAAACTTCTTCCAAAACCTGGAAATAAAACGCACATCTTTGTCTGAAATCACCGATACTGGCACCCCGTGCCGCGCCACTATCTCCCTGATATAGATATCGGCCAACTTCTCGGCCGAGATGCTCTCCTGAATCGGAATAAAATGGGCACTCTTGGTAAATAAATCCACGATTACCCATATAGAACCCATTCCTCGCCCGGTCCTGGGAAGCTTCATGATAAAATCCATCGTAATATCTTCCAATTTCCACAACAGGATATCCAATGGCTGCATCTTGTCGTGCGGTCTCTGATGCTCGGCCTTGACCTTCCTGCAGGTCAAGCACTGCTCGATGTACCAAGCCACATCCCGCTTCATGCAGGGCCACCAATACTCCAGACGAAGATCCCTATACACCTTCGTCGCCCCGGGATGAATGGAGAATCGGGATTTGTGCGCCTCCTCCATCAAGATCTGGCGCATGCCTCTGAGGTATGGCACCCATACCCTACGATGTAATGTTAATAATCCCCTGCTATCATAGTTGAAGGAGGAAACCTAACCCACTATGCGCTCACTCTTCCGATGTTCCTCCTTCAGGGCCTCCTGTTGGACCTCCCGAATCCGCTCCAAAAGCGGAGTCACCACTGTCATCCGCATGCAAATATCCCTGATCGGCGCTATCTTGAGGTCGAAGAACACCTCTCCCAACTCTAAATCATGTGTCTGGTAGTTCGCCTCGTGCGGCTTCAGCTGCCTCGAAGCGTAGGCTATGACGTGTCGTCTCTGCATCAGCACTACGCCCAACCCCGAAATGGACGCGTCACAATATACCACAAAATCCTCCACGCCCTCTGGCAAGGCTAAGATTGGCGCCTCGCACGATCTTTGACTCAGAACCTCGAATGCTGCCTGCTGCTCAGGCCCCCATCGAAAGACCACAACTTTCTTAGTCAACCGTGTCAGGGGTACAACTATTTTGGAGAAGTCCCGAATTAATCTCCGATAGTATCCCGCTAAACCCAGGAAACTCCGAATCTCGGATGGAGACTTCGGAACCTCCCATCTCATCACGACCTCTATCTTGGCTGGGTTGACCAGTATACCATTCTGACCAGTATACCATTCTGGTTGACAAGGTGCCTAAGGAATTGCACCTCGCGCAACCAGAACTCGCACTTGGAGAACTTAGCGTACAATCTCTCCCTCCTCAGAGTCTCCAAAACCTCTCTCAGATGCTCCTCGTGCTCCTCCTGCGTCTTGGAATAAACCAAGATATCATCAATGAAAACTATTACAGATCGATCCAGCATCGGTCTGCATACACGGTTCATGAGGTCCATGAACGCGGCAGGAGCATTGGCAAGCCCGAACGGCATCACCACGAACTCATAATGGCCATAACGCGTCCGAAACGCGGTCTTCTGCTCATCCTCCTCTCTGACCCTCATCTGATGATAACCTGAACACAAATCGATCTTGGAGAACCAAGATGATCCTGCAACTAATCAAAGAGGTCGTCAATCCTCGGGAGCGGGTAACGGTTCTTCACCGTTACCTTGTTCAGCTCCCGGTAATCTATACACATCCGATGCGACTCGTCCTACTTTTTCACAAACAGGATCGGGGCTCCCCAGGGTGAACTGCTCGGTCTAATGTATCCCTTGTCTAACAACTCCTGTAGCTGTGTAGACAACTCCTGCATCTCAGGAGGAGCCAACCGATACGGTGCCTTGGCTATCGGAGCCGCACCAGGGACTTGGTCGATCCTGAACTCTACCTGTCGCTCCGGAGGTATTCCAGGAAGCTCCTCTGGGAACACGTCAACGTAGTCTCGCACCACTGGAACGTCATTCACCGTCGCCTTACCTGCCTCCTGGGTATCCACAACATACGCGACATGTCCCACACAACCCTGCTGAAGGTAGCGCCTAGCTCTCGCTGCTGAACATACTGTGGGTCCATGTTGTGGCCTCTCGTCGTGGATCACCAACTCTCCCCCGCTTGGGGTCCTGATTCGCACTAGCTTCTGTGCACAATCTATCACCGCCCCATTAGAGCTCAACCAATCCATGCCTATAATCACCCTATTCCCATGCAACGGAATGGGAACCAAATCCACCAAGTAGCGCTCCTCGAATAATCTCATAACACAATCTCTGAACACCGCTGATGCCCGCACCGATCGATCATCGACTATTTCTACCTCTAAAGGGCAATCCAACATGCATGAAGACTCAATAAACTTCTTGCTAAGCGCAAGAGAAACAAACGATCAGGTAGCACCCGAGTCAAACAACACCTGAACAGGGATACCGTTCACATGGAACGATCCTAAAGCATATACACTTAGCACAAATCAATAACATAACAGCATGAAAATGAAATAGAGGGAAAGAATCATACCCGTCACCACATCGGGTGCAGCGCGTGCCTCCTCGGTGGTCAGCTGAAATGCTCAGCTCCTCACCACTGGAGCCTCTGCCTTGCCCTGCCAGCCATCAGTGATCCGCAGGGTCGCTGGAGCTGGCGCATTCACTGGCGCGGGTGCTGTCAATTGAGGGCAATTGGCCTTCTTGTTGCCCCTCTGGTTGCAGTGAAAACACAACTCAGACGTCTATATCACAGGTGCAGGGGCGGTGCAATCCCTGCTGAAATGCCCCGACTTGCCACACTTAAAGCAGCCTGACGACCCCTGTCTACATGCCCCCTCATGAGGCCTGCCGCATTTCCTGCAGCGGCTCGGTCCTGAATGGCCTTTCGGCCTACCATATGATCCCTTGGGCTTCTTCCCTGAAGCCCCTCCTCTGTCTTCCTCTTCCGTATGTGCTCCAGATCTATCTCCCTCTCCCTCGCCCTGGCAATCATAGAGTCCAGGGTACGACAAGCTGAAAAACTGACATGCTCCCGAATACCATCTCGTAGCATGTCATGATAGCGGGTCCTCCTCATATCCTTATCACCCGCGTACTGGGGTACCAACAACGCCCTCTCCCGGAATTTGGGGGTGATCTCCGCCACGGCCTCCGTCGTTGGCCTCATATCTAAAAACTCCTTGGCCAGCTGCTAAAGCTCGATAGCTAGTGCAAACTCTGCCCTGAACCTGCTCACAAAGTCCGACCAGGTCATAGCCTCGACATTCGAGGCTCCCAACGAGTCACCAACGAACTCCCACCAATCCCTAGCTCTATCTCGTAAACACCCTGCTGCAAACCTCACCATCGGCCCCTCAGGGCAGAAGCTAGTCAACTGTGCAGACTCAATGTCTGTAATCCATCGCCTGGCAGCTATGGGGTCCTTTTCCCCATGAAAATCTGGTGCACCACTACCAATGAAGTCCTTAAAGGACAGTGTGCGAGATCCCGACTGGCCAGATGCCATGTTGCTCCTGAACGCCCTGAGGCGATCTTCCATCAACTCAACTATCCCCTCCTTGATCGACCCGAAGATGATGGGGGTCGACTCAAGTATGCCTCTAGTGATCTCTGACGCGATGAACTCGCGTAGCCTCTCATCTACTGGCTCGAAACCTAATCCCGAACCCGATCCCTCTCCTGAACTGCCAACTGTCGGCCTCGGACGCAGTACCACCATTCTGCAATACATAAATAACACCCATTAGTGATACTGATACCTCTTGGGGGATCCCCTTTACTACAAGTTCACCGGTCTTATCTTGGCTTTCATTGGTTCGGGTACTGATCCTCTACTTCCAGTAGTACGGGCCCATACTACCTTCCACATATATTCGTACCTTCTTCAAGGACTGTCTCAACTCCACCAGATCCCTTACACTACTATTGATCACTGCTATACTCATCCTAGGCTTACCCTAGGGAAATCTATGACTCCACCCTACCCGGTCCTCAGCTGCTGAAGGCCTCCGAGTAATTGCCACTTAGCTATTACCTGAATACCATTACATGTGATGAGGCTTAGATAATCCTTCGAGTAACAGACTTGTCCCTACAACGGTTAGACTCAAACAAGAGCTGCGCAATAGGGCCAAATCCAACACTGTAAGATTATTCAACCCTGATCACATGTGATGTGACGTATTCACCTAATGGTTAACTCCCATTGCTCAGAGTCCCACGAAGCATAGAGCAAGTAGCATTCAGACAAAAGGAAACAATCTCAAGCAACTCCGCTCTCATAGAGAGAGAGAGAGAGAGAGAGAGAGAGAGAGAGAGATTAAACTAGCATATAGTGCTAAACTGATACTATCAGGCATAACCCTAAGAGGCTATCCTACTGCTGTCTACTCAATTCTAGCATGCAATTTTCATACACTGAAGCACATAAAGTAGGCACATAAGGTATCACTCCTACATCCTTATTCCTATTCTAGCATGCTGTTCTACTGAAACTGATAAACATAACATACGCTTGTATGGGTACTTTGGGGAATACTTACTTGAGCTTGGCCGGTCGCGCACATCACACACTTCGTTCCTTCTTAAAAACTCTTAGAGAACATTTTCTTTTTCAAATTATTTTAATCCCTAGATTTGAGTCCAGACACCCCCCGAAGGTATGTCCGAATCCCTCAAACGAGGGCTCTGATAACAACTTGTAACATCCCAAAAATACGGGCAAAAAATTTCGTTTTTAATTAAGCGATTTGAAAAAGTGTTTGTAACAAAATATCACACGATCATAATATTTGATAAAACATGTCTCATGGCCGTAAACCAAAACATAAAACATGAAAATGTCAGAGTACAAAATCCCAGAATGACTCTTGGTGCGGAAATCAAAAGAGCGTGTGTGATGCGTCGCTGCCGCGCCAGCTCCTTCCCTTGACAGAAGAGGTACCTGAAAAACCAACTGAAAACCGTAAGCACGAAGCTTAGTGAGTCCCCCCCCCCAACTGTACCACATACCATATAATCACATAGCATACATACTACCAGGAAATTCTGGGGTGCCTGACCTACCCGGTACGGCCATTCTGGGGTGCCGACCTACCCGTGCCAAGCCATTCTGGGGTGCTGACTACCCATGTCAAGCCGTTCTGGGGTACTGACTACCATTCAGTCCTAACAACTGAACCTCGAGTACTATTTCACCCCCTACTACTACTATCACATATAACATATCATAAACATATTACCAGACATATCTGGGGTGCCTGAGCTACCCTTCGGTCCTAACAACCGAACTCGGGGACTGGTCCCCTCCTACTACCTCTATCGCATATAACATAACAAGCCAGCATGCAAACACATCATCACATACTGTCAGACGTACCTGGGGTGTCTGATTACCCTTTGGTCCTAACAACCGAACTCTACTACTATCACATACAACATATCATGCTAGCATATAACATATCAGGTAGTAGCAAACCTAGATGATATCACAAAGACAATCATCTATCATACATCTCCTACTGGTGGGCCAGCATTGTGGCCTTAGACCCACCGCTACTGGAAGGTAACTCACCTCAAAAGTAGTTGCTAAAGTCAGCTTGTTGAGCGCCTGACTGCTGAATCGCAAATCCTCCAGCTATAAACCATAAACATAGGTTAGACACCCATAAATACCCCTAGGTCAAAATACTGACCCTCCCTTGGTCCAAGGTCAACTCCTTGGTCAAAGTCAATGTCCATTTTGACTGGACTCGCCGAGTCATGGCATTGACTCGCCGAGTCCTTCTCCTATTAACCCGGTCCTACTCGACCAGTCCTTCTTCCCACTCACTGAATCACCCTTAACTCATTACTTGGGACGATTGACTCGACTCGCGACCCGAATCGTCGAGTTCCAGGCAATCTTCATAGGACTCGCCGAGTCTAAGGCCATCTTCATGGAACTCGCCGAGTTTCTCCTTGGGACTCGCCGAGTCCCTATGATCCATTTCCCATATAGGCCAAATCTGAGACATGCATTGAGCATGCTTATCACGTAAAGTTGCAAACTTTACGTGCATGCATGGCCCTATAAGCTCATAAGGCCAAAACCAAACTCTTAATGAGGTCATACACTCAATGGGGATCTCAATCACTTCAACCATAGAAACTTTATGCTTCTAATTCATCCAATAAGTATAGATCTGAAGTCCTTTCGGATCATTAAGCACAACACATGGAGTTTGGTGTTTTAGGGCTTGAAAACCACCAAATTGGGACAAAAATGGTAACTAATGACTTAAAGATCAAGGTAAGGACTTTTCTACCTGAATGGAAGCTTCTCCCTGAGTAGAGTTCGGATCTACTCCTTTCCTTGCACTCTTCAACCACCTCTTTCTTCTTCTAAGCTCCAAACCTTCTTCACAAAGCCAAAAACACTCTCAAGAACAATATGGGGGTAGGGTCTCGCTCTACTGCTCTCTGGAAGTGTTAGGGACAAAGGAGGCCAAGTTAGAATGTTTAAATAGGGTGTAAACACCCTGATTACGGTTTTTTTTCCCAAACAGGGTCTACTCACCGAGTCCGGGGACCGACTCGCCGGGTCCAAAGTCCAATTCCCGCGCCTTAACCCAATCCTACTCAGCGAGTTGGCCCATCAACTCGCCGAGTCCAAGGCAAAATGCATTATATTAGAAAAATGTAAATAACGAGGAGTACGTACCGGGAACCAGGTGCTACAACCCCTACCACTAGCAGTACCAAGAACCCCAATCAACACCATTGGTTGCACCATGGATGTAAGTTTAAAATAGGATCACATAGACTGTCGAATGAAGATTCTACCCTAAGTCCACAACCAAACAAGGAACATGAAATGATGCCAAACCGATTATTCTAGGGCTATACAGTCCTAAGCATATATAACTTTGAAAGCATACACATAGCAAATAACTTAGTCGATATCAATTCCATGTAATACATGGCATCAAATTCTATCGAGCTAAAAGGCATCACATAATTCATGCAGTTCTATCATATGATTCCTGAAGGTATCCTCAGCTCTAATCTAGCATGCAGTTCACATATCACGCATACTAATCATAAATACATAAGTATAGCTAACTTGGGAAGCACTTACTTGAGCTCGACTGATTGCACGAATTGCACTCCTCTCTTTCTTAACAGAATCTTTTTCAAATTTGAAGTTCTTTTTCTTTTTGAAAATATTATCATTTCTTCAGTTTGAGTTTTGAAACCCTTGAAAGTATACCCGAATCCCTCAAACCAATGCTCTGATACCAACTTGTAACATCTAAAAATAAAAATAAAATTTTTCATTTTATTTTTTCTTTTAACTGAGAACAAGAGTTAAAACCATCACATAATAATAGTGTCATATCATCAGAGTACAATATAAAAAATGCGGAAAATAATGAGGAGTGAATGTTGCTCCATCAAGTCGGGCCCTTCCCTTTGGTACCGGAAGTACCTGAAACCAAAAATGCAAACTATAAGCAAAAGCTTAGTGAGTTTCTTCAATATACCACATACACAAAACATATAAGTGTGATGGGCTACCCTCATGGTCTTTTATCGTAGTGCTGAGGGCCAAATATTGGTCTTACATATGACTGGCATGTGATACCCCCATGGTCTTTCCTTGTGATGTCGAGGGCCAAATCCCCGTCTTATACACAAGTGACATGGGCTACTGTAACATCCCAGAAATACGAGCCAAAAATTTGATTTTTGAAAACATATAATTAGCAAAACATTAGTAGTAAAACATACACCGATCATATCATTCATAAAAGTGTGCGTGTCTGGAATTCAGTTTATAAAAACAAAACAACATCAGAGGACAATCCCCAGGAAATCTCATGGTGCAGAATACAAGGCGCGTGTGTGTGATGGTCCACTACCGCGCCAGCTCTTTCCCCTTCGAAGAAGAGGTACCTGAAACCAAAACTGAAAACTGTAAGCACGAAGCTTAGTGAGTTCCCCCACTGTACCGCATACCATAAAATCACATAACATACATATACTGCCGGGCATATCTGGGTGCCCGACGTACCGCTTCGGTCCTTGCGACCGAATACTGCCGGGCATATCTGGGTGCCCGACCTACCCTTAGGTCCTTGCAATCGAATACTGTCGGGCATATCTGGGTGCCCGACCTACCCTTCGGTCCTTGCGACCGAATACTGCCGGGCATATCTGGGTGCCCGACCTACCCTTCGGTCCTTGCAACCGAATACTGCCGGGCATATCTGGGTGCCCGACCTACCCTTCAGTCCTTGCGACCGAATACAATCGGGCATATCTGGGTGCCCGACCTACCCTTCGGTCCTTACGACTGAATACTGGGGACTGTTTCACCCGCTACTACTACCACATAACACATATCACATAGTATCATATCATACTAGCACATAAACATAACATAGGTAGTAGCAACCCGAGATGAATATCACGGAGACCATCATCTAATCATACAATTCCTACTAGTGGGCCAACATTGTGGCCTTAGACCCACTGCTACTAGAAGGTAACTCACCTCGTAGTTGCTGCTCTGTGTGGGATCTGTCTGTCTGTTGCTGCTGCTTCGGAAATCCTCCGGCTATAATTCCCACCAAACACTTAGTCAAATACTGCTAACCGAGCTCAGGGTAAACTGACAATTTACCCTTAACCAAACCATAAGTCAAATTCAACTACCATAAGACCCGACTTGCCGAGTTGGCTTGTCAACTCGCCGAGTCCCTATCCCTTTGTCTGAACACTAACCCATCTCTACTCGTCGAGTTTGGCATTGACTCAACGAGTTTTCCTTCTAAGCTGATGACCAAACGTTCTTCATTCTATTCGCCGAGTTGTATGAACAACTCATCGAGTTCATCTTCATCTAAAGAATATTCTATGCTGAGACTCGACGAGTTGTATGAACAACTCGCCGTGTCCGTTCTTCAGGCAAGAAGATTGCCTTGAACTCGCTGAGTCATGGCATTGAGTCGTCGAGTTGCTACATAAGTGAGTCTGGCTTCCAACCCACTGAGTCACACCCTATGAATTACTACTCAAACCCGCAAACACGCAAAGGGGGAAAACTCGGGGACTCGCGACTCGACTCGCCTAGTCAGATGAACGACTTGCCGAGTCTGCCGCATGAAATTACTATACACACGATTCTGCTTGAATCTAACCCATGCCATTCATAGATCTGGGTTCCTAGGGCCTGGTTTACACGTAAAGTTTCCAACTTTACGTGTAAATAAACACCCATGAGGTTTTTAGGGCTCAAAATGCACCAAAAGAGTAGATCTAGGGCTTTCATGCACTATGGCTCCATAAAGGCAATAGATCCAAGCTCCTGGAGCTCAATCATGCCTAGATCCAGAGGCTAAACAACTTATTACGAACCCTAAGACACAACAAGCTTGGGAAAAAGGTCCAAGAAGGGCTTTCATGGAGCTACAAGGGATAATGAGCATGAAAACAAAGGGAAACTGAGTTATACCTCATGGAAATCACTGAAATAACACCAAGATGTCTGGCCTCCTTCTTCTCTTCTTGATCTACTCTCTTTTTCTCTCCAAAATCTTCAAGAAAACGCACCAAAGCACTTTAATCTCACAAGGAACAAGGGTTGGACATTATAGGGAGCTCTGAGGGTGAAGGGGGCGAGCTTAGGGGCGGATGAGAGGGTTTAAATAGGGTGCAAACCCTTGAAATTTAGGGTTTCATCAGACAGCGGGGATTCTCCGAGTCCAGAATATGGACTCACCGAGTCGCCAACTTAAACACGTTCCGGACCCCGTCCCTACTCGGCGAGTCGGACCTACAAATCGCCGAGTCCAAGGCTAAAAATGAAAAATACTAAGATAAATTTTACGTACCAGGAACCAGGTGCTACAAATCTCCCCCACGTATTTTAGACTTCGTCCTCGAAGTCTGCCGTTGGATCCTGAAACAGCTCAGGGTAATGCTCCATCATTTCTTCCACCGGCTCCCAAGTCCATTACGAACCCTTGCGGTGTTGCCATTGCACTCTCACTAGTTCCACCCTCTTGTTCCTTAGATCCTTCGATTTCCGGTCGAGGACTGTGACTGGGCGCTCAATGTAATTCAGGCTGTCATCAACCTGTATATCCTCCAATGGCACCACCGCTGAATCATCTATGAGGCACTTCCGCAGCTGGGAGACATGGAAGGTGTTGTGGATTTGACTGAGCTCGGCTGGCAGATCCAGCCTATATGCCACCTTGCCCACCCGGGCTACAACCCTGAACGGACCAATGTATCTCGAGCCCAACTTGCCCCACTTCCTGAATCGAATGGCGCCTTTCCAAGGCGACACCTTCAGGAGAACCATATCCCCGACCTGGAACTCCAGGTTTTATCGACGCTTGTCGGCGTAACTTTTCTGGCGACTCTGCACAGTCTGAAGCCTACTCCGAACCTGCTGGATCCTCTCGGTCGTCTTGAGCACCACCTCGGTGCTCCCCATGACCCTTTGACAAACTTCACCCCAACATATTAGGGTCCTACACCTCCGTCCGTACAACATCTCAAATGGGGGACGGTCAATACTCGCGTGGTAGCTGTTGTTGTACGAGAACTCATCCAAGGGAAGATAGGTATCCCAGCTACCACTGAAGTCTAACACGCATGCCCGCAACATATCCTCCAAAGTCTGGATGGTCCGCTCGCTCTGACCATCTGTCTGCGGGTGAAAGGCGGTGCTAAAATGCAGACGAGTGCCCAACTCATCATGAAACCTCTTCCAAAACCTGGAAGTGAGCCTCACATCTCGATCTGATATCACTGACATTGGCACCCCGTGCCGCACCACTATCTCCCTAATATAGATATCGGCCAACTTTTCGGCCGAGATACTCTCCTGAATCAGAATAAAATGGGCGCTCTTGGTCAATCGATCCACAATGACCCAAATCAAATCTACTCCTCGCACCATCCTGGGGAGCTTCGTGATAAAATCCATCGTAATATCCTCCCATTTCCACAACGGGATGTTCAACGACTGCATCTTGTCGTGCGGTCTCTGATGCTCGGCCTTGACCTTCCTGCAAGTCAAACACCGCTCGACGTACCACGCCACATCCCGCTTCATGCAGGGCCACCAATAGTCTAGGCGAAGATCCCGATACATCTTTGTCGTCCCTGGATGAATAGAAAATCGGGATTTGTGTGCCTCCTCCATCAAAATCTGGCGCACGCCTCCGTGGTACGACACCCACACCCTACAGTGTAGTGCCAATAACCCTCGGCTTTCATAATCGAAGTAGGTGACTTGACCCACTATACGCTCACTCTTCCGATGTTCCTCCTTCATAGCCTCCTACTGAGCTTCCCGAATATGTTCTAACAGGGGAGTCACTACAATCATCCTCATGCAAATATCCCTGATCGGTGCCGCCTTACGGCTAAGTGCATCGGCCACCACATTGACCTTCCCCGGGTGATAAAGGATCTCGCAGTCATAATCTTGTTGGGTTATGAGCATTCTAACACTCCTAAGTGTACATGCAACCCGAAATACCTTGGATCTATGTTTTCTTTATTATACATGCAAATAAGATCTTTCCAAGGCTTTAATACTAACTAGCATATTATGAAGTTCTTATACTACAACGTACTAGTTAGATAACATACCTTTTGATGTAGCTTAATGTCTTCAAGCTTTAAGAGCTTAGCCCCGATAGTGTGGAAGCCTCAAGTGGAATCACAAATCACCAAAACACCTTGGAAGACTTTAGAGAATATGGATACTTGGTTCTCTCTAGTGAAATCGGCTAGCCCTTCTTAGTGTACCACACTAGTGCCAATTTCACCAACCAAGGACATCTTTATATAGTATGGAGACTAGGGTTAAACCCATGACCTTTCATTTCATATGATCCATGGGTTAAAGACTCCATGGACTATCCATGAAATCTTAGCCCAACCTAAATGAACTTGGCCCATTCCATATATATATAAGAGTCCATATATAATTAGTTCATTTTGATCACTTAATTAATTCTAAATTAAGTCTTGATCAATACTAATTAAATAATATGATTCCTTATTAATATATTAGAACTTATAATATAGTAATATAAATCATAAATATACTATTCTCAAAAGACTATCCATATAAATTGTGTCGGTGAAGTGCAACCCAAATGGACCATGCCGAGTCGGGTCAAGTACATACCAAATATAGTTATGGACTTAGACATTAATCCAACAAATCCTTCACCACGTCCAACCACCGGCGCTGCCTCATGTTCAAATATGGCTGATCCATGAGGTACCTCAAACTCTTGTGGTCCGTGAAAATGGTACATCGAACCATGTAGAGGTAATGTTGCCATATCTTGAGGGCGAAGACCATCGCCCCCAATTCTAAATCATGCGTTGGGTAGTTCGCCTCGTGAGGCTTCAGCTGCCTCGAGGCATAAGCAATGACATGCCCCCTCTGCATCAATACTATGCCTAAGCCCGAGATAGACGCATCACAGTACACCACAAAATCCTCTACGCCCTCAGGTAGGGCTAAGATCGACGCCTCACACAATCTTTGTCTCAGAATCTCGAACGCTGCCTGCTGCTCAGGCCCCCATCGAAAGACCATGATTTTCCTAGTCAACCGTGTCAGGGGTACGACTATCTTGGAGAAATCCTGAATAAATCTCCGATAATATCCTGCTAATCCTAGAAAACTCCGAATCTCGGATGGAGACTTCGGAATCTCCCATCTCATCACGGCCTCCACCTTGGTCGGGTCTACTGGAATCCCGTTCTGGTTGACGAGGTGCCCAAGAAACTGCACATCGCGCAACCAAAACTCACATTTGGAGAACTTGGCATACAAGCTCTCCCTCCTCAAGGTTTCCAAAACCTCTCTCAAATGCTCCCCGTGCTCCTCCTGCGTCTTGGAATAAACCAATATGTCATCAATGAAAACCATCACTGACCGATCCAGCATCGGTCTACACACGCGGTTCATGAGGTCCATGAACGTGGCAGGAGCATTGGTGAGCCCAAACGGCATCACCACGAACTCATAATGGCCATATCTCGTCCGAAACACGGTCTTCTATACATCCTCCTCTTTGACCCTCATCTGATGATAACCTGAACGCAAATCGATCTTGGAGAACCAAGATGCTCCCTGTAACTGGTCGAAGAGGTCATCAATCCTCGGGAGTGGGTAACGGTTCTTCACCGTTACCTTATTCAGTTCCCGGTAATCTATACACATCCGATGCGACCCGTCCTTCTTTTTCACAAACAGGATCGGGGCTCCCCAGGGTGAACTGCTCGGTCGAATAAATCCCTTGTCTAGCAGCTCCTGCAGCTGGGTAGACAATTCCTGCATCTCGTGAGGAGCCAAACGATAGGGTGCCTTGGCTATCGGAGCCGCATCAGGAACTAGGTCGATCCTGAACTCTACCTAACGCTTTGGAGGTATTCCAGGAAGCTCCTCTGAAAAAACATCAGCGTAGTCTCGCACCACTAGAACCTCGCTCACCGTTGCTTTACCCGTCTCCCGAGTATCCAGAACATACGCGACATATCCCGTGCGACCCTGCTGAAGGTAGCGCCTAGCCCTCGTTTCCGAACAGACTACAGGTCCATGCTGCAGCCTCTCGCCGTGGATCACCAACTCTCCCCCACTTGGGGTCCTAATCCGCACTAGCTGCTGTGCGCAATCTATCACCGCCCCATTAGGGCTCAACCAATCCATGCCTATAATCACCTTGTTCCCCCGCAACGGGATGGGAACCAAATCCACCAAATAGCGCTCCTCGAATAACCTTAGAACACAATCCCTGAACACTACTATTGCTCGTACCGATCGATCATCGGAAATCTCTACCTTTAAAGGGCAATCCAACATGCCCGAAGACTTAGTAAATTTCTTGCTAAGCGCAAGGGAAACAAATGACCGGGTGGCACCCGAGTCAAACAACACCTGAACTGGGATACCGTTCACATGGAACGATCCTAACGCATGAACACAGGGCACATATCAATAACACAACATCATAAAAATAAAGATAGAGGGAAAGAATGATACTCGTCACCACATCCTGTGCGGCGCGTGCCTCCTCTGCAGTCAGCTGAAATGCTCAGGTCCTCACCACTGGAGCCTCTGCCTTGCCCTGTCGGCCATCTGTAATCCGCAGGGTAGCTGGAGCTGGTGCCTTAACCGGTGTTGATGCTGTCAAATGGGGGAAATTGGCCTTCTTGTGGCCCTTCTGGTTGCAATGGAAACACAAAAACTCAGCCGCCTGCATCACAGGTGTAGGGGCGGTATAATCTCGGTTGAAGTGCCCTGACTTGCCGCACTTGTAGCAGCCTGACGATCCTATCTTGCATGCTCCCTCGTGCGCCCTACCGCATTTCTTACAGCGGTCCCGTCCCTGTTGGCCTTTCGGCCCCACACCCAATCCATTGGGCTTCTTTCCCGAAGCCCCCATAACATGCCCCTCTTCCGCCTTCCTCTTCCGGATGTGCTCCAGATCTATCTCCCTCTCCCTTGCCCTGGAAATCATAGAGTTCAGGGTAGGGCAAGCTGAAAAACTGACATGCTCATGAATATCAGCTCGTAGCATGTCATGATAGCGGGTCCTCCTTATATCCTCGTCACCCGCGTATTGGGGCACCAACAATGCTCTCTCCCGGAATTTGGCGGTGGTATCCGCCACAGTCTCCTTCGTCTGTCTCATATCTAGGAACTCCCTGGCCAACTGATGAAGCTCGACAGCCGGTGCAAACTCCACCCTAAACCTGGTCGCGATGTCTGACTAAGTCATAGCCTCAACAACCGAGGCTCCCAATGAGTCACTCATGGACTCCCACCAATCCCTAGCTCGATCTCGTAGACATCCTGCGGCGAACCTCACCTTCGACCCCTTAGGGCAGGAGCTAATCATCTGTGCAGACTCGATGTCGGCAATCCATCGTCTGGCGGCTATGGGGTCCTTCGCCCCGTGAAAATCCCACGCACCACTGCCTCGAAAGTCCTTGAAGAACAGTGTGCGGGATCCCGACTGGCCAGATTCCATGTCGCTCCTGAATGCCCGGAGGCGATCCTCCATCAACTCCAATATCCCTTCCTTGATCGACCCGAAGGTAATGGGGGTCGACTCAAGGATGCCTCTGGTGATCTCTGACGTGATAAACTCGCGTAGCCCCTTATCTACTGGCTCGGAACCTGATCCCGAACCCGATCCCTCTCCTGTACTGTGCCAATTGCTGGCCTCGAGCGTAGTACCACCATTCTGAAATACAAAAGAAATAACAACTGTTAGCGATACTGACACCTCTGGAGGGATCACACCTACTACAAGTTCCATGGTCTTATCTTGGCCTTCCTCGGTTCGGGTATGGATCCTCTGCTTTCAGTAGTACGGGCCCATACTACCTTCCACATCTATCCGTACCTTATCCAAGGACTGCCTTGACTCCACCAGGTCCCTTTCACTACCACTGATCACTGCTATTCTTATCCTAGGCTTTCCCTAGGAAACCTCTGACTCCACCCAACCTAGTCCTCAGCTACTGAATGTCTCTTTGTGATGCCAATTAGCTATTACCTAAATACAATCACATGCGATGAGTCTCGGATAAACCTTCGAGTAAGGGACTCATCCCTACCACGGTTAGGACTCAAACAAGAGCTACGCAATAGGGTCAAATCCAACACTCTGAGATTATTCAACCCTGATCACATGTGACCTTAACGTATTCACCTAACAGTTAACTCCCATCACTCAATACCCACATAGCACAAAGCAAACAACATTTGGAAAAAAAGGAAACAACCTTAAGCAACTCTATCCTCGTAGAGAAAAACTGAACTAGTATACAATGATAGCTCGTACTATCAGGCATAACCTAACCTGACTATCCTACTATTGTCTACTCAATTCTAGCATGCAACTTTTCATACACTGAAGCACATAAAGCAGACACATAAAGAATCATTCCTAGATCCTTAGTCCTATTCTAGCATGCTGCTCTACTGAAACTGATAAGCATAACATAAGGTTGTATGGGTACTTTGGGGAATACTTAATTGAGCTTGGCCGGTCGCGCACATCACACACTTTGTTATTTCTTAAAACCATTTACTTAGCCTTTTAGAAAACATTTTCTTTTTCCAAAATTTCTTAATCCCTCGATTTGAGTTCAAACACCCCCGAAGGTGTGTCCAAATCCCTCAAACCAGGGTTCTGATACCAACTTGTAACATCCCAAAAATACGAGCCAAAAATTTCATTTTTGAAAACATATAATTAGCAAAACATTAGTAGTAAAACATACACCGATCATATCATTCATAAAAGTGTGCGTGTCTGGAATTCAGTTTATAAAAACATAACAACGTCAGAGGACAATCCCCAGGAAATCTCATGGTGCGGAATACAAGGTGTGTGTGTGATGGGCCGCTACCACACCAACTCTTTCGCCTTCGAAGAAGAGGTACCTGAAAACAAAACTGAAAACTGTACGCACGAAGCTTAGTGAGTTCCCCCACTATACCGCATACCACAAAATCACATAACATACATATACTGCCGGGCATATCTGGGTGCCCGACCTACCCCTTCGGTCCTTGCGACCAAATACTGTTGTACATATCTGGGTGCCCGACCTACCCTTCGGTCCTTGCGACCAAATACTGTCGGGCATATCTGGGTACCCGACCTACCCTTCGGTCCTTGCGACTGAATACTGCCGGGCATATCTGGGTGCCCGACCTACCCTTTGATCCTTGCGACCAAATACTGTCTGGCATATCTGGGTGCCCGACCTACCCTTCGGTCCTTATGACCGAATACTGAGGACTATTTCACCCTCTACTACTACCACATAACACATATCACATAGCATCATATCATACTAGCACATAAACATAACACAGGTAGTAGCAACCCGAGATGAATATCACAGAGACCATCATCTAATCATACAATTCCTACTAGTGGGCTGACATTGTGGCCTTAGACCCACTGCTACTAGAAGGTAACTCACCTTGTAGCTGCTGCTCTGTATAGGATCTGTCTGTCTGCTGCTGCTGCTCCGGAAATCCTCCGGCTGCAATTCCCACCAAACACTTAGTCAAATACTGCTAACCGAGCTCAGGGTAAAGTGACAATTTACCCTTAACCAAACCATAAGTCAAATTCAACTACCATAAGACCCGACTCGCCGAGTTGGCTTGTCAACTCGCTGAGACCGTATCCCTTTGTCTGACCACTAACCCATCTCTACTCGTCGAGTTTGGCATTGACTCGACGAGTTTTCCTTCTAAGTTGATGACCAAACATTCTTCATTCTATTCGCCGAGTTGTATGAAAAACTCATCGAGTTCATCTTTTTCTAAAGAACATTCTATGCTGAGACTCGTCGAGTTGTATGAACAACTCGCCGAGTCCGTTCTTCAGGCAAGGAGATTGCCTTGAACTCGCCGAGTCATGGCATTGACTCGTCTAGTTACTACATGAGTGAGTCTGGCTTCCAACCCATTGAGTCACACCCTATGACTTACTACTCAAACCCACAAACACGCAAAGGGGGAAAACTCGGGGACTCGCGACTCGACTCGCCGAGTCAGATGAACGACTCGTTGAGTCTGCTGCATGAAATTATTATACACGCGATTCTGCTTGAATCTAACCCATGCCATTCATAGATCTGGGTTCCTAGGGCCTGGTTTACACGTAAAGTTTCCAACTCTACGTGTATATAAACACCCATGAGGGTTTTAGGGCTCAAAATGCACCAAAAGAGTAGATCTAGGGCTTTCATGCACTATGGCTCCATAAAGGCAATAGATCCAAGCTCCTGGAGCTCAATCATGCCTAGATCCAGATGCTAAACAACTTATTACGAACCCTAAGACACAACAAGCTTGGGAAAAGGTCCAAGAAGGGCTTTCACGGAGCTACAAGGGATAATGAGCATGAAAACAAAGGGAAACTGAGTTATACCTCAAGGAAATCACTAAAATAACACCAAGATGTCTGGCCTCCTTCTTCTCTTCTTGATCTACTCTTCTTTTCTCTCTAAAATCTTCAAGAAAACACACAAAAGCACTTCAATCTCACAAGGAACAAGGGTTGGACGTTATGGGGAGCTTTGAGGGTGAAGGGGGCGAGCTTAGGGGTGGATAAGAGGGTTTAAATAGGGTGCAAACCCTTGAAATTTAGGGTTTCATCAGACAGCGGGGACTCGCCGAGTCCAGAATATGGACTCGCCGAGTTGCCAACTTAAACACGTTCCGGACCCTGTCCCTACTCAGCGAGTCGGACCTACAACTCGCCAAGTCCAAGGCTAAAAATGAAAAATACTAAGATAAATTTTACGTACCAGGAACCAGGTACTACAGCTACCGCTATGACCTTTCATACAATTATCACGGAGACAGCAATCATTCCACATAACAAGAAATAGGCCGGCATTGGTGCCTTCGATCCATGAATATAGTGAGAAAACTCACCTCAACTGCTGAAAATCCCAGATAAAAGCTCAGGCTGATAGAATGGAGGATCCACGTGTTAACTAAACAATAAAGTCCCAATAAACAGTTGGGTCATAATCCTTACTAAGAATTACAACACTTGCCTAAAGTCCAAGGTGGTATAGGCAAACTAGACTTCAAAGCCCAATTAAATCCTAGGCCCAAACCCAAGGATCATCCAAGATCCAATATGAGTCCATCAACTAAAGTAGCCCAACAATAAGGAAGTCCAAGTCCCAACCCTAATAAGAAAACCCATTAATTTAGGCCTGAAACACCCATTGGATTGAACTGGGTCGTACGCTCGACGTATCCACCAGTACGTTTAGGGTACCCGGACGAAGCGTGAGAGTCACGATTAGGGAGGCAGTACGTGCGGCGTACAGGAAGCTATGCACGACGTATGTACCCCCATGCAATCCATGCAAAAGTTTCTTCAAACCTTAATACCCAATGACTAAAACTCAAATCTAAAATCATTAAGACCTCTAAGGCCATAAAGTTGCAAACTTTATGCCTTTAGGTGGCTACAAAGAGTCCAACTCTAAAACCTAGCTTATTTCACCCCTTCCTACACTCTAACTCTTGAAAGAGACTAAACAAGGTCTAAGTTGTTGGATTAGGTATCTAAGACCATAATTATATTTGGTATATACTTGACCCGATTGTAGCATGGTCCTTTTGGTTTGCCCTCATTAGAGCAACTTGACTGGATGAATAATGGAGAAAGAGGTTATTATGGTTTATTAATATATTATACGAATAATATATTAAAGGAGAAATCATATTTGTTTAATTAATATTGGTCAAGAATTGATTAAGAATTAATTTTGTGGTCAAAAGAGATCATTTAAACTAAGGGGATTGATATTGTAATTATGTGATAGTTGCAATATGGGTTGAGGAACCCTAAAGAAGGGATGGACGAATTCTATAGGGAAGCCCACATAGAAATCGTCCATAGGAGGCCTTCTGGAAGGATCATGTGGACTACTTAAGGCCTAAGAAATCTAATTAGGGTTTTGACTGAAACCCTAGCAGCTCACCTATATATAGAGTCCCTAGGATACACAATTTTGGCTACCACTTGAAGCCGAGAGATCATAGAGCCGACTTTGAGCCCTTCCCCTCTCTCCAAGATCATCCAACTTGCTTTGGTGTTTGTGATCCATAGAGGCATCACATTTGAGGTGCCAGGTTTCTCAAAAGTTCAAGATCTTCAAGCTTCAACTGAAAGGGAACATTCTTATTCTTGTTTATGTTGAATTTAATTTTTGTTGTATGCTAGATTAGGGTTTGAAATCCTTGGATGATTATTGCATGTGCAAATTAGAAAAACTAGATCCAAGCATTAGGGTTTGCATGTACACCATAGGATTGATGTATTGCTCATAACCCAACACAAGCTTGCACCTTTATGATTTAAGATGTCCAGAAACATCTAAAAATACAACTTTAAAGCTTAAGAGTAGCTCATACTCACCAAGATCAAAATTTTGGGGACAAGAAGGAAGAAACTAGCCTCAACTAGAACTTAATGAAACACAAACCAAGTTGAGAGCTTTATACCTCCTAGTGATGCAAAATGAAGAGAATGTGTTGGATCCAAAGTCTTGAGGGATAAGCTTTCTTCTTGAATAACCTTCTTCATAACCAAAAAGCACACACAATCACTCTAAACAGCTCAAAATGCTCTAAATAAACTAGGGTTTGCTAAGAGGGTTGAGAAAGGGGATGGAGGCTGAGGTATGGGAAGGTCTTGGGACATAATGAGGTTTAAATAGTGCATAAACCCTAATTATTAGGATTTTGGTGTGAGCCACGTACGCCCTGCGTACTGGAGTACGCACAGTGTACTCGCATGGAGCCTAGTACACTAAGCCTACCAAGATGTACGCCCCGTATACACGAGTAACACCAAAAAATCAAGGTTTTATCTTCGGGGACCCTTTTGTAAAAAAAAAATCAAAACTCAAGTGTTCAAAAGCAAACTTGATCATTGTAGATGTTACAAATGATGCATACCATGGAGACCTCGTTAAGGGAGTGGAGTCTATCCTTTTGGAATCCTGAGTAAGCATATGAATATCCATAGAGGTAGGATTAGTGACAATAAATGAGCATTGTCATCGCCATCATATTTAACGTTGATATAATCATCCTCAACAAGGAGGTCATTAGAAGCAAGATCAAATTCAACCTAGTAGCCGAAGGAAAAGATATGGGTGTAATTAATGAGAAAAGGTGTTAGCTAGGCACTCGGGAATCACTAAGAATAAAGAAAGGGTTAAAGATAAGGAAGGAGTGTTTTGATAATGGGGTGTGGTAGGTTTCAGTTTGGAGGTAGGGTATACCCGATTAAGGAGAACACTAATGGGTAAGAAGGCGAGGGGGAGGGGGGGGGGGGGGGGGGGAGGGTGGTATGGTTTTTTCATTTGGAGTTTCACTTATGGATGTAGATTGAAGAGCTTTTGGCTTTTAGAAATTTTGTTCAAGTTACCATAGTGAAACCGTTATGATTGACATTTTTCCTTGCTTTTTGATATGATCCTAAATTGATGCTATTTTCATATCATGATTATATTTAATTGTTATTTAGTCAAAACATATGTGTGTAAATCTTGTATGAAAAATTATTAGGATGTGTGTCTCGTATAACGAAATTAGAGACACATATCAACTTTAAGAGATAAGAGACACTTTTGGTAATTTGTATTATTAAATATTTTAGCCATTAGAGGTTGTACTCATGTTTTGCTTAAGCTTGGTGATTGACTGAGGCATCCTTTGTAATTTTCTAGTTCCTACACATTTTTATTTTTTTAAAGTTTGAAATTTGTAGGATTTTCCGTATCCTCTTTAATAAATGAAAGTTTTTTTTTTTGTCACGTGTCATCTTCTCTTTTATTTTGACACTTTTTATTTTGTGAGAATTTTAAAAATTTGATTTTCCACTTGTCATTGTTTAGGGATTTTCATTTTTCATAAAATAAAATTCCATAAATTGTAATGGGTTCTATAAGAAAATAAAATCATTCATATTAATTTGGTAATAAATTCTCATAAATATTTCAAACGATTTAGTTTCTTTTGCAAATTTTCAGAAGATTAAATTATGTTATGTAAAGTATTACATTATAAAATATTTCATATTTGTATATTAATATTAATATTTTAATTTTAATAAACTCATATAATATACGAGTCTCACACCTAGTATAAATTACTACCTAAAGGTAGTCGGATTGGCACCATCAAACGACACAATCATCATTCCCACCCATGTTTTCAATAATTTACAATTCTTTAGGATATTCCACTCAAATTGCAACAACTCTTTAGCTTTTATAATTAATTCCCCACTAATTTTTAAATAATTCACATTTCGACTGTGGATAATCTCTTATAAGCAAGTGGAGATATACTACATGAATTATGTCAGAGACCACAAAAATTCTTTAATAATTCACACACAATAATGTTTCCTCTTTATCTCCCTATTCTTGGGCTGTATCGGCCAATTGGGCTTTTCTAAATTGGATTCGACTGGGTTTGGACCGGCCAACGATATAATTATATTTGACACACTATTGTAATTTTATAAAGTCTGATCGCATACAAATTTCTTACAATACTTTTTTCGTCAACAATCGTGAATTTTTTGACCAAACCATTTTTTTTATATAATTGTTGTAATTATGTTTTTTAAATATTTAAGTATTTATTAGTAAATTTTATATTTTTTAATTTAAAAACAAAATTTTAAGAGTGATCCATGTGGTTTATAAAAATCGCACAGTAAGGAATATTATTAAAACCGTTAAGCACTTGGTCGAAGGATTTCAAGATCTTATGTGATTAGTCTTTGACCCATGTAAAATAAATTTGGTATTCTTTTGTGTGTGTATATATATATATATATATATATATATATATATATATATATATATATATATATATATATATATATATATATATATATATATATATATATATATATATATATATATATATATATATATGCTTAGGTTATTGTGTAATTATTGTGTTTTATTGTATGTATAAATGTAGACCAATTATTTTACTTATTTTAACAAAGTGATTAATATATATTATTGAATTAAATATAATTGAAAAATACCATCCAATTTAACTAGAATGGTATTTTAGTCAATTAATATAGATTTAATAAAGGAAATTTGCATATTTTAAAGGATCATAGATTCTATTAATTTTAAAATTTTGATTTTTATTAATTATAAGGTTTTTAATTCGAACATTCTGACAAAATATGTTTGAGTATATTAAAAAATAAAAATATTCTAGAACAATAAAATAATAAAAATATTCTTGAACATATTTCTTGATCATGACTTAAATTTTTTTTTTTTTTTGTAGAATAACAAATTCTCGAACCAGCAATTGAAGAATTAAAAAAAAATTACATTAATTCTTATAGAATACATGTAACAATTGTTAAGAATTACATTTATTGTTAAAAAATAAAACTAAAAAACTTTCAAATCGGAAGAAAAAAAACGTCAAAATCTAACAAATACATTAATTCATTCTAAAACAATTGTCTGTTCTTCAAGCATCAACTTCTTCAAACCTGAACTTCAGTGAAAACAAATCCAATTGTAGTTTAGAATCTAATAACGCATTAGCAAATGATAAATAAAAAGTATATTCCTTCAGAAAAATATGCGGACTTGTTAATTGCACCAATACCAATAATCAAAAACTGTAGAACATGTATAGTCAATGAGAAAATATTCATATTCCATTCCAGCAGAATTAGAATTCGTGTTTCCATTCTGATAGAATTTGAATTCGTGATTCCATTCCGATAGAATTGGAATGGTCTAAAATACACAAACCGATTTAATGCTTCCAGAACATCAGAAGGGGCGAGATTAAGTTCATCAAGAACTATCCAATGACCATTTCTAGCATGTGTCAGAAATCAGAACTAAAATCAAAAGCATAATCTATTTGAAAAGAAATAAGAGCGAACGCCACATCAAAAATTAAATCACAGTAATATAATAACAATTTAGTAAACATATGAAATCAAAAATTCAGAATAACATAGAATCGGAAAATAATCAACATCAAAAAATTATCAAAATCACAACATCATCAAAACTTAAATCACAACAACATCAAAAAATTCATATCAATTACCAACCATCAGATTTGAGTTCTTTTTGGTTGTTGATTTGGAACTGAATTGGAGGCAAGTTCTCAAGGAATTTAAGAGTGAACAGTCCTTTGGCGATAAAACCAATAGGTATATCACCTGAATGAAGAGAACCGTTAAAATATAACTCAGATAGCAATGGAAATTTTCTTTTAAGGAACTTTACTACAAGAAGGAATCACAAATATAGCAACGGAATAAAAAATTGAGTGGGAAACCAATCATATTTAGTGATAGTCTAACTAGCACCATAAAAACAAGAAATATCAATTGACACGTAAACATAAGCATAAGGATTCACAATCAATCACAAACGCTAATATGTCAAATAACACATAAAATTTACTTGATTTATGAGAAAACAAGGATGAATCATGATTCATAGTAGATACAAAAGAGAATCAATACATACAATTTACACCAACTTTGAAGGTAGGAAAGAGAGTCGATTAATCGGACTTACAGTTTACCTCCACATGCATATGTAGGGACACACAGTCTGTTGGTTTGTCTTTCTGTTTGGATGGAAATAGAGGAACTGTTTCATTCAAGCATTTTAGCGACCAGTTGGTGGGTAGAATCTAAATATACATAAGCATGTATCTCAAATAATAGGTACACGTACACATAGTTAAAACAAATTACAACAAGCAAGCAGATTGAACTTCAAGATTATATTTGGGTGTACATACCTGCAAAAGTTTGTAGGGATTGTAACACGAAGTGGTTTTGAAAGATTTTATTGATGTTTGATGACCATCTAAACATCAGGGTTAGTTAGGTTTATCAGGTTCTTTTAAGGGTGTTTAGAAATTGGTGATCGGAAGAAGGGATGGTCCAACAGATTGGCTTTGTGCGCTCTTCCAAACTCAACACATTAGTTGTTAATTATGTCGAATCGAATACAGAGGTCTCGATGGAGGAGAGTAAACGGGGTTGGGAGGTTTGGATCGAGGTCCTGGATTCGGGATATAGCATACCAGCGATCACTACAGGAGAATTTTGATGAAAAACTTGCATCGGATTCTTTGATTTCAGGATCAATGAAAATGTCGGTGGTAGTGCAGGAGATGGTGGAGTAGCTAGACAGAGAAGAAGGATAACTTTTTTTCCGGCGAGACGAGGATTATGGTAATGGGCGGGAGCGGAGGATTATGGGTTTTGTAGTTAGAGAGATGGGATTGAGTGATCTAGGGAAGGATGAGGGTTATTGAAGAGAAAACATGTCATTCATTTAAGGAGGATGAAAAACACGTATCAGTTTCAAGATCAACTGCAAAAAAATCAAGGGTGTGAGGTCGATTTGTGAAGGGGATAAATTTAGGGTTAGAAAAAGTCAATTTGATATAACCTTGGAGAAATTAGGTTAAAAGACAATACCATGATTATAGGGATTATTTTTGGAAGTTATTAATCATATTACTAAATTACCCTTATTTAATTATTTAATTATTTAATTTTTTATTTAATTTTTATTGGCCCATATTTATGCATACAATAACACAATAATTACTTTAAATACCTGAACCTAGCTATATTTATATATATATATATATATATATATATATATATATATATATATATATATATAAACTAATCTTAGTTAAAAATAAATAAATACAAAAACTCATGAACCCCTACCAACTCCACATCATCAACAACCAAACCTAGTCATTTTTCTCCCTCCTATTCTTCTTTTACTCATTAACGACTACCAGACTCCTCCACAGTAACTAGGCCTAGGTTCCGACAACATTTCGCTAATGTATAACTTCTCTCCCTCATATTCTTCCCTTACTCAACAATAATTCAATGATGTATAGTGCCATCGATCCTTAGGTTTTGATATCCAACACATGAATACAAAATCCCCATTCTCAATTACATCAAATCGTTTCCTCTTTAATGGACACTAACTGTAAAATCGAACATAGTTCCGATTCTAGATTATGATTCCCAATACATCCACCCCATTACCCATTGAATCTAGAGCATATCCATCTTCTCTATATGCGTTTCCGAAACTTTGTAACGCAAAACCATCACCGATTTAAGCCAACCAGTAATAATTCTCTCGATTGGCTCTGATTTAGTCCACTCACCCGACGCACCTTTTCTCAAAATGGTTTATGTATTATTTTGAAAAATAATGTTTTGTATTGGGGATTTGTTATGGCTTGCAACCGTAGCACCATGTTTCTAGATCGGATCGACTTAGGGCTTCAAGGAGTCAAAGGCGTGGTTTTTCTGTAAAATCAAGGCTCACGACGTGACCATAGAAAGGTCATGATGTGAGATGTGATTAAATGAAGATTTTGATTTAAACTGAGCTCACAACATGAGTAACAAGAGATCATGACGTGAGATACGTTGCAGTCCAATCACGTGATCTTTTAGGGATTACATCGTATTTAAACCCCATAAACTTCATTTTAGGGCTCCAAACTGGCCTCCTTCATGCCTAAACTTAGTAAAACCCTAACCTTAGCCTCTCTTTGTGTTTCTTGAGCTTTTGGTGGAGTTTTGGAGGTTTGAAGAGGAAGAGATCGCCATAGAAGCATAATTTGAACTTGGAAGTTTCATTTGCAACTTTTAGTAACGCTTCTAAACCAAAGTGAGTAATCAAGATCCAAGTTTTATGTTTCCTTGTTGTTAGATCTAAGGTTTTGTGCATATTTATAAAAGATCTTTAGAGATACAGTGTTCGGACTCCATAAACTTGGCAACTTTGTAGGTCCTTAGGTTGCTTGTTGCATGAGAATTTATCTTCTTTTTTCTCCATGAATGACCTAGTTTGAGCCCAAATATTGTATTGGACATACAAGACCTTAAATCATCAATTTTTATGATCCTTGGAGTATCAGGAAGCCCCTTGAAAAATATGGATTGGTGGCTTAATGGATTAAGAAGCTTTTGGATCAAAATGTCTTCCAGACTAATCTCATGACGTGAGGAAATGCACGTCACGTCGTGATGGCTGTGAGACTCGATTATTTTATCCTATAGTGGCTCACAACGCGATCCATAGATCGTCATGTCGTAAGGGCCAATTTGTTGACTTTCGTTGACCGTTGAGCATTGTCTTTTTGACCAAGTTTAACTTTGGGTCAAATTTAAGGATTTTAGGCAATTGATTGAGATTCTATCTGGTTCTTGGTGTTAGTGGATTAGCGGGAGCAAGTTGTACTGAGAAAGGGATTGTATTGAAATGTCCAGAGTTCTTCGATTTAGGTGAGTTTCGCCTCATTATACCGTGTGCCGAAGGCACCACTACCGACCTACTAGTTTTGGTTATCTGTTAGTAGAGGGGTGGCTTAGGGAATGTATATAATCATGTAGGATAGATTGAGAAATCTTGATCTTGGCTCTTTTACATGTTTCTTGTATGGTTGTGGTTCTAGAGTAGGATCACCTGTCCATGTGATATTTCACCTATTTGTATATACAGTTATGCATTCCTTGGATTGTTGGTATTTAGCATGTTCCTATGTTGTAGTGACACGTTAGGTCTGTATCCTAGTAGTTGGTATATTGCTATGCTATAGAGATCTATTAGATATGTATCATGGTAGTTGGTATGTTGCTATGCTATAGTGATATGTTAGATCTGTATCCTAATAATTGGTATGTTGCTATGTTGTAGTGATCTATTAGATCTGTATTTTGGTATTTAGGATGTTGTTATGTAGTAGTGATATGTAGATATGTATGTCTAATTGTACTTGCAGGTTATCATCTAGTGGAGTGCCCTAGGGACTGTCTGTGGTCATGTAGGATAGCTTGAGAACTCTTGATCTAGGCTTTCTTGCCTCTTCCTTTTTTGATTGTGGCACTAGAGTAGGATCATATGATCAAGTGGCTATCTTGCATCTGGTTACTAATATGTAACAACTCAAATTTTCAAACAAATTTTTTTCATTTTTAAGTTTCTTAAAACATAGTTCATAGCATCAACCCATGAAAAATGTAATCGTCAAATACAAAATATCAAGAAACAAAGTCAAGTATCCGAGAATCCATATAATCCATAATCATCAAGTTGGTGCGTACAATCATGTTGGTGCCTTACCGCGATCTTGTGATGTACCTAACACACATTTAATCAACATCATAAGTACGAAGCTTAGTGAGCTCCCCAAAATACAATATACAAAAATAATTAGCCTCTCGTGGCTAAACCCTGATAAGGACCCTCCAATCATATGTCTCAGTGAAGACCCTCTGGTCTCACGCCTCGATGTGGACCCTCCGGTCATAGCTCAACAAATACATAGGATAATTTAACGACAGAAGTCACAAAGACAGAATGCATAATAACATATAAACAGATAAGACCCTCCAGTCAGTAATAAAATTTCGACCCTCTGGCCAATACCATGCATAAGACCCTCCGGTCACAAAAAAGTTACCATACAGGTAAGTATAGTGAGAAGACTAACCTCTCGCTGGAAAGCAATCAATCTCGCACCCAAACTGTCGGTCTAGACTCCACCTAATTATGTCACATTCAACTCTAGTCAATAATTAATACTAATTGTTGGGATATGAGCATATCTACATTTCTATGTGATCATGCAGCCCTAATTGATTTGGATCTAAGTTTTTCACTAATTAAACATGAAAATAAAACACCAAAGCAATAACCCTAGATGTAGCATATAATTTTCAAAATTCACAAAGAAAATAGGATTAGAATATTACCTCACTTCTTATATAGTAATAACAAGAAAATCCTTGAAGATCATTAACTCTTGAAAGCTTAGTGCCCAAAGTGTTGCACATCTAATGGAGTCTCAAACACCCAATGCAAGAGGATGAGTTGAAGAGACAAGGAAATTGGCTACACTAGGGTTTCATAAGCATAAGGCCAAAAATTACATGTGGTGGGGTTCTTTATATACCTGTGGGCCGCTAGGGTTTCTGGAGGAAACCCTAATTCATGCTTAAGGCTTAAGCAGCCCATGGACACCTCCTTATGAGGCCTTAGACAAAAACTATAGGGCCTCATTATAGGATTTCGTCCACTCCTAATTAAGGAGTCCATCAGCCCGGTGTTGCAACTATAAATGATTTACAAAACAACCCTTCCATTATTAATCAGTTCCTTTAATCCCAAAATTAACATCAAATTAATATCAGATTAAATACTAATTAATAATATTATTTTTAAATAATATATTAATATTATAGTATATTAATAAAATTATTTTGATTACTAATTTATTATTTCAAATAATAAATCCTACTCTCTCTCCATTAGTTATCCTATCAGGTTGCATGAGTGAAGGCAATCCAAAAGGACCATGCTCTGTAACGCCCGTGTTTCTGGGCTTGCCATTTTTAGCAATGTAATAGTCTAGGTTAACCTTTGTAACTAAATTTTAAATAATAAAAATGTATTATTTGTGAATTATGTGATTTATGTGTGAATTAAGAATAAAATAAGCGTCAAAATTAAAGTGTGAGATAAGCCCGACATCTTTGCATAAAGTTGTAGTGGTTGAAACAAGGATTCCGGAGATATAAGGAATGCCAAAATCCGAGTTATAACGAAGAAGTTATGACCTGTCGAAGTTTCGCGACAAAACCGACACGACGCCGAGTGACGTAAAATATGAATTTAAGATAGAGCGATATTTAGCCTTAGCGATCTAAACGAAAGTCGTAGATTTCATTAAACCGAGAGCATGCATAAAAGGAACGCCCAAATCTGACTTCGTATGAGGAAGTTATGATTTTCTGAAGTTTCAACGTGGCAGTATGCAGCCCGAATACTCGATTTGAGATCGAGCGGTTTTTAGCCAAAACAATCTAAATGAGAATCGAAGATCTTGTTGTTAGTAGCGAAACGATGAAAAGTTAGGCGAGAACGGACGTCAGACGAAGAAGTTATGAATTTATAACGAAGTTTTTCTGTCCCGGCCTTCTAAAAATAAATAATAAAAATAAAAGTCAAAATTTGCCGACGGAGTCTAAATAAAAGTTGTAGAGTATGGTCTGACCTTCGCGTGGATATAAAGAACGTTGAAAACGGAGCTCGTATGCGAAAGTTACGCAATTTAGAAGTTTGACAAGTCAATTACGCCCCGCGTAATTTGAGTACGCCCCGCGTACTCAGTCGGATGCAACTTGTCTGACCAATACTCGAGTGCCACCAGTCGATGCACGCAGTGACGTCAAAGTACGCCCCGCGTAACCCGAGTACGCCCCGCGTAATTTGAGTACGCCCCGCGTAATCCCAGACCCAACAGCCTATAAATAGAACTCGAATTCAGCCATTTTCTCTTGTTCAAACTCTTCCCTCTCTCTAAGTTTTGCCTCGTTTTGCGTGTCGTTTATGCCCCAAAGCCCCGGTATCATTCCCGAGCCCCGAAGCAAGATCCGAAGCCCCGAGGATCCCGAAGAGCGTTATTCCCGAGCCGAAATGCTGCCCACGAGGAGCCCGGTTTTGTGAAGATCTTCCAGATCTACGGAGAAACACCTCTTCTGCAAGCCGTAGTGCTGCCCGATCATCTTCTGATCAAGTGAGTGTGTAGTTATTTTCATTCCAACGCAATATTATGAAGTATTTCCTATAAAATACGTGTTATGTGTATATATTTGGTTGTTATACGTGTGAGTGTATATTCACTCTCTTCTATCTTATAGATCTGATGTATTCTCTATGAAATACGTGTTATGTGTGTATGTCTCATCTGTTATGTGGAATATGTGTTGATTAAAACATGTTATACAGGTTTTTAAAACAATGTATAAAAATGTATATTTTTATCTGCTAATATGTTGGGTAGAACATGGGTAGGTAATTGGTGTGTAATAAACAGATGAGAGGCCTCGGTGTTATTGGTGTTATTCTAGTCATTCAGCAGAGTATGGATGACGACCACGGACTATTCTAGACTGTCCTGTGGAACACTAGCAGGCTCATTACCTGTAGGTGTTGTGAACGACGTGTTCACCGGTGTACTCTATCCCCCACATGGTTGCCTATAGGATACTTATTGTTGAGGAAGCCCCTCTGCAGTAATGTCCATCCCGATGAAAAATCCTGAAATAGGTTCCTTATAATAGACGTTATTTTTAGGAACGTAAGGTGAGGATAACGGGAATGGGTAATCGGGTTTATTGTTGATTGTTGAAATTAAATATAATTATTGTGGGTTGAAAACCCTATATGCTCACCAGACTCCCAAGCCTGACCCACTCAGTTGATTTATTTTACAGGAAGTGGCGCAAGAGCTTAAGATGGGCGAACATCAAGTTGTTTTGTTTACAAGTCTGTATATGTATATATTTGTTGAATGACTTGTAATGCTATCGTTTATGCTTTATGATCTGTATCGGAACATGACATCCCGACTTTTGATTGTGAAATGAAATCATATTTCTTTATGAAATGTTTTGATAAATATCTATTTTATCATGTTTTGTTTTTGGGAACAAATTCCGCATCTCTTTTAAAATTAAAAGGATTTACTCTGAAAATTATTTTAAAAAGCATAAATGAAATCGGACTTTTCTGGCCGAGATTTTGGGGATGTCACAGTTGGTATCAGAGCATTAGTTTAAGCGAACTAGGAATTTGTAGGATTTCTAGACTTAAACTTAGGATGCGAAGTGGAGATTGTTAGGTGTGTGTCTGATAAATTTTAGACACAAGCACTAGTTTATTTTAGGAAAGTTGCCTAAAATGCTTTTATGTGCTAAATGTTATATGTTGCCATATATGATATTATTTGTTCGGATCTACGGTTTATTGCCAACCGGATCTGAAGGTTTATGTGTTTAGGATTCTAAGTGTATATGTACAATATTAGAACTAGCATGTAATCGTTTGGAGTAATAAGGTGAAATTATTCGGTGTATAGATCAAAATGGTGAGAACAAGAAGCGGAGTTGGAAATGCTAATGAAAACAGGAATCAACCGCCTATAATCGAGCAAGTACCTGTCGTAGCTGCTGCACCTGAGCCGATAACAATGGCTGGTGTACAAATGATGATTCAAATGATGTTGGATCGTCAAATGGAAGAAACAAGACGCCTGCTTAGGCAGAATCGTGAAGAACCGTCAATTCAAGCGGAAGAGCCCGAGGAGAATGGAGGGCAGTCTGAAGGAGAAAACTTTAGTGGGATCATTGGTCAAGACGAACAACCAGTGGTTAGACGCAATAACCAGTATGGAGGAAATGATGGTCGTGGGTGCAAGTATAAGGATTTCATGGCATCCAAACCACCATGCCTATCCGGAAGCCCGACGCCGGTACAAGTTATGGACTGGGTCTCTGAAATGGAGACTATGTTTGAAAGTTGCGAATGCAGCAACAGGCAGAAGACCGCTCTTGCGATCCCTCTGCTATAATCTAGCGTGTTAAGTTGGTGGAAGCTGTTAGCTGACTCTATGCCCAAGGGAGAAGCAAGCAAAATGTCTTGGGAAGACTTTCTGGAACAACTAAAACTGCAATACTGCTCCGAGCAGGACCTTCTGGAAATCAGTAATGAGTTTCAGAATTTGAAGAAAAGGAAATTGAGCGTTACTGAATACGCTACAAGTTTCACGGAAAAGATGAAGTTTATCCCATATTTGGTGCCTACAGAACTCTCTAAGGTCAACAATTTTGCCCTTGGACTACCAGCGGACTATGGTCCAATGGTTAAGCAAGCAACCACATTGAAAGCCGCCATCTGGGCTGCTAGAAATGTTGAGACCCAGATCAGGGAAAAAGGTCTAGAAAGGTCAGAGGTTGGTGAGAAAAGGAAAATCGATGGATTTTCAGGGTCCAGCAAGAAAAGTAAATTCTCGAAGTCTAGTTCGAGAGGAAGTGGAGGAAAGGTAGAGGCGAAATGGTGCGACAAGTGCAAGAAGAAGCATCATGGGAAGTGTGGCGGGGAAACCACATGCTTCAAATGTGGAAAGCCAGGGCATTATGCCAACGAATGCACTTTCACCAAGAATGTTTGTTATGGTTGCGGTGAGGAGGGGCACATCTCAAGGGATTGTCCGAAGAAGAAGGAGGCAGCAAGACCCAACATTCCGCCAAAGCCAAAGGCGAGAGCATTCCAGATGACACTGGAAGCTGCTAAAGATGAAGCTGATGTCGCTTCAGGTACCTTTCTCGTTAACAAATTTCCTGCCCAAATTTTATTTGATTCTGGAGCCAACTACTCCTTTATATCGCATGAATTTGGTAGAAAACTAGCTTTGCCTATTGTGAGACTAGATAATGCTTTATTAGTCGAAGTTGCTAGTGGCAAGATTGTACCTGTTAGCCATCGTATGAAAAACATTTTAATTGATTTGAATGGGAATAAGTTCCACGAGGAATTATTACCTATAGAACTTAATGGTTTCGACATCGTTTTGGGAATGGATTGGCTTAGTGCCAATGATGCCGAAATTTTATGCAAGAAGAAAATAGTGAAAGTGAATTCGCCTGGAAAGGAATCGTTTATGGTGTATGGAGATAAACGCAGAGTAAATTCTGGAATCATTTCCCTAATGAAAGCCAGAAAGTGTTTGACCAAGGGATGTACATCATATTTAGCATTCGTGATCGATGCTAAGAAGGAAAAGAAGGTGATGCAAAATATACCTGTTGTGTGTGATTATCTGGAAGTATTTCCCGAAGATCTTCCTGGATTACCGCCCGATCGACAAGTAGAATTTCGTATTGACTTGTTGCCCGGAACAACGCCAATTGTAAAAGCACCTTATCGATTAGCACCAACGGAGATGAAGGAGCTAATGATGCAACTTCAGGAGTTATTGGACAAAGGTTTCATTAGACCTAGTTCATCACCCTGGGGAGCTTCGGTGTTATTCGTAAAGAAGAAAGATGGAAGCATGAGGATGTGCATTGATTACCGAGAGCTGAATAAGGCAACAATAAAGAATAGATATCCGTTGCCGAGGATTGATGACCTATTCGATCAGCTACAAGGTTCAAGTTATTTCTCAAAGATCGACTTGAGGTCAGGATATCATCAGCTAAAAGTAAGAGAGCGGGA
This sequence comes from Lactuca saligna, assembly GCF_052625555.1. NCBI lineage: Eukaryota > Viridiplantae > Streptophyta > Magnoliopsida > Asterales > Asteraceae > Lactuca > Lactuca saligna. The sequence continues at coordinate 95,550,564 of NC_136419.1, read as the reverse complement.
TATAGAGAATACTGCATTCAGAACCCGATATGGACACTATGAGTTTTTGGTTATGTCGTTTGGACTAACCAATGCTCCAGCAGCATTCATGGATTTAATGAACAGGGTTTGTAATCCGTTCCTTGATAAATCTGTGATAGTGTTCATTGATGACATTCTGATTTATTCAAAAAGCCAAGAGGAGCATGGCAGACACTTGCGAGAAGTTTTGGAAGTCTTGAAGAAGGAGAAGCTGTATGCGAAGTTCTCCAAATGTGATTTTTGGATTCGAGAAGTCCAATTCTTGGGTCACGTGGTCAACCAAGAAGGTATAATGGTTGATCCAACAAAGATTGAAGCTGTAATGAAGTGGGAACAACCAAAAAGTCCCACGGAGATTCGAAGCTTTTTAGGATTAGCCGGATATTACCGAAGGTTTATCCAAGGCTTTTCTTCGATCGCTAGTCCATTAACAGCTTTGACCCACAAAGGAGCTACTTATGCTTGGAGTGATAAGCATAAAGAAGCATTCGAGAAGCTAAAGAAGAAACTATGCGAGGCACCGATACTTTCTCTACCCGATGGAGTTGAAGACTTCGCTGTTTATAGCGATGCGCTGGTGTTGGATTGGGTTGTGTTTTGACCCAAAGAGATAAGGTGATCGCGTATGCATCTCGACAGCTGAAAGAGCATGAAAAGAACTACCTGACTCATGATTTGGAGTTGGCAGCGGTAGTTTTCGCTCTGAAAATATGGAGGCATTACCTCTATGGCACGAAGTGTAAACTTTTCACTGATCATAAGAGTCTCCAATATCTCTTTAGTCAGAAAGAATTGAATATGAGGCAACGACGCTGGCTGGAACTACTTAAAGACTACGACTGTGAGATACTTTACCACCCCGGTAAGGCCAATGTTGTTGCTGATGCTCTCAGTCGGAAAGTCAATATTGAAAAGCGAAGGCCAAGAGCGTTGAGAATTGAAGTTGTCTCAACCATTTTAGAAAGTATAAAGAAAGCTCAAGAGGAAGCTTCGGAGAAGAATGACCGAAAGGAGGAACGTTTGGGCAAAACGTTGGTGTTCGGTGTAAACAGTCACGGATTGAAGGTGTTCCAAGATCGGATTTGGATACCTAAGACAGGAGGAGTCAGAGATCTTCTGATGGAAGAAGCTCACAAGACCATGTACTCAATTCATCCCGGTAGCACTAAAATGTATAGGGACCTGAAACCCTATTATTGGTGGCCGACGATGAAGCTCGACATTGCGAAGTATGTGGCCGAGTGTGTGACTTGTGCAAGAGTCAAGGCACAACATCAGAAACCGTACGGGAGTTTAGAACCATTGCCTGTGCCTATGGGTAAGTGGGAAGACACTACTATGGATTTTGTCACTAAACTGCCCAGAACAAAGAATGGTCACAACATGATTTGGGTGGTCGTCGATCGATTCACTAAGAGTGCGCATTTCATAGCAGCCAATGAGAAATGGTCTATGGAAAAGCTTGCGAATTCTTATGTGAAGGAAATTGTGAGACTTCACGGTGTTCCGCTAACAATTGTGTCGGATCGTGATAGTCGTTTCACCTCAAGATTTTGGAAAAGTCTACAAGAGGAATTGGGTACCAAGTTGTGTTTAAGTACAGCTTACCATCCGCAGACTGATGGTCAGAGCGAACGGACGATACAAACACTTGAAGATATGTTGAGAGCGTGTACCTTGGAATTCCTAGGTAATTGGGATGAACATTTACTGTAACGACCCAATTTTTACGTCCGAAAATTTCATTTTAAAATATTACTTTAGAAAACATTAATAAATAAAAACATTGTTTGATCACACCATAACACATCGTAACCATGTTCTAAAAGGTCAAACCATACATCCCATCAAAATATCAGAGTACAATCCCAGTAAATCTCGTAAATGCGGAAACCGAAGAGTGTGTGTATGACGTGCCGCTACCGCGCCGGCTCCTTCCCCTTCGATGCAGAGGTACCTGAAAACAAAACTGTAAACGTAAGCACAAAGCTTAGTGAGTTCCCCCAACGTACCACATACCATACAATCACATAACATACGTACTGCCAGGCTATTCTGGGGTGCCTGACTACCCGGTACGGCCATTCTGGGGTGCTGACCTACCCATACGGCCATTCTGGGGTGCCGTCTTACCCGTGTCAAGCCATTATGGGGTGCTGACTACCCATGTCAAGCCATTCTGGGGTGCTGACTACCCATCGGTCCTAACAACCGATCCTCGGGGACTGGTCCCCTTCCGCTACCTCTATCGCATAACATAATAGACCAACATACAAGCATACCATCACATACAGTCAGATAATTATGGGGTGTCTGACTACCCAGCGGTCCTAACAACCAAACTCTACTACTATTGCATATAACGTATCATGATAGCATGCAACATAACAGGTAATAGCAAACCTAGATGATATCACAAAGACAATCATCTATCATACATCTCCTACTGGTGGGCCGGCCGTGTGGCCTTAGACCCACTACTACTGGAAGGTAACTCACCTCAAAGTAGCTGCTGAACTGATCGGGAACTAACTGACTGCTGCTGCTCCGGGAGTCCTCCGGCTGCAATTCCCACAACATACTCAATCAAACACTGCTAACTGTCCTTTAGGTAAAATGACCATTTTACCCCTGGTCTAGCTCTAAGCCAATGCTAGAGTCAACTTTCAGTTGACCCGACTCGCCGAGTGGATCACCACTCGCCGAGTCCCTAGCAAACCATTGTCCTGGGTCCCTGGTTCTACTCGTCGAGTCGGGCTATGACTCGACGAGTTCACCTTCTAACTGTCATTCAACTCCTTCATCCTACTCGCCGAGTTGTATGAACAACTCGTCGAGTTCATCTTCATCCGAAGAACACTTTATGCTAAGACTCGCCGAGTTGTATGAACAACTCGCCGAGTCTGTTCTTGATCTATGAAGATTGCCTTGGACTCGCCGAGTCAGGGCATTGACTCGCCGAGTCCTAACATGGGTGAGTTCAGCTCCCAACTCACCGAGTCACCCCCTGTGACTCACGGCTCAACTCGACACATCATGAAGGGACCAAATCGGTGACTCGCGACCAGACTCGCCGAGTCACCTATACGACTCGCCGAGTCGTCGCCATGCATCCCCCAAATACACAGATTTACTCGATTTCAGTCCATGCCATTCATAGATCTGGACTTCTAGGACCCAAATCACACGTAAAGTTTCCAACTTTACGTGTGGATATTCACTAATGTGGATTTTAGGGTGCAAAATGCCTCAAAAGGGTAGATCTAGGATGAACAAGCCACATGGGGCCATAAAGCTCACATATCTGAGCTCCTGGAGCTCAATCTTGCCTAGATCTAAAGGTTAATCCACTTATTACGAAACATTAAGCACAAACAAGCTTGAAGAATTGCTCAAGAGTGTCCCAAATGAAATCCTAAGCATAAAAACAGGGGAAAAACGAGATATACCTCAAGGAAAATGTTGAAATGACACAAAGATGGCTGATCTCCTTCTCATCTTCTTGATCTACTCCTCTTTCTCCTCAAAACCTTCAAGAACGCACCAAGAACACTTCAACCTCTCAAGGAAATAAGGGAAAACGATGTTGGGGGAGTTCTGGGGGTGAATGGGGACGAGTTGGGGCGGAATGAGGGTTTAAATAGGGTGCAAACCCTTGAAACTTAGGGTTTCATCCAGCAGCAGTGACTCGCCGAGTCCAGGATATGGACTCGCCGAGTCGCCCACTTAAACGTGTCCTGAGTCTCGTCCCTACTCGGCGAGTCGGACCTTATGACTCGCCGAGTCCAAGGCTAAAATAGGGCAATGCTTAAATAAAATTCACATACCGGAAACCAGGTGCTACAAATCTCCCCCACTTATTTTAGACTTCGTCCTCGAAGTCTGCTGCCCGGTCCTGAAACAGCTCGGGGTAATGCTCCATCATCTCGTCCATCGGTTCCCAAGTCCATTCCGAACCCTTGCGGTGCTGCCATTGCACCTTTACTAGCTCTACCCTCTTGTTTCTCAACGTCTTGGTCTTTCTGTCAAGTATTGCGACTGGGCGCTCAATGTAATTCAGGCTGTCATCAACCTGAATATCCTCCAACGGTACTACTGCTGAATCGTCCACCAGGCACTTCCGCAGCTGCGAAACATGGAAGGTGCTGTGGATCTGACTGAGCTCGGCTGGCAGATCCAGCCTATACGCCACCTTGCCCACCCGGGCTGCAACCCTGAACGGCCCGATGAATCTTGGGCCCAACTTGCCCCGCTTCCTGAATCAAATGACACCTTTCCAAGGTGAGACTTTCAGGAGGACCATATCCCCGACTTGGAACTCCAAGTCGAATCGACGTCTATCGGCGTAGCTTTTCTGCCGACTCTGTGCAGTCTGAAGTCTGCTCCGAACCTGCTGGATCCTCTCGGTCGTCTCTAGCACCACCTCGGTGCTTCCCATGACTCTCTGGCCAACCTCCCCCCAACATATCGGGGTTCTGCACTTCCGCCCATACAACATCTCGAATGGGGGTCGGTCAATACTCGCGTGATAGCTGTTGTTGTAGGAGAACTCAGCCAAAGGAAGATAGGTATCCCAGCTACCACCGAAATCCAGTACACACGCCCGCAACATGTCCTCCAAAGTCTGGATGGTCCGCTCACTCTGACCATCTGTCTGCGGGTGAAAGGCGGTGCTGAAATGCAGACGAGTGCCCAACTCGTCATGAAATTTCTTCCAGAATCTGGAAGTAAAACGCACATCCCTGTCCGAGATTACCGATACTGGCACCCCATGCCGTGCCACAATCTCCCTGATATAGATGTCGGCCAATTTTTCGGCCGATATGCTCTCCTGAGTCGGAATAAAGTGAGCACTCTTGGTCAATCTATCCACGATGACCCAAATCGAATCCACTCCCCGTGCGGTCCTGGGAAGCTTTGTGATAAAATCCATCGTGATATCTTCCCATTTCCACAGTGGAATGTCCAACGGCTGCATCTTGCCATGCGGCCTCTGATGTTCGGCCTTGACCTTCCTGCAGGTCAAACACCGCTCGACGTACCATGCCACATCCCGCTTCATGCAAGGCCACCAATAATCCGGACGAAGATCCCTATACATCTTTGTCGCCCCGGGATGAATAGAAAATCGGGACTTGTGCGCCTCCTCCATCAAAGTCTGACGCACGCCACCATGATACGGCACCCACACCCTACGGTGTAATGTCAAAAGTCCTCTGCCATCATAATCAAAGGAGGAAACCTGACCCACCACACGCTCGCTCTTCCGATGCTCTTCCTTGATAGCCTCCTGTTGAGCCTCCCGAATCTGCTCCAACAGGGGAGTCACCACAGTCATCCTCAAACAGACGTCCCTGATCGGCACCGTCTTGCGGCTAAGCGCATCGGCCACCACATTGGCCTTCCCCGGGTGGTAAAGGATCTCGCAATCATAATCCTTCACCACGTCCAACCACCGCCGCTGCCTCATATTCAGATTCGGCTGGTCCATGAGGTACCTCAAACTCTTGTGGTCCGTGTAGATGGTACACCGAACCCCGTAGAGGTAATGCCGCCAAATCTTGAGGGCAAAGACCACCGCCCCCAACTCCAAATCGTGCGTCGGGTAATTTGCCTCGTGAGGCTTGAGCTGCCGCGAAGCGTAGGCAATGACATGCCCCCTCTGCATCAGAACTGCGCCCAACCCTGAAATGGACGCATCGCAGTAAACCAATAAATCCTCTACGCCCTCAGGCAGGGCTAGGATCGGTGCCTCACACAATTTCTGTCTCAGCATCTCAAACGCAGCCTGCTGCTCGGGTCCCCACCGAAAGACCACGGCTTTCTTCGTTAGTCGTGTCAGGGGTACGGCTATCTTGGAGAAATCTTGGATAAATCTCCGATAGTAGTCTGCCAATCCCAGGAAGCTCCGAATCTCGGATGGAGACTTCGGGACCTCCCATCTCATCACGGCCTCGACCTTGGCTGGATCAACCAGAATCCCGTTCTGGTTGACGAGGTGTCCAAGAAATTGCACCTCGCGCAACCAAAACTCACACTTGGAGAACTTGGCATACAAGCTCTCCCTCCTCAGGGTCTCCAATACCTCCCTCAGATGCTCCTCGTGTTCCTCCCGAGTCTTGGAATAGACCAAGATATCATCGATAAAGACTATCACAGACCGATCCAGCATCGGTCTACACACGCGGTTCATGAGGTCCATGAACGCGGCAGGAGCATTGGTGAGCCCAAACGGCATCACCATGAACTCGTAATGACCATAGCGCGTCCGAAACGCAGTCTTCTGCATATCCTCCTCCCTGACCCTCATCTGATGATACCCCGAACGCAAGTCAATCTTGGAGAACCAAGATGCTCCCTGAAGCTGGTCAAATAGGTCGTCAATCCTTGGAAGAGGGTATCGGTTCTTCACCGTTACCTTGTTCAGCTCCCGATAATCTATACACATCCGATGCGACCCGTCCTTCTTTCTTACAAACAGAATCGGTGCTCCCCAGGGTGAACTGCTCGGCCGAATAAATCCTTTGTCCAGCAGCTCCTGCAGCTGCGTAGACAACTCCTGCATCTCGGGAGGAGCCAACCGATATGGTGCTTTGGCTATCGGAGCCGCACCGGGAATGTGGTCAATCCTGAACTCCACCTGTCGCTCCGGAGGTATCCCAGGTAGTTCCTCCGGGAAAACATCAGCAAAATCTCGAACCACCGGGACCTCGCTCACGGTCGCCTTACCCGCCTCCCGGGTATCCATCACATACGCGACATAACCCGCGCATCCCTGCTGAAGGTAGCGCCTAGCCCTCGCTGCTGAACATACAGTGGGTCCACACTGCGGCCGCTCTCCATGAATCACTAACTCTCCCCCGCTTGGGGTCCTGACTCGCACTAGCTGCTGTGCGCAATCTATCACTGCCCCATTAGGGCTCAACCAATCCATACCAATAATCACCTTGTTCCCACGCAATGGAATGGGAACCAAGTCTACCAGGTAACGCTCCTCAAACAGTCGCAGAACACAATCTCGAAACACCATCGATGCTCGCACCGATCGATCATCAGCAATCTCTACCTCTAACGGGCAATCTAACTCGCCTGAAGTCTCATGAAATCTCTTGCTAAGGGCAAGAGAAACGAACGATCGGGATGCACCCGAGTCGAACAATACCTGAACTGGGATGCCGTTCACATGGAACGATCCTAATACACATGTATACACACGGAGCACATATCAATATCATAACAACGTAAAATAAAAGATAGAAGGAAGGAATCATACCCGTCACCACATCGGGCGCGGCGCGTGCCTCCTCGGCAGTCAACTGAAATGCCCGACTCCTCACCATTGGAGCCTCTGCCTTGCCCTGACGGCCATCCGTGATCCGCAGGGTCGTTGGAGCTGGCGCCTTCACTGGCGCTGAAACTGTCAACATGGGGCAATTGGCCTTCTTGTGGCCCCTCTGGTTGCAGTGGAAACACAGCAACTCCGATGTCTGAATAACTGTCGCAGGAGCAGTGCAATCCCTGCTGATATGCCCAAACTTGCCGCACTTGTAGCAGCCTGACGATCCCATCCTGCACGCCCCCTGTGCGGCTTGCCGTACCTCCTGCAGCGGCTCAGTCCCGACTGGCCTTTCGGCCTCCCATCTGATCCCTTGGGCTTCTTCCCCGAAGCCCCTGCTGCCTGACCGTCCTCAAGTTTCCGTTTCCGGATGTGCTCCAAATCTATCTCTCTCTCCCTAGCCCTGGCAATCATGGAGTCCAGGGTAGGGCAAGCCGAAAAGCTAACATGCTCCCGAATGTCAGCTCGTAGCATATCATGGTAACGAGTCCTCCTCATATCCTCATCACCTGCATACAGGGGCACCAATAAAGCCCTCTCCCGAAACTTGGCGGTGATCTCCGCCATAGTCTCTGTCGTCTGTCTCAGGTCTAGAAACTCCCTGGCCAGCTGCTGAAGCTCGACCGCTGGTGCAAACTCCGCCCTGAACCTAGCCACAAAGTCAGACCAGGTCATTGCCTCGATAGCCGAGGCTCCCAACGAGTCACCCACTGACTCCCACCAATCCCGGGCTCGGTCCCGTAAACACCCTGCTGCGTACCTCACCTTCGACCCCTCAGGGCAGAAGCTGGTCAACTGGGCGGACTCAATATCCGCAATCCATCGCCTGGCGACAATGGGGTCCTTCACCCCATGGAAATCCAGCGCACCACTGCCCCTGAAGTCCTTGAAGGACAGTGTGCGAGATCCCGACTGGCTAGAGGCCAAGTCGCTCCTGAATGCCCGTAGGCGATCCTCCATCAACTCCACGATCCCTTCCTTGATCGACCCAAAGATGATGGGGGTCGACTCAAGGATGCCCCTAGTGATCTCCGACGTGATGAACTCACGTAGCCTCTCATCAATCGGCTCGGTGCCTGATCCCGAACCTGACCCCTCTCCTAACCCGCCATTTGTCGGTCTCGGTCGAAGTACCACCATTCTGCAAAACATCATAATAATCATTAGTGGTACTGCTACTTTCTGAGGGATCTCAACTACTTACAGGTTCCTTGGTCTCGTCTTGGCCTTCCTCGACTCGGGTACGGATCCTCTGCTTTCAGTAGTACGGGCCCATACTACCTTCCACATCTATCCGTACCTTCTCGAGGAATTCCTCGACTCCACCAGCTCCCCTTTACTACTGCTACTCTCTGTTATTCTCATCCTAGGCTTGCCCTAGGGAAAACTCAAGTTTAACACGACTGGTCCTCAGCTGCTGTAGGTCTCCTCATAATGCCAGTTAGCCACCACCTAAACACCATCACATGTGATGAGGATTAGATAATCCTTCAAGTAAAAGATCCGTCCCTACAACGGTTGGACTCAAACAAGAGCTGTGCAATAGGGCCAGTTCCAATACTTTGGGATTATTCAACCCTGATTACATGTGGTGTGACGTGTTTACCTAGTGGCTAACTCCCATTACCCAGAATCCCACCAAGCACGAAGCAAGCAGCATTCGGATAAGGGAAAAACAGACTCAAGCCAAAACTATTCTTATAACAAGAAACGACACTTAACATGGGATGCTAAGCTCATACTATCAGGCATAACCTAAACAGGCTATCCTACTGCTGTCTACTCAATTCTAGCATGCAATATTCATAAAGCTGTAACACATAAGCAGGCACATAAGGCATCACTCCTAGATCCTTAGCCTATTCTAGCATGCAGTTCTACGTAAGCTGATAAACATAACATAAACTTGTATGGGTACTATGGGGAATACTTACTTGAGCTCGGCCGGTCGCGCACGTCACACACTTTGCTCTTTCTTATGACTCTTTTCCGGGTTTTAAAGAACAATTTCTTTTGGAAAATCTTTCAATCCCTCGATTTGAGTCCAAACACTCCCGAAGGCGTGTCCGAATCCCTCAAACCAGGGCTCTGATACCACCTTGTAACGACCCAATTTTTACGTCCGAAAATTTCATTTTAAAATATTACTTTAGAAAACATTAATAAATAAAAACATTGTTTGATCACACCATAACACATCGTAACCATGTTCTAAAAGGTCAAACCATACATCCCATCAAAATATCAGAGTACAATCCCAGTAAATCTCGTAAATGCGGAAACCGAAGAGTGTGTGTATGACGTGCCGCTACCGCGCCGGCTCCTTCCCCTTCGATGCAGAGGTACCTGAAAACAAAACTGTAAACGTAAGCACAAAGCTTAGTGAGTTCCCCCAACGTACCACATACCATACAATCACATAACATACGTACTGCCAGGCTATTCTGGGGTGCCTGACTACCCGATACGGCCATTCTGGGGTGCCGACCTACCCATACGGCCATTCTGGGGTGCCGTCTTACCCGTGTCAAGCCATTCTGGGGTGCTGACTACCCATGTCAAGCCATTCTGGGGTGCTGACTACCCATCGGTCCTAACAACCGATCCTCGGGGACTGGTCCCCTTCCGCTACCTCTATCGCATAACATAATAGACCAACATACAAGCATACCATCACATACAGTCAGATAATTCTGGGGTGTCTGACTACCCAGCGGTCCTAACAACCGAACTCTACTACTATTGCATATAACGTATCATGGTAGCATGCAACATAACAGGTAATAGCAAACCTAGATGATATCACAAAGACAATCATCTATCATACATCTCCTACTGGTGGGCCGGCCGTGTGGCCTTAGACCCACTACTACTGGAAGGTAACTCACCTCAAAGTAGCTGCTGAACTGATCGGGAACTAACTGACTGCTGCTGCTCCGGGAGTCCTCCGGCTGCAATTCCCACAACATACTCAATCAAACACTGCTAACTGTCCTTTAGGTAAAATGACCATTTTACCCCTGGTCTAGCTCTAAGCCAATGCTAGAGTCAACTTTCAGTTGACCCGACTCGCCGAGTGGATCACCACTCGCCGAGTCCCTAGCAAACCATTGTCCTGGGTCCCTGGTTCTACTCGTCGAGTCGGGCTATGACTCGACGAGTTCACCTTCTAACTGTCATTCAACTCCTTCATCCTACTCGCCGAGTTGTATGAACAACTCATCGAGTTCATCTTCATCCGAAGAACACTTTATGCTAAGACTCGCCGAGTTGTATGAACAACTCGCCGAGTCTGTTCTTGATCTATGAAGATTGCCTTGGACTCGCCGAGTCAGGGCATTGACTCGCCGAGTCCTAACATGGGTGAGTTCAGCTCCCAACTCACCGAGTCACCCCCTGTGACTCACGGCTCAACTCGACACATCATGAAGGGACCAAATCGGTGACTCGCGACCAGACTCGCCGAGTCACCTATACGACTCGCCGAGTCGTCGCCATGCGTCCCCCAAATACACAGATTTACTCGATTTCAGTCCATGCCATTCATAGATCTGGACTTCTAGGACCCAAATCACACGTAAAGTTTCCAACTTTACGTGTGGATATTCACTAATGTGGATTTTAGGGTGCAAAATGCCTCAAAAGGGTAGATCTAGGATGAACAAGCCACATGGGGCCATAAAGCTCACATATCTGAGCTCCTGGAGCTCAATCTTGCCTAGATCTAAAGGTTAATCCACTTATTACGAAACATTAAGCACAAACAAGCTTGAAGAATTGCTCAAGAGTGTCCCAAATGAAATCCTAAGCATAAAAACAGGGGAAAAACGAGATATACCTCAAGGAAAATGTTGAAATGACACAAAGATGGCTGATCTCCTTCTCATCTTCTTGATCTACTCCTCTTTCTCCTCAAAACCTTCAAGAACGCACCAAGAACACTTCAACCTCTCAAGGAAATAAGGGAAAACGATGTTGGGGGAGTTCTGGGGGTGAATGGGGACGAGTTGGGGCGGAATGAGGGTTTAAATAGGGTGCAAACCCTTGAAACTTAGGGTTTCATCCAGCAGCAGTGACTCGCCGAGTCCAGGATATGGACTCGCCGAGTCGCCCACTTAAACGTGTCCTGAGTCTCGTCCCTACTCGGCGAGTCGGACCTTATGACTCGCCGAGTCCAAGGCTAAAATAGGGCAATGCTTAAATAAAATTCACATACCGGAAACCAGGTGCTACATTTACCTTTGGTAGAATTTTCCTATAATAATAGTTTTCACTCGAGCATAAAGATGGCACCTTATCAAGCCTTGTATGGACAGAAGTGTCGTACGCCATCTTGTTGGCTTGAGGCTGGGGAAAAGCAGTTTATGGGGCCGGAGATAGTCCATCAAACTGCTGAAAAGTTGAAAATAATTAGGGAGAGAATGTTAGCAGCTCAGGATCGTCAAAAGAGTTATGCTGACAAAAAGCTAAGACCGATGACTTTTGAAGTTGGAGATTCGGTTTTGCTTAAAGTCTCGCCGTGGAAGGGACTTATAAGATTTGGAAAAAGGGGAAAGTTAAGTCCAAGGTTTATTGGACCGTGTAAGGTTCTTCAGAGGATTCGGAACCAAGCTTACAAGCTCGAACTACCAGAAGAACTGAATGGAATTCATAACACTTTCCATGTGTGTTATTTGAGGAAGTTCACGGGAGAAGTTCCCGACATAATTCCACTTTCAGAGTTGAGGATCGATGAGAACAAAAGGTTGATTGAGGAACCGGAGGCAATTATTGACCGAAAGACTAAGAAATTGCGACGTAAGATGGTGGAGTTAGTGCTTGTCCGATGGAAACACACGAATGGGCCAAATCTCACCTGGGAGACGGAGAGTGACATGATGAGTCGCTATCCACATTTGTTTGCTGATGTGTGATTCCGGGGATGGAATCACTCTAAGGTGGAGAGAATTGTAACGCCCGTGTTTCTGGGCTTGCCATTTTTAGCAATGTAATAGTCTAGGTTAACCTTTGTAACTAAATTTTAAATAATAAAAATGTATTATTTGTGAATTATGTGATTTATGTGTGAATTAAGAATAAAATAAGCGTCAAAATTAAAGTGTGAGATAAGCCCAACATCTTTGCATAAAGTTGTAGTGGTTGAAACAAGGATTCCGGAGATATAAGGAATGCCAAAATCCGAGTTATAACGAAGAAGTTATGACCTGTCGAAGTTTCGCGACAGAACCGACACGACGCCGAGTGACGTAAAATATGAATTTAAGATAGAGCGATATTTAGCCTTAGCGATCTAAACGAAAGTCGTAGATTTCATTAAACCGAGAGCGTGCATAAAAGGAACGCCCAAATCTGACTTCGTATTCTGAAGTTTCAACGTGGCAGTATGCAGCCCGAATACTCGATTTGAGATCGAGCGGTTTTTAGCCGAAACAATCTAAATGAGAATCGAAGATCTTGTTTTTAGTAGCGAAACGATGAAAAGTTAGGCGAGAACGGACATCAGACGAATAAGTTATGAATTTATAACGAAGTTTTTCTGTCCCGGCCTTCTAAAAATAAATAATAAAAATAAAAGTCAAAATTTGCCGACGGAGTCTAAATGAAAGTTGTAGAGTATTGTCTGACCTTCGCGTGGATATAAAGAACGTCGAAAATGGAGCTCGTATGCGAAAGTTACGCAATTTAGAAGTTTGACAAGTCAATTACGCCCCGCGTACTCAGTCGGATGCAACTTGTCTGACCAATACTCGAGTGCCACCAGTCGACGCACGTAGTGACGTCAAAGTACGCCCCGCGTAACCCGAGTACGCCCCGCGTAATTTGAGTACGCCCCGCGTAATCCCAGACCCAGCAGCCTATAAATAGAACTCGAATTCAGCCATTTTCTCTTGTTCAAACTCTTCCCTCTCTCTAAGTTTTGCCTCGTTTTGCGTGTTGTTTATGCCCCAAAGCCCCGGTATCATTCCCGAGCCCCGAAGCAAGATCCGAAGCAAGATCCGAAGCCCTGAGGATCCCGAAGAGCGTTATTCCCGAGCCGAAACGCTGCCCGCGAGGAGCCCGGTTTTGTGAAGATCTTCCAGATCTACGGAGAAACACCTCTTCTGCAAGCCGTAGTGCTGCCCGATCATCTTCTGATCAAGTGAGTGTGTAGTTATTTTCATTCCAACGCAATATTATGAAGTATTTCCTATAAAATACGTGTTATGTGTATATATTTGGTTGTTATACGTGTGAGTGTATATTCACTCTCTTCTATCTTATAGATCTGATGTATTCTCTATGAAATACGTGTTATGTGTGTATGTCTCATCTGTTATGTGGAATATGTGTTGATTAAAACATGTTATACAGGTTTTTAAAACAATGTATAAAAATGTATATTTTTATCTTCTAATATGTTGGGTAGAACATGGGTAGGTAATTGGTGTGTAATAAATAGATGAGAGGCCTCGGTGTTATTGGTGTTATTCTAGTCATTCAGTAGAGTATGGATGACGACCACGGACTATTCTAGACTGTCCTATGGAACACTAGCAGTCTCATTACCTGTAGGTGTTGTGAACGACGTGTTCACCGGTGTACTCTATCCCCCACATGGTTGCCTATAGGATACTTATTGTTGAGGAAGCCCCTCTGCAGTAATGTCCATCCTGATGAAAAATCCTGAAATAGGTTCCTTATAATAGACGTTATTTTTAGGAACGTAAGGTGAGGATAACGGGAATGGGTAATCGGGTTTATTGTTGATTGTTGAAATTAAATATAATTATTGTGGGTTGAAAACCCTATATGCTCACCAGGCTCCCAAGCCTGACCCACTCAGTTGATTTATTTTACAGGAAGTGGCGCAAGAGCTTAAGATGGGCGAACATCAAGTTGTTTTGTTTACAAGTCTGTATATGTATATATTTGTTGAATGACTTGTAATGCTATCGTTTATGCTTTATGATCTGTATCAGAACATGACATCCCGACTTTTGATTGTGAAATGAAATCATATTTCTTTATGAAATGTTTTGATAAATATCTATTTTATCATGTTTTGTTTTTGGGAACAAATTCCGCATCTCTTTTAAAATTAAAAGGATTTACTCTTAAAATTATTTTAAAAAGCATAAATGAAATCGGACTTTTATGGCCGAGATTTTGGGGATGTCACATGCTCCTATCAAATCAAGTACATACCAATTATAGTTATGGGCTTATACACCTAATCCAATAGTCTCCCACTTGGATAAGTCTAATAACTATTATTGAAAACATGACTTCAAAATTTGACCAACAATCGTAACTTTAAAAAGTCGTTGTCGAACTCTGAACTAATCAATGACGCATCCTTTAGATAAGCGTCAAATATCCCACTGTTCTACAAGATATCATATGGACATGAGACATGGATTATAATCATTCTCTTTATCCTAGATTTGTTTCCCGACTTCCGATTTATGACGACTGACTGAGACTACAATTGAAGACATCAACTTAGTCCAGGCTTGGCCAAGCGCTTAGGGTGTCATCATTAAATCATTAAGGGGCCCACAAATATCGCTTTTATCCCATTTAGGGTAAAAGGAACAGATAAACTTCGACTCATATGCTTGTACTATTTACTCATCAAATCACACACAACAATACATTTTATAACATCAAGTTATTGATGCATTTATATATTAGCAATGCACAATCGACTTGTAAGCAACAACTCATATGTCTCCGTTTCAAGAATATAAGATATTATCGTCTCAAAATTACCCATGATAAAATCCATGAAGTAATTCTAGAGCGTGGGTTTATCCAATACTTAAATTCTTATTTCAGGAGTACTCATGAACACTGCAACAAACATTTGCTATGTCTAAGCACTTAGATAATCTACAGTCAGATTCATGACAATCTTACTTCACTACTTACTTCCAAAAGTAGGATTGACTGTGGATGTTTGAATAATATTATAATTCGAGAAGTAAAACATGCAAAGTGAAACACAAGAATAACCTGATACAATATGGTCTCAAAAATTTGAATATAAATAAAACACTTATTATTTAATCACCATATTAATTAGACCTTATTTATTATATAATGTTTCAACCAATCAACTTAATACTTAAATTAGAACATCAGTCATGCCATGCACAAAACACGCACACTATGTTTATCTATGGTCCTTTCTTTGTGAAACAGATCCATTGAACACATTTCCAATGATACTCATTTCCCAATTCCAAATCCTTATCACAAGTGTAAGAATACCAAATTCTTAATAGAATATGTTAGAGTCTTAACATACATGCAATCATCATTTTGTAATGTCTAGGCAGCAAAGTCACAAAGACTTGGCCAATGATATTACAAAACATTCCATTGGAGATTGAATACAAAACAATTCCATGGAAATGAAGTCTCACATTAAAAGAACATTCCATGAACATCCTTCTTGCATTAAAGTTTCTAAACCGCACATATATCTTAATATCAGACTCCTATATTGGAAACATTTCCATATTTTCATATGATTATCAATTCTAAACAAGAGTTACCTCTATTCTAGACATATCAATTTAGTCCGTCCAAATTAATATTATACTTCCAATTGTCCACAAGCAACCAATCTTTGGTAAACCTCATATTGTCCTTGACAGTTGTTTAACAACTTTAGTTATATCCAGTTCTAGTCCTTTTCCCTCTTAATGCTCTTGGCATTTGGAAAAATAATAACAAGCAAATATTATAGCATATGCATTCGATGCTATACCGGAAGTATATGGGATATGATTCATAATGTCTTACATAAAGACATGATACTTGACTAGTTTCTCGCAACAAGATTTCCATATATAGAATTTACTATGTTGAATCACTTCAACATGATATTCATATATGTTGATGAATAAGTTCCATTAAAATTTTAATCTAAGCTTTTAGATTCAAAATGAAGTACTAATTCCCTCTCCCCTACAACTTCCTATAGTGAAACAATTTCCAAATTCTACAACTTTGCAAATTTGTAACCTTTGTTTCCAATAATTAGCATTGCTAACTTGCAACACTTAACATAATTATCACTCTCCCACTAGCATAGCAATTATTTTCTTACCAGCGTAACTATTATACTCCCATTAGCTTTGACATGTATCCCGAAATTAGATGGACTTCTAGAAATCAATACCTATTGACTTTCTTACCAAAGTTTAGATTTTTGATACGTGGTGCTTCGGTAAATCTTTATCTAGAATCATCAAGCTCATACACCTTTCATTAGATAGGTTATCTACATGTCTATACCCTTTCAGAACTTATAGCAATAAGTCCTGAATGTTCAAACTATTTCTTGCCATTTCTCAAAATCCGAACTATGAAAAGGGATGATGTAATCATACTTGAATTTGAGAACACAATTATCACAACTACTAACTCTAATGATATTAATTAATCCTTTAAAATGTATTTGTGAAAGCGTTTCCTCGCACTCATTTTCATGAAGTAGAGAGAAACCTCGTATCACTAAGATTTTATGGTGTATGTGTTCCTATCCATGTGAATTCGCCATTTCCAACCACTATCATAAGTCAAGGTTTATGAAAAATTCAAACTCATATGAATCGAACTTGATTCATCTTAATTTCATGCCATCATGTAGCACAGGGGCCTACCAGTGCTTCCAAGTTATTGAGCAGCTCACCCATACAGATCAACGTAATTTCACTGACTTAGGTGATTTTCCTTATGCAATCAAATGAGAACTCATAGAGCTCAGATGCAAAGTCAACTTAAATGGAATGGGCACAAAAATAATAATGTGTCAACACGATATGTTATCAACCTAAGGGCATGTGTTAGCAATTACTAAAAGGTTTATTCTCGATTGTCTCCTGAAATGTTTCAAGATCAACAAGACTCCTACTGACTTCTTGACACATAATATTCTTTGTCAAAGAACATTAATTGACAAACAAATATTCAAGATTTAGTGTGGATCCTTATCAATATGTCACTTCATATAATTGGTCTTAGTTAGTCTTTGTTTTAGCCAAAACCTCACAACTACCAATTTGAAATGTGCAATAGTGAGAAAAAATTTCTATTCCACATTTCGTGAGGTGTTATAAGCCTACTTAGAACATGTTACTCAAGGTACAACTTGGAGTAACTAGAGTGTGACTCAAAAACATGATTTTGCAATGAAGTATGACTCATCTTCTTGATTTAACCATTTCGACAGTATTTGATTCCTTTTCTCAGTTATGTAAATGCACTAAGGTGTCTTTAGCGGATCAATTGTGACATGGTTCCTAAATCATTAAGATGATCATACAACATGATATTAAAGTACTCTTATTTCCTTTCAGATTGGAGAAACTTTTATCTTTCTGCCTAATGGATTTTTTCTTATTCGTTCTTATATACTTTAAAACTTTTCAATGTACTAGAATTGTACTCAATCTTATAAGCATAACCATATTTACAGAACCAACAGTAAATGATGACGAATAGACTTATTGTCATTTGTGGTGGATCTGAACAGTCCACATCAATGTGTACTAGATCCTTTAGTCTTTCACTTGAGTCACATATATATATGTGAACAAAGAATTAGTCCTAATTTGCCAAGGATCAAGATTCTCATACATCACACAATTCAAATTTCATGATTCCAAGTTTCTGACCAATTGAAACTTGGGTGATGAGAATCCTTTCTCATTTGGTAAATTATGACACTACCACAAGCGACATAAATAAGAATCAAATCCATTTTTCAACATTGCTAAAAATAGAAATATAAACACCGATTTTCATAAATGTCATTGCAAGGAAATGAAAAATAAGATAAAATCAAAAATTATTGTATTGATAAAATGCGGAAAAACTTGTCCATACAACGCAAATACAAATGAAAATTATGTTTCTAAATATTCCTAACCAAACTATCATAAATCCTAAACAACAGCTTAAAAATATGATCATCGAACCATGCGATCAAAATCCACTTTTCACGATCAGATTTAACTTACTCTTCTTTTAAGCTTCCTTATTTCTCTTCGATCCTAAAATAGAGTCAAACAATTTAACTTTACCATCTCTTAGATCTCTCAAGTAGTCTGGGCAGCTTCATTTCCAATGTCGCTTCAATTGGCAGTAGAAATAGATGGATTCTTTAGCATCAACACATGGAACTATCTCATAATTGGCCTTTATCTTACGTTCAAAATTTTTAACTTTGACCGATTTCTCTCCCTTGGGAGGAGAAACCATTTCTGGACTATCATGGTTGTCATCACCAACTTCCATGGAACTTTGGGAAATAGATCCTCCAAACAAATTTGCTTGACCAATGCACCAAAGCATTGCTGCTTCAACAACAGTTAGCAAATATGTCAGATCTATGAGGGTCATGTCGTGATTTGTCATATAGTAGTCCTTAACGAATTGACTATATGACTCGGGAAGCGGTTGAAGAACCAAGTCAACAACTAGCTCCCTTGGGAAAACGACACCCAACATTCCTAATCTGTCAATGTGCGACTTCATCTTGAGGACATGTGCACACAAAAACTTTTTATCTTGGTGTTTGCATGTCAATAGGGCTTAAGTAACCTTGAACTTTTCAAGATGATGAAAATGTGGGTTAGGGAGAATCATTGGAGGAGGTGGAGGAAGAGAAGTATGATTTCCAGTTCCACCAATGCACAAAGAAGGGAAAGATCTTTCACCTTGATCGACACGTGGAAGACCATATTCAGACGGAAAACTTTTTCCAAAAGGATGAAGACCATAGTTGTCAAAACTAGACATATACAAAAAGAAGAAAATTCAAGTGAGTTGATTTAGATTCTTAATATAACACCCAAATGAAATATCAAGGCTAGGACCCAACACAATAATTCACAATTTGGAAGAGGGATATCATAATCCAATTGTAACTTATTTGAAGGTAGGTAAATGACGATTTACCAATTTCACCACGAAAAACAAAATTTTAACGAATTATGTTTTAAATGAAATTCCTAGATATTTTGAGATTCATTAAACTTTTCAATGGCATGTTTAATCTCAATTATGCCCTTCAAGTTTGTGACTGTGATACCGAGGATCATAAACAAGGTGTGAATAACCATGCAAATTAACTTAGTACTCTCGATGTCATTTATCGACTAATCAATGTGTCGGTTAACCACACATGCTCCATTGATCAACGATAATTTACGAGCTACCCATTGATATCCTTCATTAGTCCCATATTAGTATGTCGGTTAACCACACGCGCTCCACTAACGACCAATAAGGTGCAATGTGCAGTTTTATGGGTTTGTATCAAATTCACATTTTCCTAAAGTACCTAAGATTGAGAATTTATAAAAGGTTTAGTTACTTTTTATATTCATTATACTTATTAATGAGAATTAATTTCCTAACAAATCCATTCGGCTAACGACCCTCCACTAGTCGAGAGTGTGGTGGGTAAGAGTGGATACCCAATGGCGGTCATTTTACAGGTCGCTTCCTTAAACACCTCTTATACACTAGCTTCGTGAATGAGGCCTACTAACGGTAAGATTGACTTTTTTTATACATATATAATATATTAGACTTTTAATTTTATATAGTATAAGTGTAACATCTGGACTCCCAGGTATATTATTTATATATTTATTTTTGAGATCTATTGAGTAACTCGATGAATTGGTGCCTCAACTCGTCGAGTAAAGACGAGTTGACCACATGGGTTTAATAACCAACTCGACGTATCAGAGAGCCGACTCGCCGAGTTGGCACTGTGAGATGAAAACCTAAATCCCCGGGGGTGGGGCCTATTTAAAGGAACTTATGTCATCATTTCCACCTCACCAGCTATGGATGCATCGTAATAGACTACGAAGTCCGCCACTCCCTCCGGGAGGGCTAGCACTAAAGCCTCACACAACCTCTGGCGAAGGGTCTCAAATGATACCTATTGCTTAGGCCCCTAAATAAAAACAACATCCTTCCTAGTCAATTTGGTGAGAGGAACAACAATCTTGAAAAAATCCCTGATAAATCTCTGATAATAACCTGCCATACCAAGGAAGCTTTGAATCTCAGATGGAGATCTCAACACCTCCCATTGCATAATTGCTTCAATTTTGGCTGGATCAACCAAAATACTATTCTAATTAACAAGGTGCCGCAATAACTAGACCTTTCAAAACCAGAAATTTCATTTAGAGAATTTGGCATAAAGACTCTCTATCCTCAACACCCCAAGAATCTCCCGAAGATGCTCCTCATGCTATTCCCTAGACTTCGAATATACCAAAATATCATCAATGAAAACAATCATTGATCGGTCCAACATGGGCCTACACACCCGGTTAATGTGGTCCATGAATACTGCTGGTGCGTTGGTAAGCCTGAAAGGCATCAACACGAACTCGTAATGCCCATAACGAGTTTGAAAGGCTGTATTCTGAATATCCTCCTCACAGACCTTCATCTGATTATATCCATATCTCAAGTCGATCTCAGAAAACCAAGATGCCCCCTACAAATTGTTGAATAGGTCGTCGATCCTTGGAAACAGATAGCGGTTCTTAACCGTCAACTTGCTCAACTCCTGGTAATCGTTGTACATCCGATGTGAACCATCCTTCTTCTTGCCAAAAAGAATTTGTGCTCCCCATGGCGAACTACTCGAAAAAATGAATCCTTTCCCCAACAACTCCTAAAGCTGCTAGGATAACTCTTGCATCTCGTGCGGCGTAAGACAATATGATGCCTTGGTGATTGGCACCACCCCCAGAACTAGATCGATCTGAAACTCCACCTGCCTCTCAGGAGGTACACCCAGTAACTCCTTAGGTAAAACATCAGGAAAATCACATACCACTGGAACATTGAAAACAGAAATCGACCCCTCTTTTACAATCAGAGTATCCACCACATAAGCCTGGAAACACATACTTCCATGCAGCAGACTCTGCCTTGCCCTGGCGGCAGAGTAGAAAGTTGATCCTGATCTAGTACCCTCGCAATAAATAGTAATCACTCCCCCACTAGTGTCCCAAACCGTCACCAAATATCTCTCACAATCAATCAAATCCCCAAATTGGCTACACCAATCCATGCCCACTATAACACAAACATCCCCTATCGCTATCAGCACCGGATCAACTGAAAATTCGACACCAAAAATCTCCAAAACACAACCACGAAAGACATTGGTAGCAAAACCTCGTGCTCACCAGCTATGAAAACCCTCAATGGCCGACTCAAGGCCTCACACCTGATGCTAAAACAACAACTAAAGGATAAGTACACAAAGGATCGACTCGCACCAGAGTAAAATTACACTAAAGCAAGCACATAATTCACAAGAAAAGTACCTAACAAGAAACACAATCATAAGCATAAACAATTCAAATCAACAATAATAATAATGGATATATACCAACAATGACATCAAGTGTTGCACGAAAGTCCTCTGCAATCAGATGGAAAGCTCTCCCATGAGCCCTCGAAGCTCCAGCCTTCACTAGCCGTCCCTCAGAAATACGCAAAGTAGCAGGAGCAGGGGTCTGGGCTGACCCCTTTGTGAGTTGTGGACACTCAGCCTTCATGTGGCTAGTATGGTTGCAATGAAAGCAAACCAAAAATCCCTTGGGCGAATGCTTCTCCATGTGCTGCTCCTTATCGCATTTGAAACAAATCCTTGATCGGAAAGATCCTTCATGTCTCTTACCGCACTTGCCACAAGTAAGGCCCTTCTAGCCTCTTGCTCTAGAATTAGTGGGCTTAGGCTACTTAGCCGTAGGCTGCGACTGTACTGGCCTCCTGTCTCTCTCCTGAGAGTCACTCTCGTCTCTCTTTTGGGTCTCTAGCTTTATCTCCCTCCTCTTGGCATTGGTATGCAACTCAGCTAATATCCGGTACGATAAGTTTGCCACGAACTCCCGAATATCCCTCCTTAAAATGCTTAAGTACTTGCTCACATGTGCCTGCTTCGTAGACACATGCTCGAGGCAGAATAATGCCCTCTCGTGAAACATCCTCGTGATCTTTGTCACCATCTATGTCTTCTGCTTGAGAGACAGAAACTCATGGGCCAACCATTCACTCTCCACCTGGAGAACGAACTCATCTCGAAACAGCTGGGTGAACCTCTCCCAAGTCACTGCAGCATGCTCTGCAAGAGAATAATCAGTTATCACAAACTTCCACCAGTCCTTTGCTCCCAAACGAAGTTGGTTCATCGTAAATCGAACCTTCAGGTTATTAGGGCATGAATAGGTATAGAAACACCCCTCAACATCAGAGATCCATTTTATCACAGCAATCGGGTCTTGGGTCCCGTCAAACTCTGGTGGCTTTGTGTTGCTAAACTCTCGAAACATCAAAGAATCACCCCCCCCCAAGACCTCGCAGCTACAAGGGTTGCGACAACCACAAAATCCATGATAGATGCATAGCACTCGTCAAAAGTCTCGATCAGCATGGTCTTAATAGACCCGAACATCTATAGAATAGCCTCCCAAATAGCTAAGGCCACATCCTCAACAATGATCCTGTGAATCTCCGCATCACTAGCACTTGGCCTCTCGGGGTCGTTGGAGCCTGAACCTTGGGTAACCACCATACTCTCTCTGAAACATAAACATGGAAATCATCAGGGACAAGCTAAAGGGCACACACTCCACACTTATACACTCCTGCAAGCTCCTTAGCATCCTAAGATTTCTTCTTGAGTCAAGTACAGATCTGGTGCTTTCAGTAGTACGGGCCCAATAATAACTTCCACACTAACATGTATTTGTCCTGAGTCATCCTCTTAAGAGCCTATCTCACAAGTACTCGATTCCACATAGATATCTAGCTACTCACTCAATAGACTCTTAAACTAAACATTTAGGTACTCATCCTAGATTACTCAATTAAGGGAACACACCCTAGGCTTAGGCATCACAGATCATGCAACTCCAGCTCATACATCCTGAAGATACCTAGCCTATCATCTAGCATGCATTTCTAACATTTCAATTAACAATTCATCACATAATAAAATCAAATAACGGTATTTTGGGATATCACCGCTCGGGCTCTAACTGATTGTACACAATGCTCCGACCTGCCTTTTTGTTAAAATCCTTTACTCTTTTTTGGAAATTCTTTTTAATAAAATCATTTCTTTTGGAAATTTATCAACTCCTTAGTTTGAGTCCAGACATACCCGAGGGTGTACTCGAATCCCTCAAACCAAGGCTCTGATACCAACTTGTAACAACTCAAATTTTCAAACATTTTTTTTTTTCATTTTTAAGTTTCTCAAAACATAGTTCATAACATCAACCCATGCCAAAATGTAACTATCAAACACAAAATATCATGAAACAAAGTCAAGTATCCCCGAATCCACATAAACCATAATCATCAAGCTGGTGTGTACAATCATACCGGTGCCTTCCCATAATCCTGTGATGTACCAGAAACACATTTAATCAACATCGTAAGGACAAAGTTTAGTGAGTTCCTAAAAATACCATATACAAAAATAATTAGTATCTCGTGGCTAAACCCTGATAAGGACGCTCCGATCATGTCTCAGTGAAGACCCTCCGATCTCACGTCTCGGTGTGGACCCTTCAGTCATAGCTCAACAGATACACATAATAATATAACGACATAAATCACAAAGACAGAACGCATAATAACATATAAACAGATAAAACCCTCCGGTCAATAATACAATTTAGACCCTTCGGCCCATTACACGAATAAGACCCTCCGGTCACACAAAAGTTGCCACACAGGTAAGTATAGTAAAAAGACGCACCTCTCACTGGAAAGCAATCAATCTCGCACCCGAAATGCCGGTCTATACTCCGCCCAATTATGTAACATTCAACTCTAATTAATAATTAATACTAACAACCTCAAAATGCTAGACCGAGTCTCTCTTCAAAATCTCAGAAGAGTGAAAAGACCATTTTGCCCCTCCTTGTCCAAGGGTCCACAAATTGACCAAAAGCTCAAAAGTTAACAAAAGTCAACACCCAACGAGTACGTTGAGCCTACAACCCTCTACACTGGACGTACAACCAACCATGCATGCATCGGGGGTCTCAGTGCTATGTTGCACGTAGCAGGGAGTACGCACGACGTACTCCCCAAACTTCCACTCCTCACTTCACTTGGTATTAATCTGTTAAGACAAATGCTACAACTGATGGGTTTTGAGCATTCTAACACTTCCTAAGTGTACATGCAACCCTAATAACCTTGGATCTATGTTTTTCTAATTATCATGCAAAGTTGAATTCCAAGGTTATATTCCTATCTAGCATACATGGGGAACAATTTTAACATAAAGTATAGATAGAATAACTTACCTTGTTGTTGTTTGTGTTCCTTGAAACCTTGTGAGCCTAGCACCCCAAGTGTGATGCCTCAAATGCTTCACACAACACCAAATGCTCTTGGAAGAACTTATGAGAGAACACACACTTCTTCAAAATCGGCCAAGCCCTCTTATTTCTTAGTGTAGCCGATTTTGGGTGGAGAACATGTTACTTATATAGTGTTGACACATCTAGGGTTAAACCCTAATGTGTCATGACTCTTCATTTCCATGACCCATGGGTTTGTAACTCCCATGGAGCATCCATGGAGCATCCTATGGGTGGAACCCAACTTGATAGTCCATGGAGCCTTTTAGCCCACTATACAAGATATGGATGATTTACATAATCAACCCATATATTTAATTAGTTATCTTTTGATCACTTAATTAATTCTAAATTAATTCTTGATCAAACTAATCAAATAATATTATTAATATATTAGAACTTATAATATATTAATAATCTCCAAGTGTTATTTCTCTCATTTAGTCTATCCAATTGCATGGTGCCATGCAACCCAAATGGACCATGCCGGGTCGGGTCAAGTACATACCAGAAATAGTTATGGACTTAGACACCTTATCCAACAACAACCCACTTGGATAAGTCTAATAACTATTACTGCAAGTATGACTTCAGGAACCGATCGACAATCGTAGCTCTTTACAAGGTTTCTCAAAACTGTGAAGATGATGGTACGCCATTTAAGATAAGTGATCATATAATCCTCTGTTCTAGATATCAGTCAGACAAATACATGGAACAATGTCTTACTTATTGTCCAACAATTTGTTTCCCGATTTCCGATTTGTTTGACAAAGAACTTCATTGAACACATCAATTTACTTCATTGAACACATCAATATAGTTCTAATCCAAGAAGGAATAGATAAACTTCGACTCATATGTTTGTTCTACTACTTATTGAATTACACACAAGAGCGCGATTTATAACATCGAGTTACCAATGCGTTTTTCGTACAATCAATGCATAACCAACTTGTAAGTAACAAATCATATCTCTAGGTTTAAAGACTTATATGATATTACCGTCTCACGATCACTCGAGATAGAATTCCATGAAGTGATTCCAGTGAGCGTGGGTTGAGTCCAATGCTCAGAACTTATGAGCACTCATGATTGCTGTAGCCTTGTCCCAGACCTCTACAACCAAACATGACAGTCTTGATTCATACCTACTTCCGACATATGACCGACTGTGGAGGTTTGAATAATATGTTATACCAAACAAAATTATTCTGGAAGTCAAAACATGCAAAAGAAATATAGTAAACGATCGACAAGAGATAGCAACACTTTACTCATAAATAAAACACTTTTATTCATCATCAAATGTCAATTACACTTTACAAATTTCGAGGTTATCTAACTACTAAATCTAATATCATCCTTCAGCCCTATGCTCCGAGCATGCTGGAGATGCTTAACCCGAGTCAGTCCCTTCGTGAGGGGATCTGCCGGATTCTCATCTGATGATACCCTCTTTGCCACGAGGAGTCCTTCTTCGATCCGATGTCTGATGAAATGGTATTTTCTGTCGATGTGTCTGGATCTCCCGTGATCCCTTGGTTCCTTGGCTAAGGCAACAACACTTTCACTATCACAGAAAATTTCCATTGGCTCTTTAATAGCTGGTACAACTCCAAGGTCTCCAATGAAGTTCCTCAGCCATAACGCCTCCTTTGCCGCTTCGCTAGCTGCAATATACTCTGATTCACAAGTAGAATCTGCCACTGTCTCTTGCTTGGAACTCTTCCAAGAAATTGCTCCTCCATTTAGGGTAAAGACCCAGCCCGACTGAGAGCGGAAGTTATCCCTATCAGTCTGGAAGCTAGCATCACTATACCCTACAACTCTCAAGTCATCACTCCCACCGAGGGTAAGGACCCAGTCCTTATTCCTTCGTAGGTACTTGAGAATATTCTTTACCGCAGTCCAGTGTGCCTTGTCAGGGTTCCCCTGAAACCTGCTAACCATGCTCAGGGCAAAAGCTACATCAGGTCGAGTACACGTCATAGCATACATGATCGATCCTACAGCCGAAGCATAAGGTACTCGACTCATTTGTGCTATCTCAGCCTCAGTGCTAGGGCTTTGTGTCTTACTCAGTTTGGCGTTACTCTGGATGGGCAACTCTCCTTTCTTGGAGTCTTGCATGCTGAATCTCTTCAGCACCTTATCCAAGTAGGTACTTTGACTAAGTCCAATTAGTCTTTTACTCCGAACTCTCAAGATCCTTATCCCCAAAATATAGGCAGCTTCACCAAGGTCCTTCATAGCGAAACACTTTCCAAGTCACGACTTTACTTCCTGCAGGGTTGGAATGTCGTTTCCTATGAGTAGTATGTCATCCACATACAATACCAAAAAGCTAACTATACTCCCACTAGCCTTGACATACACACAAGATTCATCTTCACTCCTAGAAAAGCCAAATTCCTTGACCTTTTCATCAAAGCAAAGATTCCATCTGCGAGGTGCTTGCTTTAATCCATAAATGGACTTCTCAAGCTTACACACTCTATTAGGGTACTCGTTACTGACAAAACCCTCTGGCTGACTCATGTAAACATCTTCAGCCAACTTCCCATTAAGGAAAGCGGTTTTGACATCCATTTGCCAAATTTCATAGTCATGAAATGCGGCTATGGCTAACAGAACCCGAATAGACTTAATCTTGGCTACCGGAGAAAAGGTCTCATCATAATCCACTCCAGGAATTTGAGAGAAGCCCTTTGCAACCAGTCTAGCCTTATAAGTGTGTACTTTACCATCCATGTCGGTCTTCTTCTTGAAGACCCATTTGCACCCTACAGTCTTTCGACCTGGTACATCCTCAACCAAGTTCCAAACTTGATTGTCATACATGGATTGTATCTCGCTATCCATAGCCTCTTTCCATTTAGCAGACTCGGGGCCTGCCATGGCTTCCTCGTAGCTGTTAGGGTCATCTTGACTTACTAGTGTCTCATCACTAATAAGTGTCTCACCTTCTGCAGTAATATGGAATCCATAGTAATGCTCAGGTGCATTCCTAACTCTCGTGGAACGCCTCAGAGGTACAAATTCGTCAATTGGCTCAACAGGAGTTTCCTCCTCAAGTTGAGTGCTAGAGTTTGAAGTTCCTTCACCACTTGACTCTTGAATTTCTTCAAGATCAACTTGCCTCCCACTGTCTCCTTGGCTTATAAACTCTCTTTCTCGAAAGACTCCTCTTCTTGCTACAAAGACCACATTGTCACTAGGTCTGTAGAAGAGGTAACCAAAGGATTGTTGTGGGTAGCCGATGAAAATACACCTCTCGCTTCGGGGTTTGAGCTTATCATGAGTCTCGCGTCTCACGAAAGCCTCACAACCCCAAATCTTGATGTGGTCTAGTTTAGGTACTTTACCAGTCCACATCTCGTGAGGAGTTTTGGCAACTTTCTTTGTAGGGACTAGATTAAGGATATGGGCGGCAGTCTCTAAGGCATACCCCCAGAATGAGATTGGTAGCGAAGCTCGACTCATCATGGAACGAACCATGTCCAACAAGGTTCGATTATGCCTCTCAGCCACACCATTCAACTGCGGTGTCCTGGGAGGTGTCAATTGTGAGACAATCCCACATTCCCTTAGATAGTCGAGGAACTCTGAACTAAGATACTCAGCACCCCGATCGGATCGAAGCATCTTAATGTTCCTGCCCAATTGAGTCTCGACTTCCTGTTTAAATTCCTTAAACTTCTCGAAAGTCTCTGACTTATGCTTGATTAAGTAGACATATCCATATCTACTGTAATCATCAGTAAAAGTCAAATAATAACGATTAGCATCCCTTGTGGCATGTTTGAATGGTCCACACACATCCGTGTGTATAAGGTCCAACAAACCTTCACCCCTTTCACACGAGCCTGTGAAGGGTGACTTTGTCATTTTTCCAAGTAAGCATGATTCGCAACTATCATTTGACTTTAGGTCAAACGACTCCAAGACTCCATCCTTTTGGAGTTGGCCTATGCGTTTCTTGCTTATATGTCCAAGACGACAATGCCATAATGATGCTTTATCCAAGTTATTATTATTAGTATAATCAATACACAAAACATTATTTCCTGAGTTATCTACAACAGATACAGCTTCATACACACCATCACAAGGTAATGCTTTAAAATAAAGTACATTATTAAAGAAAGCATTAATCGAACCAACTTCATTATCAAACGAAAAGGTGAAACCTTGTTTGTACAATGCATGAAAGGAAATAATATTTCTTGCCATTTCTGGCGAATAACAACATTTATTCAAATCTAAATTTAACCCACTACTTAGCGATAAAGTATAAACTCCAATCTTGGTGACAGGTGTAACTTTCCTATTCCCCATGATTAAGTTTATTCTTCCTTGCTCCACATTCTCACTTCTTCCTAGTCCCTGCAAGTCACAACAAATATGAATACCGCAACCGGTATCAAGGACCCAAGATTTTGAATGGGGTGAGTTATTAGAAATGATAGTGTAAATACCTGCATGGTTGGGTTTGACTTTCCCATCCTTCACATCCTGCTGGTACTTTGGGCAGTTCCGCTACCAATGAGCTTTTTCATGGCAATAGAAGCATTCAGCCTCTTTTGGGTCAGAAGAAGGAGTAATGAAACCTTTCTTGGTTCCACTTGAAGAAGAGCCATCAAGGGTCCGAGCCTTGGTACCCTTCGAAGATCTCTTTCTCTTCCTCCCTCGACTTTGCCCGATTGCCAAGACCGGAGTTGAGTCTGGAGTAGGAGTGATAGCAACCGACTTCCCCTTAAGACCTGTTTTTGCGGTCTTGAGAAGTCCCTGAAGTTTGCTGAGGGTGACCTCTTCCTTGTTCATGTGATATGTCATGCGGAATTGATCATAGCACGATGGTAAGGAGTGAAAAATGATATCTATTGCAAGCTCCTCAGGGAAGTTCACATTGAGCTTCAGCAAACGATCCACATACCTTTGCATTTTCTGCATGTGGCTCGTGACGGACTCTCCGTCCTTCATCATGGTTGTTATCATGGAGCAGATGACTTCGTACCTCTCTTGTCGTGCACTTTGATGGTATCTTTCCATCAAATCTTGGTGCATTTCATAAGGGTAGAAATCTTCATAAGACTTTTGGAGTTCAGCTGTCATGGTGGCCAACATGATGCAAGCCACCTTGGTTGCATCTCTTTCATGAGTATGAAAGTCAGCGATCTCCTGTGGAGTTGCAGTGGACTCATCAATTTCCTTAAGCTCCTTGTCAAGGACATATTCTTTGTCCTCGTAGCGGGTAATCATCCTGATGTTTCTGATCCATTTATTGAAGTTGGATCCATCAAAGGTGACTTTCCCACACAAACTCATAAGAGTAAAGGAGCCATTAGGATTCGAGCCAGAAGCATTATTTGAAGACATCTGAAAGAGAAGAACAAGTTTAGTTTAGATTTAAGAGAGTCCTTAATAAAACACCCAAATGTAATATTAAGGCTAGGATCCAATCACAATATAATATAACTTAGAAGAGGTATGCCGTAATCTAAGCTATACCATATTTGAAAGGTAGGTGAATGACGATTCACCAATTTCCACCACGAAAACCGAAATATTAGATATTTAGTTTTTATTGGTTTTAGAAATTCCTAGATTCTTTGAGATCCAATGAACTTTTCAAAGGCATGTTTCAATCTCGGGAGTGCCCTCCAGGTTTTGTGACTGGGATGCCGAGGATCACAAAACGAGGTGTGATGTAACCATGCAAATCACTTGGTACCCTTAAAGTTTATCACTCAATCGATGTGCCGGTAAACCACACACGCTCCACCGATACTATAATAAACCTTAAGTCACCCTTTACCTACCTTGTTAAGTCCAAGTTAGTGTGCCGGTTAACCACACACGCTCCACCAACGACTTAGACAAAGTGTAAAGTGTAATTTCATGGATTAGCACCTTATTCACATTTTCCTAAAGTAACTAAGATTGGGAATTTAATAAACATTTAGTTACTTTATTTTATTCATCATACTTTGAATGAGAATTTATAAGTCCTTGTCTTACCCGTTCAGCTAACGACCCTCCACCAGTCAAGCAAGCGGTGGGTGAGAATATACACCCATTAAGTCACCATTTTATAGGCAACAACCTTATACCCACCTTATAGACCGGCTTCGTGAATGAGGCGTACTAGCGGTAAGACGACTTTATTCTTATACATATATATAATTATTAAATCATCATAATATAAGTATAAGGGTTGAATTTTAACTTTTAAAATTCTAGGGGTTGGAACTTAAAGTTTTAACTTAACTTTACTTGTTCCAAAACTTGAGGGCAAGTTTTGTAACTTTCAAAACTTTTCATTTCTTGTAACTTATGAGTTTAATAGAGTAATAAAATGAAGACTCTTCATTTTTCTAACTCTTGTGTTTTTAATGGTTTTAATTCAAGTGTGACTCTTGGTTTTCCATAACTTAAGGATAAGTTATGGACTCCATTAAAACACATTATGATCAAGAATTAATCTACCACATAGGTTACAAATAATTCCTATGATCATCTAAAACATCATAAGAACAAGAACATGAATATGAACACAATCAAAAATTACATTTAAAACTTTGTAATTTTGATAACTAGTTGTTGTAAATGAATTAGCAAAGACATTACACCACCAAAACAAGTTTTCAATTACCAAAACAGTTTAGGGTAATGTTTCTAATTCATTTCCAGCAACTGAATCGAAATTTTGCACTCAGTCGACCCTACTCGCCGAGTGCATGAACTCACTCACCGAGTTGGTTGAAGATACTCATGAACTCGACGAGTCCCCCCTATAGACTCGACGAGTCCATTCGCAGACAGCAAGATTTCCGATTCTGTTTTCAACTTTTAAGCACAAATAAGAACAAACAAGCCTAGGCTCTGATACCACTGATGGGTTTTGAGCATTCTAACACTTCCTAAGTGTACATGCAACCCTAATAACCTTGGATCTATGTTTGTCTAATTATCATGCAAAGTTGAATTCCAAGGTTATATTCCTATCTAGCATACATGGGGAACAATTTTAACATAAAGTATAGATAGAATAACTTACCTTGCTGTTGTTTGTGTTCCTTGAAACCTTGTGAGCCTAGCACCCCAAGTGTGATGCCTCAAATGCTTCACACAACACCAAATGCTCTTGGAAGAACTTATGAGAGAACACACACTTCTTCAAAATCGGCCAAGCCCTCTTATTTCTTAGTGTAGCCGATTTTGGGTGGAGAACATGTTACTTATATAGTGTTGACACATCTAGGGTTAAACCCTAATGTGTCATGACTCTTCATTTCCATGACCCATGGGTTTGTAACTCCCATGGAGCATCCTATGGGTGGAACCCAACTTGATAGTCCATGGAGCCTTTTAGCCCACTATACAAGATATGGATGATTTACATAATCAACCCATATATTTAATTAGTTATCTTTTGATCACTTAATTAATTCTAAATTAATTCTTGATCAAACTAATCAAATAATATTATTAATATATTAGAACTTATAATATATTAATAATCTCCAAGTGTTATTTCTCTCATTTAGTCTATCCAATTGCATGGTGCCATGCAACCCAAATGGACCATGCCGGGTCGGGTCAAGTACATACCAGAAATAGTTATGGACTTAGACACCTTATCCAACAACAACTACAATCTAAGTTGAATAAGGACTATTACTTCATAAAGTCGTGGACTTTAAGCCTTAGCATGGCTGAAGAAGTCCCAAACTTACAAACTCTAACCTTCTCAACACAAAAGTCCACATAACTCATGCATGGAGAGGTTTAGAGGATCAAGCTCCCATTTTTATGAATCTAGACAACCAAATACACGTAAAAGGACAGAAGATATGCTCTGGAGTTCACCAAACTTATAAAGCTCCAAACTTGGGACATAAAACCCTAAAAATGGACCCAAAACATGAAGTAACACAACAATGAGCAAGTTTCGAACTTGATACCTTTGGAAGATGCACCAACAAGAGTAGAGCTTAGATCTAAGAGCTACAGGCACAAGCTATCCTTCCTTTAAGGCTCCTTCTTCACCAAAATCTTCACAAGAACACTCAAATGAGCCACAAACATTCACACAAGCTAGGAATACGAAATTAGGGTTTGAGGGAGGTTGGAGGCTGGAAATGGTGGCTGGAAATAAGGTCATCGTGTTCCTTAAATAGGGCACAAAAGGGCATTATGGTTTCACTCTGAGCCTAGTACGCCCAACTTACTTGGTGGCCTTCATGATCATGCAAAGTGCATGAGTACGCTGCGCGTACTCATGTGCATGCCCCACGTACTCAATTTCCACATTTTCTTAATAAGGACTAATCTTGACAAATACATAAAAGATTAAGGTTAGGGAACTATACCTCTTTTCGAGATGTTACATTATAGATACACATTCTATGGAGGTTATTTGGTAGTAGGATTGTATGCTGAGAGAGGATTAGTAGGCAGTAGTGAGTTGTATGAATGATGTTTGCCTCTATTATGTGCCTACTTTATCCTTGATTGTTTGTATGTCAACATATGGTAGTAGTGAGCTGAGGTGGTACTGCTGTGTGTTGTAGGTCAAGATTCCCGGTGCGGGCTGACTTTAACTTTGTAAGCCGTAGGCACGGAGGCTCTGGTAGAGCAGTTAAGTTGATGTTGTAAGCTAACAAACTCTGGGTATTCCAACTCGATGGTTTGGCGGACCCGATGTATGTTTGTATGTTTATCGCATGGGGTATTTTATTTTATTTTATTATTTATTTTTTATTTTTTTTTGGGGGGAGGGGGGGGGGGGGGGGGGAACTCACTAAGCTTCGTGAAACTCACTAAGTTTCATAACATTACTATGAAACTCAATAATTGATTTATAATTACCAGGTTTTACTTAAGTAAAAATAAAAAATTTTGATCAGAAAAATAGCACATTACAACAACTTATTATGTAAATATTGGGTTGGGGTTACAACTACAAGAAACAACAATATGGTAAAATGGTAATTAACATCAAAAAATATTATGACGAGTTTTTAGGGGTAAGAAGATTGGTGATAAGCAGGTCGTTTGGATGAGCCATGATGACGAGGCTATGAGGTTGCTCGATGGGTTTGAGTTGGTTGCAAGGAGTGAGCTAGGAGCAGTAGTTGCGATGGAGAATCCAAGACATGTATGCAAACATCTAATCTCCATCCATTTAGACTTCTTTTTAGTTTTTCGGATAGAAACTTCTCATGATGGTGTGATTGTGTTTTGATCAGGTGTCTAATATTTCTTGATGGTGTTCTTGAGTTTTTTAGGATTTGTTGATAGGATTTTTAATGGTGCATATGACTCCATGTGAGTTTTAATACCACGGTTGGTCCATTTCTTGATATAGTTTTTCATATGTGATTGAGGTTTTAAATTGGGTTCTAATAATGGATAGTGTATCCAGGTGGTTGAAAATGGTAGTGGCAAAAGGCGACATATAAGCTAGGGGAAATGGGTGAGGGTGGGTATGGTGGGCTTCTAGGTTAATATCACTATAAAATATAAATTATAAAATAAATAAATAAATAAATAAAAATAAAAGGATACAAAAGTCATTTTACATAGAATATTGACCAATCACGCAAGAAACTCAATCTGTAAACACAAACCACGTAGTGATTTTGATAGTTATCCTCGGATTTTTATAAAGCACGAGGACCAATAATGAAACGTTGTTTAGTTTAAATATCGAAACATTATATTTGTTTATAACCTTTTTCTAAGATTCATTTGAGTTCTATGATTATTCCAATATTGTCATTTTTTATAAATATTTATGATTGTATTTTTTAGTTTCCATGTCTATATATATATATATATATATATATATATATATATATATATATATATATATATATATATATATATATATATATATATATATATATATATATATATGGGAAAAGTGAATATACCCTTAAGGGTATATAACCTTAGGTACCCAAAATCACCATAATACGCCGTTTTGTTTGATATATTAATTATAATGTTCTTAAACTTCAGCCCTAACTTGATTTACTTTCAAGATTTTTCGAAATTTTGCTATTATCTTTATCTTACATCACATCTTTTTGCGGAACACCTACTAGACTATATATATTATAGTTAAAAATAAAAATTATGTAAGAGGAAGATAAATATGAAATGTATAAAAATTTTGGAAGTAAATCATGTTAAAAATTGAATTATAAGAACATTGGACAATTACAATGTATATATATGATACAAAACGATGTAATATTATGAGTTTGAGTACCTAAGTTTATATACCGTTACGGGTATATTCACTTTTCCCTATATATATATATATATATATATATATATATATATATATATATATATATATATATATATATATATATATATATTAAACCTAGGGGGGCCGAAACAAAGTTACATACGGTTTTTGGTAAACAACCTTAGCAGTTTTGATATTTCAAAACCTTTTTTCATATATGAAATTTAAAAATAAAAAATAGTTAGAAAGATCAATATGAATATATTGAATAAACTTTAGCCGTAAGATCGCTAAACATCATCATATTTCATATGTACTATATACAGAATAAAAACAATTAACTATAACATAAGATAATATAAAATACTAAAATCTCTTTATATACATAAATAATTAGGTTAAAAGAATACAGCACAAACGTTGACATGACGGCGGAGAAAAATAAAAGAGTAGGTAACAACGAAATCGAGGTAACAGACAGACAGAAGAGAACTAACCATCGTATGGTAGGGACGTCGATTAGTAGGGTGCCGGAAAAAGAGCAGTTCTCCGATGTCCGTTATTTCTTTCAATCTTCTCCAATTTTATAGTTTCACAAATTTGATTTCACGTCTAATAGTGGTGTTGTGGTGGACTATATGTTGTTGTTTTTTTTTTTTTGTTTTTTTTTATTTTTTATTTTTTTATTTTGTGTATCTTCTAGTTTTTAATGATCCGAAGGATCTACCTTCCTTTATTATTGGAATTTCTGGGATTTCTATTGTGATTTTTTAGGGTTGAATAACTCTATCGACTCATCTTGCTATTTGATTTCTATCCTACAAATTTCTAGGGATAAAATTACTAATATAATTTTAAAAAAATAAGATGAAATAAGTGATTTATTGAACAAAAATTAGTTGGTTTTGTGTATTCTCATAGATAATTGACTGGTCTAGCTAATTGTTGAAGAGTTTTATATCTTAGACAGTTCCTAGGCTTAAAAGCAAGTGGGGCCATGGCCTCCCTTAGCCTCTTAAGCGCTATATGGTTATATTCATGTGAGACGGTTTAATTTTGTGAGACTATAAGATGTAATCTTAGCAACTCATTTATTAGATAAAACAAAAACATTTTTAAAATGCAAAATAATTGAAATTTTTTGAAATTTTTTTCTAATATTATTTTCGGAATATATATTTTCGAAAAAAAAATACCAAAAAAAAAAATAATAAATGTTTACAAAAAAATACATTTTTTACATATTTTAATAGAATATTTAGAATATATCTGGCAAATCTAGTAGAATATTCTAAACATTCTAAAAATCATATTAGAATTTGTAATATTTTATTAGAATATTTCACGTATTTTTCAAAAAAAAAAAACGGTAACTTTTATTTATTTATTTTGATTTTTTTTAGTTGAATAAAGTTCCGAAAATAATAATTAAAAAAAAAAAATTTGGATTTTTCCTTTTATTTTGCATTGTAAAATTATTTTTAGATTTAGTTTCACGGTCTCAAATGAATCTAAAACTATATATATATATATATATATATATATATATATATATATATATATATATATATATATATATATATATATATATATATACATATAGTAGGTTATAACCCGTGGAAACCACGGTTAGCAAAGTAAAATAATATTGATACTTCAAAACCATAATCATTAATAAATAAATTTTAAACAGTTATTAACTTTCGAAGTTAGATGATTTGTAGTAACTTTATAATTGTTGATTTAAATTAATACATAACGGTTTGAAGATATGAACGAAGTTATTTAGGTAAAGATTAATGAAAAAAATGGGAATATTATATAATGAAATATAAAATTGAGTAGTCTCGAAAAAACCAACACAATTAATCATGGAAATGTAATTGTTATATGAAAAAACTAAAATTAAGCTAATGTCAAATTATCTTGTGGTCTTTATACAAAATAGAGTAATCGTTGCAAATTGTTAAATTATCTTGTTGTCTTTATGAAGACTCTGCATATAAGAAGAGCTTAGTGGAACATCACATTGGTCTACTTGGAATGGGAAAAGTAAAATATATTACAACACCGGTCAATATTAATTGAAGGTTTTTCTCTAAACTTCTTTTGCAATTATAAAAAGATGATAATTCTTATAAAAAGATATATTACTTTTTATTTATTTAGGGCAGTGTATTGGAACTTGAGTTACAAGGTGTCAAAAAGAAACTCACGATGCTTCAAGATTTTACATTTATTTAAAAAAATGGTCAACATAATCAAGTTTTAAATATAAATTTCTTATTTTTACCAAATTCATATATGCAGACTTGACCTGTACGTACACCTCGCGCTGTGGCATTAAAGCTTGCTGCCGATACTCCTTTGTTGTTAATATATTATTACATCATTGACCATTATACCCCTTGATTATCTAATCATCTGTTTTATGTAGATGTTGAGTTTGTACTGCTAAATACATTAATAGTCATACGAAATAAATAGTCCCCTTCGATTTGTATCCAAATTCTACACTTAAAAGTTGACCCAGCTTCTCCTGCAGTTAACATAACAAAAAACGTTAGATAAGGTACATCATGTTCAATTGAATATACACAAATAAGGTTGGATAAAGATTACACGCTTCTCACTTTCATCATGTTTCAACCCATCAAACCTAAAAGAAAAATAAAAATAAAAATAAAAGATCTTTAAAGTTCTATTTTGAATTTTAAATAATATATGTTGTATGCAAATAATCTTCTACCTTGATTGGGTAATTAAAATGATCACAAAAATGGTTCATTAGCCAATGAATTATAACCAGAAATATTATAACCGAAAAAAAATATATGTTCACCATTCAAATTATATTGTTTTGTGGATATCAATTTGACAATTTTATCATCTTCTTTCCTTCGAAGATATCATGAAACTATTTAATGGAAATAAAGAAACAATGAGTATAACTCAATAAAGACATAAAAGTCAAACACTTATCATGCATCAAAAAATATGTGAGAAAACCTTATTCTTAAATCCACTGTGTGGATCACACATGCACCAGAATCAGAAATTGGTTGCAAACAAATCTATTTAGACGATTGCAATGATACTTATTAAAACAAACTTAAACAAATTAAATCAACTAACATCGAATTTTGAAAGTGTACATTCGTCACCGGTAGAGGATGGCATCAAGACCAACACCTTTTCAAATCCTACAAGCAAATCCTCGATGTTAGGTTAAACCATTCAAATCGATGCAAGAAGGTTTGTGGGTAGTAGAATATTTGTAATCCCATAAAAGATGCAATAAAAGATTAATCATGGAAGGGCTCTATACAATTCAAATATGAAAGAAGATAATTCCTGATTTATTGGGATTACGTTGATAATCTTTTGTTTTGATCACTGATTTTATAGGATTACTACTAATTAAAAGGAATCACAGTATAGATGGTGAACCTTAATTGCTCCTGTGACATTGAATTACACAATTAAAATGATGATTTGGTTGCTGAAATATCGAACAATCAAAATAGAAATATATGTTTTAGTTTGGGCGGGAAAAGAAATTCTAGAAACGCAAGAGGTTGACACGTGTCGGTTATAGATTTTAGAAAGATGTAAAATGGACTTTTAGTAGTCATTTATTAGAAGAGGAATATATATATATATATATATATATATATATATATATATATATATATATATATATATATATATATATATATATATATATATATATATATATATATATACTCGTTGGTTTAATTTTTTTTTTTTTAGAATAATAATAAATTTGTAATGCTTATTTAAAAGAAAATTAAGATGGAACCAAGATTGGACCGAACATGTATAAACTATCTGTCTCTTCGTTAAACCACCAAATCGATCCAACCAAACTGGATTTTTCTCAAATCGTTTACTTAATTTTTGGGCATAATTGAACACCAATACGACCCAACTTGTATGAACTCTAAAATTAGATGAATCTATACAATGAATATCTAACTTATTCATGATCTTTTTAGTCACCATTGTTTTTGTTCAACAATTCTAATTATTTGATTTATTTAATCTAGACTGGATTTTGTATAAGACAACTGTAACAACTTGTAATAGAAAAACAAGTTATGAATGACAACCTAATAATAGGCAAGCATATTTTGATGTTAGATACGAGTATTATGGTGATAACAACATATACTTTAGGTATAAGAATCGACAAAAAACAAAAATAGTTCATTAAAGTTTTGTGTGGATATGATCCATAAAATTCAAATATTTCTAGAACATATCTTTCCCAAATTATGGTTATATCGACATATTTCTATTTCTTGGTATCTAACTAACCCCTTTTCGTTTTAATGGTCATTTATTTTTGATAGATACTTTCTTGATTAAAAACATAGCAATAGTGACATATACGAAAAATCTTATAATTTGAAGCATTTTATTTTTTACGAATTATTTCAATTCGTATTTCACCCAATAGTTATTATAGTTCATTGGTAATTTATTTATTTCTGTTTATAAGCTTTTTAATATTATATTTTAAAACATTCTAGGTATGTTATAATTAATCAATTTTTTTTCAAGTTTCGTACCAAGACAAAAAATGTATTTTTCATATAAATATTTTTTTAGCTAATCAACTTTTCAATTATTATTTTTTTCTAAGTTTTAATTTCCAATATAATGTTTTTTGGTATTTATAAATATAATTGTAGTTAGGCCAAAATCTTACAACCGTCCACGAAAAATAGAGAGCCCATCATGGAAATAATCTGGCCCACAAGACGGCTATAGGTGAAGGCCCACATATACCAAAACCTACCTATAAACAACTGTAGTGGAACACTAACTACAACCATAAAAACCAATAAAAATCTTTAAAATTTTCATTTGATATATATATTTACATTTTTATAATTAGTTTTATAGACACTCTTTTATTATTATTATTTTTTTATTAAATTAACTGGGCTTATAATCATATCTAAATGAGAACATGCCATGAATACAAACTCCATCACTATGTGTATATTTACATATATAATTTTTTTTCCACATATTAACATGACAACATATATAAATAAAATATAGCGAAGAATATATTGGGAGTAGAGCAAAGATGATGACACCAAACCTAACCAAAGACCAAAAAGGAAGGGTGAGTTATGGAAAGGGCTCCACTCCCACTTTTTGACAAACACCCAATATGTCTGCCTTGCTTTTGCCTATTCATGGACTAGCTCTTTGACTTTTTCTTCCCTTTAATCTTTTTCATTTATTAATTAAATACAAATATACTATTATAAAGATTAATCAATCAATCATTCAAATTTTGTTTGCTTCTTAACTTAACTAATTTATTAGTTTCAAAAAGCTAAATGCACATTGCTTGAAATTGTCTAGGCAAATATTTGAATGTTAATTTGATTATCTTAGTTCTCAACTTCTCATATGATATTAATTGTTTAGTAATATATTTATTATGTTTAAGTTACTACGAACACTTGTTCTATAGTTATACAACTTCAACTTTCTCGACAATTTAAGATCATTTTAATACAACGTGAATCCTTTTTTGTATTACTTAGAGTCTTTATACAAAATACAAGATTTCCAACAAACATATCTATATATGGAAAGTCTATCTACATAAATCATATACAAAGTTAAGGGTTATCTATAAGGCTGAAGATTATCTATTAGTAGTACCCCTTAATCACAGTGAGTTCGAACGTGAGGCCTAGATTGGAAATCATCGAAAAAGACTTTTAGGATACGTTATAGTTTCATAGTTTCATATTCCTAATCGTCTTTAGGCACTATAGTTTGAGTCTATACATCTAGTTTGATATATATATATATATATATATATATATATATATATATATATATATATATATATATATATATATATATATATATATATATATTGTAATACCAAATTGAAACAAATCTCATACGGGTTAAATATTTTGACCAATTAAAACATATTTTTCTTAATAAAACATGGTTTACAGAAAATATAGGTCTCTTTATCATGAAAACCAAAATTTAAGATATACTTATCATTTTTTTTTTGTCTTTGAAACGCAGACTTATGCCCACTTAGTGAAAACATTTTGTTAAACATTACCTATATGGACTATCGTCTTACGTCTTACGTCTTTAAACAGTTAACATATATATTAACATACGTCTTAAATAATGTAAAAATGCAATTATTCTTAATTCTCAATCCACCCTCACATAGTATGAATTGTCTTAACTAGGATGATGTATTACATACAAGGTAGCTAGCCTCATATGCAAGTGATGCATATCCATGATATTGCGACAAGGTATCTTGGTTGTCTTTAGGTCACTTAAGTCTTAGCCCCCTACTAAAGAATGCACAAGATTATGCATAAAATCAGGTGTAAAAATAGCTTAATTGTCGCTTTCAAAATAAAACATCTTTCAAAAATATGTTTTCTTGATGCACATCATATACATATAGTATCACACATAGCACATAATAGTAGGCAAACATCTTTAAAGGATTTAAAACATTATCAAAACATCAATACATTATGACACATATTTGGGCATGTACTAACATGTAATGTCATGCGAGGTTATACACTACAATATCTATAACACTTGGGAATAACAATGGCACCGTTAACTACATGACCTTTTTTTCATTGATCTTCTGTCGGTAGTTCAACTACATCCTCTTCCAA
Organism: Lactuca saligna; assembly: GCF_052625555.1. Taxonomy (NCBI): domain Eukaryota; kingdom Viridiplantae; phylum Streptophyta; class Magnoliopsida; order Asterales; family Asteraceae; genus Lactuca; species Lactuca saligna. The sequence goes on along the minus strand of NC_136419.1, from coordinate 95,508,798 downwards.
AACCTACGCATCAACATATTTATAATAGTATCCTCAATATTTTGAGCTTTATGCCTCCATATACAACTCCACGACCACTACAACCACTTTAGCATCCACTCTAGTAGCTTCCTTCATGGATGTAATATTCTACTTTTACTTTTTATGATGATGTAAAAAGGTGAGAGAAATTATATGATGGGGAGCCTGATACCTATCAGTCTGATGATAATGGGTTCAATGGCTAGTTGTTTCTACAATAAAAACGCACCAATGATGTTCTTATCTCAATGATATTCCCTTGATAACTTCAGTATTGAGGGACAACCTCACGTTGGAGGGAGTCTACAGGTAGATAATAAATTGATTTGACATATCCAAATGATGACATCCTAATTTCTAGGTTTTAGACAAGAAAAAGACAAGTTGATACTCAACTTGTGCCCTCCTAAGCTAAAAATTCTAAGGATTCTCTCTCTATACAATTAAAGGCTAAGGAATGGGAATGGGTCAAGAAGAGGTAATAAAACTAGAAGATGGGCATAATAATGTTGTTCAGAAAAAAAAAGAGCATAACATGGGTGATTTGAGACTTGTTAGAATTAAAAATAAGCATACACTTGACTATACTACTCAAAATGGAGTATTTGATCAATAGAAGTCAATGCTTAATCAACATAACATTATAAGAAATGAAAAGTTACCATCCTTTAACTGAAATCATAACATGGAGAAATTTGCTTAAGCTTACAGCAGAAGGTACTTAGTAGGGAAAATCATTAACATAAGATGCATAAAGCCTAAGAGCTCCAAGTTAATCACTCTAAATATAACTAAGATCTTAGATATATGTGAAATGTTTGATGATACAAAAGTGATTGAGGGATGGAGATATTGAATCTGATTGGGGGTATAATGGATTGTTAAATAAAAGATGAGAATAGTTTTGTCCTATATGATTGAGAAAGTTTGGAGCTTAAATCTGGTTCTTGTAAAAGCTTGTGCTTCTACCTTTGTTGAACCAAAGAAGGGATGAAGAGGCATGAGGACAAGGTAAATAGATAAACAAGTATTACTTCCTTTTGGTACTTTTTTCATCACCACCAACATAATATCTAGAATTGAGCTTGAAACATACAAATTGATTGTAAATCCTCATGGTATGTGTAACACCTATTTTCAGGTATGTCTTATTTATCAAAGTGTTTATTTTTTAAGATTTAAGATTGTGATCTTGGATTAAGTACACGACATATCCATGCGTTGTTCGCGACATGTAGATGAATTTTCGATGTGACGTATTCATATGTGTGACGGACATGGTCATAATCATTCCAAACCCTAATCTCTAGCTTTGATCCATATTTAAATGCACTAACACCTACGATTTCACTCATTTACAGCCTCCATTGTAACACCCAGAATCTCGAGGAGCAATTGTAAGGAATTAATCCCATTTTGAGGATTAGACACGGCATGTTGGAGGAACCAACACGGTGTGTCTAGTTAAGGAAAAGCACGGTTCTCATTTAGGTCAACCCAACATGTTGGCACCTAAACACGACATGTTGGAAGTTAGGAATGAAACCCTAATTTTTAGGATGTTGCACCCTATATAATCTATTTAAGCCTCAATGGTTGGTCTCCTTACTAGCCTCCATTGACGCTAAAACCCTAAAATTTATCTTTAAGTCTCTTGGTGGTGTTCTTGAGCTAGTAAGAGGTTCTTACTGCTTATTGTTCCTCCTTGTGAAGGAGTATGAGATCTTCAAGTTGCTTTGTTTGAGGAAAAGGCTTTGGATCAAGAATCGTCATCTTGTGAGGAAGGTTTCTGAGGTATCAAGTTTACATATTGGCTTTTAGGTGTTTAGATCTCTCCATTTTGTGCTTTGTTGTGCTTTTGGTCGCTTTTGAGATTGCTGAGAATGTGAAGTCATTTAACGGCTTTTTATTCCAGATCTGAGTTTGTTTTGCACCCTTTGGGCATAAAGGTACAATCTTTATGAAATTTATGGTGTCATGCATGCATTAAGTCAATTATTAAGTCCTTTTTAAGCTTAAGAGCATTATTTAGGCATGTATAAACGTAAAGTTAGCAACTTTATGTGGTTTTACAGCTCAAGGAGGTCAAATCTGTGTTTTGGAGTTATGTCTTCAAGGATTAAATGCTTATTGGTTAAGCCCTTGCTATATCAAGCCTTTTTGGTTGGGTTTGGACCATTTTTGGTAATACCTGTGGGTAAATATGGAAACTTTACCCTTCTAAGTCTCATTTTTGTCTAGATATGATCTTTGGAGCTCTTGGAATCAAAGATAGTAGCTTAATGTATTAAGTTGTTGAATCTCGGGCAAACACGACGTGTTTGCAAGCCAACACGACATGTTGGCTGGGGATTTCCCGATTATCTAGATGGGGGAGGAACACAGTGTGTTCAAGGGGTAACACGACGTGTTTAGACAACCTGGGCTGTTGACTTTGACTTTGACCAGAAGTTTAACCATGGTTGACCATGGGTTATTTTGGGCCTTTCAGATCCGATCATTGATGGATGTTTAACTTGTGATAGCTAGCGTAGAAATACTTACAATCAAGTAGCCAGAGATTCTTTCTGTGAGATTCGGCAGTACAAGTTGAGTCTCTTCACTATGTCTAGTGGGTCAAAGGCACCAATACCGGCTCATGGCTTGCTATGTAGAGTGCTATATGTTTACATGACTCTTGAATATGTATATGTTTTTCATGCTTAATGGGCAGGGCCCGGTGGTTATTTTTTATGCTAGTATCAGGTTATGTATATATGATTTGTATGTGGGCGGGGCTTGATGATTTTATAGTATGCTACTATCTTTGTTATTTTTGCATGTGTTTAAATGTTATATGATTACATAGTTCTATGTTTAGTGGGTGAGGCCTGTTATGCGAGAGTGGGAGGGGCCCATATCTCATTGTTATGCGAGTGTGTGTGGGGCCCGTATCTTATTGTTATGCCAGTATGGGCAGGGCTCGTATCTCATTGGCTGGGGACCGTTATTCGAGTGGGTAGGGCCCGTATCTCATTGGGCGGGACCCATTATGCGAGTCTGGGTGGCGCTCGTATCTCATTTGGGTGGGGCCCGTTATATGATATGTATGGTATGAGGTATCCTCGGGAACTCACTAAGTTTTATGCTTACCATTTTCATTTTATGTTTAAGGTACTTTGGTTTTCAAATGGAACAACTCGAGATGATTGCAAAGCACACACCACATGTTTCTACATTCTGTTATTTACTCTGATTTGATGATGTTTTGCTTAATCTTGACTACCTTGGTTTTATGGAAATGATATGTATTAACGATTTATTAATCAAAAAACAAAATTTTTATGTCATTATTTTTGGGATTTTTCATCCATCCTCCATAAAATCCTAGAAGTTCAAATACTAGCCCCCATCCTTTGTTCTTGAAGATTTTGGTGTCGTAAGTGAGAAGCTTAAAGAAGAAGACGGTGTTTTAGTAAAATAAGAAGAAAGTGCTTTAGTGAAAATATAGCATGGTTGAGCTCTCTTTAAACCATGCATGAAGTTTTAGTCTTTTACTCTTTTTGAATTCATTTTGGATCTCGAGTTAATGTTTGCAATGTTAGAGCCTTTTATGTGGATAAAGTTGGAAAGTTTGTCCATTAAGGACCTGTATAGAAGGTTTTTGGAAAGTTATAACATATGACTTAAGGGATTAGATAGTTAATAAAAGTGGTAGATCTGCCCAGAAAACACGACACATCCACCTTTAGATGTGACATGTCAAGTAAAGAGTTATCATGACTATTATGGAATGTAGTGGATGTGACGTATGCAAGGGCTAGATATGACGCATAGACTTTTTGATCGTTGAATTTCAACCAACTTGAATTTTGGTTAAATTTTGATGGATATGAGTAATGAAGTGAGGATTGGTCTTTAATTGGTATTAGGTGGTTTGTGTTATCTGTTGAGACTTGAGACTTAGGTTTCTAGTTGCAGGTGAATTTTCTCAAACATAATTATATGTCCTTTGTATGGTAGGATTATTTTTATTGTCAGTGTATATATGTGTGATCAGACTAGAATAGTCTTGTGTTTGATAATTTGATAGTCCTACGAGAAATTAGCTATGAGCTTTTAGACCAAGTAAGAGGATGGTTGGGATTCTATGGGGCAGTTGGGATGATGGCCCACTAAGGTATTGACTTTGAGTTAGTTAGGAGTCTGTAGGTTAGTAGGGATGTTGGTTGAGTGCCTACTAGCCTACTGAGGTGTTGAATGCAGCTTACTGTTGATTTGCATTATATGTGTAATGGAATATATGGTATATTGGAGAACTAACAAACATTTGTTCTTACGTTTTAAATTTAAATGCTTTTAGGTTGTTCTTGTTAAAAAATGAAGGGTATGGTGTGACTGTACTCATATCAGTGTTTGATTTTTTTTATACTTCCATTGGCTTTATGATATGACTTTTTTTTTTGATAATGTGTTTTTATTAGGGCTGGAAAATATGTACCATGGAAAACCAACCAATATGTTACCAACCGAACGAAGTGTATTGGTAACCAATATGTTTGGTAGCCAAGATTTTTGGTTGGTAATACCACACCAACCAATTTTATATATATATATATATATATATATATATATATATATATATATATATAGTATATCTAAAATTTTAGTATGTTTGGTGTTTACGATTTAAGAACTTTAATATTAACATTTAGTTGTTGTATTTATAAAGTTTAAAGTGTTAAACTCATACTGATGTGTCCAATTTTCCTCCACTGCTTTAGCTTATAAACTCATGGTAGGAATTAATAAAATCATTTTGGATCAAATTTTCAATCTCAACCATTTGAAAAATCTCATCTACAAAATCTCTATTCAGGTTCTCAATGCTCAAGAACACATAAATCATCATTCACAAACTCCCATACATGTTGGTATATACGACTACCAACATGTTCCATCCGAATTTATTGGTATCAAATCAAGTTGGTACTAACTATATTTGGTATGGTAGTGGTAGCAAAAAATTTACCAACTATAATTGCTACGGTATACCGTTTAGTGAAAAAAATAACTGGTACCGTACAAACTACACCCCTAGTTTTTATGATGTTTGAGCAAATGTATTTTAATGTACTGTTGAAAATATGGTTTTAGGGTTGTTTTATTATATTTAAAAAAGTTTGGTTGAAAATTTGGGACAATACAAGTGGGTATCAGAGCCTTGGTTTGAGGGATTTAGTTGAACACGAGCATGTGTCTGAACTCGAACTAAGGTCAGAAATCTTTTTATAAAGTCTTTTCAAAAAGATTTTCATAAAAAAGGAAAGATTCAATGAATATAGTCAACCAGATCTCAAAAAGGAAAGTGATTCCCAATATACCCATATTGTTTTGTATGCTACTTACGAAGTTGATAGATATGCATGCTGAAATGCAAGCTAGGGATCTACTCTTGGATTGCATGCTAGATTACTTTTTATGAGAGATGCCTTAATTTCCTTTATGTGTTGGTTGTTATTTTCTACTTAAAGTCTATGTTAATATTGATGGGTTTGTTAAGTAAGTGTTTTAGGGTTATGCGTAGCTAGAATCAAATAGCCTCAGAATTCTTGATTTGGAAGTATTGCATGTTCCATTTTTGGTTGTTTCCTTGGGTAGGGTCATTTATTTGAATTTCGATCTCGTTCTTGACTACGTATAATTGTATATTCATGAGGCGACTAGTTGATATTAGCATAAAGTTCGTTTAACATGAGAGTGATAGGGAATCCTAGAGAGTCTATGAAGATTAGTGGTATATGTGTGTAGACACATATGTGTATGATAAAATATATATATTAGTGGTTTTAAGGGGCAACTTGGAAACTTTGAAGAAATTCTTGGAACAAGGATAGTTATGGAAGGTGGTATGTGGCCATACTACCGGAAGCACATGATACATATTTGGGTCGGGAATGGTAATAAGAGTTTTAAGGAACTGGTAGATGGGTAATAGTATGTAGATAACACTATACATATGTTATATCCTTTTTGTTTGTGTTTATAGGATGGTGGCTAGTAGACGTGGAATAGAGAGTTCTGGAGTAAGTCCGAGTAACACATACTTGCGTGATTTTGTTGGTTTGAGGTTTCGTGGTCATACCTGAGGAGTTAGTCGGTATGTTTGGTAGGATTAATAAGGACATTGTCACTATGCTTGATCAGAGATATACAAACACTCTGAAAACTGGTGGGGCCGAATGCTCAAGGACTAGGGATGTCACTTAACGTGACTTTATTTTACGTTATTCGAAGGGAGGAAGGATCCAATAGTTAGCATGTGATAGATAACATATGTGGATAGTGCCTTCCACACGAGTTTTTTTCATTGTGAACCTCCTACGAGGTGGGGTGAGGGATTGTTTTGGTTGGATCATTGAATCCATTTATCCGTCTTAAAAGTTGAGTTTAGTGTCATTATACCTAGAAGTATGTCAATGTTGGCTTAAAAATTGGTAGTTGTGAAAGATAGTATCATATATAAAATGAAATCATAAAGAGGAATATATAGTCAAAACATGATTTGTTACTCAAAAATTTTCGATCCTAATGCCTGGTTAGGTACATTGGGTATAATTAAATAACATGAAGTGTATAGATATATCTATATCATCCAAGTAGAAGTCTAATACTACATTTTATAAATTCATAGACCGAGAAAACCTATTTTGAGCAAGCGAACCAGTTTCAATAATTTGAATAAATCCATTATCTTCCACATAAATGAAAGCCCCAATACAAGTAACTGGGCCGCCTTAGGACTAAACATATAACTTTCCAACAAGACCTAGTCCATTCAAGAACTCCTCCCATTTGGGTACATGAAATTCCTTCCATTTTACAAAAGGAGGAGGAATGATTATTTCATAATCATAACAATCATGTTAAATTTTTGTAAATTATTCTTCGAAAGATTGGTTGATTTAAATCCACACCTCATGCTCAATAACATCTAAAAAGGGAAATACATATGAGAAGATACCCACTGCAATGCCTAATTTTTTCACTCTAAATATCTATGAATTTATCAGAGTTTTCTGAATCCCAGGAAATATCCGAGTTTACAATAAATCCTAACTCTAATTTAAAGCAACAAGGAATGTTAAATAAAATCTACTCCTAGTCCAAGTCTGTGTGCTCCTACTTACTCTCGTACAACAGTACTACCTGACCATACAACACATGGAAGAATCTACAACAACATACCACATGTATGGTGAGTTATACTTTGTTTTCTTTTCATGAAATCATACTCTTTAACTCCAATATCTTCTTCTCATCTTGTTTATTCTATTCTTGTATCTTCTCGTATTCATCCCGTACTCTTAATCTATCTTGCCTCATGCATTCTCATCTCTTTTCATACTCATCTCATGCTCTATCTTCATCTCATCTCGTATTTATCTCTCTCTCTCTCTCTCTCTCTCTCTCTCTCTCTCTCTCTCTTCTCCCCCACTCTCTCTCCTTTGATGCTATTTTTTCATTCCCTCTTAGACATTCACTTTCTCTAGTAACACTTATTGTTGTTACCCTTACCTTATACTAAAAGACGCACACTTTCATACTAAAGACAATTGTTACACCAAGTTATTCCAAAACATGCTACTTGCATATTCATAAATAATATTTTACATTGATAATTTGATTACATAAGACTGGATATAAACTGACTATTACAAAGTGTTATATATTACATAACTACCCAGGATACTATAATTTTACACATACATGAGTACTAAATACAAAAGTAATAGTTTTGGAATACTCAAAATCTTCTATCAGTAAATGACCATACTAGATCCTTTTTACCTGTAATAGTTAAACACTGAGAGGGATAATCGGTGACGCTTGGTTAGTTCAACAATAGATACAATATAACGTTATTCCATACATATACTTCAATATGGCATAAGCAAAGAGGAACAAGGAACAACAAAGACATATGTGAATAATGCAACAAGCTTTCCATATCAATCAACGATTTGATTCAAAAATATACAATCAATGAGACATAATTAGCTTTCTTCGATGAAAATCGGGAGCTTTCTTGAAAACCGTTCCTTGCGAAGGTTGAGCTTCAAAACGAAAAGATAAATTTCTCGGGCTCTTCGAACACTTCAGAATGTATTACGGGTGTTTTGGTATGATCTTGAGGCTTCGGGGGAACTTTGAATGGTAAAAATATGAATTTAGGGGTGAAAAATGTCAAACTTCCAAAATTACCCGGGAGGATTCACACCCTCCTATTTATAGGGGCGAGGATCGGATCTTTGGCCGAAGGGGGGAGAAGCACGTGGCAGCGAGGGCGAGGGAAAGTGGTAAGCATGCAAGGCGGGTAGGTGGCATCGGTCCCGAAGAGTCAGCAACACGCGTCGTATGCGAGGGCGAGACAGGTGACTCACTTCGGACCTGCCACCGGTGCGACACGCGGCGCTTCACGATTGGACCTTGGCTTCAGATTGGACAGGAGTCAGAAAAGCAGCACGCTACGAGCGAGGGACACGTGGCCGATTACTACTCATGCAAAATTTCTCGGTTCTTGGGATTTTTCTCAGTTTTTGTGCCCGAACTTCAAAAACCCATAACTTTCGCATACGAGCTCCGTTTTTAACGTTCTTTATATGCACGCCTAGGTGAAATTATGTTCCACAACTTTCGTTTAGACTTCGTTTGCTATTTTTGACTTCGTTTTTAATATTATTATTTTTAACAAACTGGGACAGGAAAATATGTTAAAAATTCATAACATCTTCATCCGATGTCCGTTTTCGTCTGTCTTTTTACCGCTGTCCTACTATTGATGAGACCTTCGATTATCGTATAAGTTGTGTCGGCTAAAAATCACTTGATCTTTATTTGGAGTTTTTAGCTGTCTACTACTATTTTGAAACGTAGAAAAATCATAACTTCCTCGTACGAAGTCAGATTTGGACGTTCTTCTTATGAAAATTCTAGATTTAACAAATACTATGACTTTCATTTAGATCACCAAAGCTAAAAAAAGTTTATCAAAAACTCTCTTTTTACGTCATTCGGCGTCGTGCCGGTTTTTTTGCGGATCTTTGATTGGTCATAACTTCTTCGTTATAACTTGGATTTTGATGAGTTTTTCGCCCAAATGTTTCTAACGAGATTCTTTACAACTTTCAATAATAAAATTTTACTTATTTCAAATTTTATATTTTTGTGAACTTTCAATATTTGACATTTGATTGGAATCTCCTAATACTTCCAATATTTTCCAAGTGATTCTAAACATAGTTTTACTTCATTTCTAGTAAAAACTATCTGTTAGAACTCAATACTCAAATTTCATATAATATTTCATAATATTATTCATTACAACACACAAAAACTAAACGTGTAGGTTACAAATACCTCCTCCTTTTGAGGATTTTGTCCCCGAAATCACAACGATTTAAATAAGTTGGGATATTTCGCTCTTATCTCATTCTTATTTTCCCAAGTATAATTTGGGCCTCAATGGTGTTTTCATTTGACAAGCACCAACTCCATTTTTTTATTACGCGATTCAGTTAATCTTTCATTTAAGATTTCTTCAAGCTCTTATTTTAATCCCGTTTCACCTCGGATAACAGAACCGTTTCATCATATATACTTAAACATTTACGCATATATATCACATGAAATACATCATGAATATCCGCCAAATCTTTTCTTTCTTCTTTAAACGCATAATTCTTTTGCATGGGGATTCCTTCAACATTACGAATTCACTCACCTGGAATTTTCTAGTTCGTCTTCTCTTTACAGCAAATGAATTTTGTCGATCCTGGTCCACTTTTATTATTTGTCGTACAATTTGAATCTTGTCAATGGTGTCTCAAATCATTTCAGGACCACCAAGTAGTTTCTGTTCTAAATCATGCCAACATAATGGAGTATGACATTTATGCCCATATAGTGCTTCATATACCTTTAATATATTTTCTAATGTTTGGATTGTTCTCTTCTTTTGACCATCTATCTGGGGATGATAAGTTGCGTGGTGATAGTAACACGAGATATCAATTTACCTTGCATACTTGCCCATGAATGAGAAGTGAAGCTACTATCACAATCAGAAGTAATCTTTAGCGACACATCATGTCTCGCAATAATTTCATCCAAGTATACCTTGTGCGTATTTCTCCATTGGATCTGTTTCACACATGGCAAGAAAATGTGCACTCGTAGTCAATCGGTCTACTATTACCCAAATGCTATCATTCTGTATAGTAGTCTTTGGTAATTGGAGCAGCTCTAAACATAGAGTCATTTCAGAATTCTATTTGCCTATCAGGGGTAGTTCAGGCAAATCATCAGGATATCTATTATCAACAGGAACATCATTTACAGTTTTCTTCTCCTCTTTTGAGATATAAACTATATAGACTAGATAACTAGAATACCCCTTCGATTTAAATTTACGAATTCTAGGAAAAGATTTTCTTTAAATTTTTAGGTTTTTGTTCACTGTAGACATAAATAGGATCCTTCCCTTCGATAGGGATGCGTACGATCTTTTCTTAACACATGAGTTGTGCGTGGTTCTTTAACAACCAATTTATGCCGAGAATAATATCAAATTTGGGCAAGAAGATAGGAATTAGGTTAGCAAGAAAACTATAATATTCAGTTTCTAAGACAAAATCTCTATGGACTTTACCAGCAAGTACTGGTACACAAAAGAATCTGAGACATCAGAATCTATAGTTGATGAGAAATGAACTAGTCACAACACTGGTGTCCTTGTGTGCTTCCTCTATGGTAATCTGATTTGTACGGTCTTTAGCTTTTGGTTTTCCAAACCATTCTCAAGCTCTTCAAACTTCTTAAATGATGGTGGTGTTCATACCTGCACTCGTTCTTCATTCTGTATTGGGATTTCGATCCTAGTCTCTAAGTTAAAAACCCAGTTCTAATCGCAAACTCTTGGTCCTTCTTAAATTTGATTTATAGACTTAAATTCAAGTTAAAGCATTTACTTTTGTTACAATAACAACTGGAATGGTCATATTCTAATGACCTTTGATTTCATAACGCAAAAGACAGACAATGAACCATACTCATATTTCCATTAGTTAATCACTAATTCACTATCATAGAAGAAACCTTACTTTATCTTCTCATGTGATATAATCTCTTCATAACTAGTAACACTTCTAGTAAATGGTTACTTAATCATTTAATGAAGGCTATTATACAGTTATACTTTTATCGACTTCCTCGACCATCTTCTTCTTCAATCTTCTGACTGAAGTTTCATCGCCACACAATACATGGTTCTTTGAACCAATCAATTCCCTTCATAGATTTATATTAATTGGACTTAATTCTTTACATCCACTAAGGTCTGAACGAAAATCATTTTCTTAGTCATCACCGAAACGAAGGTAATGACATACTTGAACAAAAACGGAATCAATTTCTAACTTCTTGGTAACCTTATGATATTCCTTGATCCAAGTGTGAGTCCTGTGCTTCCAATAGTATAGGCCTCTACTACTATTCACACCTACTCATACTCGTTCCAAGTATTATCTTGCAGTTCCCAAGTTAGTATTCAAAAAGTTTTCACAAAGCAACTTTTCACATCTGAGCGTGTTCAAACAACTACACACAACAATTTCTCCTAGACTCAACTAGGGATTTCACGTTTCTATCAAACATATCTTGGATTTCTTTACTCGCCTTGTAGAATAAAGTCCCCGTTAATTTAATTAGCCTCTTTTGATCACTAAATTAATTCCAATTTAATTCTTGATCAATACTAATTAAATAATATGATTTCATATTAATATATTAGAACTTATAACATAGTAATAAATCATAAATAACCTCTTACTTAAATATTCATCCACAAATTGTCCTGGTGATATGCACCCCGAATGAACCATGCTACTCTCGGGTCAAGTACATACCAATTATAATTATGGGCTTAGACACCTAATCCAACGGTTTCCCACTGGGATAAGTCTAATAACTATTATTGCAAGTACGACTCCACAATCCTAACTAGCAATCGTAGCTCTTAAAAGCCGTTATCGAACTCTGACCTAGTCAATGACACATCCATTAGATAAGGGATCATATATTCCTCCATTCTATATATCATATGGACATGAGACATGGATTATAATCATTCTATTTTTCCATCTATTGTTTATCGATTTCTGATTTATGATGACCGACTAATTGAACAAATCAAATCAGTCCAGGCTTGGCCAAGGACTTAGCATTGTCATCACTAAATCACCGAGGGGCCCATAAATATTGTTTTATCCCTCTAAGGGTAAAAGGAATGGATAAACTTCAACTCATATGCTTGTTATATCTACTCATCAAATCACACACGATGATATATTTTACAAAACCAAGTTACTGGTGCATTTTCATATCATCAATGTGCAACCGACTTGTAAACTGTAACTCATATCTCTCAGTTTCAAGAATATATAAGATATTGTTGTCTCACTAATAACTCGTGATAAATTCCATGAAGTGATTCCGATGAGCGTGGGTTTAATCCATTACTCGAATCTTATTCCAGGAGCACGCGTGAACATTGCAGCAAACTTTTGCTATGTCTAAAACTCCTAGATAGTCTACAGTCAGATTTATGACAGTCTTGCCTCAATACCTACTTCCAAAGTATGATCGACTGTGGATAGTTTGAATAAACATGCAAAGTGAAACACAATAATAATCGAAACCCATATGGTCTTAGAACTTATGAATATAAATAAAACACCTTATTTACACACCATATTGATTACACATTATTCATTGTATAATGTTTCGGTTTATCAACTTAATACTTGAATTAAAACAATAGTTATGAAATGCTCCAAGCATGCACACTATGTTTGTCTAGTTATGCCATGCTCCAAGCATCCATACTATGTTTGTCTATGGTCCTTACTTTGTGAAATAGATCAATTGAACACATCTTCAATGAGACTCATTTCACAATTCCAAATCTTTATCACCTGTATGAGAATTGCAAATTCTTGCCACTTGCAGAGTTTGTTAGATTCTAAACTATCATCCAATGATTCCTTTTTTTAATGTCTAGGTATAAAAGTCACGGAGACTTGACCAACGAGATTACAAAACTATTCACTGGAGATTAACAACAAAACAATTCCAAGGAAGCGAAGTCTCAAATTCAAAGTATATTCCTTTGAACATCCTTCTAGCACAAAAGTTTCTAACTTACACACCAATCCCCATTCATGGAATCATTTCAATATTTTGCCATATGAAAAATCATTATTAATAGAATCGTATCTATTCATAATAATGTCAATATGTTCCATCCATTACTATACTTCCAACTATCCTTAATCAACCAATCCTTGGCGAACGTTAGATTGTCCTTAATAGTTGTTTAACCACTTTAGTCATATCCGATTCTAGTCCTTTTTCACTCTTAATGCCCTAGGCATTTGGAAAATTAAGAACACATAAATATTATAACATATGCAATCGATCCTATACCCGAAGCATATGGGATATGATCCATAATGTCTCACATAAAGACGTGATAATTTACTAGTCTCTTGCTATAATATTTCCATATATAGAACTTCCTTATGTCGAATCTTTTCAACATAACATTCATATATATTTTTTACTAAACTTGATAAAAATCTCAATCTAAGCTTAATGCATGAAGTATGAATTCCTCTCCCTTAATTATAGCAAAACAACTTTTCAAACCTTGTAACTGTGCAATTTGAAGCTTTTGTTTTCTATAATTAACATTGCTAACTCGCAACACTTAACGTAATAATTGTGCTCCCACTAGCACAATAGTTACATTCTTATTAGCATAACACTTATGCTCCCACTAGCTTTGACATGTACCCAGAAATCAGCTAGACTTCTTGAAATCAATACTTATGGACTTTCATTACCAAATTTCAGATTTCTGATACGTGATGCTTCGATAAGACTTTATCTAGGCTTCTCAAAATCATACACCTTTCCTTAGATAGCTCACACGCGTGTCTAAACAATTTTAGAACTTAGAACAATAAGTCTCAAATGTTTAGACCATTTCCATTTCTGACAATTTGAACTATGAAGAGGGATGTTGTAATCATAATCGAATTTGAGAATGCAAGTACCACAATTGCTATCTCCTTAGAATCTACTTAGTGAAAGCGTTTCCTCACAATCTTGTTCATGAATAGGAAGAAACTTTTTTCACTTAGATTTTATGGTGTATGTGTTCCTATCCATGTGAATTTGTCAAATCATAATCATAAGACAAGGTTTGTGACAAATCCAAACTCTTATGGACTGAAGTTGTTCAATCTTAATTTTCTACCACTTGGTAGCACAAGGGCCTACCATGTCTTCCAAGTTGTTAAGCAACTCACCCATACCGATCAATGAAACTTTCATTGATCCAGGTGCTTTGCCTTATGCAAACAATAGAGAACTCATAGAACTCACATGCATAGTCAACTTTTAACTAGAATGAGCACAGAAATAAGAATATGTCAACACATTAGGTTACAAACCTTAAGTCGTGTGCTAGTGATAAGCAATAGGTTTTATTCTTAATTAGTTCTTGAAACTTTTTCAAGATCTTTATGACTCCCACTGACCTCTTGAGATATAATATTCTCTTGTCATGAACCATTCCTTGACAAACAAATATTCAAGAGTTAAACAATTCACACAATTGGTCTTAGTTGGTCTTTGTCCTTACCAAGACATCACAACTTATCAATTTCAAATGTACAAAAGCAGAAACATTTTACTCTACATTTGATGAGTGTTTTAAACCTTCTTAAGATTATGTCACTCAAGGCACAATCTTGGAGTATGACTCTAAGACTTGTTTTGAAACGAAGTATGACTCATCTTCTTGATTTAACCATTTAAACAATTCATGATTCATCTTCTTAGCCATACAAATGCACTAAGATTTCCTTAGAGTATCAATTGTGATATGGTTCTCATAATCATTAAGATGATAATACAACATGATACTCAAGTACTCTCCCTTCTTTTCAGATTGGAGAAACTTTTATCTTTCTGCCTAATTTGATTCTTCTTTTTCACTCTGCTATACATTGAAACTTTTCCAATGATTCATAATAACACTTAATCTTCTAAGTATAACAATATTGACTAAACATTAGTAAATCATAACGAATAGTCTTATTGTTCTTTGTGGTGGACCTGACCAGTGCACAACCAAGTGTACCTGATCCCCTAGTCCTTCACTGGAATTACATATACATATGAACAACGAATCAATCTAAATTTCCCAAAGACGAAGGTTCTCATCCATCACACAATACAAGTTGTACGATCCCAAGTGTCTAGACAATTGAAACTTGGGTGATGTTAATCTTTCCTTATTTGGTAAATTTTGACACTACCACAAATTAAAGAATCAAATCCATTTTCCAATATTTCTATCAATGGAAACATATAAGAAACAATTTTCCACAAATTCCATTGTAAGTAAATTTAAAATAAGATAAAATTCAAAAAATTTCTTTATTTATAAAAGTATGGAAAACTTGTCCTTACAATGCAAATACAAATGAAAACTATGTTGTTATCTATTCCTAAGCTATCTATCATAACTCTTAAGCAGCATCTCAAAATTCTAACATCGATCCATGCAATCAAAATCCATCTCTTCGCGATCAGAATTAGCTTACTCTTCCTTTAATCTTCCTTTCTTTTCTTCGATTCTAAAAAAATCAAAATGTAATTACATTACATCATGTATTAAGTATCTCCAAATAGGAACTTAATAGAGTTAGACAGTAGACTTACCTGAAGTAGAGTCAAACATTTTGACTTTAACATCTCTTAGATCTCTCAGGTAGTCAGGGCAGCTTTGCTTCCAATGTCCCTCTAAATGGCAGTAGAAACAAATGGTTTCTTTCGCATCGATACTTGAGACAATCTCATACTTAGCCTTTCCCTTTCCATTAGAAAGATAAATTTTTTTCTAGACATCCAATGTTTCCATTGTCAATGTCCATGGAAGCTTGGGAAATTTATCTTCCATTCAAATTTGCTTTACTAGTGCCCAAAATCATTTCAAATTCAGTAGCAATTAGTAAATAGGTAAGATCGATAAGGGTCATGTCGTGATCTGTCACATAGTAGTCTTTAACAAACTCACTATATGAATTGGGAAGTGAATGAAGAACCTATTCAAAAACCAACTTCCTTGGGAACACGACACCCAACATTCCCAGCCTGTCAATATGCAACTTCATGTGCAAGACATGAGCATATACAAACTTTCCATCTTCATGTTTGCTTTCCAAGTGAGCTTGAATGTTTCAAGTTTTTGAAATTTTGGGTCGGGGAGAATAATTGGAGGAGGTGGAGGAAGAGAAGTTCCACTACAACATGAAGAAGGGTTTAATCTTTCACCTTGATCATCTTGTGGAATATCATCTTTATGAGGAAATATTTTTCCAAAAGGATAAGGTAGACCATAGTTGTCAGAACTAGACATCTATAAGGGAGAAATTCAAGCTTTGTTGATTTAAGTCCTTAATATAACACCCAAAATGAATATATTAAGGCTAGGACCCAACACAATATTCTACAATTCGGAAGAGGGATGTCGTAATCCAATTGTAAAATATTTGCAGGTAGGTAAATGACAATTTACCAATTTCCACCATAAAAAACAAAATTGATTATTAAGTTTTAATTGGTTTGAAATTCCTAGATCCTTTGAGATTCATTGAACTTTTCGATGGCATGTTTAAATCTCGATTGTGCCATTCATGTTTGTGGCTAGGATGCCGAGGATCACAAACAAGGTGTGAATAACCATGAAAATTAGCTTGATACACTTAATGTTACAGATCACCTAATCAATGTGCCGGTTAACCACACACGCTCCATTGATATATGATTAACATCAAGCTACCCTTTGCCATACACTGTTAGTCCCATATTAGTGTGTCGGTTAACCACGCGCACTCTACTAACGGCTTAACAAGGTGCAAAATGCAATTTCATGGGATAGCACCATATTAACATTTTTCCTAAAGTAACTAAGATTGGGAATTTAATAAAAGTTAAGTTACTTTATGATTATCATTATACTTATATTGAGAATTGGTGTCCTATCCTACCTGTTCGGCTAAAAACCCTCCACCAGTCAAGGAAGCAGTGGATGAGAGTCGACACCCATTAAACCGTCATTTTATAGGCAATAACCTTATACCCCCTTATAGACCGACTTCGTGAATGAGGTCTACTAATGGTAAGACTAACTTATTCTTATAAATATATATAAGTATTAACTTTTAGTATTATAAAAGTATAAGGGTTGAATTTCAACTTTTAAAATTTTGGGGTTTGGAACTAAAGTACTCATAAGGATGACTTTACAAATTCAAAAACTTGAGGGCAAGTTTTGAACTATTCAAAAACTTTTGGTTTCTATATATAACTTATGAGTTTAATGCATTTTTAATGGAAAAACTTTTCATGTTCAATAACTTGAGGACAAGTTATGGAAGACTTTAAAACCATTTAAAAAAAAGGTAACTAATAAAACTATTAAATAATTTTTCTATGATCTAGTTAAACTTATAAGTCAAGATAACTCATATCAACAATTTGCAAGAAATTAGCCTATCATATAAACTAATACAAATCTTGAAACTATGAAAATTATTTTTTAATTGGATAAGCATGATCATTACCATATCAACAAAATCAAATTTTATGAACTAAAACATTTTTGTGGTAATGACCCTAATCCAAAACAGGCTAAAAATCCCAAAAATATGCCATCAGAAGCATCAACTCTTCGAGTGCATGAACATGACTCGCCAAGTTGACCTTATACTTAGTGGACTCGCCGATTCAGTGCATGGACTCAGAGAGTTCACCGGTCAGATGGCCAGAAATTGATTTTTCATCTTTGAAAATTAACCCATGCATCAAATATAATAGAAAACAACCCATGGCTCTGATACCACTGTTGGGTTTTAGTATACTACAACATCCTATGGTGCACATTCAACCATTAATGCTTTGGATCTATGTTTTCTCTAATTATACATGCAATATTGTTTCCAAATCATTAAGCCTACAACTAGCATACAATTGACATAAACAACCTAAAATACTTGTTAGGAGTTTACCTCTTTATGTAGCTTGTAGAACTTGTTGTATTTGGCATTTAAGAACTTATCACCCTAAGTGTGATGCCTCAAATGGTTCACAACACACCCTTAAACAATTGGATGAAATGAGAGAGGTTTCTAGTGTGACATCCCCATTTTCACGGCCATAAAAGATCGATTTTGTTTATGCTTTATAAAAATTAAAGTACCTCTTTTAATAAAAATGTTGTTGAATTTGTTCCCAGTAAAACATGATAAATACATTATCAAAGCATTTCCGTAGAAAAGTATTTGTATTCATTTTAAAATATTTGAGATGTCATCGTCAATACAGAAACATAAGCATAAACATAACTTACATTCATTATCACTACTAATTTATATCTCCTTAATCTCTCAGTGTAATGTGACTTTATATCAACGCCTGTGATATAAATAAACTGAGTGGGCCAGGTTGGGAAAACTAGTGAGTACATAGGGTTTTCAACCCATAATAAATAAGTTTATTAACTTTATCAAACCAAACAAACCTGATTACCTATTCCCGTTATCCTCACTTTACGTCCTTAAAACATCTAACACAAGGGACCTAGTCTAAGGACTTTCATCGGGGTGACAACACATGCTCCGGGGGTTCCTCAACAATTCATGTCAAATAAGGCAACCATGTGGGGGATTGAGTACTGGTGGTGAGCACACAATTCAAATAAACACACAGTTTAAATAAACACCTACAGGCTGCGAGCCTGCTAGCATTCTACTAGACTGTCTAGAATAGTCCGTGGTCATCATCTATACTCCGCTAGATGACTGGATCATCAATAACATCTATAACGAGACCTCTCATTATTTTATTTGGTCACACAACAACTATTACATCTACACATGTTTTACCCAACACATTTTGTAGATATAAAACACATATACAGTTTAAATCATTTAAAACATGTATAAAAATATTTCACCCAGCATAGACAACAAGTATTCAGACAATAAGCACACATAGCACATAATTTATATTAAAATACTTCATATCTATGTGTAAGATGAAAGGGACCATGCACTCACTTGAAAAGGTGGTGATTCTGAACTCAGATAGCGCTTCGCTTCTTAAAAATAATTTTCTCCAATGAAACCTAGTATTATTACCCCTAGAGTTTAGTTTATTATTTGCCGAGACTAATTAATAGTCTAGCTATTATTACTATTATATAAGCGTTAAACAATACTTATATAAACCATAATAATATCTCAAGTACTTATTATAAGTTCATAATAATGTTACTATAATTAAATAAAAGCTATATTAAAAATAGCGTAGGCGTAGCTCACTTACAGCGGGTTTTAAAGAAAACCGAGCTTTGCTTGGAGCAGCATTCTAGGGGCTTCCGCCTCGTGCTACGGAGGTTCCCTAGGCTTTTCGGGGGGGGGGGGGGGGGGGGGGGTTCGGGGCTAGAGAGAGGTTCTAGAGATAGATTAAAGAGAAGAAAGAATGGGAAAAGTGTGAAGAAAATGAGGGTGAGAGAGATTCTCTTTATAGGGTGAAAATGGCTGAACTTGGTGCCACATATCACCATCTAGTGGCAAGACTTGGGGAGAAAGCAATGACTAAGATTGTGCCACATCACCCATTTTCGCACAACACATTTCCGACTTCTAAAATCCGTAACTTTCACATACAACCTCCATTTATGAAATTCTTTATATCCTTGCGTAGGTAAAAATAAGATATACAAATTTCATTTTGACTCCGTCGGCTAATTCTCGACCAATATTAAATTTAACAGTACGAGAAGATTATACTGTTAAATGTCCGCGTAAAATTCATAACTTCTACATACGAACTCCGTTTTCGTCTGTCTTTTTACTGTTGAGTTCCTATTAATGAGATCTTCAAATTTCATTTGGGTCACCTAGGCCAAAAACCGCTTGAACTAAAATTCGAGTTTCAGGTCGTGCACTGCTATGCTAAATCTTAGAAAAATCATAACTTCCTCATACGAAGTCAGATTTGGGCGTTCTTTTTATGGACGCTCTCGGATTATCATATTCTATGAATTTTGTTTAGATTACTAAGGCTAAAAAGTCATCTACCATAAATTCACTATTTACATCTCCCGGTGTCGTGCCGGTTTTGCCGTAAAACTTCGACGGACCATAACTTCTTCGTTATAACTCGGATTTCAACGTTCTTTATATGTACAGAACCCTTGAGACATATTCTACAACTTAGTAAAGATTAATCCTTCTAAATAATATTCCATCAAAAACTAATTTTTGATACTCATGTAACTGATTTTAGCCATGGGGTCTAGTGTGTGTGTGTGTGTATATATATATATATATATGTGTGTGTGTGTGTGTAGGAATCCAAGAGTCATGGATTAAACCCTAATCCATACTCTTGGGTTATGATCCATGTTTCATGTGGGCTAACTCTTCATGGAAATTACATAAACTTAGCCCCTCATGGATCAGTAGCCAAAACCATATATATACCATTGTTTTACATAATCAATACCTGTTGATTTAATTAGTCTCCTTGATCACTACAATTAATTCTTGATCAATACTAATTAAATAATATGATTTCATATTAATATATTAGAACTTTTAATATATTAATAAATCCTAAATAACTTCTTACTCAAATATCCATCCACAAATAGCTTGGTGATATGCAACCCGAATGAACCATGCTACTCTCGTGTCAAGTACATACCAATTATAGTTATGGGCTTAGACACCTAATCCAATAGTAATTGATTGACACCTTTCATAGGCCTATGGGCCAATGGACTTGGCCCATTAGGGTTTTAGGTTTGATCCCTCAAGTATAAATAAGGATGAATGCTAGGTCATTTTGTATCTTAAATTCTAGAGTGATAGGTGAATCTCTATGTAATTGTACTTGTAACCTCTGTTTGAGAGCTCTAAAATAAAGAATAATCCCGTCTTGCTTGTGGACGTAGGTTACCTTGGCATAACCACGTATATAATGTGTCTTGTGTGCTTATAGTTTTGCTAGTTATCTGCTTTACTTCCTAACAAATGGTATTAGAGTTGCAATGTGTATTACTATGATTGAAGATCTCTACTCACAAGTTTGATTTGGATAAATTCAATGGTTCAAATGACTTCACATTGGTGAAGATCAAGGATCTTCTGGTTCAACAAGGATGTGTAGTGGTACTAGACTAACAAGAAACACTGCCTAAAGACATGGCGGCCTAAAAAAAGGTGAACATTCTGACGATGGCACATAGTGCCATTCTATTGAGCTTGAAAAATGAAGTACCATAGGAGGTCGTGGATCAAAAAACTACTTATGGGCTCTGGGATAAACTTTTTGGCAAGTACCGGAACAACTCACCGACGAATATGTTGTATCATAGCAAAGGTTGTACACTCTGAGAATGGATCAAAGTACCCATGTGAAAGATCATCTCGATAACTTCAATCATATCATCTTGGATCTACAAGGGGTTGAATATGAAGATCAGGCGCTCATTCTCCTACGTTCTCTTCCTAACTCATGAGAATTTTGTTGATACCATGTTGTATGGTAGGACAAAAATCACTGTGAATGATGTGAAGGACTGTCTGATGTCCAAGGAACTGAAAAAGAAAAGTTTCAACTAATAGGATGTGTCTAGTTCCGATTTGTTTATAGGGAGAAGAAGGACAAAAGAGTGGGAAGGGGAAACAAAGGGAGATCACGTTCAAAATAGAAGTCTAAAGTTTCATCGAACGTAAAAGTGTAATAACTATAAGAAGAAAGGACACTTCAAGTGTAAATGTCCACAGTTGAAGAATGGGAAGTTTAAGAGTGAATCAAGCAACAATAACACTGTGTTGTGGTCCAGGAAAGTTTTGATGAAGGGGACAATGGTGATATACTGATTTTTAGTACATCAAGTTCTACGGATACTTAGGTCTTGGATTCTAGAGCATCCTATAACATGACACATAATCATGACCAGGTCGACTCCTTTAAAGTGTAGGATGACACAGTCAATATGGGTGATGATTGGGTGAGCACTATCAAAGGTAGTGGCACGGTGAATATCAAGATGCACAATGACGTGGTGAGGATGTTAGATTGATGGTTCGCTCCAGAAATTTGGAAGAATTTAATTTCTCTTGAAACATTGGCTAAGAATTGGATGAGGTATGATGGTGAAGGTGACTAGGTCACAGTCACCAAAGGTTCTCTGGTTATAATGAAAGGGAAGATGAATCGTGTAGGGATCTATATCCTAGAAGGAAGTACAGTTATGGGAATGGTGGCTATCTCACAATCCTTGAAAGAAGGTGATGGAAAGATAAAGTTGTGGTATCGTAGGTTGGTGCACATGAGTGAGAATGGTATGGCAGTTCTAAGTAAACAAGGACTGCTTGGTGGAGAGGCTACTGGAAAGATAAAGTTTTGTGAAGCTTGCATCAATGGAAAGCATCACACAGTGAAGTTCGGTACTGGTCAACACATAAACAAGGAAATCATGAAGTATGTTCACTTAGATCTTTTGGGTAATGCACTAGTGAAGTCACAAGGAGGGTGCTCACACTTTGTGACATTCATTGATGATTATTCAAGGAATGTTTGTTATAATTTTTGAAGACCAAAGATGAGGTGTTTGGTAAGTTTAAGGAGTGGAAGATAATGGTTGAGAAAATGACTAGAAAACAAGTCAATAATCTATGAACTGACAATGGGTTAGAGTTCTGCAATGCTCCATTTTATAATTTCTGCAAGGCAGAAGGTATAGTGAGGCACCACAATATACGACGCACACCTCAACAAAATGGAGTGGCAGAACGGATGAACCAAACACTCATGCAGCATGCAAGGTGCACGCGAATATTTGCTAACTTATCTAAGAAATTATGGGCGAAAGCAATTAACATTGCTTGCTATCTGATGAACAGATCACCATTAACTGTAATAGACTTGAAGACTCCTCAAGAGGTATGGTTCGGGAAACCATTTGTGTAACGTCCGAGACTTATAAGGTATTATTTATATTTATATAAGGTTAATGAATTAAATTGGTTTGGGCTTGGACCATTGGCTCCATGTGATTGGGCTGAGAAGTGTCGTACGCGGGGCATACCATGCCATGTATGCTCAACGTACTCAAGAGATAAGGACGCAGATGCCATGCACGTACGCCCAACGTACCAAAGGGTAAGCGTGGCGTACGCATGTAGTCTCTAAAACCCTAAATTTAGGGTTTGATCCCTATATAAAGAACCTTATGCCCTTAGTCCAGCCTCCCTCTGACCTTTAAGCAACTCTCACGAAAACCCTAATCCGTATTTGTGTGTTCTTGTGATTTGGTAGCCATTTGAGAGCATTTTGACGTTGTTTTGGTGTTTTTAAAGAGGCAAGAGTTTGAAGAAGGAGCAAGGACTTGAAGAGAGCTTGTAGATCCAGGAACCGTTTTCAAAATTTCTTTCCAAGGCTCCAATAATTTTCTTTTGGGCTTTGAAAAGAATGAAATAATAAAGTGGAAGACTACCAAAAACGATTTTATAAGGATGAAACTACATCCAAACAAGAGATTTCTATTCTTCCATTTGTTTAACTTGGATTGTAAATTCTAAATGCCAACGGACCAAAATTTTGCAATATTCATGTTTGCACTAATGGGGAGGCCATACTATTTGAAAGGAAGGGACCAGGCTTCACCTCAATCCACTTCAATATCGTACACTTCGCTTTTTTTAAAATTCACATTGAAACCACAAGAAAGATGTAAACCACCAAAAATAATTAATTTTATTCGCTATTATCATATCATAAACATTTACATACAAAACTCATGGATTTCTTGGAATACCTTGAAAACTCGTTTTCAAGTGTAACGTGTGACATATTAACAAATCTTCCATGACTAGATACGAGGTTATCAACCAAAAGATTTATACAAGTCACTTCATTTTCCCCATATTGCAAACGTTAAATTAGTGGTTATAAACTTTTAATGACAACCTTCACACGTTATCATCAACTTTAATAATCACTTCTACACATTTTCAACGACCATATTATGAATCTTATCCTACTAACGAACCACCATGGTAAAAAAAAATTACACAAATAAAAAAAACGTGTCCAAATATTAAAATAACTACAATAATTGAAAACCAAAAATCGGCTTACCGGCCAAATGGTCGGCTCATGTCAAATATACTAAAAAGAAACAAGACTCACGTGTAAAACAAGCGAAGATAATAGCGCGTCGAGAATCTGCCACGTGGCAAACTAAAATAAGGTTCCCGAAATTTAGCGCCATGTAAGTTGTTAGTTGAAATTGAGGTGGTGGTGTTTTGTCGTTTTGTAAGTTGGATGACGTGGCAGCGAATAATGGCTCTCCTTCTTTCGGCCCGTTTGTATGTTTTGTAGTTATCTGAAATCTGTTGGTGTCTGTTTTCAGACCATCATTTTAGAGGGGCACGTCATTATCAAGTGGAACCCACAGCCAGCTATAACGCATTTAACTTTTGATGTTTTTAACTATAATTTTAATTATTATTTATATTATTATGATGCTGACGTTGGTGGATATGGACGGAAGCTGGATTTAAAAAAAAGAAAAAAAGTAATTAATTTTAATTAGATTAATTCACTAGATGTATATTTTCATGTTGATATTAAGAATTGTGAAATATATATAAATATTTTTCTTATTTATAAAATATATTACATTGATTAATATTTTTTCAGTTACCAATTGACTAGGAAAGTAAGAAACGTGAAGTCAGTTAAGAGTTCTATTCTAACACATAAATTAGAGATAATGACTCATTTTCTTGCATGAAATGGTCAATATTCTTTTCTCAATCATAGATAATAAGGGAAGATTTTCTTATTACGGATATTGATTTAAAAATATAATATATATATACATTCATTGAGTTTTTTTCGTTATCATATATATTTTCAACTTGTTAAACTATATACATTCATACCTTATTACCGAATACTTCAGATTAGCCAGTAAAAATGACTTAATAGGGTAATATATTTATCATTTTATACACATTTAGTCCTTAATATTTTTTATACACATTTATTCCTTATATATATATATATATATATATATATATATATATATATATATATATATATATATATATATATATATATATATATCGCAAAATAGTCATTTTTGTTTTTGTACTTATTCAATACTTATAAATGATTTCTTTAGATTTTCCTCACAACATCTTACGTGGGACAATTATTAATGAGGTGTTTCGGGATTTTCATGTTTATGTCAATCGCGATCTCAACTATTTGGTTACTTAGGTTTTCATATGATCTTGGATTTTAACAATATTCATATCCATGCGTTCATAGTTTAGTCTACTAGAACTTTCATTTAGATTACTCACGTTAAAAGATATTATATTTTTACTTACGATCTTTATATTCATACATTTTTTATGAATACATGTATGAATGTTTTTTTAATAAAAATCATAACTAAAAATATACTGCATTTAAATGGGAGTAATCTTAACAAAAGTGTAACATCCATAAAATTTAAACTTTTCAAACAACCCTTTTTTTTTATAGAAGTGTTTACAAAACCCATTAATTCCAAAAATTATTTAAAAATCAGAATCTTTTTGAACATAGATTTCAAAACATTAACATTATCAGAGTTTCCCAGAAATCATAAGTCCTAAACGCGAGGATGTTTACAGTCATCCTTTCACCTTGCCACAATCCACTGAAGTACCTGAAACCATAAACCAAAACTGTAAGCATGAAGCTTAGTGAGTTCACCTAAAGAACCACCACAACACATACTCATGAACATAACAACAAATAACATGCATACAGAGCCTTCAACTCGACTCGACCGCCTTACCGGGCCTTCAGCCCATCTGGACTGTTCATAGAACCTTCAGCATGACCGGACTACCTCACCAGGCCTTCAGCCTATCTGGATTGTTCTCCGGGCCTTCATCCTTACTGTTTCACCTCGTAGGCCTTTATTCTATCCGGAACACCCTGGGTCTATTGTCCTTCAGCACAAAGCATGACTGCCTTAACCCAACCACACACATGAACCATGTTGACATATACATAATAGATAAACATACATATAACATACCGATATAAATACCACCAGGTTTGATGAATGGCAGCACAAAGTAGCCCAGTCTCAACCCAACCACACTACATCCACATATAATCGATGACATATAGCCAAGACAGATAACAGGTAGATCACTAAGCATAACATCATCCTATCTACCAAGATACAAATCTAGCAGATCACTACAATACTCAATCATAAGATAAACCAAGATAATAATCCAAAGGGCCAGCCTTGGTGCCTTAGACCCTTGAGTACAGTGAGGAAAACGCACCTCGCACTGCCGAATACACAGACGGTCATTGGCTGCTGGTTGACAGATCTACGAACAGCCAACATCAAGACATCACCCCATCACCAACTGATTCCATGAAAAATCTCTGACTTCATATTCGCTATCATGCGCACACTAACATATACTAAAATGACAATCCATCAACATCTAGCGACTGACTCATACTATGAGCCTAATTCAAGGTAAAATACATTTTTACCCTTCCTCAAGCATGACCCAAAGCCAAGGCCCAACTAATGACAAAAGGCCCAATATCAAAATAAACACCTTAAGCCCAAGTATGACCTAATTTTCCAAATTGGGACTAATTCAATTCATGGCCCTTACTCAAGAAGATCCAGCAAGCTAAAAGCCCAAACCATAAAATCTCAGATGGCCTAAAGTCAAGGCCCAACTAATGACAAAAGGCACAACATCAAAATAAACTCCTGTTTCGAATTGTTCCCATTTTGACTTAGTGATCAAAGGGCTGGATATTATCAGGCTTCGGAACCTTGAGGGTTTGAGTTTTGGACCCAATTGGAGTTGAATAATGTATCTTGGTTGATCGGGTATTCAGTTTGAGTTTTTGGAAAAAGGGTATTTTGGTAATTTGTCAGCTCAGGCTTTTATGGGAAGTGGATTTTAGTTTGAGATATTTTATGGCACACAGGAATTGATAATAGTGTTGAGTGTCTTGATACCTTTCTATGGATATATGAATAGTTGGAATCAGAGTTGTATCGAGTGAGTTAGGGTCTTCAGAAGAATTAGGGTTTTGGGAAAAGCACTAGTATGTAGGGCTTACCAAGGTGGTATGCAGGGTGTACCGAGGAGAAGGAAATACGCAAGGTGTAGCTGGGAGGATCATGCGGCGTTTGTGCAAGGCTGGGTCGGGGTGCGCGATCTCGTATGCGAGGCGTACGAGAAGGTACGTTGGGTGTACAGAGGACAAATTGAAAACCCTAATCTTAGGGTTGTACCCTATATAAGCATAATGTTAAGACTCCTTCTTCATTCTAAGTCAACCTACAACCTTTAAAACCCTAAAAATCATCCTTAATCATTCATGGTGGCATTTTGAGCTTATGGTGTCCATTGTTGGTGTGTTTGACCCATTTTAAAGAAAGTGGAGTCTGATGCAAAAAAGGGGATTAAAGAGAAGCTTATGGATCTGGCTATTGTGACTCATTTTCAGTTTGATGAAGGTATAAAGCTTTGAACTTGATCAATGATGTCGTAGATCTACCATTTATGAGTTTTGGTTCATTTTGGTCCCAAGTATGAGATCTAGTGGTTTTGATTTCATTCCAGGAGCTTTGACTTGCCCCTCTTAGTGTTTCTGAGGTTCAAGGACCATAAAGTTGGCACCTTTAGAGTTTGTGACCATCTATTTCGTAGTTTGGCCATTTGCATGAAAGTAGAATGCTATTTGGTCTTTTTGGGGGCATGTAAAGTCACCAAGTCAGTAACTTTATGGGTTTAGACGTTATTTGGGACTCAGATCTATGGTTTGGACTTAGGTTTTAAGCATCAAGTGCTTAATGGCAAAAGTAGGATTTAGAGGGAAGTATGATGGGCGTACAAGCTAGTACGCACAACGTACAAGCCGTTCAGCAAGTAATCACAATGTACACCTGAGTACGTCCTGCGTACCCAATCAGATTGGACTTCGCGTTTGTGGGCCTCGGGTTGGGCCATTTCTTGGACTAAGTTGTCATGGGCCTTCGTTGGCCAATTGGGAATAGGTTTATGGACTAAGGAAATTATTGGGCTTTAGGATAAGGCCCATTGGAAAGGATTGGGCCCAATTTAGAAAATTGGGCCATAAGTGGGGGTATAGGCTATTATAGCTTGTTGCCTTTTGGTAGGTCCTTGAGTTGAAATGGCCTTTTTCTTGTTCCAGGACTTTCGTTTCATGTTCTTGGGTTTGTGGTTTGGGGTGTCCTTGTAGGCAACCATTTGTTGGAGCCCTTGGTTATTACTATGATTAGAATTGTCGACACCGATTCCATTTTCGTTTGTGTTGTTACTGTTGAGTTGTGCCATGATGGCTGTCACAACAGCTATCACTACAGATTGAAAAGTACCGGAGTCTATTTACAGGATTGGTGTTTTGCTGGTTGGCCACTTGTTTCCATTTGAAGTCATGATTCTGTTGTATGGCGAGAAACGAGCTCGTAGTTAGCTTTGGTTATTTCTAGTTGTTTCTCACCTATATACATTAATATATACACGTATATATAATCACATGTTTTGTTGTATGATTCCCAAAAGTTTTGATCACATTTTCAAAATGTACTCATGGTGATTTTACGAACGTTAGGTTTATAGTTATCAATAAAATTAGTGTAACATCCTAAAAATACCAGCAAAAAATTTCGTTTTCAAAGTCATTTAGTAAACATAAATACCATCACCATAGTATACAATCATAGAACATGTATCTTAAAATCTCATAAATCTGTCAACATATCACAGTCTCATATAAAATATCAGAGTAAACTCCCAGGCTAATAGAATGTGGTGTGTGCCATGCCATCATCTTGAGCCATTCCCTTTGCTAGCTGAAGTACCTGAAACCTAAACTAAAACTATAAGCATGAAGCTTAGTGAGCTCCCCCAAACTACCACAAATAATTCCAAGCATATATAACAAATAACATAACTCAGGGACTGCTCCCAACTGCATCGGGACGAATCGTGACATCATCTTACCTAACATCGAACTCCTGTCCAACATCGGTCTCACCCCTGCATCCGGCCGCACCGGGCATCAGGAATTAGGCTTACCCTGGCATCGGGCTTACCCCGACACATACATAACATAATCACATAATCTGCATCGGGCTTGCCCCGATATCGGACTGAAGCCCGGAACAAATAATATATAACACATAAACTATCATACATTGGGCATGCCTCGAAATACATAACACAATCACATAATCTACATCGGGATTTCCCCAACATCGGACCGAAGCTGGAACAAATAACATATAACACATAAACTAGCATACATCGGGCTTGCCCCGAAATACATAACACATGACATATAACACATCACAAATACTGCATCGGGCTTGCTCGACATCGGACCTAAGCCTGGAACATATAACACATAACACATAACCATGCATGAATCACAAAGACATCAAGCATACATATCTACTTCTCGGGACCACCCCGACATCGGACCGAAGTCTGGTAACATATAAACTGCATCAGGCTTTCCCTGGCATCGGGCTTACCCTGGCATACTCTACTACTTAAACGGGCCGACATTGGTGCCTTAGACCCGTTCCTACTGGAGGGAAACTCACCTTGTGTGACTGACTGCTGCAACTTTCGGCGAGAAATATCTGTCATCTACTCTGGCGACTCTCTGGCTATAATTTGCATAAAGACACATAGTCAAAAACTGGTAATTGATCTTAGGGTAAAATGACTATTTTACCCCTGACCAAAGTCAATATCCTGGTCAAAGTCAACTTCCAATTGACTCGACTCGCCGAGTCCCTATCCCTTCATCTGTCCCCCCAAGCCGAGTCAACTCGTCGTGTTTAGCAAGAACTCCACGATTTCTCCTTCAATCATGTCACGGGACAATCTTCAACTCACTCATCGTGTTCCTCCTTGAACTCACCAAGTTTATCTTCGCCATATGAACATGTCTAGTATGTGACTCACCGAGTTGTATGAATTACTCGTAGAGTCCATCTTCATGGGTTGGGAGATGGCCTTGGACTCGCCAAGTGCGTTCATACACTCACCGACTCCCATGGCTTCCAGGTCCACAACTATGTCTATTTCGTTGGGTCCCTCTTCTAGACTCAACTACATCCATTCTAAACTCAACTGGGTTCTTGTGAATCGCAACAGGTTAGGGGAACCAAAACCTCGGACTCGCTGAGTGGAAAGAACGAATCATCGAGTCGACTATTGTCCAAGTCCATAACTCGATTTCTGATGTACAACTTTCATCCAAAAGTTAGCTCTGGGCTCCTTAAGTTGATATAACACGTAAATTCATGAACTTTACGTATATGCATGGGACATTTATGCTCAAAGGATTAAAAATGGGGTTTATTTCATATATGGGGTTCTTATGGCCATAAAGATGGCACATTTATGCCATGAGGACCCTCCAAGTTTCCAGATCTGAAGATATATTAACTTCGGACGTCCAAGTCACAAGGATCAAGCTTCTTGGACCCAAAACTCCATAAAAATGACCATAGGAGATCTAAGAAACTACAAGTCAACTATGAATCTTGATTACCAGGAAGTGTGGAGAAAATGTTGTTGTTCTTGGATCTACAATCTTCTCTTGAAGTCCCCCTTCTTCCTCTTCTTCACACAAACTTCAAATCACACAAGATTACTCAAAAATGGCACTCAAAAACTCACAAGGATCAAGGTGGCAAGATAGGGTTTTCTGGACGTTGAGGGAGTGATAAGGAGGCCACAAGGGTGTTATGTTTCTTTAAATAAGAGGGCAAACCCTAAAAATTAGGGTTTCCATCAGAGAGCTCCTACTCGCCGAGTCGGTCTTTCAACTCATCAAGTAGGTCACTTAGTTCCCCAACCCGGAGTCGATCCTACTCGACGAGTTGAGCCTCCAACTCGTCGAGTCTAAGGGTAAAATATGAAGTTTGACTTGAATTAAATGCGTACCTGAGATTGGGTGTTACAATGATCCTCCACTTGTCTTAGACTTCTCCCTTAAAGTCTGTTGTCTCTGAAAAAAAAACTCTGGGTAGTCCTCTCTCATCTCCTCCTCGGGATCCCACATCCATTCCGAGCCCTTGCGGTGTTGCCGTCGTCAATCTGAATGTCCTTAAGGGGTAATACTGCTGAATCATCCACTAAGCACTTTCGGAACTAGGAAACGTGGAACATGCTATGGATCTGGTTGAGCTTTACTGGATGATCTAACCGATAAGCAACCCAACCCACCCGAGCCAAAACCCTAAATGGACCAATGAACCTACGGCCTAGATTTCCCCTCTTCCAAAAACTAATAACACCCTTTTAGGGAGACACTTTCAGGGGGACCATATCACCCACCTGAAACTCCAAGTCCGAATGTCAGTTGTCGGCGTAACTCTTCTGCCAACTCTGAGTAGTGTAAAGCCTGCTCCGAACCCGCTAAATCCACTCCGTGGTCTTGAGTACTACCTCCGTACTCCCCATGACCCTCTGACTGAACGCACCCCAACATATTAGGGTCCTACACTTCCTCCCATAGAGCTACTCGAAGGGAGGTCAGTATATACCGGAGTGATAGCTGTTGTTGTACGAAAATTCCGCTAACGGAAGATACGTATCCCAACTTCCACCGAAATCTAGCACACATACCCGAAGCATGTCCTCGAGAGTCTGAATCGTCCTCTCACTCTGCCCATCCGTTTGAGGGTGGAAAGCGGTGCTGAAATGGAGACGAGTACCCATTTGGTCGTGAAACCACTTCCAAAACGTGGAAGTGAACCAGACGTCTCGGTATGACACCACCGAGACAGGCACTCCATGATGTGCCATACCTCTCACACATAAATCTCGGCTGATATGCTCTCCTGGATCGGTATAAAATGGGCGCTCTTTGTCAACCGAACCACGATGACCCATATCGAATCAACCCCACGTGCGGTCGTGGGAAGATTAGTAATAAATCCATAGTGATATCCTCCCATTTCCACACGGGAATATCTAACAGTTGCCTCTTGCCGTGGGGCCTCTCATGCTCTGCTATGACATCCCCAAAATCACGGCTAGAAAAGAGCGGTTTTGTTTATATTTTATTTCAAAATCAGAGTAACCTTTTAATAAAAGAGTTGCGGAATTTGTCCCAAAACAATAATATGATAAAGAATTATCAAAAGCATTTCCTTAGAAATGTATTTCATTAAAAGACTCAGGATGTCATGTTCGATACAATACATAAGTATAAACAATACAATATAAGCCTTACTACATTATTTCATATCTACAGGCCTATATCCGTAATCCCTCATCCCAACACATCACAACTATGATCGAGCGCCACTACCTGTAATACATAAAACTGAGTAGGTCAGGCTTGAGAGCCTGGTGAGCACATAGGGTTTTTAACCCACAATAAATAAGTTTATTAATTTCATCGACCAACAATAACCCGATTACACGACCCCGTTATCCTTACATTACGTACCTAAACACTTATCATAAGGGACCTATCCTAAGGATTGTCACACCCCGCTAAAGCGGAAACGCAAGGTATGACAGCGATAACGGTTTCAATGCAAAAGATAAAGATACATCACCATAGCAGTATTTAAAAGTTTACAACCCATAGCTTCAAAAGAAACAAAATACAAGTTTTTCAAAATAACATTGTTCAAAATATAGCTTCATAATAGCTTCAACACGATGCAGCATGCTCTATGATGATGAATCTTTACATTCACTTACTAATTACCTCCTGAAAAAGCATGTAAAACGAGCGTCAACTATGAAAATAGTTGGTGAGTATCACAAGTTTATAAATCGAGGGTACAATAATGCTTTTCGTAAGTACAAGTACATTGCTTTAATGATAAAACAAAGTTGATTGCTATTAAGGTATACAAGTTTATTGCTAGAACGAGAAACGCGTTTGTATGTGTATGAGCAAACAATGAGTCTCAACCAAACCTATGACTGAAGCCCTATCGAGATCTATGCTTATCGTTCCATAGATGAATATGGTATCATGCACTCCAGCGATTCGGGCAAGTGAGGAGTTGTCAATTCCTAATAGCGCTATCCATAACGACCATTGGCTCAAAGAGTTAATGGTTAGAGATAAGGGAAGGGCCTTAGTACGATAAGTTCTCATGTTCCGTGTTGCATAGACATACATAAAGAAACATAGCAATACAATAGCAATCATGTTTGATACAATTCAATTTAAATACAACATGCAAACAGTAGTTTTTCTGGACATGCTTTTCCACCCCAAAACATAAAAACCGAAAATAGGGGAGGGCGTGAATACTCACGATGTTTTGTGTAGACACAAGCGGTACTTCGGGATGCACCTACGTCTTACTACCGGGATCCTACGACATCAAAGACACGCACTAGTGAGTTTCCATGTCGATATCTAATGCTAATATACTAAACTCTACATATAGGGAAATGCCAATTTATGTTTTAGTATTGGATTTTATATCAATTAGTTACACTTTTTCTGAAGTAATGAAATTCTATATATCGGGCGATTAATTACAACCTTGGAATATACACTTTCCAAATTTTTAAGTCCTTATTACAACATAAATTCACAAAAATAGCATTCGAGGGATAAAAATTCTCAAACTTTTTATTTAGCTGTTATTACACAATACTAAGCTGGGAAAATTATAAAAATGGATTTCCAAGCTGTTTAATTATATTTTATGATTTTTGAGCATTTATTTCAATAAAAATTGAAATAAATAGAAAACAATTTCCAAAATTATCCAAACTTTTTATTTAATTGTTATTATACATAAATAGGCTGGGAAAAATATAAAAGATATTTTTCAGTGGGTAATTCTATTTTTTCTTTGCTTTATTCCTTTAAATAGTCATTAATTAAAGAAATAATATTAAACAGTTAAAATAAATCACCATAAATTTTTGTAACATCATTTACAGTATAAATATCATGGGAAAAATATCAAAAGTGGTTTTCATAATGTATAAACTGGTTTTGGGTATTTATGTATATTTAAGTGTATTTTAGTGCAATTAACTTTAGAAAATAAGAGAAAAATAGTTTACAGTAGAGAAAAATATTCAAAATTTTTATGTAACCTCCTACTCTATAATATTATATCCTGGTAAATTTTCATGAATTTTTGATAATCAGAACTATTTCTCCCATTTTTAGACCATTATAATTACCAAAAATTGGGAAAAATAGTAAAACATGATGGAAAATCTTGAAATTATTTTCTGGAGTCACTCATCATAGGTAAGGTATGTGAAAATTGTTAGATACAATTTTCACATCCTATAAAGTGGTCTTGTAATTTATCATGTCCTAAATAAAAGAAAATTAGAAATCATATGAAACAGTAACAAAAATTGCTGAAATTTGGTGAGGGGTCATTATTCCCCATAAGAATCATCCATGAATTTATTTAGGATTTATTGACCTCTGGAAGTATTTTATATGATTTATGCCCTTGGTTTTAGCAATAATTCTAATAAATCAAAGAAATAACAAAAGATCTTGAAATTTTCTAGATTATCTCATGCATGCAAGGGCTTTCAAAAGGAAAAATGTAAAAAAATGTATTCAGAAGAGAAATGAGGGTAATGATTCCAAACAATTTAAGAAAAGTTGAATGTAATAATGCATGAAGTGTAAATGTGGCTGAAGTTCATGAATTTTTGTAGTCCATTCAGTGGGGTTTTAAGCCACGAAATTTCAACCATAATTCACTAGATATGTTAAGTTTCTAAGGTATTTTTCCTCAGATTTATGGTTGGGTTTAAGGCCATTGTTTAAGCAAGATAAAAATAGTGATCACAGAAAAAGAGCTGTATGCGCAACCTTTTTGTAAAATCTGCTAAAAATCGGATATTTAATATTTTACAGTGAGACCAGTTGGGTTTGAACGTTAACTCGTGGAACTAACCAATACAAAAAGAATATCATGATTTGGTTAAGAAATTACTGAGTTATGACTGTTCAAAGTCGAACAAAGTAATCTGGCAGATTGCATGTTTGCTTGTGTGCATTATTAGGGTAGTTCAACAAGAACATCATGCATGTCTTTGGTAAGGCCCGATTTCTAACACATGCATGGAATGAATGAGCATCCAAGATGTACTAGAAATGGTTTAAATGCTTTTGGTCATGCATGAACACAAAAGAAAAGGAGAAGAACATGAAATATTAGATTTTGATGTCACATGATCATATGTGCATCTTTTTCACTCCTTGCATGGGTTTGATCCCGAATTTTCACCATTTCAAACACATGCATTGTGTTATGGTGAGAATCTACAAACCACAAGGGGAGAATAAAGATTTCTAGCCATGGAAAGGCATAGAATCCGAAAAGTAGAGAAGATTAAGAAGAAAAGAAGTTTAACCATGAAACTATGGAAGAAGATGTTGTTGTTTACCTTGGTTTTGACCTTGAGAGAAGTAAGAACACTTCAAGGGCTTCACAATCTCGAAATTTTGCAGAGAATTGAGAGGATTTTCGTGAGTTTAGAGAGAGGGAAGAAGAGAGTGAAGTGAGAGAGTGAAGAGGGAAGAGGTGGAGTAAGGGTTTAAGCTTAGTGATTGTGTTTTGGGGAAGAGAGAGGGCATGGGGAGAGGTGATGGCCGGTTTTTGCATGCATTTTGACCTCCTCTCTCCTAAAATTTAAACTTTATAAAATTCCCTCCTAAATCTTTATAAAAACCCTAATTTTATAAAAGTGTTTATTAAGCAAATTTGGATTTATTTAAAATCTTGTTTTCAACAAATAAATTATGATCAATACTTGGTTATTTAATTTCTATTTCATTGACTATAATTCATAATTTGATTAATAAAAATTTGATATTAGGGAGTTTATAGCCAAATTTTATAAAGTTTTTAAGCTTTATAATTTATAACTTTGGATTTTTGGCTCTTTAGGGTTTTTGGAATATTGTTTGATATTCAACAACATGTTGAAGTATAATTAGAATGTTTTAATTTATTTTTAGAGTTTTATACCCTATTTCAATTATAACAAAGCTTGAAGCTTTATTCTAATTATAGTATTGGCATTTCCTATTGTAGCTAAGCAACTTACTAGAATTGTAAGTATCAAGTATATTAGTCCTAGACCTTAGTTGGATCCTAGTTTATGCAAGATTTTTGACCTAATCTATACTACTAGGTCATGGCATGTTGTGCATGAATGGTTTTTATAAAGATGCATGAGTCCGAGAATGACCTGAATTGGCAGTTGTCACAAGGATCATCATCGGGATGGACACTATTGCTAAGAGGGTTCCTTAGCAATAAAAGTCCTAAAGGCAACCATGTGGGGGATGGAGTATACCGGTGAACACATCGTTCACAACACCTACAGGTTGCGGGCCTGCCAGCGTTCCAATAGACTGTCTAGAAGAGTCTGTGGTCATCATCTATACTCCGCTAGATGACTGGATCAACAACAACGACATCTAGGTGTCTCACATTTTATCACACATCACCTATTACATCTACCCATGTTTTACCCCAACATTTAGACATAAAATACATATACAATTTAAATCATATAAAACTTGTATAAAATCGTTCATCCAGCATAGATAGCAAGTATAAAAATAATATACACACATAGCACGTAGTTTATATAAAATACTTCAAATCTATGTGTAAGATGAAAGGGACCATGCACTCACTTGAAAAGGTGGTGATTCCGAACTCAGACAACGCTTCGCTTCTTAAAAATAAGTTCCTTCGACGAAACCTAGCATTATTACCACTAGAGTTTAGTTTATTATTTGCTGAGACTTATTAATAGTCTAGCTATTATTACTATTATATAAGCGTTAAAAAAATAGTTATATAACCCATAATAACAGCCAAAATATTTATTATAAGTTGATAATAACGTTACTATAATTAAATAAAAGCTATATTAAAAATAGCGTTGGCGTAGCTCACTTACAGCGGGTTTTATAGAAAACCAGGCTTTGCTTGGAGCAGCGTTCCCGAGCCAAAAATCTCTTCTTCTCAGAGCCGTCGAGCACTCTGGGGCTTCTGCCTCGTGCTAGAGAGGTTCCATAGGCTTTTCGGGGGATTTCAGGGCTAGAGAGAGGTTCTAGAGAGAGAGTAAAGAGAAGAAAGAATGGGAAAGGTGTGAAGAAAATGAGGGTGGAAGAGGTCGTATTTATAGGGTGAAATATGGCTGAACTTGGTGCCACATGTCACCATCTGGTGGCAAGCCTTGGGGAGAAAGCAATAGCCAAGATTGTGCCACGTCACCCATTTTCGCACAGTACACTTCCGGCTTCTAAAATTTGTAACTTTAACATACAAGCACCGTTTCTAAAGTTCTTTATATCCACGCGTAGGTAAAAATAAGATCTACAACTTTCATTTTGACTCCGTCGGCTAATTCTCGACCGATCTTAAATTTAATAGTACGAGGAGATTATACTGTTAAATGTCCGCATAAAATTCATAACTTCTACATACGGACTCTGTTTTCGTCTGTCTTTTTACCATTGAGTTCCTATTAATGAGATCTTCAATTCTCATTTAGGCTGCGTAGGCCAAAAACTGCTCGATCTAAAATTCGAGTTTCGGGTTGTACACTGCTAAGCCAAAACTTCGAAAAATCATAACTTCCTCATACGAAGTCAGATTTGGGCGTTCTTTTTATGGACACTCTCTATTTAACGTATTATATGACTTTCATTTAGATCATTAAGGCTAAAACTCGCTCTATCGTAAATTCATTATTTACGCTTCCTGGTATCGTGCTGGTTCCATCGCGAAACTTCGACGGGTCATAACTTCTTCGTTACAACTCGGATTTCAGCGTTCCTTATATCTACGGAATCCTTGTTTCGACCACTATAACTTTATGTAAAGATATCGGGTTTATCTCACATTTTTATTTTGATGCTTATTTTTATCCTTTATTTATTATACATTTATAAATGCGTAATAAGCACATAAATACACATAATTCACATAATACTCAAATATATCATTTTTATTATTTTAGAAAGAGTTACAGCAATTGACCTAGACTATTACATTGTCTAAAACTGCTTAGCCCCGAAACCCGGGCGTTACATCTGCCTTGACCTTCCTGTAGGTTAGGCATCTCTCCACGTACCCAGCTACGTCCCGCTTCATGCAGGGCCACCAGTAATCGGGTCGAAGATCTCTATACATCTTTGTCGCCCCCGGATGGATGAAGAATCGAGACTTGTAGGCCTCATCCATCAACACCTACCATACTCTGCCCCAGTACGGTACCCAGGCCCTCCCATGAAGGGTCAACAATCCTCGGCTATCGTAATCAAACGAAGGTACTCGACCCATTATCCTCTAGCACTTCAACTCCCGGTAATCTATATACACGTGATGCGATCCGTCCTTCTTCTTCACAAACAGGATCGGGGATCCCCATCGCGAATTGCTCGGTCGGATAAAACCCTTGTCTAGCAGCTCCTGCAACTGCGTAGACAACTCCTACATCTCTGGAGGACCCTTCCGATATGGTACCATGCCTATCGAAGCCGTACCAAGGACTAGGTCAACCCAGAACTCAACCTATCTTTCCGGAGGTATCCCAGGAAAATCCTCTAGGAACACATCTGGATACTCTCGTACCACAGGTACGTCATCGACTGTCTTCCTACCCTTATCTCGGGTTTCCATGACATACGCAACATATCCCGCACGACCCTAACTTGTATGTACTTATACTTAAAATATTATTATATTTTTAAAAGTATATTTGTAGTCAGAGTGTTTTAGCCCCCATTATATTTATAGTTGTATATCTTGTGTGGTTAGATATACTACTTCACTATAAACAATGATCTGATACAAATCTGTCACACCCCCGAACCAAGACGAAGGAAACGTCCGGGGGCGGATGACGTCATGTACAATATCATAACAATTTAATAGTAATGAAACAGAGCAACCCAAACATTCATACATTGATAATACAAGTTTACATCGTTTACAACACTTTACTTGTTCAAAAGTTTAATACAAATAGCCGAAAAGTAAAAATCACGAAACGATGACGTCGGCCCTCAATAAGGGTTGAATACCTGTCTCCCGGTTTCCTAAGAATACAAGTCATTTTGAAAAACGTCAACATTGAATGTTGGTGAGTTCATAAGCATATTTGTATGAAAAGTTTTGTAACATCGTTATTTGGTAAATGCTTGTATATTTCCAGAAGATCCGATATTTTCTATAAAAATGAGTTGTTGTTTTTATACCAAAAACTGAGAATATATGTATGCGTGTCCTTTGTTTCTTTTACTTGTAAATGTAAAATGTATGAAAACGGTAGTGTCAAATGTACGCTCCCAGAAAATCCAATGTTTTCTTATGTATGAACTGTAGATGTATGTATTTCCTATGTATACTTTCCTTATAATTGTAAAATTCATATTCCCACAAAATCCAATAGTTTATGATGTATGCAAACTGTAGTCTGAAACCCTAAGACCAAAAGTGTATGAGGGTTGTTGTACTGAACAATAGTATGTAGTTATATCTTTTAGAAAAACTAATGAAGTATAAGCCTCCCGTAAACCGAGATAGTATGTTAATCCATATGTGAGTTTTTATAACCTTGTTAATATGACTAGTATACCTGAATACAACATTCTTCAGACGTCGGAGCTGGTAGGACCTTTGTCATCCTAGACTTGTCGGTCTAACTGTAGCCAACAACAGAGGTGTAGGGTTGTCAATCCCGTATAGATCCATACACAACGGTCTCGCTCTCCCTCCAAGAGATGCTGGTTATAATGCAGGACATAAGGTGTATGCTAGGTAGGTACGATGACGAGAGCGTCTCACAAGAGCATTAACTAATTTATATGAACTATGACTCCTTTTTCTTGTATCGTAAAATAATTGTACTTTTGGAAATTCATGACAGTTATTTTACGACACCCATTTTGTAACATGTATTCCATGACATGTATTTTATGACATGTCTTTTATAATGTAGGAACATGTCCAATTTCCAGTACTAAGGCAACAACAGTTTGAGTAGGAACAATAGATTTTCCTTTCAAACTACTTTCAATAGTTCGTAGTAGGCCTTGACGCCTGCTTAGAGTGAGCTCCTCCTTGTTCATATGATAAGTCATTCAAAATTGATCATAACAAGGAGGCAAAGAGTTTAGCATAATGTTAATGGCAAACTCTTCATCGAAGTTGACATTCAACTTCAACAAGCGTTCCGTAAACCTTTGCATCTTTTGCAAGTGGGCCGTGATGGACTCTTCATCCTTTATTTTTGTTGTTATCATGGAGCCAATGATTTCATACCTTTCCTGTCAAGCACTTTGATGGTACCTTTCCATCAAGTCCTGGTGCATCTCAAAAGGGTAATAGTCATCATACGATTTTGAAGTTTAGTTGTCATAGTGGCCAACATGATACATGACACCTTTGTTGCGTCCTTCTGATGAGTCCTATATTTACAACCTTCTTCAGGAGTAGCAGTTGCTTCATCCACCTCCTTAAGCTCTTTATCGATGACATATTCCTTGTCCTTGTAACAATTTACCATTTAAACCTTCTGAATCTAGTCATTGAAATTCGATCCATCAAAAATGACCCTCCCACACAAGTTCATGAAGGAGAAAGAGCCAAAAGGGTTTGAGCCAGAAGTGGTGTTGGAAGACATCTGAAAAGAAAGACAAAGTTTAGATTAGATAAGAATCATTAAAATAACATCCAAATGAAATATTAAGGCTAGGACCCAACACAATATTTCACAATTCGAAAGAGGGATGCCGTAATCCAATTGCAAAATATTTGAAGGTAGGTAAATGATGATTTACCAATTTCCACCATGAAAAACAAAAAAGAGTATTAGGTTTTAAATGAACTGAAATTCCAAGATTCTTTTGAGATTCATTGAACTTTTTAATGGGAGGTTTAAATCTCGATTATGCCCTTCAAGTTTGTGATGGGGATACTGAGGATCAAAAACAAGGTGTGAATAACCATGCAAATATAAATGGTATTCTCGATGTTATTTATCACCTAATCAATGTGCCGATTAACCACACACACTCCATTGATCTGTGACAAGCATCAAGCATCCATTTGCCACCCTTGTTAGTCCAAGTTAGTGTGCCGGTTAACCACACACGCTCCACTAACGACTTGGCAAGGTGAAAAGTGAAATTTCATGGAATAGCATTATTTTCACATTTTTTCTGAAGTAACTAAGATTAGGAATTTATAAAACATTTAGTTACTTTATAATTATCATTATAATTTTTAATGAGAATTAATTTCCTGTCCTACCCGTTCGGCTAACGACCCTCCACCAATCAAGGAAGCGGTAGGTGAGAGTGGACACCCATTCAACCACTATTTTATAGGAAGTTTCCTTATACCCCCATATAGATCAGCTTCGTGAATGAGGCCTACTAATGGTAAGACTGACTCACCTTATACATATATAAAAGTATGAAACTTTTAATATTACAATAGTATAAGGGTTGAATTTCAAACTTTTAAATTCTAGGGCTTAGAATTTTAATGGTTCATAAATGAGACTTTTCAAATTCCAAAACTTAAGGGCAAGCTTTGAAACTCTTCAAAACCTTTTGAATTCCATCACTTAAGGTGTTAATGTTTCATGAATGAGACTTATCATATTCCATTACTTGAGGATAAGTTATGAGACTCTTCAAGAAACATTTAGATCAAATTTAACTAATAAAATTAACATATAATTTATTCTTTATTATTTATCAAATTGACCTAATTTAACTCATAAAGCAAGAAAATTTCAAATAAAAATTACAAATGATTAGTTTATCATATAAACTAACAATTATCTTAAAATTTTGACAATTATCTATTAATAGATGAGGACAATCAATACCATATAAAGAAACAAATTTTATGATACAAAATAGTTTGTGGTAATGATCCTAATCCAATTCAGGCCAAAAAACTATCAACAGACTATCCAACTCGTCGATTCAAGCAATGGACTGGTTGAGTTCATCATGAACTCAACGATTTCCTCATGGGACTCGTCGAGTTCTGTCTGGCAGAAAACAATTTTCATTTTTGCTTCAACTCTGAATAATTAGCCATGCATCAATATAACAAAAAATAGCCTAAGCTCCTATATAATTGATGGGCTTTGAGCACTATAACATCCCTATGGTGCACATATAACCCTAATGCTTTAGATTTAAGTTTTCTCTTGTTATACATGCAATATTCTTTTTCAAAAGCATGAATCCTAACTAGCATACAAATTTGATATTAGAATCATAAAAACTTGTTAGATGATTACCTCTTGTTGTAGCTTGTAGAATTTCGCCTTTCAAGAGCGTAGCACCTCAAGTGTGATGCGTCAAATGTTTCACAAAACACCACCAACAATTGGATGAAAATAAGAGAGATCTTGGAGCACCAACAATCGGCTATATCCTCTTAGAATACTCTTGGGAGCGATTTTAGAGGCTTAGAGATTACATATATAGTGTAGAATTGCAAGAGTCACTTGTAAACCGTAATTCTTACACTTAGGCTTATGATCCAACAATTGATTTGGACTAACATTTCATGTACTATCTCATAAGCTTAGTCCATCACAAATCAATCATGGATCATTAGTACAAACCATATATATATATATATATATATATATATATATATATATATATATCACTGATTTACATTATCAGTCCTCATTAATTTAATTAGTCTCTTTTAATCACTAAATTAATTCCAAATTAATTCTTGATCAATACTAATTAAATAATATGATTTCTCAATTAATATATTATACTTATAATATATTAATAAATCACAAATAACCTCTTTCTCAACTATCCATCCTATCAAATTAGTCTGGTGAATGCAACCCAAAATGGACCATGCTACTATCGGGTCAAGTACATACAAATTATAGTTATGGGCTTAGACACCTAATCCAACATAAGCTACCATGGATGACCCCTTTCTTCAACCTCTGATCGAGTGTCTGCATTATTCACCCTTTGCTATTGCTTTGACGAAAATTGAGAATGTGCCCTTGGTTCATCTGTCCAAGGCATATTCGACTGCAAGCTACCAACAAGTGGAAGAGATGATCAAGTTTGAAATCGATACAAAGAAAACCCAGATCACTAAGTCACAATTCATTAGCCTACTAGGTATTCCTCTAGGCTGTGACCTAGTCGATCCAGAATCCGTCTCCAACTCTGCTATTTTGGAGATGTTTTTCCAAATAGGGTACAAGGAGTGTTTGGCTGTCGTGTTAAAATTCAAGAAACCAAACCTTCTGCCTAGGTGGAATGTGATTTTAACCTAATCTTCAAAAGCTTTTCTGAGAGGGTAACAAGATCAGATTCTACTAGTTATTTGATTCTCACACTCATGTATGGCGTTTACTCAGGAGTCAATCTCGATTTTGTATATGTTCTATGGGCTCAACTTGTTTAGAGCACGTTGTCAACCACAGGGCATAATGAGATCTCATGTGTGTGTTTTTGGACAATTGTGGTTCAGATGGATATCGATCACCACAATATTCCGATGATTGAGGTTTCTACTACGGCTAACATTGAAGCATTTATTGGATTAGGTATCTAAGCCCATAACTATAATTGATATGTACTTGACCCGAGAGTAGCATGGTCAATTTAAGGTTGCATATCATCAGGACAATTTGATAGGATGAATAGTTGAGTAAGAGGTTACTTATGATTTATTAATATATTATAAGTTCTAATATATTAATATGAAATCATATTATTTAATTAGTATTAATCAAGAATTAATTTGGAATTAATTATGTGATCAAAAGAGACTAATTAAATATATGGGTATTGATTTGGTAAACCAATGATTCTTATAGTGTTGGCTAATTGTTATTTAGGATGTGCTAAACCGCTATGGTAGTCCATGGATAGTCCATGGAAGCTTAACCCATGGAGCCTAAGTAATATAAAAGGTCATGGGCATTAGGGTTTGCATGGATGTAAGCCTAGACTTTGCCACACTATAAAAGGACCCCGTTAGCACCCAAAATTGAACACTGGAGTTCTTGGAGTTCATTAGAGCCGAGC
Organism: Lactuca saligna; assembly: GCF_052625555.1. Lineage (NCBI taxonomy): Eukaryota > Viridiplantae > Streptophyta > Magnoliopsida > Asterales > Asteraceae > Lactuca > Lactuca saligna. The sequence continues at coordinate 95,464,407 of NC_136419.1, read as the reverse complement.
TTGGAGCTAGCAACATCTCTCTCAAGTTCTCCTTTATCCTAGGTGTGTTTTGAACCATTTGAGGCATCACACTTGTGGTGCTAAGTTCTTAAAGGCTAAATACAAGTTCTAAAAGCTACATAAAGAGGTAAACTCATAACTAGTATATTATGTTGTTTATGTCAATTGTATGCTAGTTATAGGCTTAATGCTTTGGAAACATTATTGCATGTATAATTAGAGAAAGCATAGATCCAAAGCATTTAGGGTTGTATGTGCACAATAGGATGTTATAGTATACTAAAACCAAACAGTGGCACCAGAGCCATGGGTTGTTTTCTGTTATACTGATGCAAATGTTTGATTTTCAAAGTTGTAAAACAAACATGAAGTTTGTCAAATTTTAAGATAATTACTTGATTTTATGGAAAACTATTTATTTGTAAAATTTGAGTCGTTTTACTACAAGAGTTGAATTAGGTCAATTTATTAAAAGATAGAATGATATGATTATTTTATTTGTTTTAAAAGTTTGATCTAAATGTTTTTAAGGAGTTACAAATTTTATCATAAAATTTTGGAACTCAAAAGTCTTTTTTAAAAGTTATGATCTTAAATGTTTTGAAACTTCCATAAGTTATGGATGTGAAAAGTCTCACTCATTAACTCTTTAAGTTATGAATTCCAAGAGTCTTCAAAGGTTACAAAATTTTTTATAAATGGCTTCGACGAGTTTCACAACCTGCCCTCAAGTTATGGAACTCGGAAAGTATCTTTTATGGAATTCTAAAAGCTCTCAAAAATTACAAAACTTGCCCTCAAGTTTTGAAATTTGAAAAGTTTTTTTTATGAGACATTGAATTCTAAAACTAACATTATTAGAAAAGTTTTCAAAAGTGTAACTCATGGGTTCATAACTTAATAACAAATTAAATAGTTTTAATTTTGTTTTAGCATCTTGATGTTTTGAATCTTTCATATTACATCTTTACGTACTTTATTAATAGTTAATTAAAGTGTTTAATTAAAAGAGAATTAATAATTCCATAATGATATGGTTTAAGTTGAATTAAATTATGAGTATAGTTTACTTAGTAGATTAAACCACTTAGTATTTTAAAAGTTTAAAATACACCCTTATATTATTATAATATTAAAAGTTTAATATATTATATGTATAACTAAAAATTTGGTCTTACCATTAATAGGACTCAATCACGAAGCCGATCTATAATGGGGTATAAGGTTACTGCCTATAAAATGGCGGTTTAATGGGTATCCAATCTCACCCACCGCTTCTTTGACTAGTGGAGGGTCGTAAGCCGAAGGGGTAGGATAGGACATTAATTCTCATTAAAAGTATAATGAAAATACCAAGTAACTAAACACTTATAAATTCTCAATCTTAGTTACTTAGGAAAAATGTGAATTTGGTGCTAACCCATGAAATTGCACTTTGCACCTTGTTAAGTCATTAGTGAAGGGCGTGTGGTTAACTGACATACTAATCTGGGACTGACAGTGTATGGCAAAGGGAAGCTTGATGTTAATCATATATCAATGGACCTTGTGTGGTTAACCGACACATTGATTAGCCGATCTGTAACATTAAGTGTACCAAGCTAATTTTCATTGTTATTCACACCTTGTTTTTGATCTTCGACATCCCAGTCACTAACTTGAAGGACACAATCGAGATTTAAACATGCCATTGAAAAGTTCAGTGAATCTCAAAAGATCTAAGACTTTCAATTCATATAAACCTTAATAATCAATTTCGTTTTTCATGGTGGAAATTGGTAAATTGTCATTTACCTACCTTCAAATATTTTGCAATTCGATTACATCATTTACCTAATTGTAAAATATTGTGTTGGGTCCTAGGTGAGTTGTCAATCGTTTGAGGCATCACACTTAGGGTGCTAAGTTCTTAAAGGTCAAATACAACATGTTCTACAAGCTACATAAAGAGGTAAACTCATAACTGGTATTTTAAGTTGTTTATGTCAATTGTAAGCTAGTTGTAGGCTTAGTGCTTTGGAAATATTATTGCATGTATAATTAGAGAAAACATAGATCCAAATCATTTAGGGTTGTATGTGCACCATAGGGTGTTGTAGTATACTAAAGCCCAAAAGTGTTTCACTCTTCCCACATCTTGTCCGATAATTCATGTTTTACCTTTATCGGATCTATTCCCAGGTCTATGCTTCGCAATGTACCAGCTGCGAGTGAAATTATCCAAGCCTATCATAGTTTCCCGGCTTCTGGTCATCGACCAATAACCTATGAAATACAAAAGGTTCTCGATGAGGCTGATAAACCAAAGAAGGGCGGAAAGAAAAGAACTAAGGAAGGACCCTCCGAACCTACCCAGACTCCAAAGAAGAAGGTGAAGCGAGCTGCTCACAAGCCACGAACTCCAACACCAAGTGATCACGGAAATTCGGATTCCAATACCAACTCAGATATTCCAGTTCAGCATGAAATAGATGAAACTACAGAGACTTCACATCCGATGGTTTTGGAGCATATCACTACCAATCCTGAGGTAACATTCTCAATAACTAGTTCTGTTCCAATCACAGATGATTTTTTCCAAGATTTATTAGTTCCTTCACCTACCTCTACTGTCTCCACTCCGATCAGTATAGCTCCTTTCCCACATGTCTATATGGTTATTTTGCAACCCCAAGCTACTCTCGTGCAATCCACTCTTTTTTTATTGATTCTATAGCAACAACAACCACACCCACTAGTGAACCTCCAGTTTCTGTCAACACATCTGATGCGGTGCCAGGTGCTTCAGGTTTCACTCTTGGTCATGACTCTACACCCATCTTCGGATTGAGAAGGATGCTCTTGAAAAAGTTCGCACTAGCATTCAGTCTGACAATACAGAGTCTCACACCTCAACCTTCCAAAATAAAAAAGCTTCATGAAGATTTGCTTCTTGAAAACAAAACCGTGGATGAGCTCGCTATCAAAACACAGAAGGTGAAAGTTTTATCTGTCAAGCTCAATCATGCTAATAAGCGAATTGAAGATCTCTTGTCTGAAAAGTTGTAATGAAGAGTTTCATTGCCGACGTGAATGCCTTACTCTTTGATATCATTGAGACTCGTGATTCTCTAATCACAATCATTGTTTGGAAGCATCTGGCTGATAAACTTAGGCCTATGTTCGCAATGCTAAACAGGCTTGAGGGTGTTTTGGCGTCTAGCACACTTCCGAAACAAGGGGGAGAAACTAATAAGCTATCTACGAAAGAAACCGCGAAACCAGTCGGTAGTATTGAAGGATCTGATGCTCAAAAAGCAAAGTCAAATTTCGAACCGAAGGATAATATAGCTTTGGTTTCGAAAGGAAAAGAGAAGGTAATAGATGATGGTGAAGAGGAGGAAGAGTATGAAAACATAAAACTCAAATGCAAAGCACGTGATGCAATTCTTGATGAAAATCTGCGAATCGCAAGAGAAGCAAAAGAAAAAGAGAAAGCGCTTCGTGATACTCAAATAACCCTAAAATCTAAAAAGTTGTTATTTCCTCCTTGGTCCATGGAAAGGATTTTGACAGAAGCAATTGACAACCCAAGCATTCAATGCTTAGAGCTAGTCACTTTGTTTGACTTGGAGAACACACTGGATTCGCAACTGGATTTCCCTATCACTACAAAAGTGTTTTTGTTTCGCAGCTTTAAAGTGAATTTGAACACTTCTGGTTTAGATGAGAGTGTGAACAAGTCTGTAATGACATTTTAAATGAAGCATGTAAAGCCACAACACAAGACCTAGAGTTCACAAAAAATAACTGCTTTCAAGGTTATTGGGCCAATAGAAACTCAAGTTTTTTCAATGTCAAATTTAAAACAACTCGAGGTTCTACGAATTCTATGTTCGAATTCTCTACGGTAGACCTGCCATGTTTAAATCCCTACGACTGGATTATGTTGTTGCACCTCTTGATGAAGGAAGAAAAGAAGTATGAACCAATTGTTGATCATATCAAGAGTATGTTGGTTTCGTACATCCATGAAGTAGCGAAGACGAACGTTGAAATCGCCTCTGTGTTGCGAAAAAAACCAATAGTCCTTCCCGAAGCTTCTGCGAAAGACATCGAGAAGATGAAGATGGGGCGAATTGAAAAGGAAAACTATAGCGTATTGTTTCATCTGGGATAAAAAAAGAGGAGACATCCAGAAATGTCTCTTGTCTTTGCCTGATAAACGCTAGTTTTCCACCACTTGCTTGAACTATATTTTGGAAATCACAGGTAATTGCGAAGCGAATGATGATGCTGTGAAGAAGTGCTATTCAAATATGCTCAGGTGGTATATAGAAATTTGTAGTACTCTCCTCAGTATCATGCTCAATCTCTTCAAGACGTAGAAATGAACACAACCATGAAGAGTCTCCTGCCTCAATTGACACAAAGGGGGAGATTGTTGGGTTTAATGGATTGCATCAGTTGTATTTATTTTGTATAGTTCATTTTATGTAATGGGTTGGGTCTGTCTAACCCAGTTCTTTATTGTTAGGGCTTTACTATTTAAAGTGCATGCATGCACCATGTCTAGAGTTGTTCAAATTGTAAACCCTATATTGCCTTTTACAGTAGCAGTTCTTAATCGAGATCTTCTAAAGTAGTGCTTTCAATCATTCAACACTACTTTGATCTTTATTCTTGTGTTTGATTTTTATTCTTGTTCTACAATCTATCGATCTACTATTAAGTTTATTCTAACAGTTTTGTTAGCATCAATACATTATCTTAAGGGATCATAGCTCTCTTGGAGCTTCTGCAATATTCTAATTACTCTTTTGGATTAATTAATATTCAAGATCTTTAATTAATTATAATAGTTTAATTAATTCAAAAAATAATTTGCAGTTAATTTATTAATTACTTAATAAATTAATAACTTATTTATCTCCATTTTTTAAATGTTATTTGGATCATGAGACCATCCCCAAAGGACCTTGTTATTATTAGAAATATTACCAAAATAGTTAATGAGAATGGAAACTTTTTCCAACACGATCCACCATACAAACAAAGTCTCTCGGCTCCAGTGCCGATCCACCTGGCGACCAATAGCTCCTATGACATCTAGTCATCAACATTAGGTATAATGGCTCTCGAATCTAGTGTCAATCTACCATCAACCCATCGACATAACATATCAACATATTATATAATTAAATAATCGATATGCAAAAGAATATGCTAGACCACTTATATAACCAACATACAACAATACACGTACATCCTATTATGCAAATGATATAAATGATAAAATATAAAATAGTGTGGTAAATCGCCTGTGCGGATAGCTTAGGAATCACAAATATACGCATCCATTGACGGAAATTCATCTTACGAACCACTTAATCCCTCTAAGTGTGATCAAGAGTGAAAGTTTGTAAAAAAGTAAATGATGAAAGTTAGCAGTATTGTGACTGAGACCAGGTGCACTACGCCCACTACCTGACAAAATAGTCATGAAATCCTTCATAAGTCACGTACTAAATTCAAAAGCTCCAAATCTTAGATAAGAAACTCCTTAGTGTCTTAATGGATACAGTTTCTAAATTTATCCATAACCAAGGTTTAGACAAGAAAAAACTTAAACCATAAATAAAAACTTGCCCAAAATGACCAAGAACTTGTGCATGGGTCAAAGGAAGCACATGCATACAGAAGTTTCTTATGGCCCAAAACTCCAAGAAAACCCATCCAAAGGACCAAAAGGGACTTAAAACAAGATTTATAAACTAAATAACCATAAATGTGGAATGTTTATACATTCTAATGGCCTGTAGAGAGGATGAATATACTTTGGGAGATACCCCTTTGAACCAAACATTTCACACACAGTCTTCAAGAATCATACCTAAGGCTCAAGAATCTTCAACACACTCAAGAGCACTTATAAGGGGCACAATAGGCTATGGTTTTCTTATAGATGGTGGAGGTTGAGAATGATGAAAAACGTATGAGTTAGTACCTTTAAATAGGGCGCAATGGCCAAGAATAAGAGTTTCACTGATCACCAAGAGCGCATCACGCACATCAAAAAGTACTCCACTCCTTCATTAATCCAACACTCGACAATCAACCTAAGTTGCATCATTCTTTAGGTTATTTCTAATACTTTATAATTTTAAAATGAGATATATATCGAGAATCGGTACTTAGGTGTCTAAAGTCTCTTCCACTTGAATTAGATTTCATCCTCAAAATCTATTATGGTAAACACTTGGAGTAGTGCTCACACATCTCCTCCTAGGGTTCCCAAGTCCATTTAGAACCCTTTTGACGCTACTATTTCTAATCTAACCATGTGCACTTAATCAAATCGAACTACTATGCCTCCCATCACTACCAATCCAATAAAAATCCTTACATTATCACTCAAAACCAAGGATTTGTCTGTCTGAAACGTTTGAACTAACATTCTAAGACTAACGATCTCCTTCCTGACATACATGCCAACTAATTCCTTTGATAAGCAACACTACCAACCCTGTATGAAGCGAGTACCAAAAATAATCCATTCATAATAACTCAACAAAATCTATATTTCGAAACATGCCCAAAAAGGTGAAACATCCCAAAAATACAGCCCAAAAATTCCGTTTTAAATCATCAATAAAAACCATAAGTATCATTCATCATATAAAAATTATAAACCGTGTATTTCATTAATGTTATAAACAACTGCCAATATATCAAAATCATATGTCAAAACATCAAAGTAAATCAACCCATGCTAAAAGTTGTGCTATGTGTCATGAAGTTATCCCGAGCTCTTCCCCTTGCTACCGGAAGTACCTGAAACCAAAACTGAAAACTATAACCACGAAGCTTAGTGAGTCTCCCCAAACTACCACTTACCATACACATAATCACATAATAGCATACATTTTGCCTTGAGCACTACATCGGACCCCTCCCGTCATCCGATGAATCTAGCATCGTGCCCCGCCCGACATTAGATTGATGTCCGGCATCGCCCTACCCGTTATCGGACTGAAGTCTGGTATACATATAACATATCAAAAAGCGTATAACATATATATAAGCATTCCTTCGGCTTGTCCCGACATCAGACTGAAGTTCGAAACATATAATACATAACATATAAGCTAAACATTCCTCAGGCTTGCCACAGCATCGCACCAAATCCCGGAACATATAAACATACACATATTAGAATCACAAAGCGATCAAGCATACAAATATTCCTTGGGATTGCCCCAACATCAGACCAAAGTCTGGAAACATATAATCTAATCGGGCTAATCCCGACAGCGGACCTAAGTTTGACATATGCTAACAAACATAAACAGACCGACATTGGTGCCTTCGACCCGTTTCTACTTGAGGAAAGCTCACCTCACAAGCTGGCTGCTAAATATCTTAGTAAGGAAATATCTATCGGCTGCTTCCGTGACTCCCCAGCTTACAACATCACAATAACACTTCATCAACGTCCAAAATCTTTCTTAGGGTAAAATGACTACTTTACCCCTGGTAAAGTCAACATTCTGGTCAAAGTCAACGTTCTGGGATGACTCAACTCGTCGAGTTCTATAAATCATGAATCCTGAAATTGTGATCCAACTCGTCGAGTCATCCCCCTGACTTGCCGAGTTCCATTGCTACTTGTAGTCGTGATAAAGCAAGTCAACTTGTCGAGTCCCTCCTTAGAATCGTCGAGTTCTACCTGGTACAAAATCGGTACAAATCGACTCAACTCATCGAGTTCGTATATGGACTCGATGAGCACCTCAGTCTGTTTGGGCCTTCTAAGTGGATTAAGCCCCTACTCTTCATATCTAAGCTTCTTATTTATCATATCCACTGAAAATGTCCTTTTAAGGGTAAAGTTTCCAAGTTTACCCGTTAATACCTCAAATTCATGGGTTTAGCTCAAACCCTAACCCTTTAGGACCTAGATCTTGGTCCACAAGCCATCCATACACCAAACTAACGCAAACGAACAGAGATCTAGACCCTAAATACAACATGAACGCATAAAGCTTCCACATTTCACTCCATGCATGGCCTTTTGGAGCTTAAAAGGCCAAAACGACATCCTATGGATTGCATGGGGCTTCAATGGTCATAAAGTTTGCACCTTTAAGCCATGAAAACCCTCCATGATTCCAGATCTGATGGTATACTCACTTAGGATGTCCATGTACCAAAGTTCAAGATTCTTGGACCACAAACCCCATAAAATGATGATAAAGAGATCTAAGAAGCTACTAGGCAAGTTTGAGACTTGCTTACGAGAAAATGATGAGGAAGAAATGAAGTCTCTGGATCTTCTATCTTCTTCTTGAATCCCCAAGCTACTCCTTCCTTCACAAGCTTCAAAACACAAAAAGTTTCACTCACAAAAGGCTTACAAGCTCCCAATTGTATTAGGGTTTCTGAATCTAGGGTTTGGGACTTGGAGGCTGGAAATGAAGCCTACAAGTAGGAATTAAGATGCTTAAATAGGGTGCAAAATCCCAAAATTAGGTTTTCATCCTGATAGCCCTACTCTTCGAGTTAGGGGCTCTTAACTCATCGAGTAGGTTGCTTAAAATCCTGCATCCCTTCTAATCTCAACTCGACGAGTTTGGGGCTACCAACTCGTCGAGTTGCTTAATAAGAATGAATGAGTTATTTTTTAAATTCATACCAGGAACCAAGCATTACAATTCTCCCCAACTTGTCTTAGACTTCATCCTCGAAGTTTGTTGCGTCGGGAAATAACTTTGGGTAGTTCTCCCTCATCTCCTACTCAGGCTCCTAAATCCACTATGAACCTTTTCGGTGCTACCACTGCACCGTTACTAGCTCCACCCTCTTGTTCCTCATCTCCTTTGTCTTCTTGTCGAGAATAGATACTAGTCTCTCGATGTAATCCAGGCTGTCATTAACCTGAATATCCTCTAGGGGCACAACCATTGAGTCATCCACTAAGCAGTCCTGTAGCTGAGAAAAGTGGAAAGTGTTGTGGGTCTCGCTGAGATCTGTTGGATGATCCAAATGGTAAGCAACCCAACCCACCTGAGCCAAAACCCTGAACGGATCGATGTATCTGGGGCCCAGTTTGCCCTGCTTCCAAAACCGGACGCCTTTCCAAGGTGACACCTTTAGGAGGACCATGTGGCCCACCTAAAACTCCAAGTCTGAACGTAGCTTGTCAGTATAGCTCCTCTGCTAACTCTGAGCAGTCTGGAGACTGCTACGGACCTAATGGATCCTCTTAGTAGTCTTGAGTACCACCTTAGTACTCCCCATGACTCTCTGACCGACCTCGCCCTAACAGATTAGGGTCCTACATTTCCTCCCGTAGAGCATCTCGAAGGGAGGTTGGTCTATGTTGGCGTGATAACTCTTGTTATACAAAAATTTTGCTAACAGAAGATACGTATCCCAACTTCCACTGAAATCCAAAACACATGCGCGCATCATGTCTTCGAGAGCCTGAATCATCCTCTTATTCTACCCATCCGTCTGAGAGTGGAAAGCGGTGTTGGTGTGGAGACTAGTACCCATCTCGTCGTGGAACTGCTTACATAATCTGGAAGTGAAACAAACATATTGATACATCTTTGTCGCCCCGGGATGGACGGAGAACCTCGACTTGTTGGCCTCATCCATCAGAACCCGTCATACTCCGCCCCAATATGGAACCTAGACCCTCCCATGCAGGATCAATAACCCATGACTGTCATAATCAAAGGAAGCCAGTTGGCTTATGATCCACTCTCACTTCCAGCGCTCCTCCTTTATCCCCTCTACCCGCGCTTCCCGGATCTTCTCTAACAATGGAGTAATCACTATCATCCTCAGACATATGTCTCGAATTGGGGCTGCCACTACCTTGCGGATCAGGGTATCGGCCACCACATTGGTCCATGTAAATGATACCTCAAACCCATAGAGGTAATGTCATCAAATATTGAGGGTGAAAACCATAGCCCCCAGCTCTAAATCATGTGTCGGATGCTTCGCCTCATGAGGTATCAACTGCCTCGATGCATAAGCTATCACGTGACCTCGCTGCGTAAAAAGCACATCCATGCCCGTGATCGAAGCGTCACAGTAAACCATGAAGTTATCGACGCCCTATGGCAAGGTCAGAATCGGTGACTCCCATAACTGTTGTCTGAGAGTCTTGAAGGTTGCCTACTGCTCATGCCTCCAGAAGAATGTAACCGACTTCTTGGTCAGTCGGGTCAAAGAACAGTGACCTTGGAAAAATCCTAAATGAATCTCTGATAGTAACCTGCTAGACCAAGAAAACTCCGAATCTCAGTTGGAGACCTCGGAACCTCCCACTGCATCACGACCTCTATCTTGGATGGATCAACCAGAATACCCTTTTGGTTGACAAGTTGCCCAAGAAATTGCACCTCGAACAACCAGAAGTCACAGTTGGAGAACTTTGAGAAAAGTCTATCCCTCCTCAGTGTCTCCAGCACCTCCCTCAGGCGCTCCTCATGTTGTTCCTTAGCCTTGGAGTAAACCAAGATGTCATCGACGAAGTCTATCACAGACCGATCTAGCATCGGTTTACACACATGGTTCTTGAGGTTGATTAACGCAGCAGGAGCATTGGTGATCCCAAACGGCATCACCACAAATTCATAATGGCCATAGTGTGTCCTAAAAGTTGTCTTCTGTACATCTTCTTCTCTGACTTGCCTCTGTTATAACCCGATCGTAGATCAATCTTGGAGAACCAAGTTGCACCCAGTAGCTGGTCAAAAAAATCATCAATCTTCAGGATAGGATAATGGTTCTTCACCGTTACCTTATTCAGCTCCCAGTAGTCTATACACATGCAATGTGACCCTTCCTTCTTCTTCAAAAACAGGATTGGGGATCCCCATGGCGAACTGCTCGGCCTGATAAATCCCATGTCTAGCAGCTCCTGCAGATGCGTAGACAACTCCTGCATTTCGGGAGGAGCCAATTGATATGGTGCCTTGGATATTGGAGCCAGACCAGGGACTTGGTCAATCTTGAACTCAACATGTCTCTCTAGAGGTAGCCCAGGAAAATCCTCCAGGAATACGTCCGGGTACTCTCACACGATCGGTACATCATCCACTATCGCCATACCCTTATCTCGGGTATCATGACATAGGCGACATAACATGCACAACCCTCCTAAAGGTAGCACCTCGCTCTTGCTGTTGAACATAGGAACAGTCCACCCTGCAGCCTCTCGCCCTGAATCACTAACCCTCCCCCACTAGGATTCTGGACTCTCACTAGTTGCTACTCGCAATCGATCACTTCCTCATTGGGGCTCAACCAGTCCATACCAATTATAACCTTATTCCCTCATAGGGGAATATGCACTAGATCCAACGAACCCTCGCAACCCGAATGATCCTATCATCTGCTATCTCTATGTCAAGTGGGAAATCTGGCTCCCCTGGAACCCCTATGAATTGCTTGTTGAATGCAAGCGACACAAAAGATCGGGTAGCTCCCGAATCAAACAATACCAAAGCTGATATATCGTTCACTAAGAACGATCCTATAACAAAACACATAAACATAAGCAATAATCGGTATCAATAAAGAGATAAGGAGAAGATACATACCCGTCACGATGTCGGGCGCTGCACGTGTCTCCTCTGTTGTCAATTAAAAGGCCCCGCTCTTCGCCACAGGCGCCTCTGGCCGGCCCTGACGGACGTCTGTAATCCTCAATGTAGCAGGAGCGCATGGTACCACCTGCTCTGCTGGTGCTAAACTCAGGCACTAGGAACACTTGTGTCTCCTCTGATTGTACTGAAAGCAAATCAGATCTGACACTGTTGTGGTCATGGTAGTAGCTATATAATCTCTGCTCACATGTCTAGTTCGGCCACACTTAAAGCAGGCTGAACTCCATTCCTTGCACGTCCTCTCGTGTAACCTGCCGCATTTGCCATAACTGTTATGGCCCTGCTGGATCCTAGGTATGTCGTCTAACACCTTGATCTTTTTTCCCGCACTTACTGATTGATCCCCCTCTGGTTTCCTCTTCCTCTCCATCTTTAAATCCAACTTTCTCTCTCTTTCTCTCTCTCTCTCTCTCACTCACTCACTCTCTCGCTAGCCCTAGCAGTCATATCTTCTAGCGTCTTGCAGTTGGATCAGCTCACAAACTAGCGGATATCACTCCACAACATCTCATGGTATCGGATCTTCTTCATTTCCTCATCCGCTACGTACTGCGAAATGAGTAGGGCCTTCTCGCTGAACATAGCGGTGATCTCAGTTACCGTCTCAGTCGTCTGGTAAAGATCCTGGAACTCCCTAGCTGGCTGCTGCACCTCTATCACAGGTGCAAACTCCGCTCTGAACCTAGCCGAGAAATCACTCCAGGTCATAGTGTCAAGGGCAGTGACCCCGAAAGTATGTTGAACCTCCTCCCACCAGTCGCATGCCTTGTCATTCAGAAGACAGGACGCAAGTCGTACCTTGTCCCCCTCGGGACATCTGCTTGTACGAAAGGCATTGGCGACATCAGCCAACCATATTGTGCTAGCAATGACATCCTGAGCCCCATGAAAGTCGGGAGCACCACAATCTCTAAACTCCCTGAACATCAATGTGTGCGACCCCATCATGGCCACCACCTCCGTGTGGATTGCACTAAGTCTCTCATACAAAAGCTCCAAGATACCCTCATTGATCGTGCCGAAGATCATAGGAGTCTAATCCAGAATAATGATTGCGATCTTAGATGAGATGAACTCCCTCATCTGGTCATCTACCTGCCCGAGTCCAAAACCCGAGCCAGATCCCTCACCGATACCTGAACAGCCGACTTGTCTAGTGCATAGTACTACCATACTGAAAAACACATCATAACAAGCTTTAGAATACTAATCATATCTCGAGGGATCCTATATACTACAATATCCATGGATTCATCTCAGCTTTCGTTGATTCAAGTATCAATCCTCTGCTTTCAGTAGTATGGGCCCAAACTACCTTTTACATGTCGTACTTTCCTCAATAACTGCCTTGACCTCACCAAGTCCCTTCTACTACTACTTCTTCATGCACTAATCTCATCCTAGGCTTGCCCTAGGGTAATCACCATCTCACTCTCTTCCATCAGGTGCATAAGAAGTCCTTACTATCTCCCCTTAACAAGCTCGCGAATACCATTACATACCACTAAGACTAGATAATTCTTCGAATGAGAGGTTTGATGGGTTTTGAGCACTATGACATCTCTATGGTGTACATACAACCCTAATGCTTTGGATCGAAGTTATCTCAAGTTATACATGCAATTTAATTTTATCCAAAGCATGTACCCTAGCTAGCATCAAATTAGAGATATACAACATGAAAACTAGTTAGATGAATACCTATTTGTTGTAGCTTGTAGTTCTTGGCGTTTCAAGAGTTTAGTATAATGTGTTACTAACATCAAAAGCAAGAGGAGGCTTATGAGAGAGATGTTATGAAGCACCAAAATTAGCTAGGGTTTCACTATAGAATAGAGTAGCTGATTTTAGGAAGCTAAGGGCTACTTTTATAGTGTGGAATCCTTAGGGTTTCATACATAAAACCCAAAAAACATTTGGTATTCCAATGATGCATATGATAGGCCCTTTGGGTTAACTCTTCATGGAGTCTCACATAGATTTAGCCCATCCCTAATTAACATGGATCATTAGCCCAAATTATAAATATTACTGATTTACCTAATCAGTCCCTGTAAATTTAATCAATCTCTTTTGATCACTAAATTAATTCCAAATTAATTCTTGATCAATACCAATTAAATAATATGATTTATTACTTAATATATTATTCATACAATATATTAGTAAATCACAAATAAACTCTTTCTCAAATATCCATCCTATCAAATTGTTCTGGTGAAGGTAAACCAAAAGGACCATGCTACTGTCAGGTCAAGTACATACCAATTATAGTTATGAGCTTAGACACCTAATCCATTAGTCTCCCACTTGGATAAGTCTAATAACTATAACTGCCAATGTAAATTCAAAATCCGATTAGCAATCGTAGCTCTCAAAATTCGTTGTCGTACTCTGATCAAATCAATGACACGTCCATTAGATAAGGATCATATAATCCTCAGTTCTTCAATATATCGTGTGGAAACATACATGGAATATAGTCATACTTATTTTCTAGCAGTTAGTTTTCTAATTTCTGATTTGTTTGACATAGAACTTAAGTTGAACACATCAATTGAGTCATGATAGGGCCCGACACATGAGTCAAAACAAAATTATCAAGGGGCCCAAGATATCGCTTTTAATCATTGATTACCTAAATAGTTTCATTGTGTGATTACGACATCCCTCTTCACATCATGATAGGTGTTTAGCGACGTAAAGTGAGGATAACGGGAATGGGTAATCAGGCTTATTGTTGGTTGATGAAATTAATAAATTTATTGTTGGTTGAAAACCCTATATGCAGACCAGGCTCCCAAGCCTGACCCACTCAGTTTTGTGTATTATAGGTAGTGGACTCAGAGCATAGTTTGGATGATGATGATAGATTTTTGGATTATAAACCATTAATTGTAAATAACCGTTGTACGGCTTATGATGCACTATTTATGATTTTGGTCTGTATCGGAACATGACATCCAGAGGTTTTGATATATAATGAAAAAATATATTTCTTTAAGAAATGTTTTGATAAATTTTATCATGTTTTGTTTTGGGGACAAATTCCGCAACATCTTTTAAACATTACTATGATTTTAATCTAAATGCATAAATTAAATCGGTCTTTTCTGGCCGAGAAATTTAGGGATCTCACAGTATGGATCCAGGCCTTATTCAAATAATTTTGCTGAGACTAAGGATTAATAAAACAAGCTAGAATGATACTTAATATTGAATGCTTTCTACAAATTTACTGCTATAAAATCTTTGAAAGATAAAGTTGATAGGACGAATTACTCTTGTATAAATTTATAGTTTGAGAATAGTTCTTATGAATGAAAAGAAAGATCATGCATCACATAAAGCTCTTCTTAAGGGACCTCCAGCCACTACGTTTTAAACTTAAGTGAGGATAAAATACCAAGTGTATATATTATACTGACATATTGAAGTAGAATGGAACTTCATTAAGTTAAGAGTTAGGAGTTGAGTATGGTTATCATAATCAACTATCTGACATGTACATATAATCGGTGCTATCTAATTTTGATATGAGGAACCGTGAAATTTTCATTAAGGAATTGCATATCATGTTGAGGGCCTTTGATAGAAACTCCAACTTCAAATACTCCTGTATTCATTATCATGAAGGGAAGTGTCAAGAAGAAGAAAGCCAATTACGCATACAAATACGGAGGTTAGAGTTGGTTTACCTAGTTTTGGCCCCAAACGCCAAAGAGAAAAGGAAAGCTTATTCTAAAGCATATTCAAATAAGCTATTTGTTTCCTTAACAAGAAAGCATAAATTCCCAACATATCTAAAAGATATGAAAAGCTACATTCCAAAGAGTATGGCACAATTACATATATGAATTCATAATACCTTGGGAACATTACTTCTAACCCTTTAGTATTTTCTAAGGATAAAGTAGTGATATTTGCAAGAACGTGTAGTGACTGAAGGGAAGTAAAATACTGAAACATGGAGAAGATAATTTGATCATGGATAATATGCCCCTACTGTCCTTAGGATCAAAAGACAACTCATTCTTCCAAACGTTTAGTTTATAGTCAGATATATGAATTCATAATACCTTTAAAATATTACTTCTAACCCTTGAGTATTTTACTAAGGATAAAGTATTGGCATTTTCAAGAATTTGTAGTCACTAAAAGGAAATAAGAAGGCTGAAACATGGAGAAGAGAATTTGATGATAGATATTGAGTCATTGTTATTATTCATAGGATCAAAAGAAAACTCATCTTCCAAAATGGTTTGTATGAAATGTATTTATGGAATCATCTTCTTTGACATATAAATGAGAAATGTATTACCAAGTATCCAATTGGATAGGATTTTGAAAATCATTTGACCACAAGTTTTATGATGAATGCAAAGATTATTTATCAAGATAGATGAGGAATACATCACTTGGTTATGTGAATACCTATTGAAATAATTTTTAGACTAATGGACCATTTAAATTAACCACAATACGTGGTAAGATAAAATTTGATACCTTCAAAAGGTATGGCCATATTTATCTATATAAACATTTTGGGAACTCTCAGGTGTTCAGAGCTCTCATAAAACAAAGTTAACTAGACAATAAGATGAGATACCCATATCCAATAGGTATAATGAGAATCTTACTATGCAATTTATACTAGGGCACACATATAATAATACATAAAACAATTATGCTACAGTTGATTGCATGCACGACATCCTTTTCTTTTTTAGAAAACCTTTTTAAAAGAATGTTTTGTAAAAAGATCCTCTTAGTCCTTAGCTTGAGTTTAGACGCACCCAATGCTACCATGGATCCGTCAAAACAAGGCTCTAATAGCAAATTGTAACTTTCTAAATTTAGAGAGTTAAAGTTTCATTTTCTTATATATAAAAGAAACCATACTAAATTCATTCTCAAAAGAGTAAAAAAACATTGTTTCAAACATCATCAAATTAGAGTCATGAAATCAAAGAATGTTAATATGCAATTTATACTAGGGCACACATAGAATATCATATAAAACAAGTATGCGTAACATGCAAATAACTTACTTGAGCTACATTTGATTGAAAGCACCACATCCTTTTCTTTTTAGAAAATCTTTTTAAAAGAATGTTTTGTAAAAATATTTTCTTAGTCCTTAGATTAAGTTTAGACGCACCTAATGCTAGCCCGAATCCCTCATATCAAGACTATGATAGCAATTTGTAACTTCCTAAATTTGGAGAGTAAAAATTTCATTTTTATATATAAAAGAAACCATTCTAAATTCTTTCTCAAAAGAGTAAAAAAAACATTATTTCAAACATCATCAAAATAGAGTCATGAAATTAAAAGTGCGGAACTTCTCAAAAGATGCAAATTGATGCGATGCCCATGCCTGGTTCTTCCCTTTGCTACCGAAAGTACCAGGAACATTTAACCTTAAAACCATAAGGAAAAAACTTAGTGAGTTCCTCAAAATACCACAAACCATACATATAATGGGCCAAATCCAGTAATCATATAAGTTGTCCTAACGCAAAATACATATAAGCGGGCCAAAGCTGACAAACATATACCAACATACAAGTGAGAGTCATAAAGACAAGAAGCATAACATGACACGTAGTTTCCTACAGTATAGTGAGAAAACTCACCTGAATCAAAGAGCTAAAATGACAATCCTCACATTTAAGTAGAATCAACTACACATGCTAACTAAAACAGCTAGAGGTCAAAACTCTGTCTACCACACAAACCCTTAAGTTTGAATGAAGTTGAAACTCGTAAAAAACTCAACGGTACATCGCGCCATGGTCTAGTCAAGATAAAACAGGCATGGGACCTCCTCGTCCACCATATCGTGCTCATTCCTTTACTGCATCGTGGATCACATCCTAAAAAACTTAATTTATTGAGCTCTTAACCCTTAAATATAGAGCACTAAAGCTTAGATCTGGATCGACTCAAGCCATGCATGTATAAAGCTTCCATATTTATCCCTCCCTTAACCCCTAATGACCTAGATCTTGAACTATAACATCAAAAGGGACCAAAAATGACCTAAAACCTTTGCATGGTGTGATTTAAGCTCATGCACTCGACTTTATAAGGCCATAAGGTCTAGAAGCCATCACTTGTTCATATCAAGGTCTTGGATCGACTTGCTTAAAACTCCAAGAATCTTCCTCCAAAGAAAAAAATAGGAAACCTAAGCGTGTTCAACAACCAAATAAGGAGAAAGGTAATAACTGTATACCATCAGAATATTGGAAATGTGAAACATCCCAAAAACATAGGAAAAAATTTCTTTTTAAAGGAGATAAAAGTAGTCAAACACCATCAAAATAATTTTTTCACAGCATGGCATCAAAATCATAGTATAATAACATAACTTCTCTCAAAACCATGAAGACTGGCAGGATAAAAGGTTGATCCAACCCTAGTACCCTCTCCATAAAAAACTAGTTCTCCCTCACTTGGGCTTCAAACTACCAATCACTTACCCTCATAATCGATCATCAAACCAAACATCCTTAACCAATCCATTGCTACTATCATGCATACGTCCCTCAAGGGTATTTGGATCATATCAATCGGGTAAGACACCTAGAAAATCTCCAAAACATAACCTCGATAAACGTTCGATGTAGAAACCCCGTGCTTGTTGGTGATGGAAACTTGCAAAAGGCACTCCAGCTCTCGAAGATACATATCAAAACTTCTAGTGAACGAATGAGATACAAAGGATCGACTTGCACCTGAGTCAAAAAGCACAAGAGTAGGCAGAGAAGTCACTAAGAAGGTACCTAAAACAATCATAAACATTAGCATACCATAAAATAATTTGACAGAATAATAAATACAAACATACAAGTCATGATGTCTGACGTCTCCCTGGCCTTCTCTATTGTTATTTGGAAAAAAATATCTCGAACCCTCGGGGGCTCCGACCAGCCCTAGCATCCATCCGTGATCCTCAAAGTAGCGTGGGTTGAAGCCTGCACCTGCCTGGAAGCAAGTAAGGGACACTGGGTCTCTACGTGGCCCACCTGATCAAAATGGTAACAAATCCTAGTGCTCGGTACCGAGTTCTATTGGTGATAACCTGCTTCATAGTGTCCCTCATTTCCATACTTGTTGCACCCAGAAGATCGACATACACCCTCATGAACGTTGCCATATTTGCCACAAGTGCAGACCCTCTGACCTCCTAATCATGAATCAGCATGCCTGAACTTCTTTGCTACAGGTTTTGACTAAAATTTGTAAAGCAAGACCTCGAGCCCTCACGGGCTCTGGCTTGCCTTAACGTCCATCCGTGATCCACAAAGTAATAGGGGTTGGAGCCTGCACTGGCGTGGCAGCAAGTAAGGGACATTGGACCTTCATATGGCCCACCTGATCATAATGGTAACAAATCATAGTGCTCAGTATTGGGGTTTGTTGGCGACAATCCACTTCATAGTGTACTTCCTTGCTACACTTGTGGCACCCAGAAGAAGATCGACATACACCCTCAAGAACCCTGCCACATTTTCCACAAGTGTGGACCCTCTGACCTCCTAATCTTGAATTGGTAGTCTTGAACATCTTTGTTGCAGGCTGTGACTGAAAGGGAGCCCACCGTTACTCCTTCGTCTCGGTCTATATCTCAATCTCACTTCTCCTCGCGACATCCTAATGCTTGGCGAGGGTACAATAACTATAGGTAGATAACTAATTGTCGAATATTAGTGTTGATCATGCTCAAGTATCATCTCATATGGGAGCAACTGACCTTCCAGACGTCCGAAAAGGAACATGTGAAGAAGTAGCGCTCCACATCATAAATCCATCTCATAGCCATAATCGGGTCCTTGACCCCGTCAAACTCTGGGGGTTTCGTGTTGTTGAAGTCCCAGTACTGAAATGAACCTCCTCCTCCGCCTCCGACAACAACGATGATTGTGTTGGCTTCCAACTTGTAACATCCCCAAAATCTTAATAAAAATTTTCATTTTTACATTAATGATAAATCACTTTTTCAATCAAACCCAAGTAATGAAAACCCAAGATCAGGTACAATTCCAAAATTAATGTATCATAACATCTCCAAAACATATCACCAAAGGATGTATATGATCATGCCTTTGCTTTCCCCCGATCATCTGAAGTACCTAAAACATAAAACTTAAACTGTAAGCCAAATCTTAGTGACTTCCCCAAAAGTACCACAAAAAATCAATACAAATAACATCATGCATATATGAGCCTACATCATGACTGGACCGCCTAGTAGGGCCTACAACCTATTTGGACCACTCAGCGGGCCTTCGACTTAACTGGACCACCTCGTACGCCTTTAGTATATCCAGACCGCCCTGGGTATCTTTGACTTATACATAAAGCAGGATTGCCTCAACTCAACAAACCGTAACATGTCGACATACACAATAATAATCAATAACTAACAACATAGGTAATCATATAGATCTACCAATCTAACACATACTCAACATAACATCATACCGATAAACCAATATATATTATCCAGTGGGCCGACGTTGGTGCCTTCGACCCATAAGTATAGTGAGGAAAACTCACATCATAGTCTGAAGGGTAGTAGAAATGAATTTGCTCTAAAAGCCAACTCTACTGATCACATATACAACCAACAGTGACTTAATCTCAATCTACTGCTCAAAATATCCAAAATACCCCTAAGTTAAACTTATTTAAACTCAATGGTCAATGGTCAAAAGTAAAAGTCAACACCAGGTGGTCGCCACGCTATGGCAGAACAATGACAAAACCGTTTAAGGCCACGTCGTGGGCACTGGGTTCTGAACAACTTAATTGGTTAAGTCATTTGCTTCGATTCTAAGAGCTCCATATCTCATATTTGGTCCATTACATGGTCTAGACGGATAAAGTTTCCAATGTATCCTCTAAAATGTAACGCCTGTATTTCTAAGCTAGGTATTAATGATGATCTAATAGTCTAGGTCAACCTTTGTAACTTATTTTGAAATAATCAAGATGTATTATTTGAATATTATGTGCTTATACATAATTATTATGATTTAATAAATTAAGGATAAATATAAGCGTCGGACATAAATGTTAGATAACCCGATATCTATAAAGGAAGTTGTAGTGGTTGAAACAATGATTCCGTAGATATAAAGAATACCAAAATTCGAGTTAAAACGAAGAAGTTATGACCTGTCGAAGCTTAGCAATAGAACCGACACGACGTTGTATGATGTAAAAAATGAATTTACGATGAAGTGCTTTTTAGCCTTATCAATCAAAATGAAATTCGTAGTATACATTCCGAGAGCATGCATAAAAAGAATGTCCAAATCTGACTTCGTATGAGTAAGTTATGAATTTTCGAAGATTTAGCATAGCAGTATGTAGCCCGAAACTAGAATTTTAGATCGAGCGATTTTTAGCCGACACAACCTAAACGAGAATCGAAGATCTTGTTGATTATAGTTTAACGGTAAAAATACAGATGGAAATGGTTGTCAAATGACGATGTTATGAATTTTTAACAAATTTTTTCTGTCCCGGCCTGTTAAAATATGACTTTAAAAATAAATTCATAATTAGCCGACGAACTCTAAACAAAAGTGGTAGAGCCTAATTTCACCTACGCGTGGATATAAACAATGTAAAAATGGAGCACATATGTGAAATATATGAAATTTTGAAGTTCAGACACATACTTCGAAGCTGGGAGAACGCCCAGCGTACCAAGTGGTACTCCTAGCGTATAAATATGTACGCCCAATGTACGAGATATGTACGCCCAGCGTACTTTTGTTCACGGTCCATAATTGGCCACGTAGCCTACTCCATTGCATGGTGGACAGGTGTTTGTAGCCTTGATGCGTCCGAGATAATCCTTTAGTACGCCCTGCATACGATGATGTACGCCCAACATACTGGTTGAAGAAGCAGTACGCCCCACGTACCATAGAGTTACGCCCAACGTAACTCAAATATTCAGCCACTATAATTAGTGAATGAAGCCAGCCGAACTTTTTTTACAAAATTTACCCCTCCCACCCTATACTTTTCTTTTTGTTACAACAAATACCCCTAACCCTAAAATACTACCCTAGCATCATAAGCAAGTCACGAAGCACCCAAAGATGACGAGAAACAAGAGTTTTCAAGTCGAAAATCTGCCCACATGAAGCCCGGTATTATAGAAAACATCCTAGTCTTATCAGAAGTGATTGTTTTAAGAGACGTAGTGTTGCCCAATTATCGTTAAATCAAGTGAGTGCGTGGTCACTTTCATCTTACACATAGATATGAAGTATTTTCTATAAAATATGTGATCGAAGATCTAAATTCGTGTAATTTGGTGTATAGATCAAAATGACAAGAACTCGAAATGGAGCTAGAAATGCAAACAGAAATCAGCAACCTCAACCCCAAGTGATGGAGCAGATGCCTATAGCAGAAGTTACACCAGAACCAATCACAATGGCTGGAGTGTAAGCCATGATTCAAGCCTTGATGGCTGAACAAAGGGAGGAAATGAGACAATTGTTGTTGAAAAACAAGATTGAACCTTCAATGCCCGTTGAACAGCCATAATTAAATGACCGTCAGTCAGAGGGGGGAAATTACAGTAGATATGTTGGTCAGACTGAACCACTTGTGGATAGGAGAAATAATCAAGAGGAACGGTTCGAGAGAAATGGATGCAAGTACATAGATTTTATGACTTGGAAGCCATCAAATTTTACTGGAAAACAAGATACCATCGGAGTAATGGATTGGATCCCAGAGATAGAATTAGCCGTTATGCCATGTGGTTAAAAAGGCAAGTTACAAACCATATTTGCAGTGTGTCAATTTAGAGGTGACTTTCGCTGGCGGAACACTTTGGGGAAGACCCTAAGCCCTAATGATCCACTGCAACTGACTTGGCAGAGTTCTTGGTGCATTTCAAGCACAAGTACTACTCGGCCCAAAATCTGCTTGAGCTAGAAAATCAATTTCTGACACTGAAGAAGGGAAGTTTTTCCATTTATGAATACACTAATAACTTCACAGAAAAAATGGAGTTTGCTTTGAGTATTATCCCATATAAATTCAAAAAAATTGATAGATATGCATGTTGGATAAGGTGTCTAAGTCCATAACTATTTATGGTATGTACTTGACCCGACCCGGCATGGTCCATTTGGGTTGCATGGCACCATGCAATTGGATAGACTAAATGAGAGAAATAAAACTTAGAGATTATTAATATATTATAAGTTCTAATATATTAATAATATTATTTGATTAGTTTGATCAAGAATTAATTTAGAATTAATTAAGTGATCCAAAGAGAACTAATTAAATATATGGGTTGATTATGTAAATCATCCATATCTTGTATAGTGGGCTAAGAGGCTCCATGGATTATCAAGTTGGGTTCCACCCATAGGATGCTCCATGGGAGTTACAAAGCCATGGGTCATGGAAATGAAGAGTCATGACACATTAGGGTTTACATGGTGTAACCCTAGATGTGTCAACACTATATAAGAATCATATTCTCCACCAAAATGGAGACACTAAGGAAACAAGAGGGCTAGGCCGATTTCAAGAAGTTTGCATTCTCTCAAAAGTCTTTCCAAGAGCATTTGGTGTTGTGTGAAGCATCTGAGGCATCACACTTGGGGTGCTAGGCTCATAAGGTTTCAAGGAACATAAGCAACAACAAGGTAAGTTATTCTATCTATCATTCAAGTTAAAATTGTTCCCCATGTATGCTAGATATGAATATAGCCTTGGAATTCAACTTTGCATGATAATTAGACAAACATAGATCCAAGGTTATTAGGGTTGCATGTACACTTAGGAAGTGTTAGAATGCTCAAAACCCAACAGTGGTATAAGAGCCTAGGCTTGTTTGTTTGTTATTTGTGCTAAAAAGTTGAAGAAAGTTGAGAAACTTGATGTCTGACTGCTGTACTCGTCGAGTCCATGGGGGGACTCATCGAGTTCACTTGTATCTTCAACCTACTCGTCGAGTAGGTTAATGCACTCAGCGAGTAGGGTCGACAGAGTGCATATTTTCGACTTTAGTTGCTGGAAATGGATTAGAAACATTACCCTAAACTGTTTTGGTACTTGAAAACTTGTTTTAGATGGTGTAATGTCCTTTCTAATTCATTTACAACAACTAGTTATCAAAATTACAAAGTTTTAAGTGTAATTTTGATTTATGAATGTGTTCATATTCATGTTCTTGTTCTTATGATGTTTTAGATGATCATAGGAATTATTTGTAACCTATGTGGTAGATTAATTCTTGATCATAATGTGTTTTAATGGAGTCCATAACTTGTCCTCAAGTTATGGAAAACCAAGAGTCACACTTGAATTAAAACCATTAAAAGAACACAAGAGTTAGAAAAAATGAAGAGTCTTCATTTTATTACTCTATTAAACTCATAAGTTACAAGAAATGAAAAGTTTTGAAAGTTACAAAACTTTCCCTCAAGTTTTGGAATAAGTAAAGTTCCAACCCTTAGAATTTTAAAAGTTAAAATTCAACCCTGATACTTATATTATTGTGTGTGTATATATATATATATATATATATATATATATATATATATATATATATATATATATATATATATGTATAAGAACAAAGTCTTCTTACCGCTAGTACACCTCATTCACTAAGCTCGTCTATAAGGTGGGTATAAGGTTGTTGCCTATAAAATGGCAACTTAATCGGTGTCCATTCTCACCCACCGCTCACTTGACTGGTGGAGGGTTGTTAGCCGAACGGGTAGGACAGGGACTTATAAATTCTCATTAAAATTATGATGAATATTGTAAAGTAACTAAATGTTTTATTAAATTCCCAATCTTAGTTACTTTAGGAAAATGTGAATAAGGTGCTAATCCATGAAATTACACTTTACACTTTGTCTAAGTCGTTGGTGGAGCGTGTGTGGTTAACCGACACACTAACTTGGACTTAACAAGGTAGGTAAAGGGTGACTTAAGGTTTATTATAGTATCGGTGGAGCGTGTGTGGTTTACCGGCACATCGATTGAGTGATAAACTTTAAGGGTACCAAGTGATTTGCATGGTTACTTCACACCTCGTTTTGTGATCCTCGGTATCCCAGTCACAAAACTTGGAGGGCACACTCGAGATTGAAACATGCCTTTGAAAAGTTCATTGAATCTCAAAGAATCTAGGAATTTCTAAGAACCAATCATAAAACCTAATATCTAATATTTCGGTTTTCGTGGTGGAAATTGGTGAATCGTCATTCACCTACCTTTCAAATATGTTATAGCTTGGATTACGGCATACCTCTTCTAAGTTATAATATATTGTGATTGGATCCTAGCCTTAATATTACATTTGGGTGTATTATTAAGGACTCTCTTAATATCTAAACTAATCTTGTCCTCTTCCTTCAGATGTCTTCAAACAATGCTGCTTCTGGCTCTAATCCTAATGGCTCCTTTACCCTTATGAACTTGTGTGGGAAAGTCACTTTTGATGGATCCAACTTCAATGAGTGGATCAGAAACATCAGGATGATTACCCACTACGAGGACAAAGAATATGTCCTTGACAAGGAGCTTAAGGAGATTGATGAGACCACTGCAACTCCTTAGGAGATCGCTGACTTTCAGGCACATGAAAGGGATGCTACGAAAGTAGCATGCATCATGATGGCCACAATGAAAGCGGAACTCCAAAACTCCTATGAGGATTTCTACCCGTATGAAATGCACCAAGATTTGATGGAAAGATACCATCAAAGTGCACGACAAGAGAGGTACGAAATCATCTGCTCCATGATAACAACCATGATGAAGGACGGGGATTCCGTCACGAGCCACATGCAGAAAATGCAAAGGTGTATGGATCGATTGCTGAAGCTTAATGTGAACTTCCCTGAGGAGCTTGCAATAGATATAATTTTGCGCTCCTTACCATCGTGCTATGATCAATTCCGCATGACATATCACATGAATAAGGAAGAGGTCACACTCAGCAAACTTCAGGGACTTCTCAAGACCGCAGAATCAGGTCTTAAGGGGAAGTCGGTTGTTAACACTCCTACTCCAAACTCCACTCCGGTTTTGGCAATCGGGAAAAGTCGAGGGAAGAAGAGAAAGAGTTCTTCGAAGGGTACCAAGGTTAGGACCCTTGATGGCTCTTCTTCATGTGGAACCAACAAAGGTTTCGTCACTCCTTCTTCTGACCCAAAAGAGGCTGAATGCTTCTATTGCCATGAAAAATCACATTGGAAGTGGAACTGCCCAAAATACCAGCAATATGTGAAGGATGGGAAAGTTAAACCCAACCATGCAGGTATTTACACTATCATTTCTAATAACTCACCCCATTCGAAATCTTGGGTCCTTGATACCGGTTATGGTATTCACATTTGTTGTGACTTGCAGGGACTAAGAAGAAGTGAGAATGTGGAGCAAGGAAGAATAAACTTAATCATGGGGAATAGGAAAGTTACACCTGTCACCAAGATTAGAGTTTATACTTTATCGCTAAGTAGTGGGTTAAATTTAGATTTGAATAAATGTTGTTATTCGCCAGAAATGGCAAGAAATATTATTTCCTTTCATGCATTGTATAAACAAGGTTTCACCTTTTCATTTGAAATGAAGTTGGTTCGATTAATGCTTTCTTTAATAATGTTCTTTATTTTAAAGCATTACCTTGTGATGATGTGTATGAAGTTGTATCTGTTGTAGATAACTTAGGAAATAATGTTTTGTGTATTGATTCTCCTAATAATAATAACTTGGATAAAGCATCATTATGGCATTTTCGTCTTG
Organism: Lactuca saligna; assembly: GCF_052625555.1. Lineage (NCBI taxonomy): Eukaryota > Viridiplantae > Streptophyta > Magnoliopsida > Asterales > Asteraceae > Lactuca > Lactuca saligna. The sequence continues at coordinate 95,437,924 of NC_136419.1, read as the reverse complement.
GACATATAAGCAAGAAACGCATAGGCCAACTCCAAAAGGATGGAGTCTTGGAGTCGTTTGACCTAAATTCAAATGATAGTTGCGAGTCATGCTTACTTGGAAAAATGACGAAGTCACCCTTCACAGGCTCGTGTGAGAGGGGTGAAGGTTTGTTGGACCTTGTACACACGGATGTGTGTGGACCATTCAAACATGCCACAAGGGATGCTAATCGTTATTATTTGACTTTTACTAATGATTACAGTAGATATGGATATGTCTACTTAATCAAGCATAAGTCAGAGACTTTCGAAAGGTTTAAGGAATTTAAACAGGAATTCAAGAATCAATTGTGCAAGAACATTAAGATGCTTCGATCCGATCGAGGTGGTGAGTATCTTAGTTCAGAGTTCCTCGACTATCTAAGGGAATGTGAGATTGTCTCACAATTGACACCTCGCAGGACACCGCAGTTGAATGGTGTGGCTGAGAGGCGTAATCGAACCTTGTTAGACATGGTTTATTCCATGATGAGTCGAGCTTCGCTACCAATCTCATTCCGGGGGTATGCCTTAGAGACTGCCTCCCATATCCTTAATCTAGTCCCTTAAAAAGAAAGTTGCCAAAACTCCTCACGAGATGTGGACTGGTAAAGTACCCAAACTAGACCACATCAAGATTTAGGGTTGCGAGGCTTTCGTGTGACGCAAGACTCATGATAAGCTCGAACCTCGAAGCGAGAGGTGTATTTTCATCGGCTACCCACAACAATCCTTTGGTTACCTCTTCTACAGACCTAGTGATAATGTGGTCTTTGTAGCAAGAAGAGGAGTCTTTCGAGAAAGAGAGTTTATAATCCAAGGAGATAGTGGGAGGCAAATTGATCTTCAAGAAGTTCAAGAGTCAAGTGGTGAAGGAACTTCAAACTCTAGCCCTCAACTTGAGGAGGAAACTCCTGTTGAGCCAATTGACGAATCTGTACCTCTGAGGCGTTCCACGAGAGTTAGGAGTGCACCTGAGCATTACTATGGATTCCATATTACTGCAGAAGGTGAGGCACTTATTAGTGATGGGACACTAGTAAGTCAAGATGACCCTAACAACTACGAGGAAGCCATGGCAGGCCCGAGTCTGCTAAATGGAAAGAGGCTATGGATAGTGAGATACAATCCATGTATGACAATTAAGTTTGGAACTTGGTTGAGAATGTACCAGGTCATAAGACAGTAGGGTGCAAATCGATCTTCAAGAAGAAGACTGACATGGATGGTAATTTACACACTTATAAGGCTCGACTGGTCGCAAAAGGATTCTCTCAAATTCCTGGAGTGGATTATGATGAGACCTTTTCTCCAGTAGCCAAGATTAGGTCTATTAGGGTTATGTTAGCCATAGCCGCATTTCATGACTATGAAATTTGGCAAGTGGATGTCAAAACCGCTTTCCTTAATGGAAAGTTAGCTGAAGATGTTTACATGTGTCAGCCAGAAGGTTTTGTCAGCAGCGAGTACCCTAATAGAGTGTGTAAGCTTGAGAAATCCATCTATGGATTAAAGCAAGCACCTCGCAGATGGAATCTTTGCTTTGATGAAAAGGTCAAGGAATTTGGCTTTTCTAGGAGTGAAGATGAATCTTGTGTGTATGTCAAGGCTAGTGGGAGTATAGTTAGCTTTTTGGTATTGTATGTGGATGACATACTACTCATAGGAAACGACATTCCAACCCTGCAGGAAGTAAAGTCGTGGCTTGGAAAGTGTTTCGCTATGAAGGACCTTGGTGAAGCTGACTATATTTTAAGGATAAGGATCTTGAGAGATCGGAGTAAAAGACTAATTGGACTTAGTCAGAGTACCTACTTGGATAAGGTGCTGAAAACATTCAGCATGCAGGACTCCAAGAAAGGAGAGTTACCCATCCAGAGTAACACCAAATTGAGTAAGACACAAAGCCCTAGCATTGAGGCTGAGATAGCAGAAATGAGTCGAATACCTTATGCTTCAGCTGTAGGATCGATCATGTATGCTATGACGTGTACTCGACCTGATGTAGTCTTTGCCCTGAGCATGGTTAGCAGGTTTCAGGGGAACCCTGGCAAGGCACACTGGACTGTGGTAAAGAATATTCTCAAGTACCTACGAAGGACTAAGGACTGGGTCCTTACCCTTGGTGGGAGTGATGACTTGAGAGTTATAGGGTATAGTGATGCTGGCTTCCAGACTGATAGGGATAATTTCCGCTCTCAGTCGGGCTGGGTCTTTACTCTAAACCGAGGAGCAATTTCTTAGAAGAGTTCTAAGCAAGAGACAGTGGCTGATTCAACTTGCGAATCAGAGTATATTGCAGCGAGCGAGGCGGCAAAGGAGGCTATATGGCTAAAGAACTTCATCGGAGACCTTGGAGTTGTACCAGCTATTAAAGAGCCAATGGAAATTTTCTGTGATAGTGAAGGCGTTGTTGCCTTAGCCAAGGAACGAAGGGATCACGGGAGATCCAAACACATCGACAGAAAATACCATTTTATTAGACATCGAATAGAAGGACTCCTCGTGGCAAAGAGGGTATCATCGGATGAGAACCCAGCAGATCCCCTCACGAAGGGACTGACTCGGGTTAAGCATCTCCAGCATGCTCAGAGCATAGGGCTGAAGGATGATATTAGATTTAGTAGTTAGATAACCTCGAAATTTGTAAAGTGTAATTGACATTAGATGATGAATAAAAGGTGTTTTATTTATGACTAAAGTGTTGCTATCTCTTGTCAATCGTTTACTATATTTCTTTTGCATGTTTTGACTTCCAGAATAATTTTGTTTGGTATAACATATTATTCAAACCTCCACAGTCGGTCATATGTCAGAAATAGGTATGAATCAAGACTGTCGTGATTGGTTGCAGAGGTCTAAGGTGTTAGACAAGGCTACAACAATCATGAGTGCTCATAAGCTCTGAGCATTGGACTCAACCCACGCTCAATGGAATCACTTCATGGAATTCTATCTCGAGTGATCGTGAGACAGTAATATCATATAAGTCTTCAAACCTAGAGATATGATTTGTTACTTACAAGTTGGTTATGCATTGATTGTACGAAAATGCATTGGTAACTCGATGTTATAAATCGTGCTCTTGTGTGTAATTCAATGAGTGGTAGAACAAACATATGAGTCGAAGTTTATCTGTTCCTTCTTGAATTAGAAGCTGATATCTGGGCCCCTCGATGATTTTGTTTTGATTTATGTACCGGGCCCGGTCAGAACTAAGTTGACGTGTTCAATTGAGTTCTTTGTCAAACAAATCGGAAATCGGGAAACAAACTGTTGGACAATAAGACATTGTTCCATGTATTTGTCCGACTGATATCTAGAACAGAGGATTATATGATCACTTATCTTAAATGGCGTACCATCATCTTCTCAGTTCCGAGAAACCTTGAAAAGAGCTACGATTGCCAATCGGTTCGTGAAGTCATACTTGCAGTAATAGTTATTAGACTTATCCAAGTGGGAGACTGTTGGATAAGGTGTCTAAGTCCATAACTATTTCTGGTATGTACTTGACCCGACCCGGCATGGTCCATTTGGGTTGCATGGCACCATGCAATTGGATAGACTAAATGAGAGAAATAACACTTGGTGATTATTAATATATTATAAGTTCTAATATATTAATAATATTATTTGATTAGCTTGATCAAGAATTAATTTAGAATTAATTAAGTGATCCAAAGAGAACTAATTAAACATATGGGTTGATTATGTAAATCATCCATATCTTGTATAGTGGGCTAAGAGGCTCCATGGATTATCAAGTTGGGTTCCACCCATAAGATGCTCCATGGGAGTTACAAACCCATGGGTCATGGAAATGAAGAGTCATGACACATTGGGGTTTACATGGTGTAACCCTAGATGTGTCAACACTATATAAGAATCATATTCTCCACCAAAATGGCGACACTAAGGAAACAAGAGGGCTAGGCCGATTTCAACAAGTGTGCATTCTCTCAAAAGTCTTTCCAAGAGCATTTGGTGTTGTGTGAAGAATTTGAGGCATCACACTTGGGGTGCTAGGCTCATAAGGTTTCAAGGAACATAAGCAACAACAAGGTAAGTTATTCTATCTATCATTCAAGTTAAAATTGTTCCCCATGTATGCTTGATAGGAATATAGCCTTGGAATTCAACTTTGCATGATAATTAGACAAACATAGATACAAGGTTATTAGGGTTGCATGTACACTTAGGAAGTGTTAGAATGCTCAAAACCCAACAATGCAAAGGGACTTCCATGGGAGTATGCAGTGCCAGTTCATCAGGCACCTACTCTGGAGGCAGCTATTTGGGCTGCTAAGTCTGTTGAAGATATGATCAAGGGAAGAGCCACTAACAAGGTTGAAGTTGGCAAGAAGAGAAAGCTTGAAGAAACTTCAGGTTCCAACAAGAAGGGCAAGTTCTTGAAGTCAGGTTCGAGGAAATTTGGAGGAGGAGCCGAAGCGAAGTGGTGTCAGAAGTGCAAGAAGATCCACTCTGGGAAATGTGATGGAGAAGTCACTTATTATAAATGTGGAAAGGTTGGGCATTATGACAATGAATTCACCTTCTTTAAGAGAATTTGTTATGGGTGCACAAAGAAGGGCACATTTTGAAGGACTGCTCGAAGAAGAAGGTGGCAGCAAGGCCCAATCTCCCAGCAAAGCCAAAAGCAAGATCATTCCAATTAACATTGGAATCCACAAAAGAGGCAGCAGATGTCGCTTTAGGTACCTTTCCTGTAAATGGATTGCCTGCTAATTTATTGTTTTATTCTTGAGCAAATTACTCCTTCATATCACATAAATTTGGTAGAAGACTAGGATTGCCTATAAAAAAACTAGATGATGCCCTAATTGTAGAAATTGCTAGTGGCAAATTCATACATGTTAGTGATTGCATTAAAAATATTGTCATCGACTTAAACATATACGAATTCCACGAGGAGTTGTTACCCTTTGAGTTGAATGGTTTCGACATTGTTTTGGGGATAGATTGGCTTAGCGCCAATGATACCGAAATTTTGTGCAAGAAAAAGATAGTAAGGGTAAACTCGCGTGGAAAAGAGTCATTTATGCTATACGGAGATAAGTGCTGAGTGAATTCTGAAATCATTTCCCTGGTGAAGGCAATAAAATGTTTATCTAAAGGATGTACATCATACTTGGCATTCATGATCGATGTAAAGTAGGAGAAGAAGGAAATGGAAAGCATACCAGTGGTGTGTGACTATCCGGAAGTCTTTCCTGAAAATCTTACTAGATTCCCCCCTGATAGACAAGTGGAGTTTAGAATAGACTTGTTACCAGGAACAACACCGATAGCCAAAGCCCCATATAGATTGGCACCGACAGATATGAAGGAGCTTATGATGCAACTTCAGGAGTTGTTGGACAACGGTTTCATTAGACCTAGTTCATCACCCTGAGAAGCTCCGACGTTATTCGTGAAGAAGAAAGATGGGAACATGAGAATATGCATAGATTACCGAGAGTTGAATAAGGCAATAATAAAGAACAAGTACCTGTTGCCAAGGATTGATGACCTGTTCGATCAGTTGCAAGGTTGGAGTTATTTCTCAAAGATCGATCTTAGGTCAGGATATCATTAGCTAAAGGTAAGAGAGCAGAATATTGAGAAGACTGCATTCAGAACAAGATATGGACACTACGAGTTTTTGATTATGTCGTTTGGACTAATCAATGCTCCAGCAGTATTCATGGATTTATTGAACAAAGTTTTCAAACCATTCCTCGATAAATCCGTGATAGTGTTCATAGATGATATTTTGATTTATTCAAAAAGAAAGCAGGACAATGACACGCATCTGCGTGAAGTGCTAGAAGTTCTAAAAAAGGAGAAGTTGTATGCAAAGTTCTCTAAATTTGATTTTTGGATTCAATAATTTCAATTTTTGGGTCATGTGGTTAACCATGAAGGGATTACGTTTGATCCAGTTATGATTGAAGCTATAATAAAGTGGGAACAATCAAAGAGTCCTACGGAGATCCGAAGCTTTCTAGGATTAGCCAGATATTACTGACGGTTTATCCAAGGCTTTTCTTCGATAGTAGCTCCATTGACAGCTTTGACCTACAAAGGAGCTACTTATACTTGGAGTGAAAAGCATAAAGAAGCCTTTGAGAAGATAAATAAGAAATTATGTGAAACACCAATTCTTTCTTTACCTGAAGGAGTTGAAGACTTTGAAGTTTATAGTGATGTATCTGGAGTTGGGTTAGTTTGTGTTCTGACCCAAAGGGATAAGGTGATAGCATATGCATCGAGACAATTGAAAGAACATGAAAAGAACTACCCCGCTAATGATCTGGAGTTGGCAGCGATAATGTTGGCCCTAAAGATATGGAGGCATTATCTTTATGGAACAAAGTGAAAACTTTTCACTGATCATAAGAGTCTTCAGTATCTCTTTAATCAGAAGGAATTAAGCATGAGACAACGATGATGGCTAAAGTTGTTTAAGGATTATGACTTTGAAATAATTTACCACCTTGGTAAAGCAAATGTTGTAGCTGATGCTTTAAGCAGAAAAGTGAGCCTTGAAAAGAAAAGGCCAAGAGCATTAAGAATCGAAGTTGTCTCAACGATTATAGAAAGCATTAAGAAAGCTCAGATAAAGGCTTTAGAGAAAAATGACCGAAAAGAAGAACGTTTGGGCAAAACGTTAGTGTTCGATACAAACGGTCAAGGACTGAAGGTATAAGGATCTGAAACCCTACTACTGGGGGCCGACGATGAAGCTCGATGTTGCAAAGTATGTGGCCGAGTGTGTGACATGTGCTAGGGTTAAAGCACAACATCAGAAACCATATGGGAGTTTAGAACCTTTTCCTGTACCCATGGGTAAATGTGATACATCCCTAAATTTCTCGACTAGAAAAGATCGATTTAATTTATGCTTTTAAAATAAAATCAGAGTAATCTTTTAAAAGATGTTGCGGAATTTTTCCCCAAAACAAAACATGATAAAAATTTATCAAAACATTTCTTAAAGAAATATATATTTTCATTATATATCAAACCCTCGGGATGTCATGTTCCGTTACACACCAAAAGCATAAAGAGTGCATCATACGCCTTACAGAAGTTATTTACAACTACTGGCTTATAATCCAAAAATTTCTCTTCATCATCCAAACTATACTCTGGGTCCACTACCTATAATATAAAAAGCTGAGTGGGTCAGATTTGGGAGCCTGGTGAGCATATACGGTTTTCAACCCACAAATAATAATAAATTTATAAATTTCAACAACCTACAATAAATTTATTAATTTCATCAACCAACAATAGCTCTGATTACTTGTTCTCGTTATCCTCACTTTACGCCCCTAAACACCTATCATAAGGAACCTAGCCTAAGGATCATCATCAGGATGGACACTACTGTTAAGGGTATTCCTCAGCCATACAAGTCCTTAAATCAACCAAGAGAGGGATGGAGTACACCAGTGAACACATAGTTCACAAACACCTACAGGTTGCGAGCCTGCTAGCGTTCTACTGGACTGTCTAGAAAGGTCAGTGGTCGTCATCTATACTCCGCTAGATGACTAGAACAACAACAACAACATCGAGGCCTCTCATCATTTTAACACACAACAACTATTTCATCTACCAATGTTATACCCAACATATTTGTAGATAAAAATACATATACAGTTTAAATCATTTTAAAACCTGTATAAAACATTCATTCAACACTCATCTCAAATAAACAAACAATAAATATACACATAACATGTATTTTGTAGACAATACTTCATATCTATGTGTAAGATGAAAGTAACTACATGCTCACTTGTTTTAATGAAAATTAGGTAGCACTTCGTTTCTCAAAAAAAATATTCTTTGATGAAACCGAGATGATATCTTAAAAATTGGGCTTCACGCGGATAAAGTTTCGGCTCGAAAACTATTTTTCTTGGGATCTTCGGGCTCTTCGGGGTTTGCTTACGATGCTAGGATGATATAATAGGCTTAGGGGTAATTTTTCAACAAAAGGGAAAGTAGAGGGTGAAAGGATTGAAAAAAAATTAACCAACATTCGACTGGCTGCGGTTCCTATTTATAGGGGACCAAAGCACCTTAGTATGCGGGGTATACACCTCAGTTACGCGGGGCGTACTCCCTCGCATAAGTCTTCGATGGGTGTACGAAGTGGATCAGCTCGGATGAGTCATGGCTACGATACGTGGCTCGCATGCGAAGGAGTAGGGAGGGTGATTGACTTCGGAACTAGGGATGTCAAAAACCCCCGTGGAACCCCGCTCCCGTGGGATCCCGATCCCGTATGGGACTAAATTTTTGAAAAAAAACGGGAGCGGGAGCGGGGGCAAAATTAAACCCCGCTTATTTTCGGGACCGGGAGCGGGAGTTGGTATTCCCGTCCCGTACTCCCGCGGGGCCCCGGTTGTACATTTATGTAAAAAATATATATTTAATATAAAATACATATACAAAATAGATTTTCTAATTTAAATGTAGGTTAGGTTTCACTTTCCCGTTTTCAATTAATAGATATTGAAGAGGTAGTGAATTGATCATATATTTTTGGATATGTAAGTATTTTATATTTGTAATATTGGATTTGTCATATTTTATATTTTTAAGATTGATGGAATTGCCGTTTTGTAATATTGAATTCGTAATGTTGAATTTTTAATTGTTTAGTTTCTAAAAGATTATGTTTTAAACTTTTAAAGTTATTAAAAACAAGCTTTTTAGCATAACACAAAGTAGTCGTTTAGCAAAAAAAACGAATTTTAAGCGGGGGAACCGGGGGAACGGGGGCGGGACCGGGGGTGATGGAGGTAACCGGGAGCGGGACCGGGGGCTATGTAAATGGGGGAGCCGGGGGCGGGACCGGGAGCGGGGGCAACAATTGATTTCGGGGGCGGGAGCGGGGGCAGCTATTCCCGCTCCCGTTTGGTCCCGTTGACATCCCTATTCGGAACCCTTAAACGAGTACGCTGGGCGTACTCCCTCGGACCAGCATCGAAGTTTGTACCCTAAACTTCAAAATTTTCGTAACTTTCACATATGAACTCCGTTTTTGACGTTCTTGATATACACGCGTAGGCACGTCCGTGCTCTACAACTTTCGTTTAGATTCCGTCGGCTAATTTCGATTTATTTTTAAAGTCATATTTTTAACAGGCCAGGACAGAAAAATCTGTTAAAAATTCATAACTACTTCATCCGACATCCGTTTTTGTCTGTCTTTTTACCTTTGAACTACTATCAACAAGATCTTCGATTCTCGCTTAGGTTGTTTCGGCTAAAAATCACTCGATATAAAATTCGAGTTTCGGGCTGCATATTACTATGCATGCTCTCGGTTTAACAAATACTACGACTTTCATTTAGATCGCTAAGGCTAAAAAGCAGTTCATTGTAAATTCACTTTTTACGTCACACAGCGTCGTGTCAGTTCTGTCGCGAAACTTCGACAAGTCATAACTTCTTCGTTATAACTCGGATTTCTGTATTCTTTATATCTCCGGAATCGTTGTTTCAACCACTACAACTTCCTTCATAGATATCGGGATTATGTAACATTTATTTTCGACGCTTATTTTTATTCTTAACATATTAAATTATAATAATTACGCAATAAACACATAATAATCAAATAATACATCTTTATTATTACAAAATAATAATGTTGACCTAGACTATTATAGCATCATTAATACCTAGTCTAGAAACAAGGGCGTAACAAAATGGGAAGATATCACCATGGATTTTGTGACTAAACTGCCCAGAACGAAGAGCGGTCATGACATGATTTGGGTGGTCGTTGATCGATTTACTAAAAGTGAACACTTCATAGCAGCCAATGAAAAATGGTCTATAGATAAACTTGCAAATGCTTACGTGAAGGAGATAGTAAGACTACACGATATTCCTTTAACGATTGCATCAGATCGTGACAGTCGTTTCATGTCAAGGTTTTGGAGAAGTCTACAAGAGGAATTGGGCACGAAATTGTGTTTAAGTATAGGTTATCATCTGCAAACTGATGGTAGAGCGAACGAACAATTCAAACATTGGAGGATATGCTGAGAGCATGTACCCTGGAATTCCAATGTAACTGGGATGAACATTTACCTTTGGTAGAATTTTCCTACAATAATAGTTTCCACTCAAGCATTAAGATAGCACCTTATCAAGCTTTGTATCGACAAAAGTGTCGAACGCCGTCATGTTCGCTTGAAGCTAGAGAAAAGCAGTTTATTGGACCTGAGATAGTTCATCAGACTACTGAAAAGCTGAAAGTGCTTAGGGAAAGGTTGTTAGCAGCTCAAGGTCATCAAAAGAGCTATGCTAACAAGAAAAGACAACCGATAACATTCAAAGTTGGAGATTCGGTTTTACTTAAAGTCTCCCCCATGGAAGGAACTTATAAGATTTGGTAAAAGAGGAAAGTTGAGTCCAATGTTTATTGGACCGTTTAAAGTTCTTCAACAGATTGGGAACCAAGCATACAAGCTAGAACTACCAGAAGAGATAGATGGTATTCATAACACTTTCTATGTGTGTTATTTGAGGAAGTTCATAGGAGAAGTTCCTGATATAATTCCAATTTCTGAATTAAGTTTGGATGAAAGTAATAGGCTAATTGAAGAACCAGAGGCAATCGTTGACCGTAAGACTAAGAAGTTGAGATGTAAGATGGTCGATTTAGTGCTTGTGTGATGGAAACATACGAATGGGCCAAATCTCACCTGGGAAACGCAGAGTGACATGATGAGTCGTTATTCGCATTTGTTTGTTGATCTATGATTCTAGGGACGAAATCATCCTAAAGGAGAGAAAATTGTAACGCTCGTGTTTCCAGGCTAGGAATTAATGATGATGTAATAGTGTAGTTCAACCTTTGTAACTTATTTTGAAATAATAAAGATGTATTATTTGAATATTATGTGCTTATACTTAATTATTATGATTTAATAAATTAAGGATAAAAATAAGTAATGAAAATAAATGTTAGATAAACCCAATATCAATGAAGGAAGTTGTAGTGGTTGAAACAAGGATCCCGAAGATATAAAGAATACTGAAATCCGAGTTAAAACGAAGAAGTTATGACCTGTCGAAGTTTCACTACAGAACCGACACAACGCTGTATGACGTAAAAAATGAATTTACGATAAAACGATTTTTAGCCTTAACAACCTAAATGAACGTCGTATTATACGTTAAACCGAGAGCATGCATAAAAAGAATGTCCAAATCTGACATCGTATGAGGAAGTTATGAATTTTCTAAGATTTGACATAATAGTATGCAACCCGAAACTCAAATTTTAGATCGAGAGATTTTTAGCCGACACAACCTAAACGAGAATCGAAGATCTTGTTGATTGTATTTCAACGGTAAAAAACAAAGGAAAAGGAACGCCGGATGAAGAAGTTATGAACTTTTAACTGACTTTTTCATGTCCCGGCCTGTTAAAATATAACTTTAAAAATAAAGTCAGAAATAGCCGGTGGAATCTAAACGAAAGTTGTAGAGCATAATTTCACCTACGCGTGGATATAAAAAAACATCAAAAACGGAGCACGTATGGGAAATATATGAATTTTTTATGTTCATGCACAAACTTCGAAGCTGGAAGAACGCCTAGTGTATCAAGTAGTACGCTCAGCGTATAAATATGTACGCCCAGCGTATGAGATATGTACGCCCATCCTACTTTTGTTCACGGTCCATAATAGGCAATGTAGCCTACTCCATTGCATGGTGGACACGTGTTTATAGCCTTGACGCGTCCGAGATAATCCTTTAGTACGCCCCGCATACCATGATGTTCGCCCAGCGTACTGGTTGAAGAAGCAGTACGCCCCGCGTACCATAGATTTATGCCCAACGTAACTCGAATATTCAGCCACTATAAATAGTGAACGAAGCCAACCTAACTTTTGTTTACAAAATTCACTCCTCCCACCCTATACTTTTCTTTTTGTTACAATAAATACCCCTAACCCGAAAATACTATTCTTGCATCATAAGCAAGTCCTGAAGCACCCGAAGATCCCAAGAAAAAAAGATTTTTCGAGCCGAAACTCTACCCATGTGAAGCGCGGTATTTGAGAAAACATCTCGGTTTTATCAGAAATGATTGTTTTAAGAGAAGAAGTGTTGCCCAATTATCATCAAATCAAGTGAGTGTGTGGTCACTTTCATCTTACACATAAATATCAAGTAGTTTCTATAAAATACGTGTTATGTGTAAAACTATTGTTTGTTTAATTGAGATGGATGTTGAATGAAGTTTTTATACATGTTTAAAATGATTTAAAATGTATATGTATTTTTATCTACAAATATCGTGGGTATAACATGGGTAGATGAAATAGTTGATGTGTGTTAAAACGATTAGAGGCCTCGTTGTTTTTGTTGTTGTTATTGTTCGAGTCATCTAACGGAGTATAGATGACAACCACGAATTATTCTAGACGGTCCAGCGGAACACTAGCAAGCTCGCAACCTGTAGGTGTTTTTGAATGTAGTGTTCACCAGGTGTACTCCATTGTCCCCATGATTGCCTTATTTGACATGTATTGCTGAGGAATCCCTTAAGCAGTGTTATCACCCCGATGATGATCCTTAGACTAAGTCCCTTGTGATAGGTGTTAAGTGATGTAAAATGAGGAAAACGGGAATGGGTAGTCAGGGATATTGTTGGTTGATGAAATTAATAAATTTATTTATTATGGGTTGAAAACCCTATATGCTCATCAGGCTCCCAAGCCTGATCCACTCAGCTTTCTTTATGACAAGTAGTGGACCCAAAACATAGTTGGATGATGAAGAGAGATTTTTGGATTATAGGCCATTAGATGTAAATATAAGTTGTAAGGTCTATAATATACTGTTTATGCTTTTGGTTTGTATCGATGTGGACATCTCGAGTTTTGTAATGAAATGAAAAATTCATTTTTTTAAGAAATGCTTTGATAAAGTTTTATCATATTTTGTTTTGGGACAAATTACGCATATTTTTTTCGGAGGATGTCACAGTTGTGAAGCCCAAAAGACTCCAACACAGTCGCCCCACACGACTTCCAAACAAAATCCTTGTCTATCAATAATTGCCACTAGTTATCTTGCCACTGTGGCTCTAATGACTTTCTGATCTAAATGATCGGGTCCATACATTGACTCCTGACGTCACAAAATCCAAGGCTAAAAGTGATAGCTACATGACTAAGGGTAGCCTTATATCACAAACGACGTTAAATGGTCCATCGCTTCCTTGATCCCATGGCTGCAGTGATGTTCCTACGATCTTATCACTGGCTCAAGTAGGTCTAATTGATCTGGGGAAATTCGTAAACCAATCTATGGATTTGCCACGCCCCCACTGTTGCACTCGAACTAATGGGTACTATTGTTCCCTCCGCGATCCTACACACTCTCATGCTATTTACTAACCTAGTGAATGTTACGGCTACACTCGCATACTTACAATACTCTAGCACTATCTGCTAACATTGTAAATGCTACGGCTACACCCGCAGACGTACAACACTTCTAGCACTATCTGCTAACCTTGTGAATGCTACGGCTATATATATATATATATATATATATATATATATATATATATATATATATATATATATATATATATATATATATATATATATATATATATATATCGTGAGCTGTGAAAATCATAATAAGCAATTGTTAAGGTAATGGATGTATACTTATACATTAAATGCATATACTAGATTATACCAAATAACCTATATCTTTATCAAGAAAAACTTAAAACACTTTTTTCATTTTAATTTTTTTAGGAAATGTTTTTTATAGAAAAAAAAATGAATATACCGTTAGTGACGATTTTTCCTCATCTTTCTATAAAGATCCATGTTGGTATGTAAAAAATATTTTTTTTTTTCAAAAAAAAAACCCACTTCATTTGGTTGTTTTTTTTTTTTTTTTTCAATATTTAAGTTTATCTTCATCCAAAAAACTAACTATACAAAAAAAAATCTCAATTTTTTGTTCTTTATTAATTAATATCAACATTGATTAAAAAAACGTCGCTTAGTTCATATTAATATATACGCGTCCGCAATCATATGACTATATATATATATATATATATATATATATATATATATATATATATATATATATATATATATATATATATATATATATATATATATAATTTACAGTTTCAACTATGTTTATATACTAAACCTCTAAAATATGTCGTTTTAACTTGATAAATATACATTGTTTGATATTCATTTGCTAAATATATCATTACCAATGCATTTATTTCCTTAATTATCGGTTAACCATCCATGTTTTCTTTTCTCCATTATCGTTTATTATTTCATCATAGTTAACACTTTTGTTTTCAACCATCACCATGGTCGAAGATAATCAATATTTTTTATTTTTCTATCAAAAGTTATTCTTCAATCCTAGATACACTTGTGCCGGTAAACGTGAATCCCTTAATTGCAATGTTTAACTAATAAAACGACTTAGTTTTATGAGGTTTAGTACCAAAACTTAGGTGGGACTGTAACGTATATTCACTTTTCCAATATATATATATATATATATATATATATATATATATATATATATATATATATATATATATATATATATATATATAACTAATGACCAAAATGTCAAGAACTCACCTAACATAACAACACATAAAATATAAATATTTCTGAAGTTTCTGAAATCAAAACAATGTAAATAACTAAACATGAATATTAATAGGGAAGTGATTCGTACACAATAATTTTTTGTCGTACACAACAATTTATGCATTATAGAGTTGTACAATACAACACTTTAAAGCACAAATTGTTGTGTGCGGAAAAAAAATGTTGTGTACAAATCAATTCCCCTATTAATATCTAAATATTTGCATAGCAAATGTAAACTTAGACACTAAGCTACATTCTCGCATTCCTTCCCAAATGGTAAAAATCGAAAAGGACAAAAAAACATAATCTTCATGACCACATTTCTTTCCATTAGATTATGCCGTTTTCAAGTTCTTTGGACGACTTTCACAACTCTTTTGTATAACTTTTCCTTCTCTTTTGCTGAATTTTAGCTGTTGTTTAGCTATGTTTTTATTGTTATTGTTATCTTTTATAATTTATATTAAGTTATAACATATGGAAATTATGATTATAAAATTAATTAAATTTGTATAAAAAAATTCATAATTACTGATTAATTATTTTAAATAAATTATTAATTAAAAATATATTTTTTTAGTTATATAACACTATAGACATCCATTTACATAAATAGGTGTTAAATTTGAATTTGAATCCTATAATATCTTTATTTATGTTTAGAAGACTTGCCATATATTATAAATTAAGAAAAAAATATAATGACACTTGACAAAATATTAATATGAAGAATCAAATGAATGATAAGTGGAAAAATATCAAAAAGAATGTCTAATTAAATGACAGATAACTAAAAAAAATATAATATCTTATTAGAATTAATTACACTTAGGCGTTTTTTTTCCTAAAAAACCATTTCTGACCATTTATTCTTGCGTTACACAGCACTTGCCATTTTACAATTGTTTGTTTTTTATAAAACATCTAACTTAAAAACTGGTGCACGTATGATGCGTAACACAACACTAAACTATCTACTTCAAACTTCTTCATGTATTACTTTAACATATTGTAGCAGTCTGCAGACGTTAAAAAATATACATACTTTTTGTTGCATGTTGCAGCCGTTTGGTTCATCTTTTCTGCTAAAGAGGGTGCAGAGGTGGTCCGCAGACTTCAGACATTTTCGCTTCGAAAAAACAATCAACACCTTAGTCTCACATTTGTATAACTAAAATCAACAATGTTAAAAGTTATCTATGAAACTTCATCAAAATTATCAATATTGCATTTCATCGCATAATTCGTGTTAAAACATTCGCAATATGGATTTATTGGTTCCGAAAACCAAAAATCATACATGCCGCACCACAAGCAACCTACTTTTAATGCTAAGGGGTGTGGTGCCTTTTTTTTACCAATGATAAAAATAAGCCATGTAAGTGACACATTAATTATTACGATCATTACAATTTTCACCTACGAAGTAAGATGTGGTAAATGGGTTCTCTATTAGTTTTTTTTTTCAGTTAAAAATTTATGACTTTTGTAAAAACCATTATAAAATTAGAAAGTATATAATATTCAAAATTAAATTTTAAAATGTGACAACCCAAAATTTTACATTCAATGAAACCAACCACTTCAATAGAATCCAAGTCTGTTTCTACTAACTTTCAAACTTTTGGGATAAGTTTGAGCAATTCAGGATTTACACTTAAGGAGATATCAGGAGAGAGGTTGCACTTGGGTTTTGTGCAACTCTGTTATTCCAAAAGTCTATGATATTAGAGTTCATTCCGGGAATAAAATATTTTATGCCAAAAATCCAAGGACTATATATAGAATTCTGAACCAAATAATTCATTAGTTACATTTTCATCTAGAGAAAAGCTGAATTCTCTCTCAAGGATCTTCGGACTTTTGTTCCGTAAAGTGAGTACTTCTATCTAGTGTTGTTTTAAAGCTTCATATATGCTTAATACACTAGAAATCATAGGAAAACACCAAGATCTGTGAGTTTACCGCCCAAGAACACCTTGGGGAGTAAACTCCATTTTAAGGTCCAAAGTGTGCCCAATGTCCCCCTAAACATTAGAAACCAAACATGCGACAAAAATTGACATGTTTAGGCATCAAAATCATTAAAAATCAAGGACCAAAAGTGAGTTCACGGCTAAGGAAGTTCTTGGGCCGTGAACTCTATTTTAGGGTGCCAAAATGCCCTAAATGTCTTCCAAAAGCCAAGAGACAAGCATAGCCATTTACCATGATGTGTCTAGGACCCTCATAAGTATATTTGGCCATGAGTTTACGGTAGTAAACTCATTTGGCCGTGAACACCCCGAAAGTGCCAAAAGAAGTGGTCTTTCTCATCCTAAGGTAGAGCTAATGTCCCTAAATCACTCCCTAGCCTCCAAACTAGCACTAACCCATGAGTAACCATGAGTTTACGGCCGTAAACTCCCTTGGGCCGTGAACTCATGGTAGTAAACTCATATGTGTGCCTTATACCTTCCTATGTTAAATCACATGTGATTCCAACACTGGGTCAAGGTGAAACTTCTAATCCTTACACGCATACCCGTTTGAATCACCCACATCAGGTGAGTTCATACCCCGTAATTAATCTTTTAAGTATTTTAATTGTTTTAAGGGGGGAATACAAGTTGAACACAATGATAATTGTGTAAATGTTTGTTATAAACATCTTTCAAAATGTTACTTATGTTATTTATAAGTTGTTAAAACATTTCAAAACTCTTTTAAAGGTTATGTTACTTTATAGTTATACAAAACTCCATTTTTAAAGTATAAGCATAACTTTGTAGATAAATGAGTCTTTTCAGTAACAGTCCAGTTAGAGCATTAGTAAACTATTATAGGTATAGTTTAAGAGAATGATATTCATTACTTCTAGTACAATGAAGCACACACATAACAGAACAGAACATAACATAACATAACATAACAAACAATGAAGATAATCAAGCAATACCAGTTCAGAACATAACTAACAAGTAAATTTGCAATAGCATGATAACACGCAGACATGATCTAACTTTAATGTGAAATACACGGCTTGCATGGATTTGCTTGGGTCGCGTTTGATTCCCTCAATCTCCATACATGAGAGCGGTTAGTAGGGGTTCCAGCTTTCACATTATGACCGTAATAAAACAAATATGTTTTTAGGTTGATAGTACTTCCGTATGTCATTATAAACGACATCAGGGTACTCATTTCTCCCATTACTTTCATAAAGTGTCGGTAACACTTGAAGGTTAATCTATTCTCTATTCAAGGTAGGTTATAAACTATGGAGAATGTACATTTCAGTTGACAAAGGAACAATAGAGTCTTGGTAGAAGACTGCTTTCATAACAGTAGAGTCTTGGTAGAAGACTGCTTTCAAACAATCGAGTCTTGGTAGAAGGATACTTTTAAAATTTAGGACCATGATGCTAACTTTATGATTCCGTAATGTATACACTATAGGATACATATATGCTAAGTAGATTCCGACAACTAATAGGATGTATGTTCTTCATTGTACGTCCTGCTCCCGTTGGATGTGGGTTTACACCGAGGTCACCCAATCTATTATCTACTCGAATCTATATATATTTAAGCTTAGTATACATTAAGTCATCATAAGGGTACCATGTATGGATCAGGTCATAGGACACTATAGTCAATCCACAGTTTTTTTAGTACAAAACATTCGTTTCAAAGTCAGTACTTTTGGTATACAAAACTAGCGATTTCCCAGTTAAGGGCTTAATCCATTTTATTAAGCCAGTACAGTTTTAAAGACTTTAAGTGAGTTAAATCTATAACAACTTAGTTTATACACCATGTTTATATATAAAACTAATATCCGACAGCTAATAGGATGTGTGTTCTTCGTTGTATGTCCTGTTCCCGTTGGATGTGGGTTTACACCGAGGTCACCCAATCTACTATCTACCCGATACCAAATTATATATAGCAGTATAAACAAAGCTATTATAAAACTAATCACCATAGTCAATATTTTACTATAAGAAATATAGGTTTTCTTAAAAGGAACTCTCCATTAGATATAAAGGAACCATTACAAATAACTCCATGAGTAACAAGTGAATACACCAAGGTCATATATGACAACGATCTAACAACCAATAGAATGTGTGCTATCCGCCTTACTTACTGTACCCCTTTGGGTTGTGGGTTAAGGGCAGATGAACACAATCGATTGTTTGTTTACTCCAAGTATATATAACTTGTACCCACTTATTACGCATAGAAAGGCTTGTAGTGTCATTTTACTCAACTCCCATTTTAAGTAGGAAATATATGATTTTCTAGAGGAACAGGCAAACGTTACAAAAGAACACCTTACAGCTTACAGTACTTTACATATACATTTTCAACCATGTTTTTACAGCTTACTCACATCACTAAAATCTTATGAACTCACCAGCTTAATTGCTGATCAACTCTTTCAAATAGCTTGTATTCTCAGGAGACTATTAGATAGGTGCTCGTGCTGGGACTTCAGAAGATGGAGCATTATAGCTTAAAGTCTTGTTTTGTTATTTGTTTATGACTTCTATGTTTCGTGAACACATACATTGTAAACACTTTCTTTCTAAATGAAATGGTTGTTCATTACTTGGTTACCATATACATATCTCGTGATACTTGACATGATGTCCTCCACCCCCGAGCGTTTCCGCCGTTTCGGTTTTAGGGTGTGACAGATTGGTATCAAAGCATTGTTTATAGTGAACTAAGTATATCAACCGATAAAAGATATACGTCTATAAATACAATGGGGCTTAAGTGCTCTGGATAATGATATATTTTAGAGTATACTGCAAGTTATAAAAATATACCTACTTGCTCATACATGTACATAATAGAACTAGGATCACGAGGAGAACAAAACTAAAAGTATTTTAAGGTTGGACACAGACGTCAACCTGAACAGTTATGTAATCATAGCTAGGATCAATATAGCTTGATCAACTATATTCATTCGAGATGTGACCGACATGTGTTTGGGAATGATGTGGTGTTGCAACAGAGTTAAAACTTACCAAAACACCAGCTAAGAGAACGCCAGAATAAGTACAGTTAGAGTTAGAGTACTATGGGAGTATTCTATGATACGATAGCGCGATAACAGGTTTAGAACATAACAAGTACATTACGTTTGGATACTATAGGAGTATTTTAGTCCAGATAAATAACATATGTGATAACTTAAAAGACCCTTGCGGATAGGTCTATAATCTTACAGGGTATATTCATAAAGTTTTTATATATAATTAAGATCTTATAGACATAAAATCTGTGACCGACGCTTCGCTATCCATTCCTTCTAAGGAAGTAGTGTTGAGGTGGGATCAATTGTTCGAAGGTCTATTTGATCCTCAATTATATACAATACCAACTGGTAGACCTAGTATAATTATAGAAAGATTCCGTAAGGATCACCCCATAAAGTTACCTTAAAGCTCATAGGTTCTTTAGTCACTTTCATTCTCACACGACAAGCCCAGATAAACGTAACCACTTCCTCATAGTAGACAACAGAAGAGTTCAGGAGGAACGAGGACAAGTTCATGAGAAGTTTTTCAAGAAAAGATCAGTCAAAGTAACCAAAACGTCTTACGCGTCACACTAATAAATATTAACTAGGTTAATTTGGCGAGCGAGTGGAAACACTGCTCACATTACATGTGTTAGAATTATTTTCATACATGCAGTTGGTAACAGTTATTCAAGAAATAGATATTCATTCGAGGATAGTTATTTCAAATTCATAGAGTTTATTAGGTATAGACTCATTTATGAATTGTTCCTAGAACCCTGTGGAAGTCAGGACCCGATACATCCAGAACCAGGATAACTTTGTCTTTTCATCTTTCGGCTTGTGCCCGTTGCTATAGACTTATTCCATCTCATCTTTGTTTTCTTTTAGCAAAGATGCCTCCTCGCAGATCACCAAGACACGCTACTCCGATAACTCCAATACCTTCTCCACAAATCGATGCAGCAACTTTGAACGCTGCAGTGGCCGAGGCTGTGGCAACAGCCATGGCACAATATCACTCCACCAGTACAGGTGGAGGCGAAGCGCCTACCGATTCTACTCAAGGTGAGGTCCCTGTATGCCAGGGAGAGTTCTCCTACAAGGACTTCACCAGATGCCAACCACTATCCTTTAATGGGACTGAAGGGGTCATTGCCCTCATGCAATGGTTCGAGAAAACAGAGTCGGTCTTCGAAATCTGTTTATACCCCGAAGGAAGCAAAGTGAAGTTTGCTGCCTGCACCTTCGATGGCAAGGCCCTAACATGGTGGAACAACCATGTTAAATCACTGACCCTATCAGTGGCAAACTCCATAGGTTGGGAAAATCTAAAAGAGTTAATGCGGGAAGAATATTGCCCATTAGGCAAGATTCAAAAACTAGAACAAGAGCTGTGGGATCTCACTATGGCCGGCTCAGACATAGTGCATACACCGACCGGTTCAGAGAACTGGCAGCTCTATGCCCCGTGATGATTACCTCGGAGAGCAAGAAGATAGAAAGATACATTTGGGGTCTGATTTCTCCGACCCAAGGAAATGTGTTGTCTTCTAACCCAGCCACGTTTGCTAGTGCTAAACGCTTGGCTCAGCAACTCATCGATCATGGAGTCCGCCACGTAGTAAAAGTCCCTATTCTCGAGTTGTCAAGGGAAGAGGACTATAATTAAGAGTCGGAGAACAAGAGAAAGAAGAAGTGAACAACACAAGACATCCCACAAGAGCAACAAGCGAGTACTATGTACGCCGCTACGATGCCTACTGCTTCAGCGTCTACCAGTCGGTATGCTGGAAACCTTCCGAAATGTGGAAAGTGCAATTTCCACCACACCGGAGTATGCCGAGAAATGCAGTGTCTGAACTGCCATAGAAAAGGACACACTGTCCATTACTGCAGGGCACCGGCTCAACCGATCTCCCAAGTCCCCGGAGCTGAAGAAAACCAAGCCTGCTATGGCTGTGGTGAGACTGGACACCGTCAGAAGAACTGCCCGATAATCAGGAACTCAGGCGCGGATGGACGCATTCTAATGATCACCGCAGGAGAATCTACCCCGGAGTCGTCAATGAGTAGTGGTACGTTTTCAAAATGGTAGTTACTTTTTAAATTAATTTATATTCGTATAAGATTAAAATTTGGGGATAACACTTAAAAGTAACAATAACAACTCACATGTTGAAATAGGTTGTAATATTCAGGAGAACTAAAAGATCCCATAGAGAAGCTATTATGGATCACCATATACATTAGGGTTGTGCACAACTGAGAGGTTGCAGACTTAGAGTGAGTGACTCCGCTTAGGTCTCCTTCCTTAGTTGGTTGAGGATTTGAGGCAGAGATGCTCAGTCGACTTCCTGGCTCATCTTAAGTATTCGCAACTTGTATATGACGGGCGATGGTAGTGGTACCATGGGGGATCATGGTATAAAAGTATCCCTTCAGTAAGTAAAGCACTTTTATTTGTATGTATGTGCACATAGCGGTACGATACATAGGAGTGCTAATTCCAAAATAGAAAAAAGTAAACTCAAGAACAGTTACAAGGAGTACATTGCTGAACATACTAGGAGTACAGTACCAATCATACCAGGGATACATCTGATGAGATTTGAGCATTCTAACACTTCCTAAGTGTACATGCAACCCTAATAACCTTGGATCTATGTTTGTCTAATTATCATGCAAAGTTGAATTCCAAGGCTATATTCCTATCTAGCATACATAGGGAACAATTTTAACTTGAATGATAGATAGAGTAACTTACCTTGTTGTTGCTTGTGTTCCTTGAAACCTTGTGAGCCTAGCACCCCAAGTGTGATGCCTCAAATGCTTCACACAACACCAAATGCTCTTGGAAAAACTTATGAGAGAACACACACTTCTTGAAATCGGCCAAGCCCTCTTGTTTCCTTGGTGTAACCGATTTTGGTGGAGAATGAGATCCTTATATAGTGTTGACACATCTAGGGTTACACCATGTAAACCCTAATGTGTCATGACTCTTCATTTCCATGACCCATGGGTTTGTAACTCCCATGGAGCATCCATGGAGCATCCTATGGGTAGAACCCAACTTGATAATCCATGGAGCCTCTTAGCCCACTATACAAGATATGGATGATTTACATAATCAACCCATATATTTAATTAGTTCTCTTTTGACCACTTAATTAATTCTAAATTAATTATTGACCAAACTAATCAAATAATATTATTAATATATTAGAACTTATAATATATTAATAATCTCCAAGTGTTATTTCTCTCATTTAGTCCATTCAATTGCATGGTGCCATGCAACCCAAATGGACCATGCCGGGTCGGGTCAAGTACATACCAGAAATAGTTATGGACTTAGACACCTTATCCAACAGTCTCCCACTTGGATAAGTCTAATAACTATTACTGCAAGTATGACTTCAGGAACCGATCGGCAATCGTAGCTCTTTTCAAGGTTTCTCAGAACTGAGAAGATGATGGTACGCCATTTAAGATAAGTGATCATATAATCCTCTGTTCTAGATATCAGTCGTACAAATACATGGAACAATGTCTTACTCATTGTCCAACAGTTTGTTTCCCGATTTCCGATTTGTTTGACAAAGAACTTAATTGAACACATCAACTTAGTTCTGACCGGGCCCGGTACATGGGTCAAAACAAAATCATCGAGGGGCCCAGATATCAGCTTCTAATCCAAGAAGGAACAGATAAACTTCGACTCATATGTTTGTTCTACCACTCATTGAATTACACACAAGAGCACGATTTATAACATCGAGTTACCAATGCATTTTCGTACAATCAATGCATAACCAACTTGTAAGTAACAAATCATATCTCTAGGTTTGAAGACTTATACGATATTACCGTCTCACGATCACTTGAGATAGAATTCCATGAAGTGATTCCAGTGAGCGTGGGTTGAGTCCAATGCTCAAAACTTATGAGCACTCATGATTGCTGTAGCCTTGTCCAAGACCTCTACAACCAAACATGACAGTCTTGATTCATACCTACTTCTGACATATGACTGACTGTGGAGGTTTGAATAATATGTTATACCAAACAAAAATTATTCTGGAAGTCAAAACATGCAAAAGAAATATAGTAAACGATCGACAAGAGATAGTAACACTTTACTCATAAACAAAACATTTTTTATTCATCATCAAATGTCAATTACGCTTTACAAATTTCTAGGTTATCTAACTACTAAAGCTAATATCATCCTTCAACCCTATGCTCCGAGCATGCTGAAGATGCTTAACCCGAGTCAGTCCCTTTGTGAGGGGATCTGCCGGATTCTCATCTGATGATACCCTCTTTTCCACGAGGAGTCCTTCTTCGATCCGATGTCTGATGAAATGGTATTTTCTGTCGATGTGTCTGGATCTCCCGTGATCCCTTGGTTCCTTGGCTAAGGCAACAGCACTTTCACTATCACAGAAAATTTCCATTGGCTCTTTAATAGCTGGTATAACTCCAAGGTCTCCAATGAAGTTCTTCATCCATATCGCCTCCTTTGCCGCCTCGCTAGCTGCAATATACTCTGATTCACAAGTAGAATCTGCCACTGTCTCTTGCTTGGAACTCTTCCAAGAAATTGCTCCTCCATTTAGGGTAAAGACCCAGCCTGACTGAGAGCGGAAATTATACCTATCAGTCTGGAAGCTAGCATCACTATACCCTACTACTCTCAAGTCATCACTCCCACAGAGGGTAAGCACCCAGTCCTTAGTCCTTCGTAGGTACTCGAGAATATTCTTTACCGCAGTCCAGTGTGCCTTGCCAGGGTTCCCCTGAAACCTGCTAACCATGCTCAAGGCAAAGGCTACATCAGGTCGAGTACACGTCATAGCATACATGATCGAACCTACAGCCGAAGCATAAGGTACTAGACTCATTTCTGCTATCTCAGCCTCAATGCTAGGGCTTTGTGTCTTACTCAATTTGGCGTTACTATGGATGGGTAACTCTCCTTTCTTGGAGTCCTGCATGCTGAATCTCTTCAGCACCTTATCCAAGTAGGTACTCTGACTAAGTCCAATTAGTCTTTTACTCCGATCTCCTAAGATCCTTATCCCTAAAATATAGGCAGCTTCACCAAGGTCCTTCATAGCGAAACACTTCCCAAGCCAGGACTTCACTTCCTGCAGGGTTGGAATGTCGTTTCCTCTGAGTAGTATGTCATCCACATACAATACCAAAAAGCTAAATATACTCCCACTAGCCTTGACATACACACAAGATTCATCTTCACTCCTAGAAAAGCCAAATTCCTTAACCTTTTCATCAAAGCAAAGATTCCATCTGCGAGGTGCTTGCTTTAATCCATAGATGGATTTCTCAAGCTTACACACTCTATTAGGGTACTTGCTGGTGACAAAACCTTCTGGCTGACTCATGTAAACATCTTCAGCCAATTTTCCATTAAGGAAAGCGGTTTTGACATCCATCTGCCATATTTCATAGTCATGAAATGCAGCTATGGCTAACAGAACCCGAATAGACTTAATCTTGGCTACCGGAGAAAAGGTCTCATCATAATCCACTCCAGGAATTTGAGAGAAGCCCTTTGCAGCCAGTCTAGCCATATAAGTGTGTACTTTACCATCCATGTCGGTCTTCTTCTTGAAGACCCATTTGCACCCCACTGTCTTACGACCTGGTACATTTTCAACCAAGTTCCAAACTTGATTGTCATACATGGATTGTATCTCGCTATCCATAGCCTCTTTCCATTTAGCAGACTCGGGGCCTGCCATGGCTTCCTCGTAGCTGTTAGGGTCATCTTGACTTACTAGTGTCTCATCACTAATAAGTGTCTCACCTTCCGCAGAAATATGGAATCCATAGTAATGCTCAGGTGCACTCCTAACTCTCGTGGAACGCCTCAGAGGTACAGATTCGTCAATTGGCTCAACAGGAGTTTCCTCCTCAAGTTGAGGGCTAGAGTTTGAAGTTCCTTCATCACTTGAATCTTGAATTTCTTCAAGATCAATTTGCCTCCCACTGTCTCCTTGGCTTATAAACTCTCTTTCTCGAAAGACTCCTCTTCTTGCTACAAAGACCACATTGTCACTAGGTCTGTAGAAGAGGTAACTAAAGGATTGCTGTGGGTAGCCGATGAAAATACACCTCTCGCTTCGAGGTTCGAGATTATCATGAGTCTCGCGTCTCACGAAAGCCTCGCAACCCCAAATCTTGATGTGGTCTAGTTTAGGTACTTTACCAGTCCACATCTCGTGAGGAGTTTTGGCAACTTTCTTTGTAAGGACTAGATTAAGAATATGGGCGGCAGTCTCTAAGGCATACCCCCAGAATGAGATTGGTAGCGAAGCTCGACTCATCATGGAACGAACCATGTCTAACAAGGTTCGATTACGCCTCTCAGCCGCACCATTCAACTGCGGTGTCCTGGGAGGTGTCAATTGTGAGACAATCCCACATTCCCTTAGATAGTCGAGGAACTCTGAACTAAGATACTCACCACCTCGATCGGATCGAAGCATCTTAATGTTCCTGCCCAATTGATTCTCGACTTCCTGTTTAAATTCCTTAAACTTCTCGAAAGTCTCTAACTTATGTTCGATTAAGTAGACATATCCATATCTACTGTAATCATCAGTAAAAGTCAAATAATAACGATTAGCATCCCTTGTGGATTGTTTGAATGGCCCACACACATCCGTGTGTATAAGGTCCAACAAACCTTCACCCCTTTCACACGAGCCTGTGAAGGGTGACTTTGTCATTTTTCCAAGTAAGCATGATTCGCAACTATCATCTGACTTTAGGTCAAACGACTCCAAGACTCCATCCTTTTGGAGTTGTCCTATGCGTTTCTTGCTGATATGTCCAAGACGACAATGCCATAATGATGCTTTATCCAAGTTATTATTAGTAGTAGAATCAATACACAAAACATTATTTCCTAAGTTATCTACAACAGACACAGCTTCATACACACCATCACAAGGTAATGCTTTAAAATAAAGAACATTATTAAAGAAAGCATCAATAGAACCAACTTCATTATTAAACGAAAAGGTAAACCCTTGTTTGTACAAAGCATGAAAGGAAATAATATTTCTTGACATTCCTGGCGAGTAACAACACTTATTCAAATCTAAATTTAACCCACTACTTAGCGATAAAGTATAAACTCCAATCTTGGTGACAGGTGTAACTTTCCTATTCCCCATGATTAAGTTTATTCTTCCTTGCTCCACATTCTCACTTCTTCCTAGTCCCTGCAAGTCACAACAAATGTGAATACCACAACCGGTATCAAGGACCCAAGATTTAGAATGGGGTGAGTTATTAGAAATGATAGTGTAAATACCTGCATGGTTGGGTTTGACTTTCCCATCCTTCACATCCTGCTGGTATTTTGGGCGGTTCCGCTTCCAATGAGCCTTTTCATGGCAATAGAAGCATTCAGCCTCTTTTGGGTCAGAAGAAGGAGTAATGAAACCTTTCTTGGTTCCACTTGAAGAAGAGCCATCAAGGGTCCAAGCCTTGGTACCCTTCGAAGATCTCTTTCTCTTCCTCCCTCGACTTTTCCCGATTACCAAAACCGGAGTTGAGTTTGGAGTAGGAGTGATAGCAACCGACTTCTTAAGACCTGTCTCTGCGGTCTTGAGAAGTCCCTGAAGTTTGCTGAGGGTGACCTCTTCCTTGTTCATGTGATATGTCATGCGGAATTGATCATAGCACGATGGTAAGGAGCGCAAAATTATATCTATTGCAAGCTCCTCAGGGAAGTTCACATTAAGCTTCAGCAATCGATCCACATACCTTTGCATTTTCTGCATGTGGCTCGTGACGGAATCCCCGTCCTTCATCATGGTTGTTATCATGGAGCAGATGATTTCGTACCTCTCTTGTCGTGCACTTTGATGGTATCTTTCCATCAAATCTTGGTGCATTTCATAAGGGTAGAAATCTTCATAAGACTTTTGGAGTTCAGTTGTCATTGTGGCCAACATGATGCAAGCCACCTTGGTCGCATCTCTTTCATGAGTATGAAAGTCAGCGATCTCCTGGGGAGTTGCAGTGGACTCATCAATTTCCTTAAGCTCCTTGTCAAGGACATATTCTTTGTCCTCGTAGCGGGTTATCATCCTGATGTTTCTGATCCACTCATTGAAGTTGGATCCATCAAAGGTAACTTTCCCACACAAACTCATAAGAGTAAAGGAGCCATTAGGATTCGAGCCAGAAGCAGCATTGTTTAAAGACATCTGAAAGAAGAGAACAAGTTTAGTATAGATCTATGAGAGTCCTTAATAAAACACCCAAATGTAATATTAAGGCTAGGATCCAATCACAATATATTATAACTTAGAAGAGGTATGCCGTAATCCAAGCTATAACATATTTGAAAGGTAGGTGAATGACGATTCACCAATTTCCACCACGAAAACCGAAATATTAGATATTAGGTTTTATGATTGGTTCTTAGAAATTCCTAGATTCTTTGAGATTCAATGAACTTTTCAAAGGCATGTTTCAATCTCGAGTGTGCCCTCCAAGTTTTGTGACTGGGATACCGAGGATCACAAAACGAGGTGTGAAGTAACCATGCAAATCACTTGGTACCCTTAAAGTTTATCACTCAATCGATGTGCCGGTAAACCACACACGCTCCACCGATACTATAATAAACCTTAAGTCACCCTTTACCTACCTTGTTAAGTCCAAGTTAGTGTGCCGGTTAACCACACACGCTCCACCAACGACTTAGACAAAGTGTAAAGTGTAATTTCATGGATTAGCACCTTATTCACATTTTCCTAAAGTAACTAAGATTGGGAATTTAATAAAACATTTAGTTACTTTATTATATTCATCATACTTTGAATGAGAATTTATAAGTCTTTGTCTTACCCGTTCGGCTAACGACCCTCCACTAGTCAAGCAAGCGGTGGCTGAGAGTAGACACCCATTAAGTCACCATTTTATAGGCAACAACCTTATACCCACCTTATAGACCGGCTTCGTGAATGAGGCGTACTAGCGGTAAGACGACTTTGTTCTTATACATATATATATATATATATATATATATATATATATATATATAATTATTAAATCATCATAATATAAGTATAAGGGTTGAATTTTAACTTTTAAAATTCTAGGGGTTGGAACTAAAGTTTTAACTAAACTTTACTTGTTCCAAAACTTGAGGGCAAGTTTTGTAACTTTCAAAACTTTTCATTTCTTGTAACTTATGAGTTTAATAGAGTAATAAAATGAAGACTCTTCATTTTTCTAACTCTTGTGTTTGTTTTTAATGGTTTTAATTCAAGTGTGACTCTTGGTTTTCCATAACTTGAGGACAAGTTATGGACTCCATTAAAACACATTATGATCAAGAATTAATCTACCACATAGGTTACAAATAATTCCTATGATCATCTAAAACATCATAAGAACAAGAACATGAATATGAACTTATTCATAAATCAAAAAATTACACTTAAAACTTGTAATTTTGATAACTAGTTGTTGTAAATCAATTATCAAAGACATTACACCATCTAAAACAAGTTTTTTCAAGTACCAAAAAGTTTAGGGTAATGTTTCTAATTCATTTCCAGCAACTAAAGTCGAAATTCTGCAACCAGTCGACCCTACTCGCCGAGAGCATGAACTTACTCGCCGAGTTGGTTGAAGATACACGTGAACTCGACGAGTCCCTCTTATGGACTCGGCGAGTCCATTCGTAGACAGCAAGATTTTCGACTTTTTCCAACTTTTAAGCACAAATAAAAAGCAAACAAGCCTATGCTCTGATACCACTGATGAGATTTGAGCATTCTAACACTTCCTAAGTGTACATGCAACCCTAATAACCTTGGATCTATGTTTGTCTAGTTATCATGCAAAGTTGAATTCCAAGGCTATATTCCTATCTAGCATACATAGGGAACAATTTTAACTTGAATGATAGATAGAATAACTTACCTTGTTGTTGCTTGTGTTCCTTGAAACCTTGTGAGCCTAGCACCCCAAGTGTGATGCCTCAAATGCTTCACACAACACCAAATGCTCTTGGAAAAACTTATGAGAGAACACACACTTCTTGAAATCGGCCAAGCCCTCTTGTTTCCTTGGTGTAACCGATTTTGATGGAGAATGAGATCCTTATATAGTGTTGACACATCTAGGGTTACACCATGTAAACCCTAATGTGTCATGACTCTTCATTTCCATGACCCATGGGTTTGTAACTCCCATGGAGCATCCATGGAGCATCCTATGGGTAGAACCCAACTTGATAATCCATGGAGCCTCTTAGCCCACTATACAAGATATGGATGATTTACATAATCAACCCATATATTTAATTAGTTCTCTTTTGACCACTTAATTAATTCTAAATTAATTATTGACCAAACTAATCAAATAATATTATTAATATATTAGAACTTATAATATATTAATAATCTCCAAGTGTTATTTCTCTCATTTAGTCTATCCAATTGCATGGTGCAATGCAACCCAAATGGACCATGCCGGGTCGGGTCAAGTACATACCAGAAATAGTTATGGACTTAGACACCTTATCCAACAACATCGTCGTTTATCAGACGTTTCTTTCACTTGACCAAAACTTTGTTCGGTATAGAGTCCATTGTTTTCTTTCGTCATGAGTTGGCGTGGTCCTCACCATACTGAGTTCATATGTTTCTATCGCCTCAATCAGCAAGTTCTCAAAACTTTCGTCATTTTGTATCGAAGGTCCGACCTAAACCTAAACTTTATCTTTCGCATTCTAAACCCTCGAAGTACTCGTGCGAAGAGTACTTTGTCCTCTGAAGCCTTATCGTCAGACGTCCGCAGACCGTCATGAAATACCACTCGTCCAGCAGACCAATGTTCGAGCATAGAGGCTATGGACGAATACAGCCCGCTTATTATTTTCAAATGTATACGCAAGGGTGGTATATGAGTGTGATTACGCAGACCTAGTATGTGTGTTTCCACCCTATCTACTGTTTTCCCCGTGGGTTGTGGACCTGGGGCAGAGTCGCACATCCGACAGTCCTACTAATCTTAATCATATACGGCTTGTATACGCGAGGTAATGATAGATGAACCAAGTATAAATCCTATCAAGAACACCCGGGTAAGTTGCCAGATCTACTAGTGAGTATTCTGCAAATCAGAAGGGCGTAACCCAGTAGTAATGCTAAGAGAGCTAATTTCGGGACAAAATTCATTCTAACAGGGGGATGATGTGACAACCCAAAAATTTACATTCAGTGAAACCAACCACTTCAATAGAATCCAAGTCTATTTCTGCTAACTTTCAAACTTTTGGGATAAGTTTGAGCAATTCATGATTTACACTTCAGGAGATATCAGGAGAGAGGTTGCACTTGGGTTTTGTGCAACTCTGTTATTCCAAAAGTCTATGATATTAGAGTTCATTTCAGGAATAAAATATTTTATGCCAAAAATCCCAGGACTATATATAGGATTCTGAACCAAATAATTCATTAGTTACATTTCCATCTAGAGAAAAGTCGAATTCTCTCTCAAGGATCTTCGGACTTTTGTTCCGTAAAGTGAGTACTTCTATCTAGTGTTGTTTTAAAGCTTCATGTATGCATAATACACTAGAAATCATAGGAAAACACCAAGATCTGTGAGTTTACCGCCCAAGAACACCTTGGGGAGTAAACTCCATTTTAAGGTCCAAAGTGTGCCCAATGTCCCCCCTAAACATTAGAAACCAAACATGGGACAAACCTTGACATGTTTAGGCATCAAAATCATTAAAAATCAAGGACCAAAAGTGAGTTCACGGCCAAGGAAGTTCTTGGGCCGTGAACTCCATTTTAGGGTGCCAAAATGCCATAAATGCCTTCCAAAAGCCAAGAGACAAGCATAGCCCTTTACCATGATGTGTCTAGGACCCAAAACAATCAAAATATCACCACCCATAAGTGTTTACGACTGCAAACACATGACCAAATGGTCTATGGGCCAAAAACTCAAGTTAGGGGTGTTTTGATGCCACAAACACTTCCAAGCGCATAGGCATGAATTTAGAATGCTTCTTTATGACCTTTAGGACCCTCATAAGTATATTTAGCCATGCATTTATGGTAGTAAACTCATTTGGGCCGTGAACACCCCAAAAGTGCCAAAAAAAGTGGTCTTTCTCATCCTAGGGTAGAGCTAATGTCCCTAAATCACCCCTAGCCTCCAAACTAGCACTAACCCATGAGTAACCATGAGTTTACGGCCATAAACTCCCTTGGACTGTGAACTCATGGTAGTAAACTCATATGTGTGCCTTATACCTTCCTATGTTGAATCACATGTGATTCCAACACTGGGTCAAGGTGTTTCCTAGTCCCGAAATGTGTTATCTTTCATATAGTTGTTTATAAACACTATATTCATGTCATTATGTGTCCTTAAATATCATTTAGGAATTATTGTGTCTCGGGACTTCATTCGTGAAACTTCTCATCCTTACACGCATACCCGTTTGAATCACCCACATCAGGTGAGTTCATACCCCGTAATGAATCTTTTAACTATTTTAACTGTTTTAAGGGGGGGATACAAGTTGAACACAATGATAATTGTGTAAATGTTTGTTATAAACATCTTTCAAAATGTTACTTATGTTATTTATAAGTTGTTAAAACATTTCAAAACTCTTTTAAAGGTTATGTTACTTTATAGTTATACAAAACTCCATTTTTAAAGTATAAGCATAACTTTGTAGATAAATGAGTCTTTCCAGTAACAGTCCAGTTAGAGCATTAGTAAACTATTATAGGTATAGTTTAAGAGAATGATATTCATTACTTCTAGTACAATGAAGCACACACAGAACAGAACAGAACAAACAGTGAAGATAATCAAACAATACCAGAACAGAACATAACTAACAAGTAAATTTGCTATTGCATGATAACACGCAGATAGGATCTAACTTTAATGTGAAATACACGGCTTGCATGGATTTTCTCGGGCTGCGTTTGGTTCCCTCAATCTCCATACATGAGAGCGGTTAGTAGGGGTTCCAGCTTTCACATTATGACCGTAAAAAAACAAATATGTTTTTAGGTTTATAGTACCTCCGTATGTCATTATAGACGACATCAGGGTACTCATTTCTCCCATTAATTTCATAAAGTGTCGGTAACACTTGAAGGTTAATCTATTCTCTATTAAAGGTAGGTTATAAACTAGGGAGAATGTACATTTCAGTTGACAAAGGAACAATAGAGTCTTGGTAGAAGACTGCTTTCATAACAGTAGAGTCTTGGTAGAAGACTGCTTTCGAACAATCGTGTCTTGGTAGAAGGCTACTTTTAAAAGTTAGGACCATGATGCTAACTTTATGATTCCGTAATGTATACACTATAGGATACATATATGCTAAGTAGATTCCGACAGCTAATAGGATGTATGTTCTTCGCTGTACGTCTTGTTCCCGTTGGATGTGGGTTTACACCGAGGTCACCCAATCTATTATCTACCCGAATCTATATATATTTATGCTTAGTATACATTAAGTCATCATAAGGGTACCATGTATGGATCAGGTCATAGGACACTAAAGTCAATGCACAGTTTTTCTAGTACAAAACTTTCGTTTCAAAGTCAGTACTTTTGGTATACAAAACTAGCGATTTCCCAGTTAAGGGCTTAATCCATTTTATTAAGCCAATATAGTTTTAAAGACTTTAAGTGAGCTAAATCTATAACAACTTAGTTTATACACCATGTTTATATATAAAACTAATATCCGACAGCTAATAGGATGTGTGTTCTGATGGGTTTTGGACATAAGACATCCTATGTGCTCATACAAACCCTAAAGCTTGGATCTAGGTTTCTCTATTGTACATGCAAGTTATTCAAGACTATAAACCCTAATTCTAGCATACATATAATCATATTAACATGAGAATAAGTTTATAGTGTTACCTTGATTGTTATGCAGCAATAACAATCCCAAATCTCCTTGTATTGACTTTGGAAGGCTTAGAGTCACAAGTGTCACTCCTCTAATGGTTCAAAAACACCATCAGCAAGAGGATGAAGAGGAGAGAGGTTAGAGGCTACCAAAAACGTGTAGAAACCCTAACAAGAAGCTTAGCCATGTTTTTGAGCCTTAAGGGGTCTTTATATAGTTGGGCTATTAGGGTTATCTAACAAGGAAACCCTAATTTGGATGCTTAAGCCCTAAGCAACCCATAGACTCCTTTTAATCAATCCCTTGGACGATTTCCTTATGGGCTTCCCCATAGAATTTGTCCAACCCTTGATACAAGGCAATCCATGGCCCAAATTGCAATTATCTTATAATTACTATTCCAGTCGCTTAAGTTTAATTAATCTCTTTTAGTCACAAAACTAATTACCAATTAATTATTGACTAAGTTTAATTAATCTCTTTTAGTCACAAAACTAATTACCAATTAATTATTGACTAATATTAATTAAACAATATGATTTCTCCTTTAATATATTATTCCCATAATATATTAATAAATCATATTTAGTCCTTTCTCTCCATAATTCATCCTATCAAGTTGCTTTGGTGAAGGCAACCCAAAAGGACCATGCACCATCGGGTCAAGTACATACCAAAATAGTTATGGACTTAGACACTAATCCAACATGTTCTTCGTTGTACGTCCTGTTCCCGTTGGATGTGGGTTTACAATATACATATCTCGTGATACTTGACATGACGTCCTCCACCCCCGAACGTTTCCGCCGTTCCGGTTTTGGGGTGTGACATAGAAATCCTAAAAAAAATAACATGAAATTAAAATTACATTAAAAACCTAAAAAAAACATGAAGTGCAAATTAAAAAAATAAATAAAAAAAAGTAAAAACCCTAGAAAAAAACATAACATCGAAATTTCATTTGCGATTTAGCTTATATTTTTCGTGAGTCGACTCCTTCACCGCTTTAGCCGCCTCTTGATCTTCGGGGTTGAGGTACCTCACATCTTGCATTACCAAAGAATATTCTGTGACTTGGACGGTTCAATCACATGTCTCTCAAAAGTTGAATTCAATTGTGTCATTAGTACCATCATTCCTCCGATCTAACCGACCGCTCGGTGCCGACCGACGAATTTGAAGATGTCTCCTTCCTTTTTCCTTTTGCTCAAACTTTTGTTTTGTCCATTCCCATTGGAGGAGGCGAACGTATTTCTTCGATGTCGTCGTTATCATCATTAAGATTAATGACTACGTGACAATCTGATGAGACTTGTTGTGGGCTCGAATATGAAGATATTCAACTTCTTTTTGACGGATTAGCAATTTCTTCATGTGTTGTAAGTTCCCTCTAACTAATGCTTCTTTTGACAACTTCTCACACATGAATGAACTTAAAAAGCATATCATCTTGGAATGTAGCGTGCTTTTTTTTCAACAATTTCCCTTCACTTTCTCTGCTAGCCCATTGCTTTTCAAAGTTTGTGTAAATTCCATTTCAGTGTATAATGAGTTTTTTCATAAGATTCCATTTCGACTTATATTGGTCGAAGGTCCGATAATTTAGATCTCGACTCATTCCCTTACAAAACCGCTTTGTGATACATAAACAAAACTGATCACGATTTTTGACATTTTCCTGTTCCACCATCTTCGGATATGTCGACCCATGCCTTTGTTAACTCAACTTCTTCCTTTTGTGTCAATCTTATTGGATCAGCCTTCCGTTTTTTTTTTGTTGAGGTGGTTGTTGTTGTTTTTCGTGTTCGGAATCAGAAACAATTTCAGTTGAAGGTGTGAAAGGCGGCTGAGATGGTTGGGTTTTGGGTTGAGATTCGAATTGAAATTGTTGTAATATTTGGAATTGTGAATAATAGTTATGAACACCATCTATTTATGGTCTGTGTAATTCGTAGCCGAAAAGTACAAAAAGGTTGCTAACATTGGATTGGAGCATTTTCTTTGAAAGTATTTGGATTGTTGGAAGATATTTTCAATGAAAATTTGTTTGTAAAAGAGTGTGTAGTGTGGTTAAAATTTTTGAAGAATGAATTATATACATAGTAGATTTGTTAAAAAAAAAAGATAAAAAATAATATGACATATTACCGTTGCCAACCGTTTGACAACGTTCAACTCTCCCAAACAGTCAATTTTTTAATTTTTTGCAATCAGTACAAAGCCACTGCTAGTATTATACAGACGGCAAAGCTGAACTCAAGGCCCGGTTTGTACAGGCGGTATTTGGTTTACAACACCCCTTAGTCGAAGAGTGCAATTGTTTACGTGAGGAGTTTACCTTAAATTTTTACAAATGTTACTATTTCATTCCTTTGGTGTCTTGGTGTATGCCAGGGTGTAGTTTAAGTGTGTGTTTGGTGTGCGTTTCTTTTTCCTTTTTCCAGGTAGACATCTTATAGGCTTAAAACTATACCCGACATTTCCTTCGTGTATTCTTTCTAGTGTGGGCTGATTTAAAATGGGATGTGGGGGTAAGTTTTTTTTGGTTTGTGTTTTTCTCTATTCGTGTTTGATTTCTTCTACAGGTTCCCTTCAAATTACACTTATGTTTTAGCAGTAGTCGCACTCCATCTTGCAGGTCATCTCAATTGCTCTCATTGGAGTTGGAGAAATCTCATGTAGGAGATGAGGTTACCAGTCTCTTGGAGGGGTAGTTTTGCTTTGGAAAAATGTAGCCGATGTCTCAAGCATCCTAGGCGGAGATTCTGGGCGTAATTCAAGTTTTGATTTACAATGTAACTCCCTAGTTTCAGTTTTAAATTAGTATAGATTGTCTTATCCGCATCTATGTTCTATTTTCTTAACATTTTTGTACTGTATTGCTAGCATCCTGCTGGTTTTAATGAATATATTAACATTGCCGTTCAAAAAAAAACTATCAAAGTATCAATCCTAAAAAAGAGACGTAAACGCATAATTTAACTCTATTCTCGTTTCATTATTACACTAGACAGTAGAGAGTATACTGAACATTCGATTACATGCTATAAGAAGATTATTATGATATATGAAAATTGAAATAGTTTATGAAAGAAAAGATATGGATTCTCTCGTAGCGTTAACAAAAGTGGATTGGAGGAATAAAGGGCCATTCATGATTCAACAACTCCACCATGATTCCCGCTACCATAAACCGTATGCTTTCATCGTACCACTTCCTTCGTCCTCTCGCCTTCCCACGTGCCCACCACCACGTTCCTTGCCAACAAAAAGTAGCTTGTTGTTATCCTCTTAGGCTGCGCACGTTAGCCATCGGCCGTATATTATAATTGGATATATAGATAAATTACTGTTTTGCACCCGACTGTTTGGCCAGAATCGTACTTTTGTTTGTTTTCGAGTTAGATGAATTCCAATTAGTTTATGTATAAGTTATATTTGTTTCTAATTTCAGTAAGCCTTAATATTAATCGTATTGGAATAAATAGTTTTGTATCTGTGTTAATAATATTCATATTAAACAATCATCTTTATATTTTTTTTATAAAAGAATATCTATAAAAAACTTTTCAAAAATATAAACAAAAAAAAAAAAAAACGTTGAAAAATATATTCGAACAAACCGGCAAAACAACTAAAAAATTTATTCATATAAAACATCAGAAAAATATAAACAAATAAAATGTAAAAATAAAATAAACAATATAATCAAACAAAACATTAAAAAAAAATCTAAATCATGAAAAATATAAATACATAAAATAAAATATATGTGAATAAAATAATATATATATATATATATATATATATATATATATATATATATATATATATATATATATATATATATATATTAGAAATGTGTAAAACAGAAAACAAAAAATAAAAAATAAAAAATAAAAAGGGTAAAAACTGTAGTTTTAAATGGAAAAGGGCGTGCAGTCTTATTATTTTTAACAAAAGGATAAATCTTGTAAAATGTTTAAAAGTTGGGCTAAAAATACAAATCTGTTTAAACCGCAGGGTCCAAAACCTTAATTTACTCTTCAATATATACCAGTTCTAGAAGAGATCAAGTACCTATGTTGTAGTGCTTGTATGTTGCGCTTTACTTGTTATATTTCATTCCTACCACAGGCTTATAATTAAATAAGATTTACAACTAATTAAGATAAGTCATAAAAGACTATGTGTATACATGTTAATTTTCTAAACAAGTTAAAACGTGATTTGGTGGCAATATCAAACATTAAATTTTTTTGTGCATTAGTGGGCCACGTCGTTTTAAGGCGTAACATTAAGACGACAATTTTGTATATAATTAATATTTTTATATGTATTTTGAATTATTATTTTATTTTATACATATATGAGTTAAGACAACGTTTTGGTAAAGTTTGACGGCAGATACAAGTCTTAGAACCATGGCGCGCTATGACGAAGCCATGGCAAGGTTTTAGAACCTTTGTGTGTGTGTGTGTGTGTATATATATATATATGAGTTATTATAAATCTTATTTAGTTATATATAAGTTCAAACAAAAACAATAAATATTGTAAAAACGTAAAAATATTATGTTGATATTATTATTTTGTAATAAACTGGGGAAGGAACCCCGCTTTGCAGGGTTGGAAACGGGAGAAACGACATGATTGGAAACGAAAGTATGTTGCTACTTCTTGCAAATAGACCTTTTACTTTATCTATACATCCAAGAATAAAGATAGATTTCTTCAATTTCATGAAAAATTATCATTTTCTTTTCTTAAGAAGATGCAAAAACAAAAACATGTAAGATCAACAATAGACACCATAGTTGAATAGCGGTCCAATTCATATCCATTCTTTACTGCCAAAGCTTTAACAATCTCCACAGATTCCTAAATTAAAGACATCTAATCATTTGCATGCTTGAAAAAAACAGTTAATAATCATAGCTGAATTTAGAGAAATATAATATTACAGGTATTGAGGAAGCCCCTGAGGTATATTTCCCACAAAAAATATATATATATTTTTTTTATAAAAAATCTTGTGGTAATATATAAAATTTTAAGCTATAATCATAATAAGAACCAAATATATGAAAATGATCATTGATTTGTTTCATAAGCTAAATTCCAATACTCTTTAGAAATAGCTTCTCTCATTATTCTGACCAAAGAAATAGAAGAGTGATGAAATATTCTCACGAATGTTGTACCCAAAAACAACAGAAACTGTAAGTTATTCCTTGCCTTCCCCTAATTTTAAAAATCATTTAGAATAATTAAAAATATTCAGATAAAAGAAAATGAAATTTGTTAAAGATAGTATGAAGGAAATGTATACCAAATGCTTCAGGATCAGAATAATCGGTAGAATAGAAAAACCCATGATAAGAGGAGGCTATGAGAAGTTATTTGCTCATTCTATTATTATATTCTTGACCAATGAAATTATTTGATTATGATCTTCATTTGTATATTGGAAATCAAATCATTTCAAACTGATCTGCATCAATAGAAATAAGTTACTAAGTTGGGTATGTATAAAGATAAATAGATTTAAACTAAAAGAAAGAAACTGGAAAAAATATAATGCTAGATGTCAAAATGAGCCAAACTCTTACCTTTCAAAGAAACATAATGAAAAGAATAATGCATCTCATCCAGAGATGATTTCTTGATGACTTTGGTGGATAAAAGTTATATGTTAAATGCTTAATGAGTTGGGAATGGAGTAGGAACAAAAGCTAAACAAAAATCAACACTTTGTGAAATATGTCCAGTGTTTTATAAATTTCATTAAAAATAGGTAAAAGATGATTTAACAACTACGTCTGGGGTTGGAGTTTTGTATAGATGTCTAATGTCATCCACCAGAAGTTCCTAATCTGATTCCCAATCGATTAATGGGAAAGTTGCAATCTTTCCAAAGTGGTCTGTGCAATTCACTGTTTGCATGAGTCCACTTTGGAAATTAATAATAAATTCTAGAAAACATTAAATGAGGTAAATCCAAAGCCTAGACCTGTGTATGGCTCTCTAATATCACGAATAAAAATTTTACAATCTGATTACAATCCTATGTATAGGAGAAAATGAAATCTTTACAGAATGGTCCAAAGAATCTACAAATCCCTTTGATTTCATTATGTATGTTGAGGAAATTATAACTAAATCTATAAAATTAAAAATGACATTGAGCCAGAGGCTATGTTTTAATATGGAAGTCTAATATTCCACAAAATCTTTACCAACACCTCAAGTTCAGTTCTTGTAGGGCGAATGATGCCATCTTTGTAGAGCGGAAAGAAATAGAAATAAATAAATAAATAAATTCTTGTTAATATGACCGGGTTGATTGGATTGTCTTCAGCTTAAGCATGGTTTTGACTCCTATAGAACCTCATTATACAAAGATTAAGGCGATAGGTGGGTAGTAGGAGCAACACCCTTCCAGGAAAGAACACACATACTGATTATAGGCAATAAATAACAACACCAAGGAGTATGTGGATTTAAATTCCTTTTGCTTGCATTACAATAAACAAAATTTTTTAAACATTTGTTCTTAGTAAAATCCAAGTAGAGCACGATTCAAGAAAACCATACCTTTGTTTTTCCATGTATGTTATTGAGATCCGAAATAAAATTTGCAAAGCAACGAACTCCATAACCACACATTTGTGAGAGAAAGAACATAAAAAGGAGGCAAATAATTGAGTATCAAGTACATGCACAAGGAAGAAAATAGGAAAATTATCACAATAGACAATACTAAAAATATGAGTGTTTGTGCTTTGTGAAGTAAAGAAAATCACATCAGGCCCATGACTATCTGGATTAAATATTCTCATAGTATAATCAATCCCATTATAACCAGGCATTA
Organism: Lactuca saligna; assembly: GCF_052625555.1. Taxonomy (NCBI): domain Eukaryota; kingdom Viridiplantae; phylum Streptophyta; class Magnoliopsida; order Asterales; family Asteraceae; genus Lactuca; species Lactuca saligna. The sequence continues at coordinate 95,397,339 of NC_136419.1, read as the reverse complement.
CAAAGATTACTCCATCTGCTCCAATGCCAAAATTCGTATCACATAACTTAACAGCTTGTTCCAAAGTATTTTTCGGATCCATTGAATAAAGATTCTTAACCTATTCAAAATGAATTTTAGGTTAAACAATGGATGATAACCCACTATCAATTAAATTCATAAAACTAAGCCACCATAATTAAGCATACCTGAAGGAAAATTAAGTGTACCCAGAATAATGGTTTTGAATAAAATTCAAAAAACTTGGTTCATGCATTTTATTGAGCAGTTGGTGTGAATCCTAAGAGCTACAATCAAATCTCATAATCAACTAGGTGGATATAACCGAATTGTATCGAACTACCAAATTAGGAGCTATATCAAAGTTAAACCACTATCGACCGCATAAAAACCTAATTCGGTATAAATCAAGTCGAACACATCATAAAAAGTTAAAAACCAAAGACAATCGATAACATAATAGATATAGTAGAGGAATTTTGATCCATACTTGAGGAATGTTTACCTGGAACCATTAATAGCAATCAGTCAATCAATATCCGCCACGAAGATGAAGCAATCTGAGCTCAATCGTAGATATACTCTTCTGAAATTTAAAAGTTAATTTGTTGGGACCAAATTTTGGATCTGGAGATGATGTTTGGAGGGGTTTAGAGCTAGTTATAGAAGCTTTCGCTTGCTTATACCCACAAGGCCCTAAAAGCACCATTCATAACATAAGATAGTGAGATTTTCGGAAAATTAAACATTAGGTAAGAGAACAATCAAGTAATCTTTGATCTCTATCTGTTCCTTTCCCATGCAAAATAGCAACCACAGTTGCACTTTTTGGTGGTCAGAACCGTCACTTTAGGCGGTGTTCTATTTTGAAGATGAATTGGGTTTAGCTAAAACGATCGACAAACATCGGAGGTTTTGGAGGAGTTTGGATACAACGACCAATATGGTGAAGATTAAACTATCATTGATGTTGAACAAAAGGAGAGAGAAGCACAACAATTGAGGAAACGATTTATGGGTCAATTGGAGGAATTGAGAAGACGCTGAGGAAGATGAACACAATGGGCATTCGGACATGGGATTAATTCTATAGAAGTTAATATCAACAACAGAGGTAAGAGTAGGTAAGCGGTGCAGCGGTGGGGTTTTATCGAGGATCCGGCCAGGAACGGTACCCGACCCTTACGGTGGAAGACGTAAAATATGGAGAGAAGTAGGAGGTGGAACGGGAAGATGGCATAACAAGATTGGAAGGTGAGGTGGTGGGAAAATAAACAAGCCACGTATCCTCATAGTGTGGCGGTGGTAGACTACCTCGATGACGGGTGAAAAAAAAGTAAACCAAAAATAAACCCAGCAAAAAGAAAAACTAAAAATAAATTTCCATCAATTAGAAAAGAATATTGTTCACAAAGGGGCTTCTAAATTACTAAAAATAAATTTTCACCAATCAGAAAAAAATACTGTTTACAAAGGGTTTCTAAATTAGTATATTATATAATTTTGTATATATGTATTGTTGAAGTAATTCTAATATAAATGTTAATGTTTGATTATTCACATATACATTAGAATGTTATTTTTCTATCATAAATTTATATATGTGTATTTTTGTAGTAATTTTTAATTTTAGTTTTAACTTTTGAATATTTATTTATTCATTGCTGAATAATAATATATAATTGTGCATATAAAATTAGTTATAAAATAATAATATAAAAATAGTGTTTTTATGTTTTTCAATATATATATATATATATATATATATATATATATATATATATATATATATATATATATATATATATATATATATTCTAAATAGACTCGATTTAATTTTTTTCCGTTAAGAAACTTAATTTTTGTATATATATATTTTTTCTATTTGACCGTTTTAATAGTTTTTCCCCCAAAAAAATTGTCAAATGTAAGGGTGTTTTTGGAAATAAAAATTAAAATTTGATAGTGTTTTTCGAAAAAAAAAAATAATAAGTTACTTGTTTTTTTGGACACAAAAAAATTAAATATCTTTTTAGAAAATAAAACAAAGTTGAGATTTAATTCTGAAAAAAATTATTATATAAGATCTTTTAAATTATTAATCCTAAATAAAAATAGATTGGGACGTGTTTAGGACCAAGGGTTCGAGAACTTCTACCTTCTAGTGTTTGATAAAATGTTTCGTGTTGAAGAAAAAATCTCGTTTGACGGTAAAAGCTTTTAGCGTTTAGTTAACAAAACGCTTCAAATCAAAAAAGCTATCTCACATGACGTTTAACAATACATTACCAACTACCAGCTACCTGTTACTCGTTACCTACTCCCACAAATTTTATTGAACACGAACTTGGTAATTATTTTATAAGTACTTTATTATAAAATTCATCATAATTTTTTTGAAATTAAATTTTTACACGTTTTCCAGAAATTAAAATTGATTTGTAAATTTTTGTTTTCTAAAAAAAAAGTTGAAAGAAAGTTTTACCATAATTGAGTATAAAATGTGTGATTGGAAATATTGGTTGGTTATGTGGGTTAACAAGTTAACATCAAAGAAAAGGTTGCTTGCCTGCAAGAGACCTTGGTCGACAAGGACTTCCAGTTCTATTTTATCAATTATTGAAAATGGTTATTTTCTTATTGCGAAGAAAAGATTATTTATTATGATTACATAAATGAAGAGAGACAATAAATAATAATAATAATAATAATAATAATAATAATAATAATAAGTTAAACTAGGCATTTTCGCACTATGTTTGATCCACATGAAACTTGGACATATGATACCAATAAGAGATGAGCATATAATCAGGACATATGATACCCTCTCCTAGGAACCGATTTGATGATAGTAATGGTAAGTCGACCTCCAAATGATGATTTTTTTTTTTTTTTTTTTTTTTTTTTTTTTTTTTTTTTTTTTTTTTGAGAAGAGAGCTTGTATTTAAATTTTTTTAAAGATGGGATATTGTTTTTGATGGAAACATCTTGGATCCAACAAGGAGTCCCAAATATGCAAAAAGTAAAGAGGTCGCTTGACAAGAAACTACACTAGCTCTTGAAGCAATTTCATTTGTGACCACACCATATACCATTGACTTTGATTTTTGAGAAGTTGACTTTTACACCAAAAGCTTGTTGAAAACATCTAGGTATCCTAGCAAGGTTGAGGATTTTTGCATGTGACTATTCTCTAAAGAAGATTGCATCGTTGGCATTGAGTAGATCTCATAATGCGGGGCCATTATCATCATGAGAGCACACCTTAGTCATGACCATATTTAAACCGTCTATGTATAGGATAAATAAGAATGGTAAAAGTGGGTCGTTTACTCGTTTTGCTTGAAACCGTGTGAAGCTTGAATTCTTTTATAGGTGAACAATTCATTAAAATGGACATATGTGCCAAGTTAAAGCATATCACAATCCTTATGTCGCTAAGTTGTGGCGGAACTACATGAGATGTTGAGGTACTACAACATCCTGAAAAAATTGTTTATATATAAAAATAAATTATTTGTAAACATGTTTTATATTATTGTACCATAACTAAAAAGATTTTACCATGTTTTTAATCGATGAGATTGGATAACCACATAAAATATATATTTTCCTTGCTTAGCAAGTGTAGAGAAAATATATTGTGGAATAGCATTGATGATATAGCTTTAAATGATTGTTTAGTCACTTTTATTTAAAAGAATGTGTTTCTACAAGTTCTTGGTAACAATATCATTGATTAATTTCAATACATGAAACGTTGGCGGATTCGATTGTAATTTTTGCTTAAATGATATTTTTTCCAATTTACAACTTTAAATATTAGAAACTTTTTGCATTTACTATTTTGAATCTTGATAATGTTTGTACCAGTGTATCAAAATTCTTGATCAAACCGTTGTACATAAGCTACTAAAACCCATTTGAGGCATAAAGTAATCAAGGTATTCCCGATTCAAGGAGTAAAATGCTTTATCATAATCAATCTTGAACATCGTAGAACTTTGATTTCTTTTATGAACCACATAATTCATTCATCACGAGCAGGTCATTGTTTCGAGTAATATTTTTGCATTTACTTTATTATGTCTAACAACTTGAACTTATACTAATATCTTGAATGACCCAAGATCTTGAATTAGCCAACATCTTGGGACTGTCATCGTATTTCTTATATTGATAAATGCAAGAACGAAGACCTATTAAAAAAGGCGAGGACTAACTCAAAAGGCACAAGGTAAAAAAAGAAGACACATTGAGTCCTTCCTAAAAACCGGGTCAAACAAGAATTAAGGAACATCCCAAGATTCTAGGATAGTTTGTTATATCATCCTTGTATAAAAAGACGAGTTGATCATTATATACACACAAACACTCTTTCACATCTACTTATTCTCTCGAAACTCTTAATCATTGTCCTCACAACTTCAGGAGCTATTAGACAAACAATTTATTATGTCGAACAGTTCGCCATAGAGAGCATCAATTTTTTTGTCAAGAAGAAGGATGGTTCACACCGGATATGAATTGATTACCAGGAGTTGAAAAAGTTAACGGTGAGGAACCGTTACCCACTTACATAGATTGGTAACCTCTTAAATCGATTGTAGGGTTTATCTTGGTTCTCCAAGATCGATTTGAGGTCGGGATATCATCAGATGAGGGTTAAAGAGGAGGACTTGGAGAAGACTGCGTTTCGGACTCGTTATGGTCATTACGAGTTCATGGTGATGCCATTTGGGCTCACAAATGCGCTTATGGCATTCATGGAATTGATAAATCGAGTTGGTATGCTGATGCCCGATCAATCAATTATTGTCTTTATAGATGATATCTTGGTGTATTCCAAGACCCGAGAGCAGCATGGGGAGCACCTTCGAGAGCTTCTGGGAGTATTGGGGCGGGAACGACTTCATGCCAAGTTTTGAAAGTGTGAGTTTTGGTTAGGAGAGGTCCAATTCTTGGGAAACATCGTTAACGAGAATGGAATTATGGTCGATCCGGTCAAGATTGAGGCTATCATGCAGTGGGACTTTCCAAAGACCGTATTTGAGATCAGGAGTTTCTTGGGATTAGCAGACTATTATTGAAGATTTATTCAAGACTTATCTAATATTACAGTTGTTGGGACAAAACTCTAAGAACGATTTGATGAACAAAATGCGGAAAATAAGAACGAACACAATTATGAAGATATGTCGAATGATCAAACGATTTATTTAAGAACATGAGGAATAAATTACACTATAAGAATAAACTAAAGTAAATCTACTCTATTTAAGAAACCTCGTTATGTTTGGCGGCTACATTTTTCTTCACACTCAACCCTAATTATGAATAATACATGACAATATATAGGGAATAAGACAAGTCTTGGGACTAATAACCTATACTTCATCAAGCGGGCCCACTGTCACAATTAGGGATGTCAACGGGACCAAACGGGAGCGGGAATAGCTGCCCCCGCTCCCGCCCCCGAAATCAATTTTTTCCCCCGCTCCCGGTCCCGCCCCCGGCTCCCCCGTTTACATAGCCCCCGGTCCCGCTCCCGGTTACCTCCATCACCCCCGGTCCCGCCCCCGTTCCCCCGGTTCCCCCACTTAAAATTCGATTTTTTTGCTAAACGATTATTTTGTGTTAGGCTAAAAAGCTTGTTTTTAATAACTTTAAAAGTTTAAAACATAATCTTTTAGAAACTAAACAATTAAAAATTCAACATTACGAATTCAATATTACAAAACGACAATTCCATCAATCTTAAAAATATAAGATATGACAAATCCAATATTACAAATATAAAATACTTACATATCCAAAAATATATGATCAATTCACTACCTCTTCAATATCTATTAATCGAAAACGGGAAAGTGAAACCTAACCTACACTTAAAATTAGAAAATGTATTTTGTATATGTATTTTATATTAAATATATATTTTTTACATAAATGTACAACCGGGACCCCGCGGGAGTACGGGACGGGAATACCAACTCCCGCTCCCGGTCCCGAAAATAAGCGGGGTTTAATTTTGCCCCCGCTCCCGGTCCCGCTCCCGGTTTTTTAAAAAATTTAGTCCCATATGGGATCGGGATCCCACGGGAGCGGGGTTCCACGGGGGTTTTTGACATCCCTAGTCACAATCCATGGAATACTGTTAGGTACTCGTTAATATCAGCTAATTAGTAAGCGAATGCATTAAGTTACATATTTTTTAGATTAGATAATTTTAGAAGGTTAGGTCTAACCCTATTGCGCAACTCTTGTCTGAGTGCGAACATTTTTGTGTGATACCTTTCAGTCGAAGAGTATCTGTTATGTTTGTAAGTTAGTTAGAATGTGTTAGAGAGAGTTTCTTCTGCAACTGATGGCGGAGATTGGTGTGATGGTAGTCCTAGGAGAACCTAGGAGGTGATTCAGCATAGTGAGCTTTGCTTTGCTTAAGATCGTTTGGATTGATAAGGAAGTAACTTGGGGGATTCAGGACAATCCTTAAGGAAAGTATGGATAGATGTGGAAGGTATATTGGGCATGTACCACTGAAAGTAGAGGATCTGTATTCCAGTCAAGGAAAGTCATGATGATACTAACGAGCTTGTAGAATGTGGGATTCTTTGAGAGTCTTCTGATGGTTTATATGGTTTTTTTTAGCATGGTGGTCACTCGAGGAAATTTTGGTGGAGGTATATGTGTCGGTGATGATTCAGGTTCTAGCTCTGGGGTCGGACATATGGATGATCAGATGCAGGAGTTCATTTCATCAGATATTACTCGTAGTATTCTAGAGCAGACTCCTATGATCTTCAGTACGATCAAGGATGGTATCATGGAGATTCTAGATGAGTGTGTGAGAACTTTTCATTTAGATATGTTGGCGATGGTGGGAGCTTGCTCTTTGAGTTTTCGAGAGTCTCAGGCATGTGGCGCTCCAGAGTTCTTCGTGAAGAAGAACCTTATTGCGAGCAAGAGTTGGTTAGAAAATGTCACAAATGTCTTCCATAATTGCTGATGCCCTGTGGGGTAGAAGGTTAGAGTTGCATCCTGTCTTCTGAAAGACAGAGCTTATGACTGGTGAGAGGAGGTTGGTCTCAGATTGGGAGGCGAGGTGGTTGAGTCGATGACTTGGGAGGAGTTTGTGACGAGGTTTCGAGTTGAGTTCACACTTGTGATTGAGGTCCAGCAGCCGGTGAGGGGGTTTCAGGACCTTCACCAGACTACTGAGACGGTGGCAGAGATCACCACCATCTTTCACGAGAGGGATTTATTGGTTCCGCAGTATGTGGTGGACAAGGAGATGAAGAATGCGAGATATCACAATATTTTGAGGAGTGATATCAAACATTTTGTGAGTATATCCAGTTGCGGAAACTGGATGATATGGTGGTGAGAGTCAGAGAGAGGGAGATTGATCTAGAGTTAGAGAAGAAAAGGAAGGTGGATCAGGTTCAGAGTGCAGAGGGTTCGAGAAAGAGGCCCAATATTTTTGATTCGAGATCGAGGAGCTAGCAGGGTCAGGACCCATGTGGCAAGTACGACAAGACACACGATGTAGCTTATAGGGTGGGTGGTTCGGGCTACTACAAGTGTGGCAAGACTAGGTACTTTAGCAAGAATTACACTCCCACCACCCATGGATCGAGTCTGATTTGCTTTAATTGCAATCAAATGGGCCATAAAATGCCGTTTTTTCGAGTTTAGCAGCGATGGAACCAGTTGTAGCACCGACTCCGGCAACCTTGAGGATCACAGATGGCCGCTAAGGCATGGTAGAGGTGCCTGTATTGAGGATCAAGGCTTTTCAGCTAACAATCGAGGAGGATTGTGCAACACCGGATATGGCGACACTTATGTATCTTCTCCTTATCTCTTTATTTATTTTTGTTTTCCTGGTTATATTTGTGTTTTGCTTTTAGGCTCATTCCTTGTAAATGGTATCTCCACTCTGGTTTAGTTTGATTCGGGGGCTACCCTATCCTTTCTATCTCTTGCATACAACACAAGGTTTGTTGATGCTCCGGGGGAGCTATATTATCCATTAGATGTTGAGATTGTTGAAGATCTTCCCAGGCGAGTATAAAGGGTTCATCAGGGATGCACCTTGGAGTCGTTGAACGAGCGGTACCCGATCGATTTGGTTCTCATTCCCCTACACGAGAGCAAGGTTATTATAGGGATGGAATGGTTGAGACCCAATGAGGCTATGACTGATTGCGAGCATGATTTGGTACGTATTTGGAACCCAAGTAGGGGAGAGTTGGTATTTAGGGAGAGGGTGTTCAACATGGATCGACTCTCTATTCGGCAGCAAGGGCCAGACGTTATCATCAGTAGGGTTATTCCAAATTTATGGTTTATATGATGGATACCCAAGAAGAGGGTAAGGTGACCATGGGTAATGTATCAATTGTTCAGGAATACCAAGATGTTTTTCTAGAGGATTTGCCTAGAGTGCCTCTGGAGAGGTAGGTGAAGTTTCGGATTGATTTGGTTCCACGTGTGGCTCCGACGGCCAAAGTACCTTATCAATTAGCACCTCTAGAAATACATGGGTTGTCTACACAGCTAGAAGGGCTGTTAGACCAGGGATTTATTCGTCTTATTAGTTCACCATGGGGAACGCCAATCTTGTTAGACAAGGGATTTATTTGCAAGATACAATTTTTACCTCATATAAGCAATTTACCCCACCCCATCGATCCTCACAATGAAAAGATCCATACTTTTGGATCTAACACGAATAGCTTTACCTAATCTATATTCCTGGGTCATGTATGAATGACTATATCTAATACATGGTCTTTAATCAATGACAAATGACTACACCCAATAGATACTCTCGGACTTGGGACGAATGGATGTACCTACTTCATACTCTCGAACTAGGGACGAATGGGTATATATAATCCATGATCTCGGATCAAAGACAAATGTTAGAGTCCTACCTTCCGTGTATATCTCACCCGTACTCTTAAGGATATACTACCCGATATTCATCTTAATTAATTTGGATATATTTTGTAAGTCCTAAATCATCATATATTATCATATATGTTCTTAACACGTATTCCTAGCTATAGAAAATACCTCACACATAACTCTTTAATAGATATGCAATACTTTAATTAACAATTATATTAAAATCATGTTCATGAAAAGGACTATGCACTTAATTGTTAACGTGATGACTCGAAACTCGGACATTGCTTTACTCTTAGCAACTATCTTTTCCTTCGACGTAACCTAGTATTATTATCACTGAGTCTTAGTCTAATATTTCTTGCGACAAAATTATTAGTCTACATTTTTCATTAATTCAAACTCTACTGATCTATAGCTGATAAGGGATAACTAGGTATGATCATATCGGAGGTAGGGTCTGTTTGGTATACAAAGCATACTGTTTGGAAATCCTACTTTAATCACATCACTAATTCCAGCCTAGAAATCATCCCTATAAGTAGATCAATCAATATAACGACTTGGAATCTCTGATAAATCTTGTTTATAGGTTCATAATAACGATAATGAACTTAAAAATAAATTACACTTAAAGTTTAATAAGTGTTGCTCAACTTACAAAGTTTCTAGCGAAAAGTCAGGAATTATACTGGAGGAATTTCGACTCGAGAGCTTCTATTTGTCGGGCTCTTGATGCCTTGGAGCCTCGCTAATATACTACAAAGCCCCAAAAACTTCAGAAAATGGGATCTATAGAAGGATGGATGTTTGGGAGTGATTTGTGATGAGGTAAAATCGTCTATTTATAGGTTGTCAGGGCCTCCCCACGTCGTGGCACGTCTTGCCACGTCGTGGCCTTGCGTAGGCAGCAAGCAAAAACGCTTGTAAAACTACAGATCTTCAAAATTTTATAACTTTCGTGTATGAGATCCTTTTGACGTTCTTTATATCCATGCATAACTATCAACGAGATCTACAGATTTTGTTTAGACTTCGTTGGTTAATTTTGACTTTATTTTTAAAGTTATATTTTAGTAGTCTTAGACAGTTAAAGTCCGTTAAAATTCATAAATTTCTCGTCCAACGTCCGTTTTTGAATGTCCTTATATAGTTGAGCTCCTATTAACAGGATCTTCAATTCTCGTTTAGATTGTTTCAACAAAAAATTAAGCACTCTTAAATTCGATTTTTGAGTTGTACACAACTACGTTGTATCTTAGAAAAATCATAACTTCCTCTAATGAAGTCAGATTTGGATGTTCTCTATATGCACGCTCTCGGTTTAACGACCACTATGACTTTGTTTTAGATCACTAAGGCCATAAAGTAATTTATCAAAAATTTACTTTTTACATTACGTAGAGTCATGTGGTTTAAATCGCGGAATTTCAACGGGTCATAACTACTTCGCTATACGTCGGATTTCAGCGGTCTTTATATGCACAGAATCCTTGTGACATATAGTATAACTTTAGTTAGGATTATTTAGGTAAAATAATATTCTATCAAAAAGTCATTTTTAACACTTATTATTTCTAAATTGATTAGCCTAAATTTGCAGGTGTTACAATTATCTCCCCCTTAGGATGATTACATCCTGAAATCATCAACAAAACAAGGATTATATAATGCGTAATAGGTGGTAATTGTAACTCTTATGTCATTTCAAATAAGTATCTAACTCTAGGATTCCTTGACTGCTGGCGGTGCGCAATCTTGCACTCACTCTTTATCCTATGTTGGACTTTCGATCGTAACTTCGAGTTATAAACTCGATCCTTATTGGAGACTCATTCTTCTTCTTAAACATAATTAACTTAAGATAAGGTCTTTACTTCGATCACCATAACAGATTGATGTGTCATGTTCTAATGACCTCTCATCATATGATGCAACACTTACACTCAGGTCTTTTTTAGTCAGATTCTAGAATGGAAGTTACCTTCCTTCATGTTATAATGTGATATAATCATATTATAGCACATAACACTTCTAGTTACAAGTTCTTACTTTAACGACGACCACGATACTTTTATTGATTGCTTTGATTATCTTGTACTTCAATCTTCTGGCTTAAGTCGGATGCTACATTGAACTTGGTTCTCTGAACCACATAACATACTTATCTTAGCTGGACTTGATTTGATATGACCACTAGGGTCAAAATAACAATCATCTTCTTAGTCATTACCGAAATGATGGTAACGACGGACATAAACAAAATAGAATCAATTACTAACACCTTGGTAGCCTTGTGACTTTCCTTGATCCAAGTGTGAATCATGTGTTTCTGGTAGTATAGGCCAATACTACCTTCCACACCTACTCATACTCGTCCCAAGAATTGCCTTTTAGTTTCCATGTCACCATACAAGAATTCCACATAGTCATTTAACACCTTGGATAACATAACGAAGGTTTATATTATTTGTGGAAATGTTTATATAGATATTCAAATTCACCCTATAGTATGCCTCTTATATTAGGCTACACACATGATACTATCTATATGGCTACTTTATATCTTGATCTTCATATATATATATATATATATATATATATATATATATATATATATATATACACACACACTTACGCCCATCCTTGTCAATCCTTGTGTTCGGATCATTCCTCCTTACCACTTGGGGTTCAGTTTGACTCACAATTCAGCTGTAATTTCCCTCCTCTGATAATTCTTCATTCAGTTCGTGCTGCACAATAGGCATTGTAGGTTCATCCCTATTCTGTTGAAGTAGACGCCTTGTCTCTTCCATCTGACGATCGAACATTAACTGTATCATTGCTAACATGATGGGTGCAAGGGCAACGACTAGTGCATGCTCGAACACATATCGCTTAGGCTGTTGGTTCCAGTTTACGTTTCCTAGTCCGCTTTGGGTTCTTACCATGTCAATCTTTACACAAAATAGACGTCCCGTATATAGTGACGAGACTTAAGATAAGGAAAGCTTTATTTATGATATACGTATAAATCTCCTTATCACTCTGAAAATTTATATGTCTGTTTTAATACCGTAATTAAACGTTTAGAAAACTGAACACATAAAATTTCCAGATCCGATCGGCATTAGACCATAGATCCAACCAAATATTAGCATTATAAAACATATAAGACATCTTTATAGCTATAACATAAATCATTTTACATATAAAAGCTATTTTGGTATCTTTCCTAAAATAAGCTAGTGCTCGTGTCTATTCAGGCAAACTTCCTAAATATAGCAGACACTCATCTCACAATCATCACTTAACATTTATAAGTCTATGTCTAGAAATCCTACAAATTCCTAGTTGGCTTAAATTATTGCTCTGATACCAACTGTGACATCCCCAATTTCACTGCTAGAAAAGATCGATTTGTTTATGCTTATTTAAAAATCAGAGTATCTTTTCGAAGAATAATATTGCGGAATTTTTTTTCCCAAAAATATGATAATGATATTATCAAAGCATTTCCGACAAAATGTATTTTATTTATATTAAAACGTTGGGATGTCATCGTCAATACAGAAACATAAGCATAACAAACTACTACAAGCCTTACAGTAATTTTTACTAGTGGCCTAATACTTCTTGAATCTCTCAGAAAAATGTATCTTTAGTATTGCTACATGTGATATAATAAACTGAGGGGGTCAGGTTGGAAAACCTGGTAAATGCATAGAGATTTCAATCCCACAATGTTATAACACACACACACACACACACACATATATATATATATATATATATATATATATATATATATATATATATTAGAACTCGCAAGATATAATTTCACCTCATATAAGCAATTTAGCCCACCCCATCGATCCTCACAATGACACGATCCATACTTTCGGATCTAAAATGAATAGCTTTACCTAATCCATACTCCTAGATCAGGTATGAATGACAATGTCTAATCCAAGCTTTTGAATTAATGAAAAATGTCTATACCCAATCCATACGCTCGACCTAGGGGCAAATGACTATACCTACTCCATATTCTCGAAACTAGGGATTAATGAATATGTCTAATCCATGCTTTCGGATCAAAGAAAAATGTTAGAGTCCTACCCTCCGTGTATATCTCACATATATTCTGAAGGATCTACTACCCGATATTCATCTAAATTAATTTGGGTATATTATGTAATTCGTAAATCATAATATATTATCAGATATGTTCTTAACACATATTCCAAGCAATAGAAAATACCTCACATATAAATCTTTAACATATAATTAATACTTTAATTAATAGTTATATTAAAATCATGTTCATGAAAGGGACTATGCACTCACTTGTTAAAGTGATGACTTGCAACTTGGACAAGTCTTCGCTCCTAGCAAATGTCTTCTCCTTCGACGTCACCTAGTATTATTGTCACAGAGTCTTAGTATAATATTTATTGCGACTAATTATTAGTCCAGAATCATCATTAATTCAAAGTCTACTGATCTATAGCTTATAAGGGACAACTAGGTAGGATCATGTCGGAGGTAGGGTCCGTTTGAAATACAAAGTATACCATTTGGAAATCCCACTTTAAACACCTCACTAAATCCAATCTAGACATCGTTCTCGTCAATCAGTATAACGAGTTGAATCACTGATAAATCTTGTTTATAGGTTCATAATAACTATAATGAACTTAAACATAAGTTACAATTAAAGAGTAATAAGTGTAGCTCAACTTACAAAGTTTCTAGAGAAAAGTTGGGAGTTGTATTGGTAGAATTCCTACTCGAGAGCTTCTATTTGTCAGGCTCTCTGACGCCTCAAAGCCTCGCTTATATAGTCCAAACCACCAAAACTTCAGAAAATAAGATATATAAAGAGAGGAATGTTTGGTGAGAGTGGACACCCATTAAACTGCCATTTTATAGGCAGTAAAATTATACCCCCTTATAGACCGGTTTTGTGAATGAGGCCTACTAATGGTAAGATTGACTTTATCTTATATATATCTATATGATTAAAATTATAATAATAGTATAAGGGTGTATTTTAAACACTTAAAATACTTGGTGGTTTAATCTATTAATTAAACTATACTATTAATTTAATTAAACTCAAACCATGTCTTTATGGAAGCATTAACTCATTTAATTAAACACTTTAATTAATTTAATTAAGTCCATAAAGTTTGAATTTTAACCTTTTAAAATTCTAGGGTTTGGAGTTAAAGTGTACATGGGGTGACTTTACAAATTCCAAAACTTGAGAGCAAGTTTTGAAACTATTCAAGACTTTTCATTTCATAACTTATGAGTTTAATGTACATTAAAATGAAGACTCTTCATTTTTATGTAATTCCTTATCTTTTAATAACAATTTTAAGGAATTGACTTTTCAACATCCATAACTTGATGACAAGTTATGAAGTCATAAATCCATTTAATGAAAAAGACTCTTTATCTTTTATGTAACCTATGACACATTTATGAGTTTTAAGATTTATAAATATGACTTTTCATATAACTTGAAGCAAGTTACAAAAACATATTTTATGAACAAACTCTAGATTAATTTGAATTGAAAACAACTAAACGACAATTTTTTTTCGTTAATCTAAACTAACTCATAAATCAAGGAAACATAAAACTCTTGGTAATCCATAATGTGAGGACAAGTTATGGACTCCATACAATTTCATTGAGATCAAAATTATACTAACAAACAATTTGCACATAATTCATATGATCTACCAAAATTTATAAGCATGAACATTCATAATCAATATTTTTCATGAATTACATAAACACATATAAAAATTGACACTTTGATTATAGCATTGAAATTGGTTTAGCATAATCATTACCTCTTAAAAAATAGGTTTTATAAGTCCAAAACAGTCAAATGTAATGATTCTAGACCAATTCCAACACTAAAACTCGAAGATATGCTGTTTGGGGTTCCAACTCGTCGAGTGCATGAACCAACTCGGTGAGTTGGATGAGTTTACACTTGGACTCGTCGAGTCCCTTCATGGACTCGGCGAGTCTGCCGTGCAGACAACACCAAAATTCAATTTTCAGCTAATTTGCATCAAGTATAAGTGAAAACAAGCCTAGGCTCTGATGTCATTGTTGGGTTTTGAGCATTCTAACACAACTATGGTGTACATGCAACCCTAAATACCTTGGACCTATGTTGTCTCTATTATACATGAAAATATAAATTTTCCAAGGTATTGTTCTAACTAGCATAATATAAAGTACAAATATTATAAAATCTAGTAGAATGACATACCTCTTTGTTGGTGCTTGATTCCATGTAGCTTGAGAGCCTAGTGCCCCAAGTGTGACAACTCAAATGGTTCACACAACATCATGAACACTTGGAATAACTTGAGAGAAAGTAGAAGACTTCTAAAATCGGTTTTGCCCTCACTTCATTCATAGTGTCCGATATTTGCACGAAATAAGATGCTTATATAGTTGTTACAATCAGGGTAAACTCTAATTGTCATGGTTTTTCATTTCCTTGGATCCATGGGTTCAAATACACCATGGAGCATCCATGGAGTATCCTATAGGTTTTAGCCCAACTTGATAATCCATGGAGTCTTAGCCCACTATATAAGTATGGATGATTTACACAATCACCCTATATATTTGATTAGTCTTCTTTTGATCACTTAATTAATTCTAGATTAATTCTTGATCAATACTAATTAAATAATCTTATTAATATATTAAAACTTATAATATATTAATAAACCTTAAGTGTTATTTCTCTCATTTTAGTCTATCCAAATGCATGATGCCATGCAACCCAAATGGACCATGTCGGGTCGAGTCAAGTATATACCAATTATAGTTATGGACTTAGACACTAATCCAACACATCCTTCTCGTGAACTTTCAACTGATGATAGCCAGATCTCAAATCAATCTTCGAGAAATAGCTAACACCCTGAAGTTGATCAAATAAATCATCAATGCGAGGTAGTGGGTACTTGTTCTTGATAGTCACCTTATTCAGCTCACGATAATTAATGCTCATCCGCTTCGATCCGTCCTTCTTCTTGACAAAAAATATCGAAGCACCCCAAGGAGAGGTACTCAGTCAGATAAAGCCTTTGTCAAGTAATTCCTGCAGTTGGATCATCATTTCTTTCATCTCTGCTGGTGCGAGAAGATAAGGAGTCTTTGCAGTCGGAGCAGCACCAGGCACAAGGTCAATTTGGAATTCTACTTGCCTGTCTGGAGGAAGTCCAGGCAAGTCAACAGGAACATCGTTTACCGTTTTCTTCTCCTCTTTTGAGACATCAACTGTGTAGGCCAGATAGATAGAACATCCTTTCGATATGAATTCATGAGCTTTGAAAAAAGAGATTATTTTTAAGATTCTTTGTTCATCGTAGACATAGATAGGTTTTTCCCTTCAATAGGAATGCGTACTATCTTTTCATAGCACACAATAGTTCTGCGTGGTTCTTTGATAACCAATTGATACCGAGAATATTGTCAAAGTTGGGCAAGGAGATAGGGATCAGGTTAGCAAGAAAATTATAGCCTTCAATTTTTTAACACAATCCCTATAGACTTTATCAGTAAGTAATGATATACTTCCCGCAATATCCACGTGAAATGGTTGCGCGAGTACATAGCAAACAATTTGAAAGGAATACGCAAATTCATAAGACACAAAAGAATTCGAGGGATGAGAATCAAATAATGTGTATAATATATGTGTTTACACAGCTGTTTGAGATTAATAAACTTTAATAATAATTATTATAAATTTATTAATCGCACAATAAAACGGCCACGAATCTTATCTCTTTCTCACAGTTTTATTAATTTAATAAATACAAATAAAGATATAATATTATTTTGGCTGGAGGAGACGTATAACACGTAGTTAGTGGTCATAACTTGATTATTTAATAAATGATAATATTGGTTTTCGGATTAATTTGAGTTTTAGATTACTCTAAAATGCACTTAGGGGTTGAAAAATAAATATAAAAAATCTTAGAGATACTCGTATCACCAGCTAGCAAGATATTTTAAGTGACGTTTGGAGTAAAGCCTCGTCTAATGGTATTGTTGATTGTTGTAAAACTGTTTATTGTGGCTTAATATAGTAATCAATTCCATAGTATTTGGCCGAATTGATTTTCTATTTTACATTTTTTAGGTTTCTAGGATTGAAATAATTAATTATGCAGAAAGTAATAGAAAGTTTATATTTTTCTAAAATTAAACAACTTTTATAATAAATAACTAGGTGTGAGATCCGTATGTTATACGGGTTGATTTTAAAAAAAAAATAACATTAAAGTGTAAACAGAAAATATTTTTTAATGTATAACTTTAAAATAAGAAAAGAAAAAAAATATATTTATTGCAATTTAATATCATATATAAGATATTTAATACTTTACATATATAAGTATATGACTTTAATTTTAAATATTGAAGCAAACAAAAAATTAACAAGTGGATAATATTTATTTCAAAAATACTACAAAATGACAAATATCAAAACTCATGAGAGATTTGACATGTGTCGAAAAAACTTTCATTTATTAAGAAGGATGTAATCTGTAACACCTTTAGATTTCAACATAATATTCTATCAAAATTATGACAATAACACATTCACAATTCAATATTTCCTAATGTATTTGTAAATCTGTAAAGAATATCAAAATCATTAAGAAGAGATTCCAAAAAAGAAGCAAGGACAAAAGCGCAAGGAGTCAACTATCTTGATCCCAGTTTCCACATGGCAAACCCTATCGCGAACCATGGGCTCTAAAAGGTCATGGATGATAATCGATCTCTTGTTGGTTAAGGGAAAACTAATTTGCCTATTTGCCTACCCAATGGAAGGTGTCTCAAACGGATAAATTGGGTGATAATAGATCCCTGTTAATATGCCTTTGCCATCTCAAAAGGATTGTGACAAGACTTATGTAACGCTTAGTTTTCAAGTACGAATTTTAATGTTTAAAATCTTGTAGAATATGGTGGCCAGGATGTGGTGAGAAAAATTGTAGAAGTCGAATTTAGTTGTGAGGCGTCGAATGTCATTTTAATGTTCCGTTAGTTTGTAACTTTATTACAAGGGCATATATGTTTCGAAGCTTAGTGTAATAGTCTCTTGTATTTTTTGTTCGCTTTCATCTTTCCTATAAATAAGGGAGTGTACTAGAGTAGATAAGAACTTCGCTTTTGCTCATTCATGTATTCTTATCTAAACTGTTTGTACTGATTTGAAAGCTAATTTGAGCTAAACAGATTATATTTACATCTTGTGTTCATGATTCGTAATTTACTCTCATCTTGTTATTCATTCTCGATTTCATTGCAAATACATATGGTATCAGAGTAGGATTCATACATAATTGATCTGTTTTTCTGCTGCAAAAAGTTTTGAGTCTTGTTCTATTTTTCAAATTTCCGATCTTTTACGTCAGAAATTCAACCTAGATCTACTGTTGTGAGTCGATTTTGCGTTCCAGTTGCTAAATCGAGTGTACAATTGGTGATTATCAAGAATTTTCTGTTTGATCTAATTCAAATTTAAGGTTTACTCAAATTATGTTTGTTCCTCAATGGCGAACTTCAACATGAACACAATGATGTCTTATTCTTATCTCTTTGGTTCATCAACAAAAATTATGATGCTGCTACCTGAGTATTATGATCAGTGGGCTGATCAGATGGAAGATTACTTAAATGGAATCGATGAAGAGTTATGGATGTGTATTCTTGGTGATGTTCGTCCACCTGCTACAGTTCAAAGTATTGGAACTTCTTATAATAATCAAAATGTTAATGAACAAGCTGAAAGATTGTTGAAGAATGAGAAAAAGTGCATGGGAGAACTCAGAGGTGCTCTACCTCCTGTTGTTTACAATTATGTTCGTAGTTGTAAATCTGCAAAAGAAATATGGAATACTCTGAAGGAAAAGTTTCAAGGGAATGAAAAGACAAAAATCAATTCACTGAAAATTTGTCTGGTTGAATTAAGAGAATTCAAACAAAAAGATGGTGAATCTATCGAATTGTACCACGACTGTCTGAATGGGCTAATTTATAAGTGCAACCGATATTAGATCACTAGGTCAACAATGGAGTTTAATCTCACGATTGTTATGGGTTTTGCAAGGATTGGCGAAACATGAGTATAGTGGTGAAGACTCAACAAAGTTTTGAGAACTTTTCGTTGAATGATCTGTACAATCTGTTGAAAACTTATGAATATGTAGTTAATGAAATTACTAAAGAAGCGAAGATTAGTCTGGGAGGTTTGCTAGCTTTAGCTTCGAAAGTAATTGGAAGGGAAGCAGAGAGAGAACCTAATGAGAAGGAAGGTTCGGATGATGAGGGTCTGATTGTAAATTCCAATGATGAGGCTGTTGCATTTTACTCTAACAACCAAGTAAAGAAATTCTTTAAGAAGCCATTCAATGCAAGTTCGAAAAATAGTGAAGTGAAAGGAAGTGTTGTGGGAAAACTAGAGGTGATGAGAAGAAGGAAATTCGTGATAAATAGGAAAAGAAAGGGAAAAAACTTAAAGGTGATGCTGGATTTGACTGTGATTATTGCAATGGCGCGAATCATATGGCATCTAACTGCATGCTTCATAGCCGTGAGGAGAAATAGAACAAAATGAAATATGAAGCTTATTATGTGGAAAGGTTGAAAGAAGTTCGTGCAAAAGCAAAGGGTTTGTCTTTGGTGGCCAAGGGTGTAGATGAAGAAGATGGCACATACCAAATTTGGTCGTCACACCTGGACAATGAAGAGATGAGAAAACCTACACACGGGGCGATGGTTGTTGTACATGAGGAAGGAGAGGAAGAAAAGATAACTGGGAAGTGCTTTGTGACAACATCTTCGCATAAATCTCCAATGACTTCTCAGGTACGTTCTCTTTTACAATCTTTTAATATTCCTTCAAGTGCATATGATTCGATTTTATCTGAGTTTGATGCAGCCGTTACTTACGTTAATGATTTACTTAGTTCTGCTACTAATGAGGCTAAGAAGTCAAATACTCAACTCTTAGAAATCCAGAAAGTGTTAGATTCGAAGAAAATAAAAATCGAATACTTAGATATGCAAATAACTATTGTAACTCTGCCAAAAGATTCTATGGTAAATTGACAGCTTTTCATCATTTTCGGACATTAGCAAAGAACAACAGAGGAAACTTTTGCCCTTGTTAGCATTCGAAATGGAGAAAATTGATTCTATTTCCTATGATTGTGAACAAACTATTACTGATTTTGATAAAGTTCCAGATAATAGATATGCATATGGAATACTAAAAATTAATGAATGTTTGTGCTAATGAACTATTAATTCAAAACAATTACGCTGATAATGACGATGATTCTGACAATATTAGTGAAATTGAAGAGGAAGAAGTTATTGATTGTTCTCAATTGTCTATCATTAATGTCGCTTCAATGGGTAAAGGCAATGAAAAATGTAATGATTCTAAGGTTAAAATTAACAATGACCAACCTTCAACTTTGAAAGTTTTTTATCATGACCATGTAACTGTCGAAGATAGTCAAATCGATAGTGACGATGATGAAGAAGTGTCAACAGAGACAAATGTTCCAAAAGTTTTCAATGAAAACATAATACCTCGAATCGTTGAAGATCAAGTGTATGAAGAGATAAAGGAATTCGACAAAATCATGAAAGAAAAAGGTTCTCACTATCTTGAACCTAATTATGTGGTTTATCCAAACTTTAAGTGTTCGGATAATGTCGTTTTTCCAAACCAAATTTTTGTTACAACGGGTAATGTAGAAAGTGTAAAACCTGAAATAAACAAAATGGTTAAAGACGATAACAAGAAAGCTTCAAAGGAAGGATTCTTTTCGAATCAAAGTACCATTGAAAACAACCTTACCATAAACTCTTACCCCTTTCAACGTCAAAAATCAAGTAGAACATGGATCCTTAAAACCGACTAATCAAAAGTTGAAAAACAAAGAAACATCACAGTTACTGAAAAATCACAACGAGTTTCGACTAAAAAATCTTAAAAATCAAAAGATGTTTCAAAGAAGGATGAAGTTATCTCTCAAAATGTCAAAATCAATTCTCAAGCTTTTGAAGATCAAGTTGACAAGGTTTTGAAAGTAAACAGAATTTTAAAGAGACAACCACGAAAGAATTTTTTTTTGTCGTAACATTGAGTCCCGGAAGAAATAAAATGTTTTGCTTAACAATTCCTCTGAACAGAAAAAATCTCAACGTGTTCAGAATTCTTTTGTAAAGTAAAACGTAATCAAGAAAAATCATACAAAAACTCAAAAGAATTTGTTTTCACAAAAATCACAGAATGATTTTTCAAAATCTATTCAAAAATCCAATGTTCAAACTTTTTTTTTATCAAAATTACATGCAAACTCAACATACAAAAAGTTTTGTTTCAAATTCACAAAATAACAGAGTTTCATGAAATAATTTTTCAAACCATAATTATCAATCAAGAGAACAAAAGAATTATCATCGAGTTCCAAATCCAATCAATTTTGGAACTTTTGAAAGGTTTTTCAAAGAAATAATATTGGTTATCAAAATAGATTTCAAAATCGTGATACTCCTCATGTCTCAACATGAAAACCAACAAGACACTATGAGAAGTTACAAGTTCATGGACGAAAATTCGAATCTTACAAGCCTGGTCCAACTCCTTTTCGAAATCCACCCGCAAAACAATCAGTAAAATCTTCATTTGTTAAAGGGAAAACAAATGTGAAGAATATCAATCATTGGTTGGAAGGTAAATGAAAAAGATTTCAATACGCAAAATTTTCTCAAGAAATGATCAAGGAGGAGTATGAGAAGTATTTGAATGAATCATCGAATGGATGTTCATCTTCACAAGAGTCGAATATTTCTGTCAAACAATGGAAAGTTCTTCCAAAGGCAACGGTTATTGTGAAACAAGCTGAGAAGCAAAAGGAAAAAGTCAATGACGATTTTAAACCAACGAATACTTACTTTTATGTGCCTTTAACTAACGAAGTAGACTTAGTTAATAGTATAAGGTTTAAAGTTCGTAAATGGATTAAAGGATCTTCATTTCATAGTATCTTTCAAACTAATAACCAAGGACCCAAACAACCCTAGGGACCTAAATTCTTTCATTAATTGCAAGTTATGAGTGACAAGCAATATGATGACAAATGGTATATTGATAGTGGTTGCTCTTGTCACATGACGAGTCGAAAGGAGAATCTTCGTGATTATAGAACTTTAGAGAATGCTGGAGTGGTGAAATTTGGCAACAAGAACAAATGCCATGTTCGAGGATACGGAAAAGTCACAAATGGGAATTTTATAGTCAATAGAGTTGCATATGTCGAAGGTCTTCAACATAACTTGATAAGTATTTCGCAACTTGTTGTGGGCATTGGCAATGAAGTGGTATTTAAAGAAGAAGGCAGTGTGATTTCAAACGTTGAAACAAAGGAAATCTTGCTCAAATCCAAACGAAAAGGAGACATGTTTAGTCTTGACATCAATCCAATTGTTGGGATTCCCTCAGTTTTCTTAATTTCAAAAGCTTCTTTTGATGTTAGCTGGCTTTGGCATAGACGATTATCACCTTTGAATTTTCGAAATTTAAATAAATT
Source organism: Lactuca saligna (assembly GCF_052625555.1). Lineage (NCBI taxonomy): Eukaryota > Viridiplantae > Streptophyta > Magnoliopsida > Asterales > Asteraceae > Lactuca > Lactuca saligna. Next base: position 95,374,747 of record NC_136419.1, on the reverse strand, counting down.
AGTGGTACAAGATCTGGTAAGAGGTTTACCTATATTAAAATTTGATAATAATACTTTGTGAGCAGCTTGCGAACAAGGAAAGCAGCACAAACAAGGTCATCGTATTGTGATTGATTCGAAGATTGTTGAGCCTATGGAATTAATTCACATTGATCTATGCGGACCCTCAACTGTTGAGACACTCAACAAAAAGAGATACATATTGGTCATTGTTGATGACTTTTCAAGATTCACATGGGTATATTTTATAAGACTCAAGTCAGTAAGAGATTAAGCAATGATCGACTTCATCAAGGACATTGAAGTAGGTTTGAAGAAAAAGGGTCGAAAGATCAAGAGTGACAATGAATCTGAATTCAAGAACAATGCTCTTGATTCGTTATTAACAGAAAAAGGAACTTCGTATAATTTCTCTTCACCTTACACTCCGCAACAGAATAGTGTTATAGAAAGAAGAAATCATTCACTTTGTGAATCTGCACGAATGATCCACACATATGCGAATCTTCATTAATATCTATGGGCCGAAGCAGTGTCTACCGCATGTTTTACTCAAAATCGATCGTTTATTCATCGTCGTTTTAACATTACTCCTTATCAAATTATCAACAATAGTAAACCAAATGTTAAATTTTTTCATGTTTTTGGATGCAGGTGCTTTACCATGAATCTCAAGGATCATCTTTCGAAGTTTCATCCAGAAGTTGACTAAGGGATATTTTTGGGATATTCATACAATTCTGTTGCTTACAGGGTGTTAAACAAACGAACCAGAAAAATCAAAGAAACATTTAATCTCACTTTTGATGATTATTATGCTAAACAAGTTGATAAAATCCTTCAACAACAACCAATAATGAATGAATCAAATAATGAATCTCAATCTTTGAATTTGTTAAATTTTGATTATGATTTGATTTTTGGTGTTCCAGATCGTCCCATTGATGCAAAAGTTAATGCTGATGATAATAGTGTGCCTGAAGCATTGAAACATTCAGATGATTGCACTCTTACACAGGATAACAATGATTTGTTGTCATTAACCAATTCTTTCACAAATAACGAAAGTCTACCAGATATGACACATGTTCAAGTTGAGGGGGAACATACTTTCGAGGGGGAAAGAGAAAGAATGAATGTTGATGTTGAAGGGGATCATCAAAATATTAATCCAAATGTTGAGAGGGAGCAAGATGGAAATAATACAAATGTTTCGAATGATCAAACTGATGTTTTTCATGATATTAATAATAATTTTTCAAATTTAGGTGAAGGATCTGAAACTAAAGAAATGTTCAAAGATGCACCATTGGACTTTGATCCTGCATATCCTACGATTGAGGGATGGATTAAAAGAAATCCTAAAGAACAAGTTCTAGGTGATCCACATGAAAGAGTTCTTACAAGAGATCAATTACATGCAAAGAATGAGGTACTTAATGTAAATCAAGAATTTTGCATGTTCAATGCTTTTATTTCAAATATTTAACCTAAATCAATCAAAGATGCTATGGAACATCCTGATTGGGTTGTTTCTATGCAATCTGAACTTGCTGAATTTGAAAGAAACAAGGTATGGAAATTAATTCCCAAACCAAATGATGTTTTAGTTGTGGACTTAAAATGGGTCTTTAAAAAAACTAATAAAAATGGTAATGTTGTACGAAATAGAGAGAGGATTGTAGTTAAAGGATATTCGCAACAAGAAGGTATAAACTATTAGGAAACCTTCTCTCCTGTCACAAGACTCGAGGCTATCCGAATCTTTTTAGCCTATGCAGCGCACAAGATTTTGATGTCTACCAGATGATATAAAGTGTGCATTTCTCAATGGTGAACTCGAAGAGGTTGTGTATGTTGAACAACCCCCATGTTTTATTAATGAAGAACATCTTGATCATTGTTATATCTTAGATAAAGCTATTTATGGGTTAAAACAAGCACCACAATCCTGGTATACAACTCTTACTAATTTCTTAAAACAATCGAAATTTAATAAAGGATCAGTTGATCCCATTCTTTTTTGAAAGAAAGTTGGGAATCATCTAATTCTTGTTCAAATTTATGTTGATGATATTTTTTTGGCTCTACTGACCTTGATTTGTCAAGAGAATTCGAAAATTTTATGAAAGTCAATTTGAAATGAGCATGATGGGAAAAATCAACAACTTTATGGGTTTAAATATTCGTCAAAGTAGAGTAGAAATGTTCATCAATCAAGAGAAGTATACACGAAATCTACTTGAAAAGTTTGGCATGACGAATAACACAAATCTTAGAGTACCAATGGCAGTTGGAACGAAACTGAGTCCTTCATTAGATAAACCAGCTGTGGATATCACTTTGTATCGAAGCATGATAGGTTCGTTACTTTACCTTACAGCAAGTCGAGCTGATATCATGTTTTCTGTGTGCAATTTTGCTAGGTACCAATTAACCCCATAAAACTACATCTCACAGCTGTCAAGAATATTTTTCGTTATTTTAAAGGAACAAATTCACTAGGATTGTGGTATCCTTCAAAAATAGGGTTATTTATTCAAGCATTTTCAGATGCTGATTTGGGAGGTTGTAATCTTGATTGCCAAAGCGCAAGTGGCGGATGTCAATTACTAGATGGAAAGCTTATGAGTTGGAAATCAAAGAAACAAACATGTATTTTGATTTCTACGGCAGAAGCAAAATATGTGGTTGTTGCAGTTGCACTTCTCAAATCATATGGATTCAAAGTCAACTGCGTGATTATGCAATCAACATGAAGAAAATTTTATTGTATTATGATTCAAAAAGTGTCATATGCATTTTTCACAACCCTGTGCAACATTCAAAAAATAAACACATAACTCTTTATTATCATTTTAAAATGTATCATGTTGAAGATGGAAATATAGAAGTACACTTTGTAAAGACAACCGATCAGTTTGCTGATATCTTACAAAACCTTTGGATGATAAATCTTTCGTATCGATCATGCATGGATTAGGAATGTTGGAAGCGAATTCTGTTCCTAGACACATTTCGTTAGAATGAAAAAGGCAAAAGGGTCGAAAATTATCGATGTGGCAGTTACTGTTCATGATCAACGCTTCGACATGCTTCGCTTTCGATATTGTCAACATTTTCGATACTTTTGCTTTGTTACAAATTTTCGTTCGCCAGGTACAATTCTTTTGCTTTCGTTATCAAAAATCAAAAACAATAAAAATATTTTCGTTCTTGTTTTTAGTTTTCAAATATCAAAAATACCAATAAGATTTTTCATTATTTTTGTTATTTTCATTTAGAAACTCTAAAATTCAAAAATATTTTTTTGTTTTGTTTTCGTTAATCTTTTCAGGCAAAAGTATTATCAAGGATTTTTGGAGGTTCATGCTTTCTACTGAAGGGAGAGGTATATTTTCGAAATTATGTCCTAGTTAGGATGTCCCTAAAAGCATGTTGCAGCATGTCGACCTAAGCCTCCAAGACTCAATGTGTTTCGAATCCTTAATGAATTTCTCATTTTGAGGATTCTGCCCAACTAGGCTATATTCCTATTAGTCATTGAGCTATCATGCTCTACTCAACTGAGTTTAGAGTTTTCTGCTTGGTCAATAAACAACAGTGGTACTTTCGAATCTTTAAACCAACCTTTTTCATCCTAAAGTTCTTTCACGATCACACACAATGACATATGTCAAAGAGATTTCTGGTATAAATCAATCAGTATCTAGACATATCAAAACTATGTGTTTATGATCCAACATGATGAGACCGTGATGGAAGTGAAACTCAAACTTTCGAAACATAAGGAATTGACGGGGAACTTAGTTCCAGATTTTAATGAAACTTTCGTTTCAATACCTATTTTCGATACTCGAAAACATATTCTTTCTTTTTCATAATCTTGATCAAATGTTTGAAACCCACGACATTTGTTACCCAACAAGATCCAGGAATAATTTTGGTTAAAGAATATGATTTCCGATTGAGTGTCATTCTCAACCTTCGTTTGTTAGTAATTTTTCCAAAGCCTAATTGTCAGTGAGTACATTGGTCAAACAGGTTCTCACTCTTATGTTTGGATGTGCTTTGTAACGAAATCTTCAACTACCATCATTTACAAGTTCTCACTCTTATGTTTGGATGTGCTTTGTAACGAAATCTTCAACTACCTTCGAAACTTGATAAACAAGGCCCTTCGATACTTCTCTATAAGTATTCGATTGTAATCCACAGGAAACCACAAAAGCTGTTAGTCATTTCTCTTGATGAATAACGAAGTGATCTTTTCCTGGGATCTAATTGCATTCGTGTCAAAATATTTATGACATCACAGAACCAAAATTTTCTTTCCTTGCTTCTTATGTTTTTCTTTGGCACACATTGCACTCACGAAATCTTTAAGGTTCTAAGTAATACCAACTCAGGCTGATGATTTTGCAAGACTGACACATGACTTCGCTTTACAACCCAAAAGTGATAGAGCCCAACCCCCATTCCAAAGGTTTCTGACGGTTCTCATTCTCTTGGGGCAAGTTAACAGCCTGTGTGATGTGATGTTTGGGGTTCCACCCCAGGTTTCAAGGAAAAAGTGATGATCTATTGTTCACGCATGCCAACTTTTCTGGTGGCTGGTGCAGTTTTGAAAGATACATGTCAGCCACATTTTATGTAGAAACCACTTCAAATTCAAAATTCCAATCAACTATATGAAGGGATATGGAGTATCAATTCGAATTTTATGCCTACTTAAATTTCACAAGAGATTTCTTCCTTTATTCTCCCTGATTTCTTCAAGAAATTCAAAACCATAACAATGGCGGCTAATCAATCCCAAACCACTGAAGATATTACCTCTCATCCAATCATGAAGATAAAAAGCACCAATTATCGAGTTCTTGATGACGTTCATGCTTAGCTAGAGGGCTTACAGATGCTAATTGTTACTCTTCAACACTCAGTGTTGTCAACTGCAATGTTCAGTTCGTTTTTAGTTCCTCTTACTTGGTTATTGCATGTTGGTTCCACGGCTACTTATAGAAAGACAATGCAAATTGATACCTTCCAACTCACGAATGACAGGAAATTCGGGTTATCCAAGAAACTTTTATCTAAAATTCGGAATATTCCAAATGTTGAACCTTTTTCTAAGGTTAACAATACCCAAATCATTAACATGTTTAATGAGATGGGTCATCAACCTGTTCTTACCAAGATTAGTTGTAACGCTCGCAGATCCGGGCTAGTCAAGTTAGAGGCAATAGGGGTCGAAAATGACTTTTCGACAAAAGATTATTTAGAATAAATAATCTTAAACAAGTTGTAGAATATGTCACAAGGTTTCCGTACATATAAATAACGCCGAAATCCGAGTTATAACGAAGAAGTTATGGCGCGTCGAAGTATTGCGACGGAACCGGCACGACACCGGGAAGCGTAAATAGTGAATTTATGATGGAGGACTTTTTAGCCTTAGTGATCTAAATGAAATTCGTAGAATATGTTAAAATAAGAGCTTCGATAAAAAGAACACCCAAATCTGACTTCGTATGAGGAAGTTATGATTTTTCTAAGATTCGGCTTAGCAGTGTACAACCCGAAACTCGAATTTTAGTTCGAGCAGTTTTTGGCTTACGCGACCTAAATGAGAGTTGAAGGTCTCATTAATAGGAACTCAACGGTAAAAAGACAGACGAAAACGGAGTCCGTATGAAGGAGTTATGATATCTTCGCGGTCATTTAACAGTCTAAACGCCTCCTACTGTTAAATTTGAGATCGGTCGAGAATTAGCTGACGGAGTTTAAACGAAAGTTGTAGATCTTGATTTTACCTACGCGTGGATATAAAGAACGTCGAAAACAGAGCTCGTATGCGAAAGTTATGATTTTTCTAAGTTTGAAGGCTGATACGCGATAGGGGTGACGTGGCACCACCAGAATTGGACACGTGGCACCACCAGAAGGTTGCCACATGCACCAACTCGGCGAGTCATGACTCAGACTCGGCGAGTCCATCATATTTCTCCCCTATAAATAGAGGTGTCGACTTCCATTCATTCTCACACCTCCCAAACCTTCTTTCTCTCTCTAAACTCTCTCTCTCTAAGCCTCCCTAACCCCCTAAAGCCTAGGGTAACTCCCTAGCACGAGGCGGAAGCCCTGGAGCGCCCGACAACTTCGAGAAAAGAGCCTTTCGGCTCGGGAAACGCTGCTCCAGTGAAGCCCGGTTTTGCGAAAAACCCGCTGTAAGTGAGCTACGCCTACGCTAGTTTTTATATAGCTTCTAATTAATTATAGTAACATTATTAGGACCTTAAAATAATTGTTTGGGCTATTATTATGAGTTATATTGAGTGTTATTTAACACTTATATAATAATAATAATAGCTATACTATTAATTAGTCACGGTTATCATTAGATTAAACCCTAGTGGTGTTGATACTAGGTTTTATTGAAGGAAATTGTGTCGAGAGTATCGAAGCGATGTCCGAGTGTTGAGTCACCACCTATCAAGTGAGTGCATAGTCCCTTTCATCTTACACATAAATATGAAGTATTTTATATATACTACGTGCTATGTGTGCATATTATCTGAATACTTGCTGTCTATGCTGGATGAACGTTTTATACATGTTTTAAAGGATTTAAACTGTATACATATTTTATATATACGAATATGTTGGGTATGATGATGGGTAGATGAATGATGAGAGATAGAAGATGATGTGAGTATACATTGGCAACTATAGACTTAGTGCCTATGGGACAAACACCGGTAGCTATGGACTTAGTACCTGTTAGACGTTGGTAGCTATGGATTTAGTACCTGTTGGGAATTGGTAGCTATGGACTTAGTAACTATTAGTTAGATGTTGGTAGCTAAGGATTTAGTACCTGTAGGAATTGGTAGCTATGGACTTAGTACCTGTTGAACATTGGTAGCTATGGACTTAGTACCTATTAGATAAAGACTGGTAGCTATGGATTTAGTACCCGGTGAATAGACTATAGCAGCTATGGAATTAGTGCTTTATGAATGAACATTGGCAGCTATGGATTTAGTGCCAGTCCTATAACCCTGGAAGTAAGGGACTTTGGAATAAACGAATGCAGGATAGATGACTCTTAGGAGTAAATAAGATAATGGGGATGGGTAATTGGGTTAATTGTTTGATGATTGAACATAACAATTATATTATTGTGGGTTGAAAAGCCTATGTACTCACCAGGTTTCCCAACCTGACCCACTCAGTTTATTTACATCACAACTGGCGATATGAAGTGACATTACACTGAGAGATTTAAAGAGATGTAGATCACTAGTGTAAATAATTGTAAGTTCTATTTATGCTTATGTTTCTGTATTAACGATGACATCCCAAACGTTTTAAGATGAATAAAAATATGTTTCTTTGAAAATGTTTTAATAACGTATTCATCGTGTTTTTTTGGGAACAAATTCCGCAACCTTTTTATAAAATGAAGTACTCTGATTTTTATAAAGCATAAACAAAATCGGTCTTTTATGGCCGTGATTTTGGGGATGTCACAGTTGGTATCAGAGCATTAGTTTAAGCGAACTAGGAATATGGATTTATTTCTAGACTTAAACTTAGAATGCTAAGCAATGATTGTGAGGAGTGTGTTTAATAAAATTTAGGTAATACACCTGAATAGACACAAGCACTAGCTTATTTAGGGAAAATTCCTAACATGCTTTTATGTGCTAAATGATTTATGATATGCATTATATGATCGGATCTATGGTCTGTTACCGACCGAATCTGGAAATTTTATGTGCTCAGGTTTCTAAACGTTTAATTACGATATTAGAATTGGAATGTAACTTTTTGGAGTAATAAGGAGGAATACGCGTCTAATTCTTCCTCTATCTATACTCTCGTCTCGATACACCAAACACTTGCTTTGGAGAATAGAATGTCATGATAAGGACTCATAGAGAATTGAGTAAGTGGAGGAAATGAAAAGGCTTACGATAGTGAATGACACCTATCGGAAGATATCATAAGAGTGGTATCTTGCCTTTAGAATATGTCATGTTGTACGTTTAGAGGAGTACAGTACATCTGAAGTACACCTTCGATTGGCAGGATGACGGAATGATTGGCGTAATTCATGAAGTTGACCCATCGTATGGTATTTCCACCTAGCTGAAGCAGAATTGATGATTGAAGATACGCATAGAAGAAGTCCTAGTAGAGTCTAGGGAAAATTTTGTGATTGTTTGGACACATTTTTATGTGTTAATTTTTTTTGTGATAATAACTTGGGAAAACTGCGAGACAATACTTGGGACGAGTATGAGTAGGTGTGAAAGGTAGTAGATGCATATACTACCGGAAGCACAAGACTCACGCTTGGATCAGGGAAAGTCACAAGGTTACCAAGAAACTAGTAATTGATTTCGATTTATTCAAGTGTGTTGTTACCATTGTTTCGGTAATGACTAAGATGATTGTTGATATTCTGACCCTAGTGGTCATATCGAATTGAGTCCGACTACGATGAGTATGTTACGTGGTTCAGAGAACCAAGTTTGATGTAGCGTCCGACTTAAACCAAACGATTGAAATCAAAGCGATCAATAGAAGTATCGCACTCGTTGTTAAAAGAAGATGGTTGCTAGAGATGCTACCTTTTTAGATGTGACTAGAACATGAAGGAAGGTATAGACTGTTCTGGAATTTGACTCTAAGAGACCTGAGTCTGAGCATTGCAACATACGATGAGAGGTCATTAGAATATGACACATCGGTCCATTGTATTAATAAAATAACTTATCTTAAGTTCGTATCCAGTGAGGATCGAGATTGTGACTTGAAGGTCATAATTTGCAGTCTAATGTGAGATAGAGAGCGTATGCAAGATTGAGCACCGCTTGTAGTCAAGGAGTCTAAGAGTTAGATACTCGTTCGACGAAACATCGAAGTTATGACTTAGGATGAATAGATAACAAATGGAGTCATCATGTGAGCCCTTTTTCGTTGATGATTTCGGGACGTAATCATCCTAAGGGGGAGATAATTGTAACGCCCGTAGATCCGGGCTAGTCAAGTTAGAGGCAATAGGGGTCAAAAATGACTTTTCGACAAAAGATTATTTAGAATAAATAATCTTAACCAAGTTGTAGAATATGTCACAAGGTTTCCGTACATATAAAGAACGCTGAAATCCGAGTTATAACGAAGAAGTTATGGCCCATCGAAGTTTCGCAACGGGACCGGCACGACACCGGGAAGCGTAAATAGTGAATTTACGATGGAGGAATTTTTAGCCTTAGTGATCTAAATGAAATTCGTAGAATATGTTAAACTAAGAGCGTCGATAAAAAGAACGCCCAAATCTGACTTCGTATGAGGAAGTTATGATTTTTCTAAGATTCGGTTTAGCAGTGTACAGCCCGAAACTTGAATGTTAGTTCGAGCGGTTTTTGGCTTACTCAACCTAAATGAGAGTTGAAGGTCTCATTAATAGGAACTCAACGGTAAAAAGACAGACGAAAACGGAGTCCGTATGAAGGAGTTATGATATCTTCGCGGTCATTTAACAGTCTAAACGCCTCCTACTGTTAAATTTGAGATTGGTCGAGAATTAGCCGACGGAGTCTAAACGAAAGTTGTAGATCTTGATTTTACCTACGCGTGGATATAAAGAACGTCGAAAACAGAGCTCGTATGCGAAAGTTATGATTTTTCTAAGTTTGAAGGCTGATACGCGATAGGGGGTGACGTGGCACCACCAGAATTGGACATGTGGCACCACCAGAAGGTTGCCACATGCACCAACTCGGCGAGTCCATCATATTTCTCCCCTATAAATAGAGGTGCCAAGTTCCATTCATTCTCACACCTCCCAAACCTTCTTTCTCTCTCTAAACTCTCTCTCTAAGCCTCCCTAACCCCCTAAAGCCTAGGGTAACTCCCTAGCACGAGGCGGAAGCCCCGGAGTGCCCGACGGCTCTGAGAAAAGAGCCTTTCGGCTCGGGAAACGCTGCTCCAGTGAAGCTCGGTTTTGCGAAAAACCCGCTGTAAGTGAGCTACGCCTACACTAGTTTTTATATAGCTTCTAATTAATTATAGTAACATTATTAGGACCTTAAAATAATTGTTTGGGCTATTATTATGAGTTATATTGAGTGTTATTTAGCGCTTATATAATAATAATAATAGCTATACTATTAATTAGTCGCGGTTATCATTAGACTAAACCTAGTGGTGTTGATACTAGGTTTTATTGAAGCAAATTGTGTTGAGAGTATCGAAGCGTTGTCTGAGTGTTGAGTCATCACCTATCAAGTGAGTGCATAGTCCCTTTCATCTTACACATAGATATGAAGTATTTTATATAAACTACGTGCTATGTGTGAATATTATCTGAATACTTGTTGTCTATGCTGGATGAACGTTTTATACATGTTTTTAAAGGATTTAAACTGTATACGTATTTTATATATACGAATATGTTGGGTATGATGATGGGTAGATGAATGATGAGAGATAGAAGATGATGTGAGTATACATTGGCAGCTATAGACTTAGTGCCTATGGGACAAACACTGGTAGCTATGGACTTAGTACCTATTAGACGTTGGTAGCTACGGATTTAGTACCTGTTGGGAATTGGTAGCTATGGACTTAGTACCTATTAGTTAGATGCTGGTAGCTAAGGATTTAGTACCTGTAGGAATTGGTAGCTATGGACTTAGTACCTGTTGAACATTGGTAGCTATGGACTTCGTACCTATTAGATAAAGACTGGTAGCTATGGATTTAGTACCCGATGAATAGACTATAGCAGCTACGGAATTAGTGCTTTTTGAACGAACATCGGCAGCTATGGATTTAGTGCCAGTCCTATAGTAAGGGACTTTGGAATAAACGAATGCAGGATAGATGACTCTTAGGAGTAAAGAAGATAACGGGGATGGGTAATAGAAGTAAGGGACTTTGGAATAAACGAATGCAGGATAGATGACTCTTAGGAGTAAAGAAGATAACGGGGATGGGTAATAGAAGTAAGGGACTTTGGAATAAACGAATGCAGGATAGATGACTCTTAGGAGTAAAGAAGATAACGGGGATGGGTAATTGGGTTAAGTGTTTGATGATTGAACATAACAATTATATTATTGTGGGTTGAAAACCCTATGTACTCACCAGGTTTCCCAACCTGACCCACTCAGTTTATTTACATCACAGGTGGCGATATGAAGTGACATTACACTGAGAGAGTTAAAGAGATGTAGATCACTAGTGTAAATAATTGTAAGTTCTGTTTATGCTTATGTTTCTGTATTAACGATGACATCCCAAACGTTTTAAGATGAATAAAAATATGTTTCTTCAAAAATGTTTTAATAACGTATTCATCGTGTTTTTCTGGGAACAAATTCCGCAACCTTTTTATAAAATGAAGTACTCTGATTTTTATAAAGCATAAACAAAATCGGTCTTTTCTGGCCGTGATTTTGGGGATGTCACATTAGTGACTTCAAGAAGTCTGGTTTAACATGTCTTTGGAACTTTATGTTTGGAATCTATCTTCGTTGTTTAACTGGAAGAATAGTAGGATTAGATAAAGGCCGATTCGAAGTGTATGCTATGGTTGGTGGAATCTACTACAATTACAAGTGGATTACGTGGCTCAACTTTGGAAGGAATTTCTCAAGAGTATTGAGAACACAAATGTTGTTGATGGAATTTTGTGTGCTCGATACTGGAGCTTGATGTTGCAGTTGGAGGTTTTTTCTTCTGACACTGATGAATTGGAAGATTTTGCTACCTATTATTATCCTATATATATATATATATATATATATATATATATATATATATATATATATATATATATATGGAGGATGACGTTGATGTTTTTCCTTCTGTAGCTCGCATTCCTGATGCGATGCTTCAAAAAGTTGATCCTGTCAATCCAGTTCTGGTCGAATACTTGACAACAATTATGCCTTCAATTGAAGCTGAAAAATTGTTGGATGCTTCAGCTGAAGGTTATTCAAAAACGAAAAGAGGATCCAAGAAGAAATTTTAGGAGAGTCATCCTCATGTGAGTCCTGAAAAAGATTCTAAGACAAAAGCTAAAGGTGATAAAGTTTTGAAGAAGAAGGATCATCCACTCATAGTTACTGAACTTATCATTCCTGAAAAAGAGGTTGTTGATATGAAATATGGTGTTCTTAAACGATTGAAGAAAATGGCTTATAGTTCACATGAAAAATCGATAAGTTTTTCTCTAAAATTTCATTATAAACCTCAATTGACACGAAAGGGGGTGGTCTCTTGTGAAATTCCATCACATGTTTCTCCAAAATCTAAGAAGAGGTGTGCTGAAGACATGGCCAAACACATTTCTACGAAACAGAAGAAACAAAAGAAGTAGAGGATGTTAGTTTTGTAAGAAGACTCAAATGACGAAGAAGTGATTCCTGACACTCCAGTCAGTGATACATTAGGTCATTCTTCACCGGTGAGAGATTATCCAGTTCAGTTGACTTTCAAGGAGACTGGGAATCTTGATGTCCACTGTAGAAACTTCTACAGTGGACACAACCATTGATCACGAAGAACAACCACAACAATCTACTTCCAAGCAGACCCTGGTCATACCACCGGAAAGTTTCTAATACTGAGTCATTTAATGAGGAGGTATGAACTTCAAACATCAATGAAAACGTATCTGATATGGATGTAAATGTTAATATGGGTGAAGGAGTTTTACATAACGAAAACCAAGGTAATACTACTTTCGTTATATCTTCATCTCTTCCTACTTCTGTTCTTGACACCACTGTTTCATTACCACCATATATTGTTCCCAATACATCTCAAAATCCTTCTTTTTCTCATTCTCCTATTTTTGGAAACAGTATCCAACAACCTATTACCTCTTTGTTTCCTTCCCAATCCCCTGACGAACCACAAGCTGTTAAAGAAGATGAAATGGATGATGGTGGCGTTATAGGTTTTTTTTCTTAAATACATTTCAATTCTGAGGAAGAAAACATTCCTTATCATATGTTGATGTTAGGAAAGCAGTTTAAATTTTTGAATAGGAAGCTAAACTCTTTACTTCAATTGCAAGCTAATGCTGGTGGTAAAAATTTGATATGCGCTCTTGATGTTGATGTTATGTTACAAGCTCAAGAGCATTGTATATTGGATAAGCTTAATCGAATGGACGAGTCTGCTGAGTTATGGATCAAATCTCAACTTGATTCTTTTAATAGTGAAATTCATGAATTGAAAGAAACTGCCAAGTCTCAACATATTCTTTTTGTTCAAGATGTGAAGATGGTTCGTGAAAATGTGAATCTCAAAGTTCAAGAATTAAGAGAATACATGACGAAGGAGATAGCTACCTTAGATCATAATTATTCTACACTTCACATTAAGGTAGATATAATTGTAGATGTTGTGGGCAAAGCAGTTGCTCTTTATACTTCCTTGGGAGGTGAAATTTGATAAGAAAGCAGAGGTTGATGCTAATAGCTTTGGGAATGTTGAAAACTTGGTGAAAGAGTTAAAGGATCTTTTTTCGAAGTACGGTTCTTCAAAGTCTTCGGTTGTTTCTCCTGAGTCTTTTACTAAAATTTTTCGCATGTTAGAGGCAACAATTCACGACGATTTAGCGCCACTTGCAAAATTTGTCAACCTTATGCTAACAAATGCACCGCCTGTGAGCAAAGGGGTGTAAGGGGGAGAAACTAGATTTGTTGGTAGTGGGAGTGAAAATAAGGGCGAAGGAGGTTTTGGAGGTGGTACTGGTGATGCGAAAGTGGTTGGAAAAGTCTTGATTACTCAAATTCCAACTTCTCTACCAAAAACTTCAATTGTAACTTCATCACCAGTTACAACAATAAGGCCTATCACAAAGGGCGTTGTTATTGGAACTGTTGGAGGAGTGTCTAGTTCATCAAAGCCTAATCTAAGTGAACAATAGAAAGGAAAAGGAAAAGGAAAAGGCATAAGTCATGAATTGTTAAAAGAAGAGAGGAAAGCTGCTCTGGAAGCTGAAATGGAGAAACAAAGACAAATTCATAGTATACTTCGACTATGTGAAAATGATCCTCCTAGTCTTGACAAAGGTGATCCAACAAAGCTTTATCATTATGAATATTTGGAAGCGTTGACTATATTCAGGGAGACGCATGATTTTGAGAAAGTGCTCAGAAGAAGTTTTAATACAGTAAACTCACCAATGAATCAGTTGGACTTTTATTTGAATAGTATGATGTTTTGAGAAAGTGCCTAGAAGAAGTTTTGATACAATATTCTCATTTATTCTCCTACTGTTTATAATGGTTATATGCTTTCTTATTTTTCTCACATGTGTAGAAATAGTCAGCGAAGGACTTATTCTCAACGAATAGTCGTTGTAACCATACAAAAGGCCCAGAAGACTAAGTCAAGAAACATCTATAAGTTGATCTCGGAGGATCTCGGAATTGTTGGACTTCTTGTTATTAGCTTTAGACTATAAAATCATGTGTATTCATCACACTACACACGACACCGAGGAGAACTACGATACTTGTACTTTCTTTTCATACATACATCTCTGTAATCATCATTTTCAATCAATAAAACTATCAAGGCAGGTGATCATTATCACCTCGCAAGGTTTTATGCTGAAGATCCTAACAAGGATCAAGGATCTCCTTATAAATCACTCGTGTCACTTTGATTAACATTTTAGATCATTCTACCCTGAACATCATAGCCTCTCATACAATTTGGTTGGTTTTTTATTGTTTGTTTTTTCGACCAAAACAGAATGATTAACTTAGCCTTATTTTATGTTCCTTGTTATGTTGTGGACTTAGGGTAGAGTCGGTTATTTGAGTATCTATCTGATCTTGTATTGTGTACAAATAGCATGCACAAGGCAACCAACGGTGCAGGAGCGTGATCGTGAATAATCCTAAGAGGAGTATATAGGAAGTTAGTTGCGGATCTTAGGAGCGTGTGGGTGCCAGTACACCTAGGGGTGGTCTAGTGAAGTGACTTAGGACCTTGGGATTAATTATGAATCGACTATAGATAGGTGTGGAAGGTAGTATTGGCTCGTACTACTATAAGCACAAGATCCGTATAAGCGTCAGAAGGAATCATGAGGCTACTAAGGAACTAATATGTGGAGGTCTTGTGTGTTGAGCTTTGTGTTTTGATGTCTGACCGTTCCCGTTAAATATTTCAGTGGCTATCAGCGGTTCAGGATCGGGTGTTAGCAGCACTAAGAGGATGGATTCGAGTGATGAGGAGATACGTGGGATCATTATTATCGAGGTGGCTGTCGCAATCAGGGAGGCAATTCTATAGTTTTTTTTTTGGTTAAGACTATATTAATCAAGGAGTTTGACCAACACTATTTCATCGTCACGTAGGGCGCTATTGCCGCAGCCACGACATCTGTCACTATTGTAGGATTTTAGAAAGTTGGAGCGAATTAGTATAGGGACTTCATTAATACAAAGCCTCTGAAGTTCACAGGCGATAGGGACCTGATTATCGCCTTGATATGGATATCTGATGTGGAGGGATGTTTCTACACGTGCTCATGTCCTGAAAACCAGAAGATGAAATTTATGTTTAATAGTGAAGGATTGGTGGTAGTTTGTGACCTAGGGCTTTTCATATACAGAGCGAGCCGCAGTGACCTAGGACAAGTTTTTTGTATAATATGTTCCTCTTGTAGAGAAATAGCAACTGGTACATGAGTACATGTCACTTAAGCAGACGACAAAGTCGATGATGAAGATCACCAAGATGTTCACAAAAAGAGCCATCTTCTGCTCAGAGTAAGTTGCTTTAGAGCAGGTGTAGATGTCTCTATACTTGAGTATGCTCAAGATGGAGATTTGAGAGTTCGTATTGACACTGTCGTATTAGACCTTGTCCGAGTTGCTGTTAAGCGCTAGGAGGAGGGAAATTTAGTTAGAGACCCATAGGAAGGAGGAGAGGTAAGCTTTCGGACAGTATCAGTTGGCAACCAATCAGTTCAAGTCCACTGAATCGATTTAAGGATTAGTTGTTAAGAGGAGATCCGAGTGTGCAAAGTTTGGATGGTTTCACAATGGAAGATGTCGATCTTTTACTTTTCGTAGGTGTGGCAAGGTTGGACATCTCGATAAGGATTGCATGCAAAGTAAGTGGGTTTTCATCAATTTCGTCCAGGATGGTCACATCAGACTAATTACTGCTTTCACATATTTGAAGAGGTGTTGGACCCTACACCTCTAGCTTATTAGTAACCTAGTGACGGCATGGGTCAGCAGGTCTAGATGTCTCTATACTTGATTATGCTCAAGACGAAGATTCGAGAGATCGTATTGACACTGTCGTATCAGACTTTGTCTGAGCTGCTGTTAAGCGCTAGGAGGAGGGAAATTTAGTTAGAGACCCATAAGAAGGAGGAGAGGTAAGATTTCAGGCAGTATCAGTTGGCAACCAATCGGTTCAAGTCCACTGAATCGAGTTCAGGATTAGTCGTTAAGACGAGATCCGAGTGTGGAAAGTTTGGATGGTTTCATGATGGAAGGTGTCGATCTTTTACTTTTCATAGGTGTAGCGAGGGTGGACATTTTGGTAAGGATTGCATGAAAATTACATGGGTTTTCTTCAATTGCAGCCAGGAGGGCCACATCAGACTCATTACTGCTTTCTCATTTTTGATGAGGTACTGGACCCTACACCTTTAGCTTATTAGTAACCTGGTGAAGGAATGGGTCAGCAGGAGTTTTGGGGGCTAAAGTTTAAGTTATCATTTCTTCAATTTAGTCGGTTACTATAGTGTTGGAATCATTTGTATTTTATGTTTATGTTCTAAAGTTTAGTTGTAATCGTGGATGATCGGTGGAAGTATTTTGAGTTAATTAGTTTTGTATATTTTTTTTCAATCTATTATTTATGATTGGATTGATATTTGTCCTTATATTTTGTGCATTCAAGTTAGAAGCTCTTGAATGTTGTCGAAGGGTTCATATCCTCTTATATATCTAGACGTCAAGGGTGAGATCAAGTAGTAGAGTTCAAGTTGGCATGGGAATTGAAGGATTGTTGAAGTTAATATAGTCTAGAATACTCCAAGTGAGGGAGAGTGGAGACCTCACAGCAGGAAGATCATATGCCAAGGTTCAGTCCTCATCCAGATCTCTCCAGTTCAAGATTTTCGCAAAGATTGTTCAAACCCTCTGATTTTCACATTAGAGTTTTTCACCAGCTATTGAATTT